>NC_141541.1:113280000-113880000 GCF_021556685.1 Rattus norvegicus | reverse complement strand
CTGTATCTGGTACACAGGAGCTGCAGTGTAAGTTGAATGCTTTTCCCATTGTTGAGAATGTAAGCTTGATTGGCTAAGTAGGACTTTAAATCTTAAAATAGGTGTTTCTTGTGGATGTCGTAATCTGTTGTGCGATTGGAGAACCATGGCATATGTAGGAAATATGGTGAGAGGCATGGTTAACTTGGCCCGTTTCATTCTAGAGGGATAGTTGGTGGAATGCGTTTTCTGACACACTGAAGTGTGTAACTGCAGAGGAGTTTATGCTAATTGGATCTTGAGGAAAGCAGTTGTGTTTTTTTTCTGATGGTATGAAAAATTATCCTCTTGTCTTTTATAGATTTCAGAAAGTCAGATTTTTTTTATAAGACAATATTAAGCCCATTCATATAGCGGTTTCTATTTAGAAATCTCTGTAAGTAAATCTCAGAGTTACTGTACATATCCGAGCTATTTTCAGAGTATTACCAGATTTAGCAGAGTAGCCTGAAGTAGGTGGATACTTGGCTGTTGGTTTCCTTTCTCGGTGTCTTAGGAATCAGAGTGCGAGTAATGGAGCTAGCGCTTGTCAGCTGAGATAGGGGCGGCGGTTGTTAGGAGTGTGTCTGTATTTTATGGCCACACAAGAATGAGGTGGCCTCAGTAAGAGTATAAACCTCAGAAAAACTTGAGGGGTTTCTGCTCCATTATTTTTGACCATCAAGAGACTTTATTTGGGGGTTGGGGATTTAGCTCAGTGGTAGAGCGCTTGCCTAGGAAGTGCAAGGCCCTGGGTTCAGTCCCCAGCTCCGAAAAAAAAGAACCAAAAAAAAAAAAAAAAAAAAAAAGAACCAAAGAGACTTTATTTGTTAATCTTGTACTATATTAGCATGTTTTTTTTTAACTGTTTAAATATTTTTTTATAATAGCTTGGAAATAGCCTGGAATCTTCAAAAACAATTGACTTTCTTTCATTTCTTTTTATTTTACAGTTTATTCCCTCTTCTGACCTGATTATTAACAGGTTAGAAAGTGTAGAGCCAAAATATTAGAATCTTGCCCTAATACAAATCTGTGTGGCTTTTAGGCAAAAAATGTTACCATTGCTGAATCTTACCTGAGGATTGGAATAGAAAAGGTGTAGCTCACCAAGTTGCCATGCTGAGTTAGAGACGCTGCAGACTTTGTTCTGGGAGCAGGAGTGATGCTGGGGCTCAAGAGCATGCCCTGTGCAGTTGGTCAGCTGCTGCGTGCTGCACCTCCTCACCGTCTGCCCTGGTCCACACTGTGAGGTTTTCTGTGCTCTTTTCTTCATGAATAAAAGCAAGGGTAAAGGGAGCTGCCCTACGAGGTTGTCATAAGCTCTCACAACAGCATCCGGCACACAGTAACTACTCAATAAATGTTAATAGCCCAGTGCACCGTTTGATGCACACTATTATGTGACCCAGAATGAAAACAATGGCAGTTCATTGTTGGAGCAGGGAACAGTGGTGGCCAAATGCTCAGAATGGAGTTGTTACTAGTTCAGTATGGGGTGAGCTTAAGGAATTTCCCATAGAGTTAGTGCTTTAAATCAAGGTTAGAGTTCCACCAAGCCATATTAGGAGAGAGGTGATTTCCCTAGTCCCCCAAGTCTGACCTGTGCTTCTGAGCATGGGTACTGCCATCTTGGGTTGGTATAGTAAGTGAAGCCAGAGCAATGGTTGACACAGCTTTAATAAGTGATGAAGCCATGGTACTGTTGTCCAGAGAAGAGTTTTCTAGTAGGTGGCAGATGAGTTCCGTGGTTAGGTGTGAACTGTATAGGACTGTCTGATAGCAGCTCTCTGGAGCGTCTGTATGGAAAGTTCTTAGCAGTCGTGCTTAGAGCGCTTATATCCTGGCGGAAATGGCTTTATCTATTGACTTCAAACTTCAGCTGCAGAATAGTTACTATGGCATTAGATTTCGATTCTCCTAGACTGTTTTCCTCCAGGGCCCACTTAAACATTTTCAGGGGAGCTTGACTCGTTTTTTAGCTATGGTTGTCTGGATACTTTGTATCTACTTCCTACCAGTCAGTAGGAACATTTGAAGTCTTAATTCATTCCCAGGAATTTTTTAGTCCTAGACACCCAATTTGGGATTTTTGTCTAAATCCCTTGGAAGGTCTTATAAAATACTTATTACAAGTCTAAACTAACAAGATATCTACCACTTAGTAATCTGAGATATACGTATATACAGGTTTTTTGTTTTTATTTTTCAAGAGTTGTGGATAGTTTAAAAGATGGCTTATTAGAAAAGACATTTGTAGCTGGAGGGTTTTACAGATAATTTTTTCTCTTCCTGTTAACTGTCTTTGCATCACATCTGGCCTTTTCTAAGGGGTTTTTCTAAGAGTTTAATTTTTTTTTTTTAAAGATTTATTTATTGAGCCACCATGAGGTTGCTGGGAATTGAACTCAGGACCTCTGGGAGAGCAGTCAGTGCTCTTAACTGCTGAGCCATCTCTCCAGCCCTCATCATTTTTAAAAAATAGTGTTTGATTGTCTTATTCTTGACTAGAAATGTAATAATCTTCAGGATGTCAGGAAATGCTACATCCAGCTAGAAAACCACACCCTATCTTTTTTGATGGCATTTGTATTCATACTTTTTAAAGTAGTTTGTCACTCAGTTTCAAATGGTTTGAAGGTTAGTTGTTTTGGACTGGCTCAAGAAAGTAGTGTGTTAGGACAGCTGCAGGGACTCCGGTATGGAAAGAGCAGAGGGGAAGAAAACACGAGTTTTATTCCAAGTTATAAAAGTGTCTTAATTCTCTGTGTGTGGGAAATGTAGTTTATTTTATTTGCACTATTGTCTTTAAGATAGTATTAATTGGTACATGAAAAAGGCCGGAAACTAAAAGAGTATCTAAGAACATTTTTTAAACAGCAGAGAATATTTTAAGAGTTTGTAAACAATAGAGTCAATATACTTTAGAATTTTTTTTTACATTGTGTGTGTGTATGTGTGTGTGTGTGTGTGTGTGTGTGTGTGTGTACATGTGTGCATATGGATGTACATGAGTGTAGAGGGCAGAAGTTACTTTCTGCTGTCAGCCTAGATATCCTTATTTTTTGAGGCAGGGTCTCTTACTGAACCTAGCGACACAGATTTAACCAGGCTAGTTGGCCAGTGAGCTGCAGGGATCCACCTGTCTCCATTTTCTCGTCCCCAGCGGGGCTGCCGCCGTGTCTGTCACTGTACCAGATTTTATCTGGTTGCCGGGATCTAACCTCAGGGTCTGATGCTTAGGAAATAGGTACTTATGAACTCAAACATCTCCTGAGCTCTAGCTGTCTTAATATTCTTATCAATTAATGTCAACAGAATCTAGTTTTGTTAATTGAAACATGAAACAAAATGGTTGTCTGGGGAACACACTCAGAGGCCCAAAGCTGGTCCTCTTTGGAGATTTTACTGAACCAGAATGTGTTTTACAAGTTGAATTTTTTTAACGTGGCAAGTATACCGTATCTTGGTAGTAAAGTAAGTTGGGGTGAATTTGAAATTTACCTTTGTTACAGGTAAAAAGATAGCTTCTTTTCTGGGGAGGTTGGATCCCAGTACTTGGGAGGAAGAAGTGGTTGGATCTCTATGAGGTCTGGGCCGGCATAGTCTATACAACAAGTACTAGGACAGCCAGACAGCCAAGGCTATACAGAGACACCTTGTCTGTGGTGGTGGTGGATAACTTACCATTAGAGCTCCAGAGAGGCTTGAGTTTACTTTGCTAAAAGATAACGACTTAAAGGCATCTGCTATGACAAAGCTCTTCCTGCCGTTCCTGAGGTCAAGGGGTAAAGGGAAATAAGGTTGGCTAGTGCGCTCTCAGGCTAGCGCTCTCTCAGGCTAGCGCACTCTCAGGCTAGTGAGCTCTCAGGCTAGTGCCGTAATTTCACACAAGACAAATGTTCTCTAACAGTTCAGGTTCTGTTGATAACGTTTCTTCATGACTTTTAATGAGCAGAGTTTATGTTCACTTATTAATTTATGTGTATTTGTCGCTGTGTCCATTGTCCTCTGACTTTAAGTGGCTGCTGCAAGCGTTGCTTTAAGTCTTAGATAAGCAGATTATTCAGATTGTGTTGGCTTAGCTTCCCTTGGATCAAACTTGTGATGCATTTAGAAGAAGTTTGAAATGTGAAAAGGTTAGAGATTTGGCGACGATTAAACGGGTCAGGAACCTTATTTCAGAGCGGCTGTAACTGGCCCTTAATTTGTTTTTGCTTGCTTTCTTTTTCTGCTCTAGGTATCAGAATTGAGGAGCTGGACTTATGTAATATACCTGTTAATTATAATTGCTTAAGTGAAGCCTTTGGTTTTGACGTGTGGGCATTTTGTAAGCGTGCTGACCTAAAGCCGTGTGTCCCTGCCTCCAGCATCCATGCAGTAATCTACCATGACATTCTAAGAAAGGCTTGGCAGAATCCTTGTTAAACACTATTTTATTTACTCCCGTAGAAGTAGACTGCAGCAGATGTTAGCTGAGGGGCTGTTTGTTCAGCCCTTCACAGAGAAACAGGACAGCTGAAGTGGAACACTGTGGTTCTGAACATTGTCTGTGCTGTCTTCAACAGCTCATTGCCTATGGCCTTGGGCAAGACCCTGGGTCAGGTCCCCAGCAGCATGCAATCAGGAAGGAGAAGGCTTTCTTAAGGGACATTGCAGGAATGTTTTAGGGCAGAGATAATAACATCAAAGGTGTTCTGTATTTCCTCTCATCCTGTGACCTCTCTCTTGTAGCCCCACAAAACTCAGTCTTTGATATTGTCATTTCATTTATACATGTCCTTCCCTTTTTGTGTACAGTGGTTCTAGTAGGCATTGCTTGGCCGCTGTAGTGTTTCTATAGCAGAGTGCTTGCTCTTCCTCTGAGTTTCCTTCTGTGTTGGTGGGTGTAGACACATTTGGCCCAGGCCTTTGGGAGTACGAACTTCCTTATTCTGTGAAATGTCATTGCTACATTTCTTCCCGAGGAGGCAAAAGCCTTTCATGTCTTGAGTGCCAGAAATAGCACATGGTGTACTTTGTAAAGGCATGTATCTCTTCTATGTTTTTCTCTTAATGCATGTGAAGGCTGCTATTATCCAGAGTGGATATGTGGCTTGTGAATCTAGAACCCATGATCCTGGGTAAACTCCAGTGTCCTTTCTACCTCAGAAGACGATGTAACCGTTGCTGTTTGTGTGTTTGTTTCTGGTTTTTGCTTTTAAATGAGTCTCACAGGACTGTGTGTGGAGAGAGGTTTTAAATCGAACAGCAATTCTGTTAGAAGAGTTGTTAGAAGCCTCAAAGTAAATTCTTGTGGGTAGAGACTCTCAGGTCATCTCTTACTCAGTTTGAGCAGGGTCTGGCACCTATGCATTGTTGATTGAATAAAACGTTGACTTTCACTCCATTTCTCTCATCTGGGGTAATTTCACACTCCAGAGAACATGTGGCTGTGTCTGGAGACATTACTAGTTGTTACTGCTGCATGGTGCTGGTGGCATCTAGTTGGTAGACACCAAGGATGCCGATAAAACATTGTTCTGTCAGCGCTCCCCTCATCCCTCTACCCTTAAGGTATTGGTTAACCCCAAATGACAGCACCTGTTGAGAAACACTTTTCTAACCAAAGGCAAGAAAATTACTTCTGAGCCTTAGTTTGCTCCTTTGTAAAGGGGTGGTAACTACACTTAGGTTTGTCAGGGTTAAATAGGGTCATGTGTGTCAGGTACCCCACAGCCAAAACCTGCAAAGCAAATGCAGATTTTCTTTAACTTAGTTGAAGGAAAGAGTTAGGGAATTTTGGTCACTGATGTCTTAGTTTAGGATTCAAAGGCTTTTAAGTATTTGTTCAGACTCTAAGTTGGATGTAAAGGGAGTCTGTGGCAGTTTTTTGTTTTTTTTTTTTATTAAGTATGCTGCTTCTTTGGCTTGGGATTTTAGTATTTTATAACTTAGTAGTAGACAAAAATATTGAAAGCTATATTAAGTGTTTTAGCTTCTGCTGGTAAACTACTTTTAAGGCCTTAGCTCCCCATCGCACCTGTAAGCACACACACTGACAAGCAAGCGCTAGGGTGTTACAGCAGTGACTAGGATTTTGGAAGGTTTAGTGGGCAGTAGCCTGCAAAGTTAGGATCACCAGTTAATCGCTTCATGAAGTGACTATTGTACAAAACACCTGCTAGGAAATATGATGGGCTCTAACATCCACTACTGCAGTTGATGAGAGAGTGGCAGCAAAGGCTTCAAGTGCTTACTGAGGGGTAGTAAAAAGTAACAGGTCTGAAAAAGGTCTAGGTAGCTTGACATGTTCCCCCAACAGATGTCCTCAGTAACTTGTATGAAGTGATATTAATGAAATCTGCCCATCTTGCAACTTGACTAAAACCAATGCCGGTTTCTTTCCATAGAATAATATAATTTAAGTGTGATCATTTATCTGATGGATGTAAATCTAATTGTTAAAGAAACTTTTTTTTAAATTGGCTTAAACTTTTTTTGTTGTGTTGATGTTAGATTTAAATATAAGGTACTGTTGTTGTAAAAATAAATTAGGACTGCCTTTTGCCCCCACTAGGTCCATTCCTGCAGGAGCCCTGGTATCTGGTAGACATCTTGCCAGAAGCACACATCCGTGGTGGCTCAGTGTCTCCAGCCACCGCATACTTTCTTACACTTAAATCGCTACAAGAAAGGACACACAACACAGTAACCTCTGATTCAATTGATAAGATATAACTGCCCACCTAAACATACAAAGGCCTGTACACATCCATCCCTCAAGAACATTCATAACATCCTGTAAGTACAGAGTAGAATCTTAATGTCAGCTTCCTTGTTTTCTCCGCTTCAACTTCTCTCCGTCCCTCCTGTCTCTTCCTCCTTTCCATTCCAGTCTCCTCCCCTTCCCTCAAACTTTTCTCCCGCCCATCCTTCCTTCTCGTCCACTGACAGGCCTCATTCTATTTTGTGCCTGCCTCACCTGTAACATCATCCCACAAGGTAAAATACTAGTTCCCAGAGTCCCCAGGTGTCTGCCTCCTGGATTCCCCTATGGCTTGCACTATACATACACATGTTGTAATTAACAAGCCCAGGAAATCCACAATTATAAAATGCTCTTTTCTAGCCCACCAAGAATCTGTCTTCCCTTCTAGGTGTCATTGTCCTTGTGTTCTGATGTCTGTCATGTTTTCTAGGCTTCCTCATTGCATGTGAGCTGGACACTTGAAGAGTGATGGTCAGCTTTTCTTTTTAATTGTGCCTTGATTTAGTTCATTAGGTGATTGATTACTCATGATTGTATGTCTTCTGACTGGTAAAATTATGGTGATCACTTGATTAAGGTACTGTCTGCCAGGTTTCCCACTTAAAGTCAGTTTCCCCTTTGCAGTTACTAATCCAAATTATTTTACCTTTGTGATAGAATAGTTAATAATCTCTTTGTCCTGAGCACTTCCTGTAGTGGGGAAGCACTGTACCTTGGACGTCCTGTCTGGTGTGCTTCACCTTCATTTCCTTCTGTGATGTTTGCTCAGTGACTTGCACTTTGCTCATTCCTGTGGTTCTTTCCTTAAAGATTCATGTATGTCTGTATTTTACGTATATGGACACTGTCTTCATGGCTATCTCACAGCAGGAGAGGGCCTTGGATCCCATGGATTGCAACTGTCAGCCACCACATGGGTTCTGAGATTTAAAACTCAGGGCCTCTGCACAAGCATCTCTCTCTCTCTCTCGAGAGCCGTCCCTGTGGTGGGGAATGTACTGTTCTGTGTTCCTGTTTATTATGTGGATTTTGAATATTTACTTTATGAATTAATGTAGAATATAGTTTTGTTGAACAAATTATTCCTGTGTCCATTCTATAATGCATTCTTATTTGATAGTACTAATATACTTTCTGGTGGTACATGATGTTTGGTGCATCCTGGTTGTTGTGTTATTTATTTGAACCAACTGTAGAATCATACCATTTTCCTAAGGGAGCTGGGGGTATGTAGAGAACAGTACCTAGAAACCAACATGTGGGTGGTGCGTGAGCCATGCATAGGAACATGCACATCTACTTGTTTTTATTTCCTTGACTGTCACTTGTATTATACATGAATTCTATAAGTGGACACTGATGATTGTTTCAACTTTTGGAACCATAGGTTTTATTCTAGTCTAATACATGTTCAAGTCTCTTTCCTACTATGTTCTTTGCTGCTCGGTCCTGGTCCTGGAACCCTGAATAAGGGCCGTGAAGGAATGCGGACAGGGCAGATACAGAGATACATGTACAGAAAAGCCGGGGTCGGGAGGACTCTGTGTGCTCTTCTGCAGCCACAGTGTTAATTATGTGCAGCATTAAGAGGCTGTGGTGTGGTGGGTTAGCTAGCGTCTGCAGGGAAGCAGTCTGAGGATATAAACTGGGAGGAGAGAGCAGTGCTTGCTGGAGTTTGCATATACTGCAAACCTTTGCACTTGAACCAAAGGAAGGCTTTGCTATACATACGTCTGAGCCTGATGCGGGATATGTGTGATTGGGTGTCTGTCAATTTCCCGTGGGTCTGAGGCATCTGGATTTGGCTGGTCCTGTATCCACAACACAGGCTTCCTCTGCTCCCCACACCTTCCTTATGTCTGTCCTCACAATTCTCATCCACAGTAATTGACTTGTTCATAACCATTCCCTCATAAGAAATACATTAAACATGTTATTAGTGTGTATGAGTGGTGCAAATGTTTGGTTGTGTATGACGTGTTACGCATGTGGAAGTTCGATGACAGATGTGTGGGGTTTATTCTCTGCCTACCTTTTTGTGGGTTCTGGCAATGCAACTCAGGTTGCCAGGCTTGTGTGGCAAGTGTCTTTATCTGTTGAGCTATCTCTCTGGTTCAGGAAATGAAGTTTAAAGTAGAACACACTATTTTTTTATTAGCTTTACTGTACGTAGGCAGATTCTCCTTTCCAGAGAGCCTTGGCTTGGTCTCATCCCTGCCTACTTGGGTTTTCATGTGCAGTGTAGGTTAAGTTCAGCTTCTTACCATTGTACTGTATTCCAGCCCCTCCCACATCCTGTTTGATTTACATCTATTTGACGTGAGTAGTGAGCACATCTCTTTTCTGTTTATTTGGAGAAGGACATCTCTCCTCCATTTGCTGTAGAGTTGCTCAGGAGAGGACTGAATTAGCTTGCAGTTGGGCAGAGCTGCATTGCTGTGCCTGACTGGAATTGGAGTGCAAGGAGCTGTGGGGTGGCTGTCGTCCCCCTGGGCTGGCTGGCTGGCTTGGTTCCCTAGTTACACCTCTCAGCCCTCTGTCTCCCTTCCACACTGGGGAATTCTTGCCAGCTAGAGTTCCATGACTGTCAGTGTTGGATGTTGTTTCCCAGATGAATCTTCTTTGCTCTGGATGCCTTGCTTTTGACCTAGAGTCACCCAGCTAAATGCTTATTCTCTGTTGCTGAGGTAAATAGCATTTGTTTTGTAAACCTTTACTCTAAAAGCTGTATAATCCAGCGTGCCCTACAGTCAGTTTTGGGATGAAGTGTAACTGCGTCGGCACACTCAGCGCCATGAGTAGTCTGAGTGCAGAGCTTTGCACTACCACCCCAAAGAAGTCTCACCCTGTCAGCATTCACTTCCTAGTCTCCTTCCCCAGCTCCTGGCAACACTAACGTCCTTTCTGTGTTTGGACTTTCCTATCTGGGCACTTTCTCTAACTGTAACTGAGCAATATGAGAGTCTGTGGTTTGGCGTCTTGCAGTTTCTTCATGCTTTGGTCTGTCCGTACCTTATTCCTATTCATGGCTGAACAATATTCTAAGGTATGGCTGTATCGTATTTACTGAGTGACCGTTGATGGACATTGCGCTGTTTCTACTGTTGGGGAGTTGTAAGTAATACTGCTGTGAGTGTTCATATATAGATTTTTGCACGAGTGTATGCTTTTTATTCTTTGTGTGTGTGTGTATGTGTGTGTGTATATATCTATCTATCTATCTATATATATCTATATATATCTATACATATATCTATATCTATATATGCCGTGCTGAGCCATATGGTGAACCCGTGGTTAACTGAGAAACTGCAGCTATGTGATCAGTACAGGTGTCAAAATAATTCTGACGTCCTCTCCTACACTTTACTCTTCTGTTTTTAAATTGCCACCCCAGGGCTATGAAATGGTTGTACGTTCTATGTTTGGTGTGCATTTCCCCAGTGACTAATGCTGCACAGCATGCTTTCACGTGCTCTGACCACTTGTGTATCTGTGCAGATGTTCAGGTCTCTAACCACTTCATGATTTGTTATTTGCTTTTTATTTTTTAGCTAAGAGTTGATAAATAGAAAATCGACCTATCTATTCATACGTCCGTCCGTCCATCCATCCATCCATCCATGTAATCTATCTATCTATCTTCTAGATATTGGATAGAAATATATGCTTTACTGATACTTAGGTAAGAGTCAGTTCACAGTTATTTATTAGACTCTTATCAGAGATAGGGTTTCAAGTATTTCCCCCATTCTTTGGTTTTTCATTTTTATTTCTTGATGTTATAGTTTATCTTCCATTTATTATAAGCTTTAAAATTGTGATTATGGTCTTGTTTGCTTTGATTGTAAACCATGACGATTAAACATGGTACAGATTTGTGTTTTATTCTAGGCGTTTAGTTTAGCTTTTGCACTTGATCAATTTTGAGATAAAAGTTCAGGTGTATTGTCCTGCAGGGAGTGCTACCCCCCAGTGCCCTACCCCCCCAGTGCCCTACCCCCCCAGTGCCCTACCCCCCCAGTGCCCTACCCCCCAGTGCCCTCCATTTAGGAGACCTCATCGCTGAGTTGTCTTTGTGCCCTTGGTTTTCCGTAAGTGAACTTTCTCTCCTGGCCTGCCCTTGGCTCCGTCCCATTGTCTGTGCTGATGCCAGCATCACACTGTATGACTGTGTAGTGTGGCTACTGTAGTGTGACTACTGTAGTGTGACTACTGTAGTGTGACTACTGTAGTGTGACTACTGTATGGCTTTGTAGTAATTCTGAAACTGAACTATGTGGCCCGCTTTTCTCAGACTGTTTTGCTTTTCTGTGTGGGTTTTGAAATCGGTTGTTTGTTTTTGTGAAAGAAGTACTTGGGAGCTTTTCTAGGAATCACAGTGAATTGTTCTTTATTGGGGAGTCGGTATTTTTTTTTTTTTTTTTTTTTTTCTCCGGAGCTGGGGACCGAACCCAGGGCCTTGCACCTGCTAGGGAAGCGCTCTACCACTGAGCTAAATCCCCAACCCCGGGAGTCGGTGTTCTTACATAGGTTAAATATGGCTTTAAAAGAAGGATTCTGTTTATTCTTGTTTTATTTATATGTGTGAATGCCTACGTTGGTATCTGTGTACTGCACACACGCCTGGTTTCCTAGGAGGCCAGAAGAGGGCGTCAGATTCCCTTGAGGTGGAGTTAGAGACAGTTGTGATCCTCCCGATGTAAGTGTTGAGAACCAATCTGTGGTCCTCTGCAAGAGCAGCAAGTGTTCTAAACTGTTGAGCCATTTCTCTAGCCCCACAAATAAGGAAGGGGCCTTTGGGGTATTTCCCTTGGGATATGACCTTATTCTAGGTAACTGTATAAAGAGGCTGTGGAAGCTTTAATTCATCCTGTTTGATTTCTCTTCTCTTTACTTGCTTCCACAAAGACTAACTTAAAGAAAAGGTGAATTATTCAGTCAGGGTTATATGGCTAGATGACCTTAGGGAGGAAATGGGAAGTTGGAGTGGGAAATACTTAATAAAAAAGCATGGTATGAAATCTCAAAAATCAATTATATACAGACTTGAAATAGTGATAGAGAGTACTTTCCTCAGAAGACTTTTTAAAATCTGCAATGTATAGTAACTTGTAGAGAAAAAGACAAAAGGCACAAGGCTATACTTCACAGAAAGAGATTGTGGGAGACCACAAGAAGAATGCAAAGGTTTCCAGTGCCAGCGGTGAAGAAGTAAACTCTGCAGAGCCAGGACCAGCCCTGGCCAGATGACAAGCAGAGCACAAGCTCCTGAACACGGCGAGAGAGTCCTGACAGTTCTTTGGAGCTCTGTCGCAGTAACTACCAGAATAATAAATACACCAATATTGTCTCTTCTGAGTACAGCTCATACTTACAGTGGAGCCTGTCCTGGGAGGTCTGCTGCAGCAGATGCGTGACAGCGTCCAGGATGGATTGTGTTGTTTGGTTCTATTTGTAATAATGATAAAAAGGAAGCGGAAAGTTTTTGAGCATGTCTGCACAGAAGGTAGTGGCACTGTGGCTTGACAGCTTACCTCTGGGCATACGAGGGTTGGGTTGTAAACCACCACATTTACCTCAAACATTTTCTTAGGACTTGGCTTCCCCTCTCACTTTTTTAATGAGCAAGTTTTTATTTTATTTTATTTTTTTTATAAAAAACATCATTAAAATATTATATTATACTTAGGAATAAGAATTTTTTTTCTGTGTACAATCCCTGCTTGTCTCCAGAGATAAATGAATTTTTGTTGTTGTTTATTTGTTCTACTGCAGTGGATTAGAATGGACATTTTAATTACAATTCTTTGGTAGCATTTAGAACCTTTAATTTCATTCTTAAGTATTGTAAGCACAGGAGAAACTTATGATTTACTGGCTGTGATTATGCTAGGGTTCTGTTTCTGTGGTGCTGGGGCGCCAGGCCAGAGCCTTGGGAATGCTGAACAAGTGCTCTCTCCTCTCACTGAGCACTAGCTGTCCTCTCACTGCCGGATGTAGTTCCACTATGAAGAACATTTAAGAGCCAGCCTGAATGTGCGCCCCATAGAGCCATGCTTTGGAAGTTAGAACTCAGTTCCTAGCATCTCCTCAGAGAGCCTACCCACTCAGTGCTGGAAACTTTTGTGTGCACTTTACCATGGGTTCACAGTGGCAGTGAAATCCCCTGCACTTGATAGAATAGTCAGGATCACAAGAGGGCCAACTTCCTATCCCATATGAAATGTTTCTAGTGCTCTTTTAAGATGATTGTGTCAACTGTTGGAGTTGGTTGTATTCATTTTGCTCTTAGACATGTATCATGCTTCCCACCCTGAAGTATTTGACTGTTTCTGCCATGTTCTTTTTTTATGGGAACCTTATCGAAATCCAGGTAATGGTCAGACACTGCCCTCATCGTAAGTGTCTTTTTCAGGCCATACTTCTTCCCTCTAATATTCTTTTTAAAAGCTTAATTGTTTCTCTTCAACTCTTTAAAATTATTTCCAGAATTATTACTATGGTATGATATGTTTTCAAGTAGGCCACCGTAATGCCCTACAGTGCACATAGACTCCTTAAGGCATTTCTGATCTTCAGTAAACTTTCAGAGCTTGTTATTCCTCTGGTGGAAAAGCTTTTGTGTGTGTGTGTGTGTGTGTGTGTGTGTGTGTGTGTGTGTGTGTAACACAGTGAAGGGTTGTGAAGGGTTGGTATTTATTTGCCTTTTTTGTACTGAAGTCACACTGAGGAGTCCTTTTAACTGGTGGATAAGTCCACTTACCTTCATGTTTCTCTGAATTATTTTTCTAGAGCCTTATCATTTGCTAACAGTTGGTTTTTACATTTGTCTGTAATAAGTAGGAATTTACTTATTACAAAGTAATAAGCAAAGAGGAAGTGGAGGTATTTTGTTTTTTCGAACTGGTGTCTGATAAGCGCCTTTGTTTTATTTCCATAATGAAGCAAGCCTGTGCTGAAGTCATCTTGGATCCATACTGAGTATCTGAGTTGTCAATGGGTTCAACAGGTTGCAGCCCAGTTGAAGACGTAGTGTACTGAGTCATACAGTTTCAGATTTAAGTTTGGGTTAGGATTCCATTCTGAAATATTGGTATGTTGAAAGATGAGGAATGGATTTATTCTTTTGCACTGCAGATTAGCAGTTTTCCTGTCACCCTTCCTACTATATAGTTTTGGAATTCTTGTTGAAAATCCACTTATAGTATATGCATAGACTTATTTCTGGATAATGGTCTGTTTCAGTTTACCCATTTGTTCTGAGTTACTCAGTTTATTAGTGGACAGTTATTGATGGTAGTGCTCTATGAGTTGTATTTGTGTATTCAGGGTTAGAATGTTTTTTTTCTTTTTGACTTTTTTTTTTCTGTTAGTCTAGTAAAGGGGTCTCAGTTTTATCTTTTTAAGAAGCCAGCATTTAGTCGAACCCCACCATTGTTGTTTCATTTGCTTCTGTTCTAATTCTTGTGCCCAACTTTGGGCTCGCTCGCTCCCTCCTTCCTTCCTTCCTTCCTTCCTCCCTCCCTCCCTCCCTCCCTCCCTCCCTCCCTCCCTCCCTTCCTTCCTTCCTTCCTTTCTTTCTCTCTTCCTTCCTCCCTCCCTCCCTCCCTCCCTCCCTCCCTCCCTCCCTCTCTCTCTCTCTCTCTCTCTTTCTTTCTTTCTTTCTTTCTCTTCCTTTTCTTCTTTCCTTCCTTTCTTTCTTGTCTTCCTCTTCTACCTCTGTTACCTCCTCCCTTCCCCCCTTCCCCTTCTTGTTTCCTTGTCCTTGGTTCTTGCTCTCTCCTTTTTTTTTTTTTTTTTTTTGGAGCTGGGGACCGGTTCTTGCTCTTCTTCTTGTTCTCTGTTACCCAGGGTCTCCTGTTACCCAGGCTAGCCTTGAGCTTTCTGTGTAGTTAGAGAGGACCTTGAATGTTGTTCTCCTGCTTCAACTCTGGGGGTTTCGTGAATAATAGACAAGTATTTATCAGCCAAACTATATTCTCAAGTCTGCTTTTTCTGTTTTCTTGAAGTGTAAAATAAGATTGTTTGAGACTTTTTTTTTTAAACGTAGATATTTATGGCCAGCAACTTCTCTCAGTACTACTTGCTACATTCTATAAGTTTTGGTATTAGATGGAAGACCTCTGGCAGGAGAATGTTTGTAATTGATTTCTTATTGCATTGTTGAAGGATAGTGTTCAAACTTAACTTTAATGTATCCTAGGAAGAACTTTCATTGAAGGGTAAAAGTGTGATTTTTTTTTTTTTTTTGGTTCTTTTTTTTCGGAGCTGGGGACCGAACCCAGGGCCTTGCGCTTCCTAGGTAAGCGCTCTACCACTGAGCTAAATCCCCAGCCCCGTGAATTTTTGTTATAGTGAAAGGTATCACAGTAGATGAGCTAAATTTATATAAAGGGTCAGTGATTGTGTTTTTTGTCTACTGTATTTCATAATGGGGTAAGAAATATATTGTGTTTTTCAAAGAGAACAAAGAATAGTTCTATATATCAATGAAGTGAAATTGCCATTATCAATTCTAGGGCTAAAAGAGACTGAATGTTTAGAAAAAAAAAGGGTTTCCATTATATAAAACATTGGTTTTTGTAATGAACTGTATGTGTAGAAAGGAAGGTTGGTAGGATTTTAGCAAAATAGTATTTACTGACTTTTACATTTTTTTTTTTTTAAAGTTTGAAGAAAGTGTATAACATTTTGGCAAGTAAGAGTTAGCAGATAAGCTGGAATGAATGAGAGAGAGAAAATTGTGATGTCTTGTTAACTTTTCATCATTCTAAAGAGAAACTTTAAACACAGTGCCTTGGCTACCACTAATGTGTTTCCTAGTTAACAGAATGGTGATTAATTTTATGTTTTCTTTGTGTCTGTGTTACTTTAAGTTTACCTAGTATGCTTTCTAAGTTCATTCATGTTATGTGATATATCAAAACTTCTATCTGTCTTATGAATGGCAAACTTGTATACCACCTTGTATCTATTCATTCACCTTTGGACAGACAGAGTTATTTCCAGGCTTTGGCTGTTAGAGAAATGCTGACCTGAACCTTAGAGCCTAAGTATCTGGTCCTTTAAACTGTATTGGGTTTATTCTTAGAAGCAGAACTATAGGCTCAGGGTCATTCTGTTCAGCCTCTTCTCTGTTTGCTCGTTTGGTTTTTGACACAAGTTGTCATGCTGGTCTAGAACTCTAGACATGAGTGAAACATTGTGCAATTTTGTCACCATGTGCTTAATTACTGAATACCATGAAGTTAATAGAATTATGCTTAATTATTGAGTATCATAAAGTTAATAGGATTAAGTATTACAGTTCTTTAAAATATGGCCATTCTTTAGAATGACTTAGATATGGAGGATTGCTAAATTTTATTACATAAAGATGGAAATTCTATATTGTAAAAAAGGAAGTAGAGCTGTCAGAAGATGTCTGCACTAAGTAACAGATAAAGGCTAAGATATCCTTTATGTAAAGAGCTCTAACAATTGAAAAACCTGATAAATGTTCAAAGTACATAAAAGATAATTCCTGTAAAATACTAAAATGAACTGTACATGTAAGAGATATAATTCATATTTACTCAAAGAAATACGCAAGTCAGAATACAGAGATAGATACCTTGTATTAGCTCTGTTAGTCTAGAAGCCCACCTTAATGACGGGGCCACAGGAAGCAGATGTCAGAAGGAGAGAACTAATGACCTTATGCTGTCCTCTGCACCCACACATGTGCTGGTATGTGTGCATCCCATGTAGAGGGTCTGGTACTATTCAACAAACTCCACAGATGGCATTTGCCTTTGCCTTTGGAAAATTTCTTAGGTCATACCTCCAACATGAAATGCATACTTTATAGTTCATTGTTTGCAACTGTTGAAGACCTATGGTTGTTTTCAAACTCAACAGCAGTAAGAATAAGGGAGCTCTCTGAATAGCTGAGTGATGTGGATATACATTATTGAGTAAAAAGAAGGTATCTGCATTCAGTGTTACCTTAAATCAAAGAAGAAATAAGAAACCATGTATCTTATCTGTACAGAAGGAAACAGAGATGGGATAGGATGTTTAGAAACAGATTGGTTATAGAGGTGGAGGAATGGAAACCAGATACAACACTTCCGTTTTTACCTTTAACAGAATTAAGATACATTTTCGTGTATTCAAGATTAACCAAAATGGGGGTTGGGGATTTAGCTCAGTGGTAGAGCGCTTGCCTAGGAAGCACAAGGCTCTGGGTTCGGTCCCCAGCTCCGAAAAAAAGAACCAAAAAAAAAAAAAAAAAAGATTAACCAAAATGGTATGTGTATGAATATATTCCTTAATTCTCTCTTGTAGTGCTCACGAATCTATAACATGTCTGAATATTACCTTCAATAAAAGGAACCAAAGCTTGTTTGAGAATTGTTTAGTTCTAGTGCCGTGGCTAAGAAAATACAATCTTGGAGTATCTTATGCTAGAAAATAAGGAAATCCTCAAAAGTTGGTGATCATAGGTCAGGACTTAAAAGCAAGCCTATTCAGTGTTCCCTGCGGGCCACATCTGGGACATTATAAGCAATAGAATGATTGTGTGATATAATGAAAAATGCACAGACTCATAGGAGGTCCATGACACAAACTGTTATGTAAAGCCCTCACAGAAACAGAAAAGAAGCTGAGGAGTTCGTGTAGTTTACGTAGACAGAACAATCGGATGGCAGCACTACTGGAAAGTCGTATCTATTGGGCAAAGTATGGTAAAATACCTGATACTTCACATGGGTTCAAAGTAACGAGTGTATGAAAGGTATTAATTATAAATCCTCAAATGGTAATTTGATAGACAGAAAAATCCAACCTCACAGGTAACCATTTTAGTAAAGTGATCAAAATTCCCACCGCTATTCCCAGGAAAGTCACGCTATTATGCCTGAGCTGCTGTGTACTTTAAACAAGAAGTTACTTTGCGGAAGGTTAGAAGTCCAGAGTTACATGGGTACAGCACCGGCTTCTGGTGAGGCCTCTCTTTGTCTTGCTGTGTCGTCCATGGTTCTGTCTTCTGCGTGCTCATCCTCTGCTTCCTCTTTGTGTAGAGCCACCGTCACCTCTGTAATGAGCCAGTTTCTAATGCAGTGTCATTGAGACACAGTCAACAGCCATACTGGGAGTTAAGGATTCAACAGAGGAATTTTGGAGGGGCAAAGTGGCAAAATTTATTCTGTTGAAAGCATCTGTGCCTTTTGGTATGTGCTGAGAGGGGTACACCATTCCTTCACTGGTGCATTATCTGAACAAATGAGGAACATCTAAATCCTGATTTATAAAATGGAGCTATTGTATAAAAATAATCTGCTTGTTAATCTTAAAAAAGTTGGAGAAAAACACATGAAAAGTGAGATCCTTGGTTGAGGTTGGAAAACAACTGTTTAAGCCAAGATCTAAGTAGCAGCCCCTTTTCCCGAACACTCTGGGGACATATTTTCAGGATCTTACAGTTTGAACCTGTTCCCTTTCTTTTCCTGTAGTTAGTTTGTTGACAGAACATGCTTTTTATTCTGTAGAGTTTCCACAGCCTGTGCTTTGCCGAACTCATTCTTTGGAAAGTTTCATGTTCCTCTGGTGCCTGCGCTTGTGAGTTGGAGCGAATAAAGACGTGCTCATCTCTGGAGCCTTCCAGTCCTCAGGAAGGCGTATGTGTCTGACCATAGGGATGAGAACAGCAGCCCTTCTGACTCTTTAATGTGCAGTGATGTTAAGAAGCATTCATCTAGATCTGGTTTGAGAATCAACACATTTCATCCTGCCTTTTAGACTGTAAGACAGAATTTTTATGTTGGTAATTTTGGCAAGTACAGTTGGCAGGCCATCTGTCAGCGTGAATATTACAGAAGCATTTGTGGATGTTCCTGTATATTTTGGTATCTGCACATCTCTAGACAGAAGTGGCCTTTCAGCCTTTTTCGCCTGTGCATTGTTTCGTAAGAGTGGGTTCACATTTCCTTAGCCTTGCTGTGCTAGCCATTTCCTCATTGGTAGGGCTGAGCAGATCCTAATCTAAGGGGGTTTGGCCAGTCCAAGATGCTTGCTGACCTCTGTTAGTCCTTTGCTAGGGTGTAATCCTTGAAGAACCAAATCAGAAGAGATGTTGACTTTCTGTTTGCACAGCTTCCTTTGCCAATAAAGGGGCTTCTGGTGGAAATCTCAATCTCAGCACGTTCCGTGGGGCTCATGGCTTTTTTGTAGAAAGCATCTGACGGCAGAGTATAGAGGGGTATTCAGACCAGCTTTTCTTTGGTGCTTCCAGTGGAAGATCATTTTTAAGGTGTGGAGGGTAACATTCAGGGTACATTCTCTTTCTGTTTGCTACATAATTGCCCAATTAAGACAGAGAAGCCTACTGCTTTTTTCCTATCATTAGTTTTGATGTTATTAAGACATTTTCAAAAGCTACTAAGATGTCAAAAACATTGTTAAACACTTCTCAAGATCTAGAGTGTGGTGAGACATACATATTGGTGTTCCCTAGACTCTGAATGCTTGTTATGTATTCTGATAAACACTTTTTATGATGTTTGTCTCTTATTTTTGTTGAAACCAGAATAGGTATTTTTCCTAGTTTTCCTCTGAGGAAAGGAACTTGGAAGATAAACAAGGTGTTCTTGGTCACACAGCTGGGAAAACAGACTTGCAGCTATGCATTAAGTTGATCAGGTCTGAGCTCGACTGTAGGGGTGGTTCTCAGGTGTAGCCCGTGGTCCAGAAGCATCACTACTTAAACCTTGTTAGAAATTCGTCTTCTTACTCAGACCTGCTGATTCAGAGTGCTGAGGACTCATGTAACCCATGCTTTATATAGCCTGCTGTTGCTTACTGGTAAGCTGTGAGGACTGAGAGCTGAAGTGTTTCCAACTCCTCTTTTAAAGCTGTAGAACTCCTTACTTAAATTTAGCTTTTTGATGAAACCCGAGACCTTGAATTTGAAGTTGGAGGAACCTGCTGTCTTGTCCCACCCTAAGCTCTGAAGCTGTTTGGTTTGATTCTTGTTACACCATAGAATGTGTACAGTGTGGACATGAGTGGGCTTACAGAATGATCCAGGAAAATACTGGCTGCCTCCTCAACCAGAACATCAGTGAAAGAAGTTTTTGTGGGTGGGGCTTGGGAGGTGTTTGGATATTTTAAGGATCAAAATTTCACTATTTTCTTAATCTAGGTATCAAAAGTATACATTCTACCTGGATTATGCTATTACTTCTAGATTGAATTATTTAGTGTCCTTCACTTTTGACTTTACAAGAATTTGTTTTAAAATTTGTATATGTAGTTTCTATGTAGTTAAGAATGGCTTCTTCCTTCCATCTCAGGAGTGCTAGGATTACAAATGTATATCAACGTGTAGCTTTAGAGATTGATCCTGGGGTTTCTTACCAATTCAGCTACATCTCCAGCGAGTAAAGCGACCACTTTTAAAATTAGTCTCCTTGGTTCTGAGATCACAGCGAACTTCAGTTCTTGTTTGAACCTGCTCTCATTTTGACTCTTTTTAATTTCTTTTTCTGTCTATACTGTGCCTTCTTCACATTCAAGTCAGTGATTATTAACTTTAGCTGCACGTTAGACTGAACATGGAGAATTAAAAAAAAATAAGAATGTTTTGACTACATTCCAGACCTAATTATTTATGCTCTCTGGAGGTGGTGGCCGCATAGTTGTGTTTATAAAAAGCATAAAGACCTGTATCTCAGCCCATTTCTGCTGTAGTAGAATACTATAGACATTTATTCTCTAAGCTCTGGAGGACGTGAGGAGCCAGGTCGGGTGCTGTGTGATGGGGTTCCAGGAGAGGCTTCACCTGCTCGGCTCCTTACACGGTGGGCAAGGGGAAGCAGCTTTCCTTGTCTGCCTTTGTCAGGCACCTAACCTATCTTGAAGGCATTATTCTCAGGACCTACCTAACTTGCTAAAGGGGCTCCCTGAATTCCATCACTTTAAGGCTTGGGACTTCAGTATGAATTCTAGGGGCACAGTTCTGTCCATAGCAGCTTCTGTGTAATTTGGATGTGTGTCACATTAGAAACTTGTGTGTAGTAGTGCTTGCTATAAAAAATAGAAAGTAAATTCTGGACTCTCTGTAAAATAAAATCTGTCTTCTGTGGGACTATGAAGGTATTTAATGAATAAAGACCAACATAAATTAATTATTTACACACTAAATATTTGAAAGGTTCTGCAGTATGTGCTTGTGAGTGTTTGTGTTTTGGTATTAATTGACTTTTGAATTAATTCACCTTTGTAGGATATAGATCATGGGAGTAGTGGTTGTGTCTGTGGGCTCTTGTTTGTAAAAGGCTAGTTTGTTGTATGAGTTAGTGGTCCACAGTGTAGTAGTTTACAAAGTGGAAGGCTCTGAAGTAGGAATTTAAGGTACATTAATAGCTACCCTCCTCCACCCCCAACACTAGAGATTAAAACCAGAACTTCAGGCTCTACCCTTCAGCCTTCAGGATGTTTAAGACCAACTAGGAGATAAGTGTGTTTGACAGTGGAGACCATAGATTTCTTTAAACAAGATGTGGTAGCCACCGTATCTTTTAAGATGCATTTACCTTCAGATGAACTTGATCTTTTTATATTTTGTATTTCTCAAATTAACTAAACCATTCAGACTTTAAAATATGGAATAACTTTTCATTTAACTAAGAAAGGCCAAATTCTTGCTTACTAACATAAGAATAGCATGTAACAGCGGCTGAACAGTTCCTGTAGTAGCTGCACATTTAACAGCCACACAGGAGTGTGAATGTTCACCCCTCTCCGCTTTCACCAGCACTGTATTTTCCTCTGTCCTTTTGACTTAACTGTTGTAGTGGATTCTAGTATTTCAGAGTGGTGTCTTACTGTGGTCTTCATTTGCATTCACCCTCTCTTGCCTACATTGTTAGTCTGTCTTGTTAGTCCTTGTCAGGTGGTGGAAATTCTCTCCAATTGTCAGTTCATCCTAAACGGATTTCCCTGGTAGTCATCCATGTTAGGTCAGAAATAGAAGTGGGCAATAAATAGCTATTAAGATGGCTAATAATATAACTTGGGCCTGTGTCTGCAACATTCTTTCTACAGTTAATGGAAACAGTAATTCTAATTTTTCTATCAGCCCTGTAGAAATGCTAACACAGCTGTGGGCCCCGTCCTCTCCCTTGGAAATCCAGTTCCCACTGCTAAAAACTTGCAGGCCTCTTAACCTTTAACCTAAATTTATTTTATTTTTCTATATCCTACCTATCCTTTCCAAGTTTCTTATTATGTAAGACCTAGTAAATACAGGGATGCACTTGTCCCTCAGTCTGACTCCTGGGCATTTCTGTGTCAGTGACACCAAGACTGAAGCCTTAAACAGGTGGACATAATGGATATAGAACCACGAGTGTGCAGGTTTTACCAGAGCCTGGGGTCTGCCCCTTATAGCCTGCTTACTTTCCAGATCAGATTGCTCTGCCCATTACCCTTCTTGGTCCCTAAAGAAGGGTCAGCAGTTTTACTTTTATACCTGTGTACATTTTATAAAAGTATTCTATACTTTTATAGAATGAGTGTGAAAAGTAAATCTGGCTGCAAACACATGGAGCTTACCTTGACAGCAAATTTCAGGTTGTAAGACATTGCCTTTAAGATTTATTTTTGAATCCTTTTTTAACAGAGAAAGCATTCTCTTAGGGGAGGAAGATGAGACCTGAGTAGAAATTACTGTGACTGCACCTGAAATTTAATTAGCTTGCCCTATCAAGACAGAGCTGGGCACTTAGACAGCTAGAGGCGCTCTGAGCACACAGTATTAGCTGAGACACACAGTTTCACGCTCCATGCTCTGTTGTAAAACAGAAGCACGAAGCTCTTTAGTTCTTCCTGACTTGGGTCTCATTCCTAAGAAACCCAGTGCTGCCTTTTCTACCTGTCCAGTCAGCACCTCTGCCTCTCGGGATGATGCCTCTTCGTGGGCACCAGAGGTGCTGCTGCCATCTTTCCTCAGTGAATCACCTCGATTGCTTCCTTTTTGGGGCTAGCATCTGTTTTATGTTCTGTTCTTAGCGGTGTCTCTGTTCAGCAGTTAGGGTAAGCAGGCTCTTAGAGACAATTCTCTCCAATGGGCGGGCTCCACTCATTCATGGAGACCCCTACATGCCTCATTGCTAGTTATCTCCTCATTCCAAGTAAGCGTCTGCGGCTGTCTGCCTCACCAAGGACTCACTAAGTAACGGCAGTGAACTCCATGCAGCATTCTGGGCAGGACTTAGATGCTTTGCCTTGTTGCCGTTAGTTCTCCTCCACTTGTGAACATACTTGAGACAGGAGATGTGGTTACAGTTGGAGAGGATCTCAGAACAGCCCTCGATGTGCTCAGTGAGCTGTCGTCACAGTCCTTCCTTTCTTATCCTTTATTATTTGAAGTCTTAGTTCTTGAGGGTTTCAGCTTGTTTGGGCCAACAGAATGCCCTTGAAGGGTTTTATATAAAGTGTGCTCAAATGTAGACCCTTTATATGCACCATTTGCCAAAAGATTACTTGAGAATTTTGAATAAGTCTTTTATACTGTGTATTGAGTGCCAGAGTTAGCAATTTTCAATACCTTGGTTTTCACGCTGGGGTCTTCACTCAGAGTCATAAGCATATTAGGCATCAGCATACACTCTAATACTGAACTGTACTTCTGGCTAGTGGATTAATGATAGAAAATATGTTAGCTGAAACATTATTTTAAGTCTAACCTATTTTGAAAAGTAAGTTCTATATTGACATACTTAAGATGGTTCAGTAAAGGCTGCTATGTTAAGTTTGTTTTATGAATTTGGAAGCAGGGCATTTCAATGGTTCTAGGAAATTCTCAAATTTAGTTTCGTTTTAGTTACATGAAAATATTATGCTACAAAATAATGTTAAGGCTTTGCACAAGAGTGACCTAAGATTTCCTCAGAAGTGTGTCACTAACATTCTTTGTTAGAAATATCACTACTGTTTACTTTATACTATGTAAAGACTCAGTAATGCCTTTCTAATAACTGACATTAGGAAATAAATATTCTTTCTGCCCCAGAAACATGAACATGCTGATGCTGATGGACTACTCTCTCCCCTCTTTGTTTTTGTTTTGTTTGCACTAAATCAATAGTAGTTATACATAGTAGTTCAAATCTATAAACACTAGTAGTAATAGAATTGTGAGTTACTATTTGTTGTTTTAAAGAATAGTTACTTAAAAATCTTAGGAAATTATGTTGTCCTGAAAATATTGATAATTTTGGCTCAGGAACCCACGTCATAGCAGGGGCAGGGATGTTTTCGTTTGAGTGTTATTTCACCAGGCGGTCAGGGCCGTTGGCAGAATCTCAGCTTGAGTAGTGAGGGACCTGGAGCTGGCCTTTCCTTCAGGTCTGTGTCCGTAGGGAATCTCAGCTAGCACCAAAGACAAATCTGAATTGGATATTTGTTTCTAGACTTGGGGGTGCACTATTGATACGGCTTACAAAGCCGAATGAAATAGCTGTCATCATTGCTACCATTTCTGTGACACTGCATGGTCCTAACCCACCAACTAACCTGTCACCTCTTACCTCTGCTTGGCTGGTCTCTTGAGCTCCTCGGGTTTCTCGTGCTGTGTGTGAGAATCACTTTTTGGCCTTGCTTGCTGTCGAGGTTTGGAAGTGTAGCCAGGTGTCTCAAAGAGGAGTGAACAGGGAGAGTAAAGTGGAGAAAGCTTAGAGCTCTTGTTCCTGGAATTAACGTAATGACTTGATTATGATTAGGATTAGGATTATGATTGTGCATAGTCATCAGGATCTGAGAGGAGAGCTTCTGTTTTGATTCTTATGTTGTTGGAGAAATGAAAGAATCTTTAAAAAACGTGATGTGAAGAGTTTGTATTAACAGGTGTCTGCTTGTGAAATTTGCTTTCGAGAAAAGTCAGTCAGTATTGAGTTGTCTTAGCTACTTACAGTTGATGTCCGCATCCTTCCTTAAGTGTGAAGTAAACTGCTGTGAATTTGCATTTTCATTTATTCTAGACTCCATTCTACTAGTGTATTCACGTACGTTTCTTTGTTTTTGTTTCTAGGTTGCACGATTTCAAAAGATCCCTAATGTTGAAAATGAGACAATGATCCCTGTACTGACATCCAAGAGAGCAAGTGAGTTAGCAGTCAGTGAGGTCGCAGGCCTTCTCCAGGTATGTGGCCAGGCTCGGTGGGGGTGGGGGTGGGGGTGGGGTACGGGGGTATGGGGGTATGGGGGTGGGGACTAAGTTAGTGCTGGCTCCTTATGTCCCCTTCAGTGATAGGAATACTCTCTGTGCTGTCCAGCATAATAGCCCCCTAGTTAAGCATGACAACATGACAGGAAATGTGGTTGGAGAATTTAAACACTGTAAATAACTGTGTGGGGGAGCTGGCCCCAGATGAGGAGTATGGCCAGCATCTGCTCTGTGTATCATTTGGGTTAGGAGAGTAATTTAATTAGTAATATAAGTGGTGTTAGGATTTTTTTTTAAATTTAAATAGATTTTCCTAAGGTAAAATCAAAGCTAAATATAAGTTCATGGTTGTAAATAAGTATTAATTAGGTAATTTTATTTTCTTTCTAGTTTTTAAAGTACTATCTAGTCAAACATGAAGAAAAGAGTATTTTTAATTTTCAGCCATTTTAATTGTTGCTTTAAAAACATTGGTATCCAATTTTGAGAAAATTGTATTTTATACTTAGTTCTAAAACCACTTGTTTTAAATAAATTTAAGTTTAGAAAGCTTGATTTTATTAAACTTTTACCAACTTGCTGGCCAGTGAAATTAGCCATTTCTGGGATGCTGTAATTTCATTTTTCTTATGACTGTTAAAACCATGATAGCACCTGAAGGACTTAGATGATATTGCCATGTCCTAAGAACAAGTTCATGGTCACTTTATTATTTTGATATAATAGCATAGTCTAGGGGCAAAGCAAACATAATTTTAGCCTCAGGTTTAATAAGCTCAGAGGAAGGCAGTTTAGAGCCCACTGAATATTCTTTCTGAGATACTAGCTTCAGAAAAAATAATTTAAAACTAATTAAAATATAAACTATGACCTGCTTTTATTAACCCCTTTCTCCATAGAAAAGAAAAACTAATTTGTTGCTTACTGAGATAAAATTGATATAATCTACCAGTGTACTTTTAACAGCGTAACCTTTGGTAATTTCATACATGGGTATAGTGTATTATGGCTACCCTGTTCCTCTGCCCTCTTACTCACCAGCCCTGGCCTTTCTTCTCCTTTCTTCGAAGTCCCCATCACATTTCCATGGCCTTTATTCTTCTTTGTGGCCCACGGGGTTTAACTAGGACTAAGTGAGTGGGCCTGCATGGGATGATGGCTACATGTCTGAGACAGCGACTTTTTTTCTAGCAACTCCTAACAGTCATTAGCTCCCCTGGTAGGGTGAGCTCCATGAACCCTCCCCCACCCCTATTTGTGACTGTATCCTTACTGACCCAGTATTGCTCAGACTCTGTGCCGGCACCTACAGCCGTAGTGACTTCCTGAGTACCTGGGCCATGTCATGCTTATTAGACAGAAGCTTTGTCCTACCTACAAGATGGTGCTTCTTGGCTCTCCTCTCCTGGTTTGGCTCTTATGTCCTTCCCCTCCCCTCCTACATTGTTTCCTAAGCCTTGGTAGAGTTGACTTGGTATAAATATGTATTTAAGAGACAGTTTGACATGTCTATTTAACAAAATAAAACTAAGTTTAACTCTACACTAGTTTTTAATATTTTGACAAAGGAGCTTACCCTGTAGCTTAGAACTCACTGCATCTCAGATTGGCTTCCAACATAAGATGATTCTCTTGCCTCATCCTCAAGTGCTGGTATTGTATGTGAGCTGACATGCCTGCTAAAATACAGAACATTTTTATTGTTCCAGAAAGCTTTTCCTTGTCCCTTTATAGTTAATCTTGTCCGAGTATGACTCTAGGTCCAATACAAAACCTCTGGGAAGCTTTGTGTGATTATTAGAGGCCAGAGAGATGGCTCAGTGGTTAAGGTTCTTGCAGAAGACCCAGGTTCAGTTCTCAACAACCACTTGGTGGCTCAAACTATCTGTAACTCCAGCTCAGCAGATCCAGTGCTCTCTTCTGGTCTCTGTAGGCAGTGCAAGCAGCTGATGCACACATGTATGTACAACAGAGTGTGGTATACACATGTATGTACAGCAGAGTGTTGGTATACATGTTTAAAAGGCTTCTTTAATGTGATCATATATTATGTATTCTTTTGTTTTTCTTTGCTCTCTAACATTTTAAATGACTTTTAATGTAAAATCTAATAGGCTGATCTTCAGAATGGCTTAAACAAATCTGAAGTTAGTCATAGGCGAGCCTTCCATGGCTGGAATGAGTTTGATATCAGTGAAGATGAACCATTATGGAAGAAGTACATTTCTCAGGTAAGATACTTTCCCTCCATCTCTGCTGTAAAACTTACATCAACTTTATAGTTGTTCATCTCCTGAGATTTACTCGCAGAGAAAGGAGATAATTATTTTACAACTTTTTTTCTTAAAAATTTACATGTTAAGTTAGATTTTCTATAGTTTTAGTTCTGACTCTTTATTTGATTTTAGACAAAAGTCTGCTGGGAGTGAGTATAACTTAGAGGGCAGCACTTTCTCTGCTGAGCACCAGCGGGCAGCACAAGACAGCGGCCTCCTAGTTACAGGAGGCTGATGTTGTTGAAGGCTATCTTGGCCAGCTTAGAGAATTATTAATTCATATAATTACATCCTGAGTGCCAGGGCATAAGCTATATTTTCTTTCTTATCAACCATATAATTTCCACTTGCTTCCATTGGTGGTGACCTCCCTCAGGAAACGGCAAGCTCACAGTAGATTATGGCCATTCCTAGGTACCTTTCTCTTAAGAGTTAGCAACGGCTTACTGCAGCTTTAAAAAATGTAGTAGAATTACATTAGGATAAGAAGTGGGATAATTCTGTGGCTGGTTTTAACTAGGAAAGTTTGGTGTGCTAACATAGAGATACTGTGAGCAGTGGCCCTCAGCTTCCTACTGAGGGAGGGCATTGTCAGTGAGCAAAGCTTTGACGGGTACTTGTCTAAGGCAGCAGAACTGAGGCCTTAAGAAGGCGGACTGTATGTTGGTGTGTGTCTTGTTTTCTAGATTGATACTTAATTTTCTTTTTCTGAAAAGGAGCTGATCTGTAGTTCTTAAGGAATAAACTCTTTTTTTTTTTTTTTTTTGTTGTTGTTGTTGTTGCTTGAAAATAAACCACTGGTAGACTCTGGTAGTTTTATAGTGATGTCCCCCCCCCCCCCCCCTTTTAAAGCCTTTATTGAGATAAAGAAGAACTGTTACTCATACAAGAGTATTGACTTGTTTGCTCTCACCTTCCAGTTTAAAAATCCCCTCATCATGCTGCTTCTGGCTTCGGCAGTCATCAGCGTTTTAATGCGTCAGTTTGATGATGCCGTCAGTATCACTGTGGTAAGAAAAGTCCTTCCGTTTTTTACAAATTAATCTGTTGGTTGTTTTTATAAACTGAGTGGTTTTTACTTTGGAAATAAAAGTGAATTAAAATGAATCAAATTAAACAATAAGCACAGATTTAGTTGTGGTCACTGTGTTTGTTCTGATTTGAGGTGGAGGTCTCCCTCTTGCTCAGGCTGGTCTTGCCCAACTGTGCTGTCCTGTCAGTTTGCCAGGTAGATGTGATTACAGGCATATAGTCTCTCAGGAAATATTTTATAACGTACTAGTTAAATTAAAATGTCTGTTGCATTTCAGTTAAAATATTTTTGACTAATAAGGGAATCTGGATGTCAAAACTATTTTAATAATACTGAATTTTTCTTGTTACTGTAGGCTTTTTGTGTTAATGGCAAAAATTATGATATGTAAAACTGAGCACAATTGGAAGTGGCTTCAAGCAGTATCAGTAGTCAAATTTTCTTTGTTGTTCCCCAAACCATTACAACAGCTGGGTGTAGGAGTGCACACCACTAATGCCAGCCATGCTGCTTGGGAGGTAGGGGAGGGGGATAGCAAGCCCCAGGGCATTGTGGGTGCATAGTGAAGGAGGCCCTTTCTCATGTGTCTGGAATGTTCTTGACAGAGGAATAAAATTAATTTTATAAAATTTGATGTACTAGGGTGTTAAGATACCCAGGGGGGGCCTCTACCCTCTCATAGTTGAAAGGGAGGAGAGGATTGGGGGAGGGACTGTATGAGGGGAGGACCAGGAAGAGTGGGGGACGGCAATCGGGATGTAAAGTGAATAAATAATGAAAACAAACTTGGCCCTTGAGGATAACGTTTTTAGCAGTGTATAGTGAATGGGAAGCATGTGTAAACTGAAGGACGCTAGCTGTCTCAGGAACCTGTGAGCACTTGTGAGGTGAGGGAGTCTTTTTACTTAAGAGAGCAATGTTACTAGTGATAAGAAGAGGCTTTGAAGTAGGAATTCAAGTTACTATAAAATTTTATGCATTACCATGAACGGCTTTAGATAATTTCCCAGTGTTTAAAAACTCTAATGGCATTAGTAATGATTTTTAGCAAATCTAAATTTAGTAAATATGTGAGCATTTGTATTTGAATAACTAGATGAATCAAGAAAATTCCAAATGATTGGTGTCTGAGATTATTAAATTTCAGTAGATTAAAGGTCAGTGGATTCAGTTGAAAAAAAGGTAGTAGATAATAGATTTTAATGTGGCAGGTTATGGAAAGCTCATTGATGCAGCTTTGCACTGTACAATGCTTACATTTAAGTAATCTTTGTTGAGTTTTAGTGTGGTAAATAAAAATGTCTATTCTGGAAAAGCAAATACTCCTTCCTTTTCTAACTTTTGTCTGAGAATTGATTTTCTCATGGTTTATTTACAAACCCCCTCATTACGCTGCTGCTGCTGCTGCTGCTGCTGCTGCTGCTGCTGCTGCTGCTGCTGCTGCTGCTGCTGCCCAACAGATTGGTTGGATTCTAGCTTTTGTAGAGAAAGTAGGGTCCAGGTTAGCTCAGCAGTACAGACAGCCCTGGCTTACCATGTGTTGACAGATCAGCACTGCGGGGAGGGGGATGATGGCTTTTCCATCAGAGAGAGTGTGTGTGTGTGTGTGTGTATGTGTGTGTATGTGTGTGTGTATGTGTGTGTACTCACACACACAAATTTATATATATATATGTATATATGGCTGTCTATATGTATGTATATACATGATATATAAATTTTGTGTTTGGGGTTGGGGATTTAGCTCAGCGGTAGAGTGCTTGCCTAGCAAGTGCAAGGCCCTGGGTTCAGTCCCAGCTCCGAAAAAAAGAAAAAGAAGAAAAAGAAAAAAAAATTTGTGTTAATATGTATTGAATTTTTAAATTCTTTCCACAGATTAGTATTAGTTGGGAATTAAACAAGTAATTAATATGTCAGCTCTAGCAGATGTTATTCACATAAACAAAAAGCTAGTCCTTAATTTGGGGGAACTTGGGTGGACTCAGAAAGATCTGGAAGCTGTCATGAGGATGGTTCACTATTTAAACTCATATTCTTCCCCCTCGGGCCCCAAGGCAACTTGATTTCTTCTCTCACTAGTTTAGTGCTAGATTTCATTCTCCTGGGACTGCACAGCCAGAGAAACATAGTGTGACTTGAAGTTATTTCTTGCAAATGTCGGATTTAAAAGGCTGTCTCTTTTTCAGGCAATACTGATTGTTGTCACCGTGGCCTTTGTTCAGGTGAGTAATCTGTTTTTCCAAGGTAAAAGTGGTGATTATATAAGTGTATTATTTAAAAACAATTTAAAGTGACTTATGTAAGGTAACATAACTTCCTATTGGATGGTAGTGTGTATCCTAATTATTATTTTTCAAACAATTTCAGATCAGTCAACTGTGGGATTTAGGAGAGGAAGGCACTATTTGATTATTTAATGAGATCAACATAGCTTACTTTTTTTTGACTGAAACAGATGGAAACGATTAAAACAACAACAATAACAACAACAAAAAAAAAACCCCATACAAAACCCCGTACAAAACCCCGTACAAAACCCCGTACAAAACCCCGTACAAAAAACATAACTACCATTACGTTTAACATTTTTTCCGGTTATAAAATTGGGCCAGTATCTATTAGGGCTAAGTCTAGATGAACAAGACAAAGAGTGAGTGTAAAACTGAATAGGCAACTTACTAGATATCATCTAAAGAAAGCTGCCTGGACAACCATGAGTGGTTCTCTCAGTTAACAGCGTGACTTCCACTGTGTTATTTTCTAACCTTATTAGTCTTGTTTGGTAATTAAAACTTACTTTTTCATTATTGGTAATCCTTTACGCCCCTTCTAAAATTTTCCTCAGAAGAGGCGGTCATATTCCCTGTTCAGTATAGTCATTCAAACAGCCAAGGAGTGACAGCAGGCGGAGCGCTCTCTCCTAAGGCCAAGGAGTGACAGCAGGCGGAGCGCTCTCTCCGAAGGGTTATTCTGAATAATCTGGAGATGTCTCATGATTTCTTCTTTCTCAGCACTTAGGTCAGTTCAAGGCCAACATGGGCCACATGTTAACTATTGAAAACAGAAGAGGGGAAAAGGAAAAAGGGGGCAGAGAGGAATCAAACACTCCAGCCATGGCGTCAGGTTAACAATTTAAAAGCCTCAAAAATCATGAAAAGCTTTGTTTTTAAATTAATGTTTTTTATGTAGATTTGATCCCTTTCCTCAGACATATCAAAACAGCAGCAAACTATTTTACAAACAAGTTAGAAAGCATTCTTCAAACCATTTTTCCTTCTGCCCAGCCCTTCAAATCTCTGGCTATTCTGTATTGTCATACAAGTGATACCTCTTAATATAACTCTGTAGAAATAAAGACTGGTTGCTTCTGTTTGATTAGTTACTAGCGACTACAGTTGGTAATCTTGGTATTTTCTACCCATCCAGAGGTGTTTTTTTTTTGTTTTTTGTTTTTTGTTTTTTGTTTTTTTTGTTTTTTTTATAAAACTTCCAAATTCTTCACTATGGTTGGTGAATTTAGAGGAATATCTAGTAACGTCCTGTAGTTTCTAGTGTTGCTGCCGTTTGCCCCTCTTGTCGTGTAGTGACTGATGTGGTTCTGAGATGCTCGTACATAACTGCGTTCTCACTTGAAGCAGCTGGTGATCGGTAGAGTTGGCAGTGCCAGCAAGCAGGTGTTTCACGAATATTTATCTTCATTTCCGCTTTTGCCCCTCAGCCTTTCAACTTTAGACCAAAATACTAGTGTGCATGTTACAAACAGGAGGCCAGGATAGACCAAAATACTAGTGTGCGTGTTACAAACAGGAGGCCAGGATAGACCAAAATACTAGTGTGCGTGTTACAAACAGGAGGCCAGGATAGACCAAAATACTAGTGTGCGTGTTACAAACAGGAGGCCAGGATAGACCAAAATACTAGTGTGCGTGTTACAAACAGGAGGCCAGGATAGACCAAAATACTAGTGTGCGTGTTACAAACAGGAGGCCAGGATAGACCAAAATACTAGTGTGCGTGTTACAAACAGGAGGCCAGGATAGACCAAAATACTAGTGTGCGTGTTACAAACAGGAGGCCAGGATAGACCAAAATACTAGTGTGCGTGTTACAAACAGGAGGCCAGGATAGACCAAAATACTAGTGTGCGTGTTACAAACAGGAGGCCAGGATAGCCGAGGCATCGCATGAGCACAGCTGCTGAGGGACCGTAGCTCGAGCAGCATGGTGAGACGGAAGACGTTTCTCAGCCTTAGCTGTCGATTATGTGAGGCCTCTCAGAGGCTTCCCTTTCTCATAATTCAGGTTGATGAGAAAAGCGAGGGTCAGAATAGTTCAGCCACATTGTTCTTTCCCAACTAGTGTAGTTAGCGTGGGCTTAAGTCCTCATAGCAAATGTTACATACAGATTAATATTTTGGTTTCTTTGGTCACTAAATACCAAATGTAAAATTATCTTAAAAATGAGGCACAGTATCTTAACTTTTAATGTACTCTTAGACACAATAATTGGCTTTCATTTTCTCCTACACAATCTTAGACTTTTAAAATATGTAATCGGGAATATTTAATTCTCATAATTGCTTGATTACAATAATTTAGGGACAAGTTTTTATGGGTTAGGGATATACGGAAAAATAAATTAAGACATGAATGAATTGGAAGGAAATTTTAAGCAACAATTTTAGATTAATATTTTAGTCTAAAAGGACCATACATATTTGAATTTCTTTGTAAGTGTTTTTGTTAATATTAAATTCTACTTTTGTCTAAATAGGAATATCGTTCAGAAAAATCTTTAGAAGAATTAAGTAAACTTGTGCCACCAGAATGCCATTGGTACGTTCTTTTTATTTGAGAGTCGTACATCTTAAAAATTAGAAATTGAATGTGACTAGTTACAATAAGCATTGTTGTTCCTGGTGTGTGTGTGTATGTGTGTGTGTGTGTGTGTGTGTGTGTGTGTGTGTGTGTGTGTGTGTGTAGAGACTGTTGAATATGAGAAGAAGAATCTCTCTGATCAGTATAGCAAACATCCTGCCATTGATGTTTTGAGATGGTTTTATTCAACAGACTTTTTCTCTTTTTTATCCGTGTGTGTGCATGCTCATGTGTATGAATGCAGACATGCATGGCCATGACACACCTGGGAAACAGAGAAATGTGTCAGATGTTGGCGTCTGACAGCTGCCTCTTTCACAGGTTCTGAGGCAGTCTTCTCTCCACCACCATATATTTTGACCCTTCTGGGAACTTCTGAGGACTCTGTGTGTTTCTGCCTTGTGTCTTCTGTAGGAGGGCAGGGACGTAGCTGATGGTCCTACTGTGTCCAGTTTGCTTGCCTGTGATTTAAGTGCTTCTTCACCTGTAGGTACTTACTCCTGTGCAGGAGTGGGTGTGTGCTACACTCTTCTAAGCAGATGTGAAGCAGTGTAATGAAATGCATCTCAAGACAGCCTCAGTGCTCGTGTGCGAAGAGTTAATCAGTGATCAGCTAGTTCCACCGACCCTTCCCCAACACTGCAGTTTAATAAGATCACACAATTAATCAAATGATTACAGTTTAGGGTTTTTTTTAAAGACAGGTCTCACTACGTAGCATTGGTTGGACAAAAACTTGCAATATAGACCAGGCCATCTTCAAACTCAGGCCTACCTCTGCCTCACAAATGTGTTTAGTGCCTCACACGATGCTTACTGTTTTTATTTTATTTTTAAAGATTAATTTTTAAACTATTTTTAAGTTATTTAAAGTCATTCGTGTGTGCGTGTGTGCGTGCGTGTGTGTGTGTGTGTGTGTGTGTGTGTGTGTGTGTGTGTGTGATGTACATGGTGTGTATGTGAATGCAGGTGTCTGAGGAGGAAAGAAGTGTTGGATTCTCTGGTGGTGAGTTAGAGGCAGTTGTCAGTTGATGTGTGTGCTTGGAGACCTGTTTGTGTACTCAGTGAGAGCGGGGGCCACTGCTGACCACTGAGCCGTCTTTCCAGCCACAGACACCAAGTCACTGAAATTGAATGTAATTTTAAAGAGAAGCAGTATGGTTTTCTTACCATGATGGTTTCTGTTTCATGGTGCAGTGTTCGTGAAGGAAAATTGGAGCATACACTTGCCCGAGACTTGGTTCCAGGTGATACAGTTTGTCTGTCTGTGGGGGACAGAGTTCCTGCTGACTTACGCTTATTCGAGGTAAGTTTAGGGTACATGGGTATTGATTAATAGATTTAGCAGTCCTAATGATTAACACGTAGTTATTTTGAAATGCTTAGTGTTCTGCCTGAAATAGTGACAAACACAAACATGTTTCCCTCCTTAAAAGGTAGCCACTTCTGCTGTAAAGTCTTTAGCGGTATCCATGTAGTCAGTTAGGATACTGTTATGAAAACCTGAGTTAGGTACTGTTGCAACAGAAAGGTGATAGAATTTTGTTAGTTTGGGAATCCATCATGCATGAACACAGTAAGATGAACTCAAGAGGAGTTAAAGTATAGAAACTGAGAGGAGAGACATGACTTCTGATGTGGCGGGAAACATGGAATGCCTCACACCGCATAGCAGCAGTGATGGAAGAGCGGTGTGCAGCAGGAAGGTAGCAGTGCGAGCCTATGGGAGCGTGCGTCCCAGTAGAGTCCTGTCTCACTGTGGGGTCACGAGACGGTCTGACTCAGAGCTCCGGCTCACCACACGGCCTGGCATCACCTGAGGATATCATATTGCCATCTTAGAAAAGAGCAAAGTAAAAAATGGAAGTATGATTTCGACTGAATGTGAATTTTATTTTCTCAGTAAGAGGTAGAGTTGCCTAACAGTGCATGCTCCCTCTCGAGGTGCATAGAAATCATCTGGGGTGTGATGGCTGGACATTCTGTGCATGTGACCAGTTCCTGCCCAGAGTGCTTTTCACCCACCTTTTTACAGAGTCATTAAAAATCCATTGTTTATATTTTTGAGGCCATTTCTGTCAAATGGGGTCTTTAAACATAGATCAGGCTGGCTCTTAAAATATAGGTCCAGCTGCCCTTTCCTTTGTCCGCATATCATAGGCTTGAGGCCACCGTACTTGGCCTAAGCGTTATTGGAGATAGAATCCACATATATGGTAAGACATGCACAGTTGAAGTGTGACATTTAGTGTTCAGTCTGTTCAGAGCTGTGTAACCGTCATCACTTTCCAACTCCTCTCTCAGCACTCACTGTGTTCTTGTTTTTGATACTAATGTATGTTTATTCTTGACATTTCATTAATTTAAATATATAATACGCAGTTTTCTTTTCCTGTCTGTTTCACAGCATTTTTTTAGGCATATTATATAGTATATAGTACTCTATTACTTTTTATTGCCATATAATTTTTTGCTTTATGAATATACTCATAGTAATTTAGTCCACTTATATTTGAAAGGATGCTTGTAGGGAAGGGAAGAGCTTCTGCTGTTTTGTTTCTTATGTCACAGCAGCCCTGCTTTCTGTGGGAATGTGTTTGCAGACCCCTCCATGCATGAATTATTTTGTCTGAGAAATTTTTCTGTCACTCCAAATGTAGGTATATAAAACATGCCTACAAATCAAGCATTGACAGATAATCAAAAAATCCTTAAACCAACTCTTCAATATGTATATATAATTCCATTTACTAAAGGGAAATCAAGTTTACCAGTAAGATGGAAATACTATTTTTACATACAGAATTAAATTTTGGGCTGCAGAGATGGCTTAGGGTTAAGAGCACTTGCTTCTCTTACAGAGAACTGGGTTTGATTCTGAGCACTCACATGTTGACTCACAATGATCAGTAATCCAGTTTCTGGGGGTCTGCTGCTCTCTTGTGGCTGCTGTGAGTGCTAGTTAGTCCAACAGTGGCTGTCCACCAATGGAAGTCCAACAGTGGCTGTCCACCAATGGAAGTCCAACAGTGGCTGTCCACCAATGGAAGGTCCAAGAATGCATCCAGGAGTTGTTCAGTCCTTGAGGCTGGACATCTGCCTGGTCTTCAGTATACACTGGAATCCCAGAGAAGTGGGTTGCAATGCCAGTGAAGGAATGGACTTGTTAGTGAGACTCAGAGTGAGGGCTAGAAGGGCAGTGAGAGAGAGAACACGCTTCTTTCTTTCATGTCCTTTATATAAACTGTCAGTGGAAGGTATGGCCCAGATTAAGTATGGATCTTCCCACATCAAACAGTCCGGATTAAAGGTGCTTCTTCCTACATCAAAGATCTGGATTAGAAATTGGTCTTCTTACTTCAAATGATTTAGTCAAGATAAAAAAATTCCTCATAGGTGTGTCCAGCAATTTGTGTTTTAATTAATTCCAGATGTTGTCAAGTTGGCAACCAAGAATAACCTCCACATGCCTGTTATATTTTTAGGGGTCATGCCTAGAATTTTTGTTTCCGGAGGGGAAAGTGCTCCTACCAAGAATCACAGCAAACATTCCATTGAACTGGAAGCCCAACCTTATCCCTGGTGAGAACAGGAAGCAGAGAGTTTCCCAGTGAGGCACCAAGTTGGGGATAGTAGTGAATAGAAGTGTCCCCTTTTCACCCCTGATCTCTGGACCTGTGGATCCTGGTTTGGGGAGAAATTGAACCATGTATTAGATGCTGATGTAGCGCTATACTGCCTGCCTTCTGGAGAACCCTGCCCTGCCACTTAGTTGTCGATGGAATTGTGTCTTCAAAAGGCCTTTCTGTCTTTCAGGCCAGCTGCTTTAGGACAGTAGGAAACAAGACAGGGGGAGTCCATGACCGTGGGTCCACTCTCATTTCTCCGGCTGAGAAGTGAGCAATCCAGTGTGGACTGCAGTGGTTATCTCAGTCCATGTATGGTGGTTTAGCAGATGCAGCATGTTTAGGAATTTGTAGCCAGAATGCGTGTCTCCTCCAGTAAGGACAAAGTGCTGCCGTCTCCATGGAGGAAGTGCTGCCGTCTCCATGGAGGAAGGGCTGCCGTCTCCATGGAGGAAGTGCTGCCATCTCCATGGAGGAAGTGCTGTCGTCTCCATGGAGGAATTGCTGCCATCTCCATGGAGGAAGGGCTGCCGTCTCCATGGAGGAAGTGCTGCCGTCTCCATGGAGGAATTGCTGTCGTCTCCATGGAGGAAGGGCTGTCGTCTCCATGGAGGAATTGCTGTCGTCTCCATGGAGGAAGGGCTGCCGTCTCCATGGAGGAAGGGCTCCAGTGTAGTTGTTGGCAGTCATCACAGCACACATGTAGGCCAATGCTAATAAAATAAAAATGAATACATCTTTTAAAAAAGAATTAAATCCTGCCTGAGCAGTTGAACTTGCAAGATACAGAACATCTTGAACATTTTCCAGAATTGACCAGTATTTTCATTTTATAATCATTAATGCTGAGAATAACACTTTGCATAAACACATAGTACAAAATGGCACAAGTATATTCAGGGTTATTTCTGAAATTATTGAACATTTTGTCCCAATCCCAAGCCAAAATTCATGAAACAAGTTTTGTGAAACTCAGCAATTCACATAGTGATGTTTGAAATCAAGCATCTAACGCACTACAGTTCAAACCTGTACTGATATGATACCTACTTGTTAAGGAATGAGAGTAGGGAAAATGAAAGTTTTCTTCATTAGTAGCCATTGTGTTTATGTAATAGCAGAAAACATTATATGTACAATAAAGACATTCTAATTCAAAACACAAGTGCTGAGGCCATGTCTAGGGCTGACGTGTGCTGTGATTGCAAAGTCCATGTTGCCTGTTTAGAACCAGGTAGCAGTGAGGGCACAACTCAACATGGATGAGTCCTGTCAGAGACAATTAGGGTTCACTATGTATTGGATGGGGAACGTATCTTCTGGTTATTGGATGTTCAGGAATCTTTCACTCTTGCCAGATTTTTCATGACCCTTAAAATTAAGGTGATCTCAGCCTTGGTTGTGACTCATAGTTTAAGAAGTTTGCTCTCTGGCTGAGGAGATAGTTGAGTGGGTTAGAGCACTGTAAGCAAGAAGGCCTGCATTTGAATCTCGCAAAGCAAAGTCAAGCTAGGATTGTCTGCGTATGTCTGTAACCCCGGAGTTATGGTGGAAACAGGCAGATCTAGGTGCTTGCTGGCCAGCTAGCAGAGCCATGGGTTAGTTTTTTTCCTGTTCTAATAAAATACTCTGATGAAAAACAGTTTAGGTCACAGTTCAAGGTTATAGTCCATCAGGGCAGGGAGTCAAGCTGTCAGGAGCCTGGAGCAGCTGACTACATTACGTCAGATGAGAGCAATGAGTGTATGCATGCTAGCACTCAGCTTGTTGTGATTTCTGTACACAGTTCTGAGGCCTCTGCCTAGGGAATGGAGCCACCTGAAGTTGGTAGGTCTTCCCACCTCAGTTCATGTAATCAACATCATACCCTATAGCAGTGGTTGTCAACCTTCCTCATGCTGTATGTGGCCTTTAATATGGTTCCTTATATTGTTTAACCCAATCACAAAATTATTTCATTGCTGTTATGAATCATAATGTAAATATCTGATAATGCAGGGTATCTCATGTACACCCTCCCTCCCCACCCAAAAAAGGAGTCATGACCTACCTATTTAGAACTGCTGCCCTGTAGACATGCTTAGAAGCCCATCTCCTAAGAGATTCTAGGGTCTGTCAAGGTGAGGACACTAGTCATCACAGTGGACTTTTAGTTCAGTGAAACTAACTAAACCTTGCCTCAAAAATGGGGTGGAGAATACATTCTATCCCCTCACAAGGAAATGTGCCTAGTGGATTTCTGAGAGGCAACCTCCAGTCCTCTGGGAGAGTAGCAAGTACCCCTAACTTTTAAGCCAGCTCTCTAAACCTCTGTTTTGGATTTTGATAAGAATTATTGTTAATTTTTTTGTGACTCCATTAAATAATGATAGGACTTGATTTTCTTGCCTTTTTTTTTGTCATCTGCCTGGCCACAACACTTTTTCTTTCTTTCTCCTTAATAGTGTGTCTCACTGGGGATGGGTGGAGCTTCCTGATGATTTGGATTGGGGTTTTTCACCAAGCTTGGGAGTTGCCAGCCGTTATGTACACAGGTGGTCTGTCTACCTGTCTGCTCCTCTTCTTCTGCAGTGCTCAAAACGCATTGTTTTGGTTGATAGTGTCTCACACAGACCCAGTGTCTCGTACAGACCGTGTCACTCACACAGATCCTGCAACTCTGTTCCTTTTCTTACTATCTTGTTCATTCTGCTCTTTGGACTAGTGATTTCTTATTTAATTTTTATTTAATTTTTATTATTATGGGTATTTTTTTTTCTTTGTGTATACCAGGTATACCTGCTGCCCATGAAGGTTAGAAGAGGACATTTGATCTTCTGGTCCTGGAGTTACAGATAGACATGAGCCTTCAAATGGGTGCTGGGATTTGAACTCAGGGTCTCGGGAAGAGCAGCCAGTGCTCTTAACCGCTCAGCCATCTCTCCAGCCTCTAGACTAGTGATTTTTAATTGTTTCATCTTCCAGATTATTGATTGCTTTTTAAAAAAATTAAATTTTAATATTGATCCTCCTCTAGGTAACTTACTCAGTTTTTATTTTCACTTTCTGGTTGTTATGCTATTGATCGATTGAACTGTGTCATGTATTATATAAACCAGGCCCTCATGAACCCTAGGTAGGTGCTCTACCATTCAGCTATAGACCAAGCCTTAGCCCCATGGCTTCTAATTATTTTCCTTATGCATTTTTTCTTGATATTTTCTATAAATTGTTTGTTGTTTTTGTTCTTTGAGCATAGTTATCCTTTTCTAGTCTCAGTTTGATGTCTAAGCTTCCTCACAGAATAGAATGCTTTTGTCACTTAGTTTCTTTCTGATAAAATTGGCCATGCTAAAGAACCTTAAATTCAGTTTATTATTTTATTTTTTGGGCATTGGTGTTTGCCTTCATATATGTTGGTATAACATTGCATGCCTGGTTCCTGCAGAGGCTGAGTGAGAGCATTACGTTCCTTGGAGTTGGAGTCACGGACATGTGTGAGCTGCCACACTGAGGACCAACCTGGGACTGTGGAAGAGCAACAAGTGCTCTTAACTGCTCAGTGATGTCTCCCACCCCCAAGGCCATATTTCCTAACTATGTTTCTGTGGGGTGGTATAAGATTATCTCTGGGCGATGGCAGATAGTAGGCATGTTTAAAAATCTTTATCAAAACATTTCAAAATTGTAGGAACCTTTTTCTTCATTAAGCACTCAAGTCAGAAAGTCAGCAATTTATAGCAATTATTAAAGGATAAAATCAACTTCACAATCTATAAAATATTATTTATGTGTTTATATATGTGTGGGTGCCCATGTTTGTGTCTTTGGAGACAAGAGATCGACCTTGGGTGCCATTCCTCAGGTGCAGTCCACGTTGTTTTTTTAAGACAAGGCATCTCATTGGGTCCCGAGGCATCAGATTAGCCTATGGCTGCTGGCCAGTGAGCCCTAGGCTCCTGTGAACACATCCAGCCCATGCCACCGAGCCTGACTTTGTATGTGCTTTTTGGGACTCAGAGTCAGATTCTCCCAGGGTGAGGGTGAGGAGGTTTTGTCGTTCCCATGGGGCTGAGTCTCTGGTCTTTGACATAATTGTGCCCCTGTCGGCAGCACAGCCACCCACTCCTGCACTCACTGAGGGCTTCCTTCACACCTTACACTGGGAATAGTCTTTTGTGGGTTCTAGGTCACATAAATGACACGTTCCTCACCTAAAATGCTCGTTTCTGTGCTTAGAAAGGAGAACAGAACACTTTGACAGGACAACACTAAGCAGTAATGTTTTGTTAGGAAAACTTTGATTCATAGCTGTAGTTTCAGGTGTTTGGCTGCATTTTGAATTTTAGGCTAACCTGTCCCTATGGTGAGCATTCTTTGTTTCATGTGTCAGATTTTGTTGACTTCATTTAACATATATGGTTATACTGACCTGATCTTTTGTCTTAAAGTAGTGGATATGAAACAAGTTGTAGCTAATGGCTGGATGTGCATATTGGAAGAGGCTGTGCTCCTGAACTCTGATGTGTGAAATGTCCTTGAAAGGTCTCGTAACTTAAGTTGATGGAGCACTTGTTTTTCAAGGCCGTGGATCTTTCCATCGATGAGTCTAGCTTGACAGGAGAGACAACTCCTTGTTCTAAGGTGACCGCTCCTCAACCAGCTGCTACCAATGGGGATCTTGCATCAAGAAGTAACATTGCCTTCATGGGGACTCTGGTCAGATGTGGCAAAGCAAAGGTGAGCATTTCCCTTGAAAAGCAGTTTCTTCACTAAGTAAAATTTCCTATCTTTTAAGAACATTTTAAAAGATACCTGTGCATGCGTATGTCTGTGTGTGTGTGTGTGTGTGTGTGTGTGTGTGTGTGTGTGTGTACTCATGGGCTCCCTGGGGTGTGCACAGAGGTTAGAGGACAACTCTGGGAGTTACTTGTTTCTACCTCTGTAGCTGCAAGGGCTCAAATGCAAGCCTTCAGTCTTGGCTGTAGGAGCCTTTATTTGCTGAGCTTTACTACTGACCAATCTTTTCTCTATTTTTTTTTTGTTATTTTTATTTTTTAATATAGTATTGATTATAATGTTCTGATCACGTATTTTTCACTTAATGGTGTATTTCAGCTATTTTGTTTCTTGGTTTCTAATATTTTACCAACATAAAAGTCACCATTCGTTTTTGGGAGTGGGAGTGGAGTGGTGGACAAGATGTAGCATTAAGTGTTTATTGAGCATAAGACATTTACATTTTAAGATACGAGCCTCACATCCAGGTCAGTTTGTTTCTCAGGTTTGTATTTTAAAGGAGTAAATATTAATAAGAGTAACACAAACATGTAAATTTGCAAAGGAATACAAGAGTGAATGAATATATAATATCAGGTCTGGAGGTAAGACTAAAGAAAGGAAAGACCTTTGTTTTCTTCTCTACCTCTCCCTTTTGTTTGTTTGTTTGTTTGTTTAAGTGGTGGTGATTCCATCGGAATAGAAATGAAATTTCCCCATTTTCCCCTTTAGGGTATTGTCATTGGAACAGGAGAGAATTCTGAATTTGGAGAGGTCTTTAAGATGATGCAGGCAGAAGAAGTGAGTATTTACTATGTCAGTGTTTTGTTTGAAATCTGTAATTTTCTATCTTTAGTAGGAAAGTGTTTATAGGTCTTGGATGTACTGTTGAAAGCTGTGTCTTCCTCAAGATGTTGCTCTTTGTGTTTGCTTATAAACAAGATTGAAATCCTGCAATTGAAAGGGTTTGAGTTTACATTGTGAATATACTAAAAGTTGTTTATTTTTTATTCATTGTTTATGTTAAAAAGATTTATAGCCAACATACTATGTAGTATGCACTGAGCTCATGTTCTGTCACTGCACCCTTACCCCAGGACTGCTCAGATCACTTCTTCTACCCACGCTTTTAACACAACCGTGTGTGTGTGTGTGTGTGTGTGTGTGTGTGTGTGTGTGTGTGTGTGTGTGTGTGCGTGTGCGTGAAGGTTGCATCCTGTGAGTGCTGTGTCCTTCCAGAATCATCTGGATTTCTTAGCTGGCCTCCCAAGACTCTAGTGTAGGGTGCGGCATGGAGCAAGAAGCTTGTCAGTGAGTGATCACTGAGCAGGGCAGAGCAGGGAGGCACAGGATAAACAGAAACAGGTTTACTAGCACATTTGGGTACAGAGAGGAATGCTGGAAAATGGCAGGAACAACTGATCGTAATGAAGTCACGGAGAAGGGCAGAAGACATTAACTCAGTGGGATACATGGCCTGCACTGTGTGAGCATGGGCCTCAGTTTCTTCAGTGAAGGTGCGACTGTTAACCTTTAGGAGAGTCATGTGCTTAACTCAGGAGTGTGCACTTCAAGAACGTCACAGAACTTCACAGAAGATGCATTCCATTCAACTTACTGTGGTATCTTCTCCAATTTGTCAAGGCACCAAAAACGCCTCTGCAGAAGAGCATGGACCTCTTGGGCAAGCAGCTGTCCTTTTACTCCTTTGGTATAATAGGTAAGAGAAGAGTGAGTATGTACACATTCTTTTTTTTTTTTTTTTTTTTTCTTTTTTTCGGAGCTGGGGACCGAACCCAGGGCCTTGCGCTTGCTAGGCAAGCGCTCTACCGCTGAGCTAAATCCCCAACCCCAATATGTACACATTCTTTACCTGGCTTTTCTTTCTTTTCTTTCTATTTTTTTGTATGTGTTTATATATTTAGTTTTCTTGGACATGTATGTGTACATGTTTGGAGGCCAGAGGACAACTTGTGGAAGTCAGTTCTCCATCCGCATGTGACTTCGAGGGGTTGAACTCCTGTTGTTTGACATGACAGCTCTCTTGCCCACTGAGCCATTTCATTGGCTTTTTGCGTTTTCTGTTTTGAATGTGGAGGGTTGAATTATTTTGCTCCCATGTTTCCTTTTTGCTTAGTACTTATTTTTTAAAATTATAAAACTGACTCTGGAAACAGATAAGACCGGAATTGTGTAATTCCTGTGTATAGTCAGTGAGCATTTCTCTAAACACTTAGTATTTGTCTTTCTAGCTATGCTAGTGTCGATGGCTCTTTGTTTTATTTCCCTTCCTCTTCTCCTCTCTTCCTTTCCTTTCCTACTCCTCTCCTTCCTCCCTCCATCCCTCCTTCTCTCCTTTCTTTCCTCCTTCCCTCCCTTCTATTTCAGATATTCTACCATAAACATCTTGTTGCTAAGTTGATAATGAGCCAAAGCAGATTTAAAGACAGTGTTGTATTCTGTTTTCTAAGTGGCACCTTTTCAATTTTTTACTTAGGATTTTCATAGACTTACTCTTCCAGTGCAGATCATTAATAATAGCATATGGTAACCATTGTTCATTTCATCCGGATATACTTTTAGAAGTAAAATTATTGAAGTAACAGGTATCTCAGTAATTTTAAGTTTTGATCATCCTAGGAATCTCCTGTGCTCATATTTATAAATATGTTTTCTTTAAGAATATCACTATAAATTAATTTCTTGTTTTTTAAAGTTTTGCTTAGCTTTTGTTTTTGTGCTGGTGATTGAATCCAGGGTCTTACACCTGCTAGTCAAATGCTTACTGTAGAACACACTTTCATTTAATGTCCCACCCCTCCCCCGCCTCCCCCCCCCCCCCCCCCCCCGTAGCTTCAAATTTACTTTGTAGACAAAGATGTCCTTGAACTCTAGGTCTTCCTATACCTCCCAAAGGTTAGGATTGCAGGACTGTGACACTATGCCTTGCTCATTGTAACTCCTTAAAGATTATCTGCTTCACAGCAAGATACTTATGTCTGGAACTATGAATCTAGCCAAGAACCAAGGCTAAGGAGGTCTGAGGCTTAGAGTAGAACCTACTATTATTTTGCTAAATGGACACATATGAGGCTATCTTCTCAATACTTAATGCTTGTAGATGAGTGCAACTCTCACTTCAAACGAGAAGCTGTTTTTGTTTTTTTGTGTGTAAAGTATTTAATAGAGAAACTCAAACAGTAAAGTGCAGAGTAAGTGATGGGACTGCTTAGCCCTAACTGAGACATTCTAGGGACGATTGAAGAAGAGAGGGCGGAACGTTTATGAGACTCTGAAATGGCGTCTTCAGAATGTATCGGGGTCATTGTAGTCATTAATTCATAGCAACTTAGCTGCCTGAATGAGACCTATACAAGATTAAGCCAGTCACCATTCTGGTATGTAAAAGGCAAGGGGCTCACGAAGCTTCACCCCTAACTGAAGAGCTATTGACAGTCTACCAGATTGCTGTCTAGAGTCAGTTTTCATCAAGGATGTGGCCCCTCGTAGGTTGTCCATGTTCTAGTGAATGGCCCTATACCCATGTGCATAGGAACAACAGTAATTGGGTTATAAAAGAAATGAAGACTTGAGAGGGAAATACACGTGTTGCAAAGTATCTCCATTGTATATATGTGTGAAATTCTTAAAAAGCAAATAAAAATAGCAGAATGAAATGGTAATTGTTTAAGGAGAAAGCTATGTGCTTTAAACATTGTGTAGTATACAGATGATGTCAAAATTGCATGAAACTATGTAAAAGCACCTTTAAATTGAAACAAAATACTTATTCTTAAAATTACACAGTTTAAGTTAGAGTTGTATTTTTCTTACACAAAGTTAATTATCCCAGTACTGTTAATTTTAAAATCTATTATTTAATGTTTTAAAATGACATCTTTATCATCTACAAATCATATATAAATATACATTTATAATTTTAATGTAGAATTTTCCTAATTCTCCCACTGTCCTTATTATATTTCTTAGTGTTTTCAAGTCAGTAATGCAGTTTTATAGCAATCATTCTCTTGTGTAGCTTGGTTGAAACAGTCCCTGAAATGCCTCTTTCCTTGGCAGTCACTCGTCACCTTGGGAGGGAGAAAGGTAATATTCTTGCTTTTAGCTGATACACCTTGTATTCAGTTTATTTGGTCGTTGCTATTTACAGGTGCCTTTTAGTGAATTTGATAAGTTGAAGAGGATTTTAGTAAAATCTCAGTCTCTTTGAGTAGGCCTAAATATACTTTGATATGAAGTACACACTTTATGTGTGATATCTGCATATTGGTTTATGTAAAGTTTAATTACAGTGTTAAGTTTGCAAAGTTGATAGTAGATATAAGACCTATATGTTTAATAGCTCTGCCTCCAGTTTCATCCTGTGAAAATGCTGTCAGTTCTTTTAGAGAGATGACTGGGAGCACCAGAACCATTCAGGAAGCTGTGGTGACTTTAATCCTCCTGCTTACTGTAAAGCCTTCATTGTGATTCCATACATTTTTTCCTTCTCTGTCAAGAGACTTTATGTACCCCTGAGCGTGTTAATCTGTCTTTTGTAAGGTGAAAGGGAAAAATGAGTATTTGATTTTGTTCTAGGTATCATCATGTTGGTTGGCTGGTTACTAGGGAAAGACATTCTGGAAATGTTCACTATTAGTGTAAGGTAAGTGCAAATGTCTGTACATTCACACTCACTATTTCATTATGGAGGTTGGTTTTATATGGAGCTTACAAGAGTATAGTGTTCCTACTTAAATAGTTCAAAAGCCATAGCGGGTTTCTGTGTGTCCATAGAGTGTACATATAGTTACAATATTTACCTCACAAAAGACATATTGAAGTAATGTCATGGGAAAATGGAAACATTTTATTTGTCAGTGGAGAAATATATTTTTCCATTTCCCCAGATAACTGGATTGTTAACTCATGTTGCATTTATATAAGAAGGCAAGCTTTGTATGTTCAAAATTCATAGTGTGAAATAGAAAACCACAGTATATTAATTTAACCATCAGTTTTCCAAAGAAAAAGAAAATCTCTAAAAATCAAGTATCTTTTGTCATCCATGAAAGAGGGAGAGGTTGTTGTAGAAAAGCATCAGAGAACAAAGAATTTCTAGAAATGAATGATTCTGATTCCTGAAATTAAAAATTAAGTATGAAGTTTGAGAAAACAAAAACCAAAAGAAAAAAAAACCCTCAGAAATAATGAAGTAAAAGTAACAAAAATAATTTCAGGAAATATCATTTCCAAAAAAGAACCATGGAGGAAAGAGTATGAGTATCTTCTCAAGATAAAGTACAGCCCAGGCCTGTGGAGACTGAGTGACTCCATCCAACCCCAAACCAGATGGGTAAATCTGCAGAGCACAGCCCCCATGTCATTGTGAGGCTAAGGGACACGAGCCACCTACACAGAAGTGTAGCTAGGTCGTCTTAGACTTCTCGTTACCTGAGCTCCCACGACAAGTGGTAACGCTGTAAGTCAGCACTGGACAAACCACAGCTGCTGTCTGTGCGCTGAAGACACAGGGCCAGTTCACCGAGTGGTCCTCAGCAGAGCATGCAGCTGCCCACCTAGCCACACAGTGGGGAAGGTTCCAAGGTGGGGATGCCCCGGGTTCCACTTGGCCTCCTTTACCACACGATGCAGGTGTATCAAGAGTCACTGTACTCAGGGAATATGTATCTATGGCTGCTTGTAAGAGAATTATGGTTTTCTTAGTTCAGCCAAAGATTGTCAGCAAATCCCCTTCATTATATAAATGGTGTGAGCCAGCAACAAATTGGACAGTCTCAGGGTTACTAGGGAAACAGGATTAGTCAGGTGAGGAAGAGGGACATTTTATCCACTTTTCAACTCTAGCAACTTCAGATCACATTGTGAGATGGCGGAACATTGATTAGCAACAACAGAGGAAATGATTATAAATCTGTAGATTTCAGTCAATTAAAAATAGGTGCTCAGGATATTTGTGAAGGGAAGAAGAGGGGATAAGAGAGGGGATGTGAGGAAGGATAGAACTCAGCTACGTAACTCAAGGAAAGGGGATTCTGAGTAGCATCTCTCTGCAGGAGACTAGGGTGGAAAAGCTCAAATATTAAAACAAAGCAAAACAAAACAAAAAATCAGTGTATCACTAAAGGACAAATTGACTAGATTGTAAGAAATATATAGGAAGAAAAGAAATGCCTCAAAGGTATTTGTGACATGGTAAAGGAGTTAGAGCATGAGCCGGAACTTTTGAAAAGTGTGTGTTGTGGTGGGCACTGAATATGGCTTGTGGAATAAAAGTGGGGAATGTGTTTGAGGTACTGTTAGCACATGATAAGGCCAAGTTCAGTTCCCCAGTATCCCCCCACTCCTTTTTAAAACTAATTTTGTTTATGAGCACTCGTAGCATTTTATTATTTTCTCTAGGATATGTCAACATCCTAAGAAAAAATTAATAGAATAAAAATTGTGGACCCACAATATATGATGGTATATTGATTGATAAATTCATTTATTATTATTTATTGATTCATGAAGGAATTTCTAGTGGCTATAATTTCTCATTTCTTGAAATTTCTTTTACTATTTTTTTTCTTTTCTTTTTTTTTTTTCGGAGCTGGGGACCGAACCCAGGGCCTTACACTTGCTAGGCAAGCGCTCTACCACTGAGCTAAATCCCCAACCCTTCCTTTTACTATTTTAAGAATTAATTTAACAATTATTTCTGTATGTACCAAAAATTACTTCTTGAAAATGTAGAATGTACATGGAAGGGGAAGGTTGATGGAGTATTAAACCATCAGTATTTTACTGATTGGCGTTTGACCAGTATATCCCATTACCATGTAAGAATATAAAAGTAGTTTTGGAGATGATCTTTGTAGGGTGTTTTTTTATACTTAATTTCTGAGGCATTCATTGAACAAAGGTGAGAATTGTTGAGTTTTGTACTGTAATGGCAAAGAGGAAAATTGACAGATGACTAAACAATTACTAGACGAAAGAGAATACAGAAAACCAGGTAGAAATTCTTCGGTCTTTAAAATGGGTGAAGTTAACCGTGTAATTGAAGCATCAGGGCTATAAACTCTGAGTTGATGCATGAACGATGTGCTTCTAAGGACAAAGGAGAAAGGCCCTTTCTCCAGTTATCTTTGAAGCCAGGACTTTATCACATAATGTCTCCAATATGAGGACCTCTGTTCCTTTTTACTGAAACAGTCTGCGATGGTGTTCTTTCATTTTTAGCCATGCTCATTTTTGTTCACTTATACTGTTTATGTGAAAGTGGGAAAATGTCTGAGTATAAAGTGATACAAAGAAATTTTATGCAGATAAGGAAAAATTACCACTGTAATTGATGTTTCAAAATTCTAAGAACAGAAATATTTCACAATGATGTAAAACATGACTGTCCTTTTCCACTAAGTTTTCTGAAGTCTTGCTTGCTGATAAAACAACTATCGAAGTAGTTGATTGGCTCATGCCTGCTACCAGCTGAGGCAGCAGGATCATGGATTTGTAGCTAGCCCCGGGTAATGAAATTCTAACATACAAAGTAAAATGCGACCCCAAAACCCAAGCAAACAAACAAAACCTCAAGACTATCAAAGACACCAGGATCGTAAGACTCTGTTAGGAACGTTCTTGAAGTCTTTTTATGGTTCATTGCAGTCCCACGGTACCAGAGCATGTTCCCCAGGCCAGGTATACAGACTGTCAGAGCAAGGAATCGTCTTGAGTAACATTAAGGAAGTTCTCGTCAAGTTCTTCGTAGTCTAGTCTTCTGTATTTGTCAAGTGACTTGGGACTGAGGACTGTAAAGGCTCGTTAGATGTGGACCATAAACCACACTGTGCAGTTTCCTGTATCGTAAGGGCGAGTTGCAGCACGCGAGCAGAGGATGTCACTTCACATTGCTCAGATGAGACAGAGGCAGTCAGTACATGTGTTTAATCCTTCAGGATGCCCAGTCGGCCACATAGTTTTAAATGTTGCTTGTTTTTAGCTTTTATAATCAGTCTCTAAACAGATGATGAAAAAAGTAAATTATGGTTACAGAAGTAGAACAGAATATTAATATTAGGAAATAGGATTAGGAATTATTGTTATGACAACTTTAGTGAACTTACATTTTAATACTGTGTATTTATTGCTTACAGTTTGGCTGTAGCTGCAATTCCTGAAGGTCTGCCTATTGTGGTCACAGTGACACTAGCCCTTGGTGTTATGAGAATGGTGAAGAAAAGGGCTATTGTAAAGAAATTGCCTATTGTTGAAACGCTGGGTAAGTGTTGTGAAGAGCAGAGGCAGAGAGCCACGGGGACAGACAGCCACAGGGACAGAGAACCCCTGAGTCAGAGAGCCATGGAGGCAGAGAGCCAATGTATTTTACTGTTTTTCTGTTTCTGTTATTGACAATGATGTTGGGCCCAAACAATCTAAATAGGCAATTAAAAATTCATTTCTCAGGAGGACTCTTTATACATCAATGGAGTATGTTAATGTTTAGATCGTGTTTTGGTTTGCATACTATTAATGAAGTCTTGGAGCAAAATTATTGAATTTTTTTTGACAGTTGTTAATTAAGGGGCTCAAAATTTCTTGCTTAGGTTGACTTTGTTTATATTAAAAAGAGTAAATATGTTCTGGTTATATTGATAGAACAATTTTATTCTTAAAATATCACAAAACTTTTAAATGCAATTTGGCTATGCAAAAATGCTTTAAATTCAATTTCTTGTTTGTAATACCTTATAAAACCCTGATTGAAGAAATTGTGTGGGTTTACATGTCAGGATCCTCCAAAATTCCTAGAAAATGTATTTTCAAAGTTCCTGGCCAAATCCAAGGGGAAGTAGCTTTATAGGAACTAAGAAAAAGTAAACATCTACATTTTGTTTCTAACTTCAGAAACTTTATGAAGAAGCAAATATAATGTAAGAAATTATAGTTACCAATGACTTGAAAAGTTCAGAGAGCTGGAACACTGTTTGCAGGTGTTTTATTTATTTTCTAAGTTAAGGTTTTCCTCTGAGTCTTGTGGTGATGCCCAGTGATTTATTTTTAGGCTGCTGTAATGTGATTTGTTCAGATAAAACTGGAACCCTGACGAAGAATGAGATGACTGTTACTCACATCCTCACTTCAGACGGCCTGCATGCTGAGGTGGGGAGCTTTCTTCTTTCTAAGGTCATCTCCCTTGTTTAGAAACTGAATGTTTAAATGTTAACAAGCGTTTTACCTTCAGAGTCTCCCTCCTTTCCATGTGATTGTATTACTGATCTCGCATTGGGTTCACAGTTTACAAGACGCTTGGATCCCTGGTAGCTCTTGAGGGCAGCCCTTCACCCACTCATCCCCTTCTAAACTGCTGGCCTGCGTCTCTGCTGCTCGGAACATGTCTGTCACCTGGCCTTCCGATGCATCCTTTTGACTAGGCTTTCTGTAGTTCTTTCCTTTCCTGGGGAACATGGACAGGGAAGTGGGAGGAAAGTGGAAATAGAGCCCATGAAGCTGCCTGGGATTCAGACTCTGGAGACCAGCATCAGAGTGCAGACCTAACTCTGTTTATTACACAAGCTTAGATTTAGCTTTTTACACAATTAGGGTATGTTTATATATTCGTGGGCAAGTTGGGGTGCAGCAGGTGTTGTGTAGCAGAATCTGACTGGCTGCCTGTCCAAGAGACTGCAGAAGAGGGCTGAACCCCCATGGCAATCTCCGTGAGAATAGGGGAAACAGCCACAGGCCTGCCCTTGGGTTCTTTGTGCTGGCTCAGCGGTTTGCTGGGAGCCACCTCAGAGCCACTGTGTGTAGTGGATCAGGACTCACGGAGTCGCAGGTACCTGTGGTACCTCCCTCTGCGTCCCCCTTCTTCCCTCCTTCCTCTACCAGGCTCATCTCCATGCCCTCCAGGTTCCCACACTCCCTGTACTTGGAGAACCTTTCATGGAAATGCAGCAGCAGTCACCCCTACGTTAAGATAGTTCAGTGGTCCTCCGCTGCACCGAGGATTCTGAAGCTCTGTGCAGCCTCTTACTTCCGTCTTCAGCCTTAGCTACCTCCCTCCCCCTCGTTTATGTGGTTATGAAATATACTAGTTTCCTAGTTCTCCCTGTGTGGCCCGTGTTGCTGGCCTCCTGTGTAGAATAGATAGCTGAGCGCCTCCTCACGTCTTCAGGAGAGCCTTACTGAGAGCTGTCGCTAGGGTACATGGTGGGTTTTTGTTTCGCATTCCAGTCCTTATCCTATCTAAACATTTCTTCCCTCCTTCCTATCAAGTGATGAGTTATTAGGAGCAGGGACTGTGTTGACCATCCCAGGGCTACCCGTGTCAGGTAAACACCGGACACGCTCATTCCTGATAGTCTCTTTAAGAAGGTGAAGGAAGGCTAGGTCTAGGTCCTCCCAATCTTTGCAGACTCTCTGATTAGAATGTTCTTATATTAGTTATGAAGGGCACTGAATTTAAAAATTTGTAGATGATTCATCAGTGAAAACAAACATTCAAGAGATTGGCAGAAGTTTATACTAGAGTTTGTTTAGGTCAGTTTTACAAAGTCCTTAATTACTAGGTTTGATCAAGGATACCTAATGCTGTTGTGTGATCTGATTTCAGAAGGGTACTTGGGAGTTACCTATGCTTGTATATATGGTGGACAGGATATAAGTTTCTTTTCAGGGTCCCATCATTTTGTGTTAAACATTAATAACTTCTCAGTTTTTTTCTTCTTCTTTTTTTTTTTCTTTTAATCTTTTTTTTTCGGAGCTGGGGACCGAACCCAGGGCCTTGCGCTTGCTAGGCAAGTGCTCTACCACTGAGCTAAATCTCCAACCCCGTTTTTTCTTCTTCTAAAGTTATCATTTAATTGTGATAGTAGTTTAGCTACATTCCGGCATGTACTGTGCTGTTAGAGCAGGCCGTCAGTTCCAGGGTACTGTGCTGTTAGAGCAGGCCGTCAGTCCCAGGGTGAGCTTTTCCCTGGCCTTAAGACTGTTTGCCTGAACACCGAGTTCCAGCTACGACATGTACTCGGGTCTGTGTCAGAGACTAGACATGGTAGTAGTGGGTTTCAGGATTTTTCTCAAGCTGTACTGTACTGTTATGACATTAAGCTCACTTATGTAGAGAGATTTTTCATGGTTTTCTTGTTTTTCTGTAATGTATTTTTGAACAGACAAAAATACCATTTTAGGTAAATTAGTATCCTAAATAAAATTTCTGGTCTTCTAATAAAAATGACCAGTTTTAGATATGTTTTGTTGTTAAGCATTTGTATTAGCAGCAGCATGCCTGGAAAGTGGCACGAATGTAGCTTAGGGTTCTGTTTGACTGCCATCAAGTCTTACTACGATACTCTTTGTTACTAATCCCACTTCATGTTCCTCAGGTTACTGGAGTTGGCTACAATCAGTTTGGTGAAGTGATTGTTGATGGTGATGTTGTTCATGGATTCTATAACCCAGCTGTTAGCAGAATTGTTGAGGTAAAGTTATATTGTCCAAAAAGTTAACTTGCTTCATAATGACTGAAGCTAGAGTGATGGGTTTTTATGGTTCCTATGCATTTCTTCTAGGCGGGCTGTGTGTGCAACGATGCTGTCATTAGGAACAACACTCTGATGGGAAAGCCAACTGAAGGAGCCTTAATCGCTCTCGCGATGAAGGTATGCGTTTCGTGTCCTTGGCATGTGGGCTTTTATCCTGCCAGCAGAATCTGAGGCCTTTCAGATTCATCATTACCGTGTTGTTAGGGATTCAGTAAGACTCCTGTCTCCATTGTCTTTAACTGGCACTGGAGATCAGTTAAATGTGCAGAATAGAACAGTTTCAGTGTAACTTACTTTTCACTGCAAGGTATGTTGCTGTTAAATACTTGTAAATAAGTAAAAGATAATATTCTGAAATACTTTTGTATCTTTATGTTAGTAAAAGATAAGATCCTTTTCATGAACAGAACTTAATGCACTTATAGGGAATGCTTTTTCCCTTCCAATCTTTTCCTTTTACCCATTTCTCAAAGTCAATGTTATTAAATCTGTGTTTGGGAGAGAGGAAGTACTCTTCTTGTAATCTGTTCAGATTGAGCCTACGTCTTAAATTTACATTTATTTCGGTGAGAAACCTGCTATTTACATAACAGAAACAACTCCAACTTTTAAAAATGGTTTGATAAAGCACTGAAATTTGAATGAAGCAGGATTCTTCTGGGTCTTAGTTAGGGTTTTATTGCTGTGAACAGACACCATGACCAAGGCAACTCTTAGTACAGGGACAACATTTAATTGGGGCTGGCTTACAGGTTCAGAGGTTTAGTCTGTTATCAAGACAGGTGCTTGGCAGTGTGCAGTCAGGCATGGTGCAGGAAGAGCTAAGAGTTCTACATCTTCATTTGAAGGCTGCTAGCAGAATACTGGCTTCCAGGCAGCTAGGATGAGGGTCTTGAAGCCCACACCCACAGTGACACACTACTCCATAGGGCCATACCTTCTAATAGTGTCCTGGGCCGAGCATATGCAACCATCACATTCTGTATTCGATTACTGGAAGTGAGAGCCAGCGTGCAGTTGCAGTTACTGGAGTACTGAATTCAGAAGAAGATGAGCACTGGGTTTACTTAGCCACTCACTTGTTCCTTTTTATGTATGGAATAGAGATTGAACCCAGGGTCTTCCCTATGCCAGACAAGCACTAACTGCCCACTAGTTTTAGACTATATATGTTTTCTCTATAGAAAGCTGCATTTCTCTGTCATCTGGCCTTATAACTAAAAAACATGTACAGCTTTTATAAGAATAATAAAAACACGAATCAAGTATCAGATAGTTTCCTGTGTTTCTGTTTAACATGCTACTAGCTTCCTCCTAGAGGCATTAATACTGCTATCCTTGGAACAGAGGAAAGGCAGAGCAAGTGTCTGAGGCTGGAGACTTGACTTTAAAGGACAGAAAGGGCTTAGTGAGCATAGGAAGGTGCTAGACTGAAAGCAGGAAGGAATAAATGGGTGTAGACTGAGTGGGTCAAGACTGATCATCTGGCTACTATGGAAGGAGTGAACGGTGTTTGGGTAAAGAGGGAATTGCTGCATAAACTGTATTTGATGGATATGTGAGTGCCAAGAGAACTCTGAACATATTTCTGAAGAAAACAGATGCTAATAACATGGACTTTTTAATAGTCCTAAAATACATTTGAATATTTGCAATAAGAGGCAAAGGAATCAAAGATTGGAGTGAGAACAACTGTATGACATTAGTAGTTATGATTTGTAGTGTGGTGGGTGTTATGTAACAATTTCTAGGACCTAGGGAGACATACAACGAACGCTTGGGTACATGTGCTCACATAGATAGGCAGGCACACATGCACATGTGCATACAAGTGCAATCTCATCCGAGACAGGGAATCCATGACAGACTAAACTACAGATAATCCGAAAGTCCAGCTTGGTGAAGCAATGAGTTTTATTGGGGTTACTTATAGAAATACAGGAGAATTACTTATGGGATCAGAAGTGACCCAAAGATAGCTGCATTGCCAAGGCCCACCCCAGCATGCATGACAGAGCACAAAAGCTGGGAAACCTGAAGCACTTTGCACAGCCTAGAGGCAGTTAAACAGGCTGGAGAGTGACCTTTTCAAGTGCCTCTGATCTAAACTTTTTCTGGGTAGCTCAGTTGATTTCTGCTTCTTCTAGGCAATTGCCTGGTTTCAGTCATCTTTGAGTTTGATTTGTCTGGGTGTGGTCTGAGCAGTTTTCATTGCTTAGTCTGAGAGGAGAGGCTTAGTGAATCTGATCAGTTTCAGGGGCCTGATCTTTTGACTTGTACACTTTCCCTGAGGGATGGCGTGTTTCGGTCTGATACGAAGTGTTACATAATAGTGGACTAAGGGCTTGGGGTGAAGATGGTAGCAACAGACAAGAGAGACCCCAGATGCTCATAGGTTAAGGGTTAAATAGATTTTTTTTTGAAAAAAAATGTGAACTTTATTTTTGCCCCAGCAAGGGCAGGAAGGGTTTACCTTAGTTCCCTGTTCCTACATGTACAAAGAGGAAGAAACAGAGATGTGAGAATGGAAGCGGCATTAGGGGAAGAAGGGAAGGAAGGGAGTGAACCAAGAGAAGAGAAAGCAAAGGAAGAGGAAGCCTCGCGAGAAGGCACCTCAGAGGCAGGGACCTGGCATCCAACCCTGTGTATGGGGTGAACATGCAGACACCCCTCTGCCTCAGTCTGTTCAGCTGGGCTACTCCAGAGGAAGAAGTCAGAGCGGGAGGAGGGGTCACTGGGAGGACCTCAGGGTCTAGCAGGCATGTAGAAATGGCGGCCAAAGTTGGTTCCTGCTTTTTTCAACAGTATGCATTACACATGGCTCCCTGTGGCCCACTCAGCATAGACTTCCAGAAGGCCGTCCTTACTTCCTTCTCATCTTTGGTTCTTTTCTTTTACCACTGTGGCTATTGTCACCTCTTCTGTAGTCTTTGCGGTTGTAAGAGGGCTCACCAGAGGCAGGGTAGGCAGTCCCACATCAGGAGTCTGGGAAAGGTTAGAGGAAGGCTGGAGGTAACTCATCAGGCTTTTCTGGTTTCTTTTGGGACCACCTCAACTTCTCCGAAGCCTGGTTGAATGTATGCGGGCTTTGCTTGGCTCTTTCTGTGCCTGGATTTGATGACTGGGCTGCAGGACTGACCGTTCCTGTACAGGTTCTTGCTTAAGAGGAACTAGGAAGCGAAGAATCTTGATCTGGGTACCTGCAAACTCAGGGAGGAAGCAGGTACACAGAGCTGGGCACTGTTTTGCTGGCACACAGGATACATTTAAGACAGCTCCCACAGGGAGTAGTCAGAGCCCATCACTTCAGGGAGTAGGAAGGAGGCCTGGAAGGTATCTATGACCAAGCTCCTCTCTCCCAGGACATAATCAAGCCGAGAGCCATAGCTGAGATGGCGAGCCCCACTGAGCAGCAGGTGAAAGCCCTCTGCTGTTTTGGATGGAAGTAGTGGAAACTCCATGCAGTGCCCTATGTGGGTCCAGCCTCATTCCCTGGGTTACTGAGCAAGCCATCCATCCACTTACGCCCTGGCTCCTCTTCAGAGCACTCCTGACTACTGGCATCACAGTGTCATTGGGTCGGTGGCTGTATTCAGGTCCCCCAGGATTATCACATGACTGCCAGCTGCCAGGAGCGCTTCTGCAGCAGGTAATAGAAGCGCATCTTAAAGGTCAGCTGCTCAGGCTTCCCAGGATCTGCGTGAGGGCGGTACACATTGATCAGAGTCAAGGTCTTCTCCTTCCCTTCCAATGTGCGGATCTTGTGCTGTGTTAGGAGGGCGCAGCCCTCACTATCCAGAACCTGGAGTTCCTCTTTCGTGAACTCATCCATATTTCCATAGCAACCAACATCTTCATTTAGGGTAGCAAGCACACCACTTAGGCCTTCTTCAGCAGCTACTGGGGTAGCACTGTCCTTACAAAAGGTAGCCACACCAGAATAGCCACTACGGCTGTGGCTGAAGCTGAACTAGGAGTTATAACCCTCAACTATAGCCAGGGCTCTGTCAGCACATGTCTGTTTACTTTGATCTCCTGGAGACAGACAATATCAGCATCCAGCGCATCCAAAACGCGTCACCAGCGGGACAGTTGCTCGGTTCCCGCTACGCAAGCCCTTACATGGGACTCCAGATCCCATTGATGTTCCAGCTTACCACATGGCGCATTTTAGTAAACTACCGATTGCCAAAGGAAGCTTGGCGGGCAAAGGCCTTAAATAGACTTCTTGATTAGAAATGTTCATCTTCAGTATTGGTCAGGCACTTTTACTTATTGTATATTGTTTTCTCCCAGAATTTGAGCTGGCAGAGAGGTTACAGTAGCCTGTGTGGAAGCTGGAGTATATAGTCTGGTCCATCTGTGTAACCAGGCCTTCATGGTCAGATTCAGTGCTGCTCTTTGCAGGAAATGCTGTCTGTATAAATAGAACATTATTGTTCTTTCTCTAATTCGAGGACAAGGATCCAGTTATTTTAACTTGTTGTAAGTTGTGATTTACATTCCTTGTTAAGGGGAAAAATAGATGCGTTAGAATAATTTTATTTTTGTTTTGGTCTTACAGATGGGTCTTGATGGACTGCAACAAGACTATATCAGAAAAGCTGAATACCCTTTTAGTTCTGAGCAGAAATGGATGGCTGTTAAGTGTGTGCACCGAACACAGCAGGTATTCCTCAAAAATATTTATACATGACTAGCACTGGGGAGGCTGAAGCTGGATTGTTACAGATTTGAAGTTGGCTATACAGTGCATTCCAGGTTAGCCCGGCTATAGGGTTGAGGCTCTCTCTCATACCTACTTCAAAATAATAAAAATACATCTAATATGTCTAATGTCAGCTTAAGTGACAATTTTATTTTTTAATCTACTGTTGTTTTAGAAAACAAAAACCCCAGGCATTTAATTGTACCAGTGAAGATTTAGGAGCCAGAGGCTGGGGTGAAAACCTGCGAGCTCTGAGAGGCAGAGAAAGCACCAGCTGACCTTATTTTACTGACATCCCAGAAGGAAAAGCTCTTTCTCTTTTCCCACACTGTCTTAAAGATTCTTCAACTCAAAGATCCCCCTTTCATCTACTGTGTTCACTCCCTGTGACTGGGTACTTGCTCTGCCTCTTGACCTAGGGTTGACTGTATTTATCTCTTGGATGAAGATGTGCTGGGGTTGAGCCAGCCCACAAGGGATCTTTTAGTAAATAACACGATCTTGGGTACAGCATGATCAGTGTCCCGTGACAATCTGCCATTAGATTAATAAATTACTGTATCTAATAGAACCTACTACCTTAAAGAAGTGGTTCTCAACCAGTGAGTCGAGACCCCTGCTGGCTCGTATATCAGATATCCTGTATAACATGTTTACATTACAATTCATAACAGCAAAATTACAGTTATGAAGTATCTATGAAAATTATTTTATGGTTGGTTTACCACAACGTGAGGGTCACAGCATTGGGATGGTTGAGGACCGCTGGTTTAGAGCATGACAATCACAGTGGACTTAAGTCTTTATTATGAAACTCTATTGAAATTGTATACTGAAGTATTTAGTCTTGTTTGTGACCTGACAGCTTTAGTGGGTTACAGCATGGTTCTAGGTATAGAGAGCTTTTGATACTGGGTTCTCTTGGTACGATTTTCTTCTCACTGAGAGTTCACTATAGGTTGCTGTTGATTTTGTTTTTGGATTGCTCTTCACGGACTGTCTTATCCTTAAGAATAAGTAGGACCACATTAACTATGGGATGCTTCTCTGAATTTTCCAACCTGAAGACTTCCTGCAAGAGGAAAGCAACCAATGGGATTAATAGATGAACTTAAGCACACAAATGAGACTCTGGGTATGGAGGGGAGGTCACCCTGACAGATTAGGCAGACTTGCTAATTTAAAAACAACTGGAATGGCTGTTAGCTTCTTTCCTTCTTTCTTTCTTTCTTTCTTTCTTTCTTTCTTTCTTTCTTCCTTCCTTCCTTCCTTCCTTCCTTCCTTCCTTTCTTTCTTTCTTTCTTTTATAGGAGTCTTTTGAGCATGCCTGTTTAAATACTTACTTTAATCTCTGGAATAAAAGATAAAACCCTTAAGTACTTTTAAAGGCAGGTAGTAAGACTGGCAAAAATGGGAGGGGAGGTTGAGAGTCTGAATGAGAAGTTAGCAGTGACCTTCCTCCCAAATGCCTCTCTCTCTTTAGTTAAGCCCACAGTATTCCATAATCCCTGTGCAGTGTAGGAGTCTGACCAGAGGACAGCAGAGGAGCCCTGGCGGGCTCAGCTCTGGAAGCTGGCTGCTCTCCTGAGTGTGTGCCCCGGCCCTGCCTTGGGATATTGGGGAGTTGAGGAACAGCCCTCTGGTCTTTTCAATAGCAAGGACAAAAGCTTTCCTACTCTTGGACTTTCCTTACTCTCTTGTAGCAGATCCACCCCCAGTGCCCAGGGAGCTGCTGCTTCTTTGGTTGTGGGCCTAAACAGATAGAGTTACTGATGACTGGTGGAAGTGTTTAGTATAAAGGCGCAGACTGAACTAGCAGACACAGGCTCTGAGAAACAAAGTTAGTGCTGAATGCTGAAGGAGATTCCTGAAGAGCATGAGAAGTGCTGGTAAAAGTCTTAAGTAGATTGCTAGTTGATAACTAAGGACTGGGCCAGAAATAGAGTAGGATGTGAGAAGTTGCCAGTAGAGGACACAGAAAGATCAGAAATGAGGGCTGGAGATGGAGGACACATGTAACAGTGGGAATAGCATAGGGAGGGCAGGAAGTATGATTGATTGTCCCAGGCATGATCTCGCCTTTAATATGGACATTCAAGTAGAGAAGCATTTGGATTTCTGTGTGTTTGAGCCTGGCTTGGTCTGTTTGTATCAAGTTCCAGAACAGCCAAAGGCTAAAAAGAGACACCTGTCTTTAGAAAACCAAACAGCAAACACAGCAAAACAAACAAAAAGAAGAAAGAAATAAAATTTTGTTAAATAATGCTAGAAATATCTGTAGAACAGAAAGGTTTTTGGTTTTACTCCCTGAAACTGTGTGAAATGGGCAACAGTGTAAGGGACAGACGCAAGGAAGAGCACTCCTGTAGTGATGAAAAGTGACCGTGCTTGGAGCAAAGCATTTGTGATTCCTCCAGAGATGTTTGGAGTAGGGGCCGTGCCATGTAAAGAGAGAAGTCCAGACAGTGCTCACACGGGGAGGCCTAGGGCTACCTGTGCTTGTTTGGTGCTTTGTGCTGTAACAGTGGGCACCTGGAAGACAGTGCAGCAGAGCCTCCTCGGGGAGAACTTAGCAGTGTGGGAGTAGGGTGTGGGTACTGTTGATAGTACAAGGAAAGGAAGATGTTGCTTGGGGGTTGGAGATGGGGTTAAGGGGAATTCCTGATTCATTAGTGCAAAGACCCCAACATCTCAGCTTAGAAGGGACAAGAGAGGAAGACTGGTTTCCTGTAAAAAGAGAGAAAGAAGTAGTGCTTGCCTGCTCTTTCTCCTCTGAATAGTACCACGAGAACTTTTTCATTTCACATTGGAGAGTTTAGGAAGAATGAATAAGAGCTATAAATGGAGCTAAGTAAAAATAAAAAGAATAGATAGTAACTTTACGGATGATGAAACTTCACAGAAGGAGAAGGAAAGACTTGACGTGTCAGTGAGGATCAGCCATAGAAACTTCCCACATCTCCTACTAAGTCCATGCCCAGACAGCTCCTTGCTGTAGTTGCTGATAATCCTGGTGGCCGGAAGGAGGCTGGAGTGGGCATACACTGTCACAGATGGGTAGAAGAGGCAAACTGTAGTGGCCCCTAGATTCCCATCTAGAAATGACAGAGTGCTTGCTTTAGTTACAGGCTGAACAGATCACATCTGTCTTCCGACTTAAGGGATGCTTCCAGGAGCCACATCTGTGTCTGCAGAGAGCCTGGGTGTTAGGGGAGCCACATCTGTGTCTGCAGAGAGAGCCTGGGTGTTAGGGGAGCCACATCTGTGTCTGCAGAGAGAGCCTGGGTGTTAGGGGAGCCACATCTGTGTCTGCAGAGAGCCTGGGTGTTAGGGGAGCCACATCTGTGTCTGCAGAGAGCCTGGGTGTTAGGGGAGCCACATCTGTGTCTGCAGAGAGAGCCTGGGTGTTAGGGGAGCCACATCTGTGTCTGCAGAGAGCCTGGGTGTTAGGGGAGCCACATCTGTGTCTGCAGAGAGAGCCTGGGTGTTAGGGGAGCCACATCTGTGTCTGCAGAGAGCCTGGGTGTTAGGGGAGCCACATCTGTGTCTGCAGAGAGCCTGGGTGTTAGGGGAGCCACATCTGTGTCTGCAGAGAGAGCCTGGGTGTTAGGGGAGCCACATCTGTGTCTGCAGAGAGAGCCTGGGTGTTAGGGGAGCCACATCTGTGTCTGCAGAGAGCCTGGGTGTTAGGGGAGCCACATCTGTGTCTGCAGAGAGCCTGGGTGTTAGGGGAGCCACATCTGTGTCTGCAGAGAGAGCCTGGGTGTTAGGGGAGCCACATCTGTGTCTGCAGAGAGCCTGGGTGTTAGGGGAGCCACATCTGTGTCTGCAGAGAGAGCCTGGGTGTTAGGGGAGCCACATCTGTGTCTGCAGAGAGCCTGGGTGTTAGGGGAGCCACATCTGTGTCTGCAGAGAGAGCCTGGGTGTTAGGGGAGCCACATCTGTGTCTGCAGAGAGCCTGGGTGTTAGGGGAGCCACATCTGTGTCTGCAGAGAGAGCCTGGGTGTTAGGGGAGCCACATCTGTGTCTGCAGAGAGAGCCTGGGTGTTAGGGGAGCCACATCTGTGTCTGCAGAGAGAGCCTGGGTGTTAGGGGAGCCACATCTGTGTCTGCAGAGAGAGCCTGGGTGTTAGGGGAGCCACATCTGTGTCTGCAGAGAGAGCCTGGGTGTTAGGGGGCCACATCTGTGTCTGCAGAGAGAGCCTGGGTGTTAGGGGAGCCACATCTGTGTCTGCAGAGAGAGCCTGGGTGTTAGGGGGCCACTGTGCTCCTTCCTGTGCTTGGCTCAGTAGGGAGGAATCATAGTGTATTATATGCTCAGGCAACCTTGGCTTTATATTATAGATTGGAGAGAGAGTGAACATATGCACCTGGCCACATTGACATCACAGTGTAAAATGGGCGAATTGTTAACTGAGAGAGTCACACTGTAAATGTATCAAAACCTCAGGAGTACAAGGGTAAGGACAGGTAGGGACTGCAGGTTTTCATTAGAAGCGACTAGGGATTATTTTGTATTTGTTTTCCCATGCTGGGGATTCAATTTAGAATGTGGTATGTGGTAGGTTGAATATTACTTCTGCTATGATAAATGGAAGAGATATGTTCTTTGTATCAATCCTGAGGTGGTTGTGAGAGTAAAAGAGCAGCATAGGTAGGTCGGCCCAGATACAAGTACATAGTCGTTTATGAGGACCATTGCCCTAGACTGATGATACTGGATCTCCTTCTTTCCTTGCTGCCTGCTGAAGAGCCATGTTCCAGTCACAGTGCCCAACTTGAGGTTTAGTAAAGCACTGCTTATAGTGTAAGCCTGGGTAAGGTGGCTGTGCTTTGTAGAATACAGGAAACTCCCACACGTGTTAATAATCTCTAAAGTTTAAGTGCTACTCAAAGCATTGGGCTTTAATAACTTTGTTAAGGATTATGAGAGATTGGGTATCTCTCTTTGAATTCATTCATGTAGGATACACACACACACACACACACACACACACACACACACACACACACACAAACACAATTTGAATGTAAACTTGGTATGTTTTTCGTTTTAGGACAGACCAGAGATTTGTTTTATGAAGGGTGCTTATGAGCAGGTGATTAAGTATTGTACTACGTACAACAGCAAAGGGCAGACTTTGGCACTTACCCAGCAGCAGAGAGATTTGTACCAACAAGAGAAGGCCCAGATGGGCTCGGCAGGACTCCGAGGTAAGGAAGGCTGTTTCAACATAGCTCCTGTTCTGGGAAGAAAGGCTTTCTTTAATTGTAGCTGAATCTCTAATGAAGTGTCCTCTTCAGACACTCTACCCCAGACATCAGAACCATTGCAATTTCTGAGGTGGTGTGTTTTATAATAGTTTCCTCAAATAATGGAAAGTCAAGAGTAAAGCAAAATCTGAGCTCTTGTGCAGTGCTCTCTGTATAGGACAGAGATTTTAAAGAACTTCATCTTCTACAAATTTCTGTTAGATTTATTGTGTATGTATATGTGGAGGGGGGCATGGTAGATAAAACATGAAAATCAAATTTCTACTTCTACTGTGTGAGTTCCAGGAATGAAACTCATGTGGTCAGGGTCTGTAGTAAGTACCTTTATTTGTCGGGTCATTTTGCTGAAGAATCGTTGAGGTTTTTGTACGTGGTTTATGCTATAGCATTGTGAACTAGAATTGTTAGAGAAAAACATTTGTTTCATAGAATTTAAAAAATACTGTGATCTTTGTCTCCTGTCTTTTTTTCATCTTCCCCTCCTTGTTATTACTATAGTGGGGAATTAAATATTAATGTATATATATTAAAATATTTATTGATACATGGCTATGCTTTATCTTACAAAGTGTGTTTCTTAAAAATGCTTGTGATCTTAAATTTTGAGACTAAAAAAAATTTAGTTTTTTCTTTCTTTTTTTTTCGATTATGACCAGCTATCTGACAAGAGCAAACTTAAGTGAGGAAGAATTTATTTTGATGCACAGTTGAATGCATGAAAGTCTTCCTTCATGAAGATAGTAGCCGTCATGGTGGGAGGCATAGGTGGGAGTGACTGAGAGTAGGGATAGGAGAGAGTTTGCTACCTTATGTCTCAGGGCGGTAGACAGGCCAGGATGGGGAGCTCTAAAGCTTAGGTTCTGTTTGAAGGGACCCACTTCCTCCAGGTAGGGCCCATATCCTGAAGGTTCCACAACCTCTCAGAACAACATTACCAGCTGGAGACCAAGTATTCAAATACATGAGGGTATAGAAAATGTCATATTCAAGCCATAGTATCTGTTTTGTATCCTTGGAAACATTGTTCATCTATTCTTGGTCTAAAGAATGTATCTTCAGAAGATTTTTATTAGTGTTAAAGAGTGCCTAAATACAGAATAACAATCCCTGGGCTGTGCCACCCCTCCACTGGGAGGATACCAATGATCTCCCTTATCAGGAACTGCTAGCATGCAAATTGATACTCTTAACCTCCTTTTATTGCCATTGCCTCTACCCTAGTACCAGGCATTGCCAGGTAGCTCTTTTCCTTCAGAGTGAGCGCCTTTGTGGGGTATCTACACTCTTAAACAGAAGTGGTTTGCCTTCAGTTTTGGTCTGTGAGTCCTCCAGGGATGAACTCTGCTCAAATAAGTACTGCTTTGGTCTCTCTAGGACTTTGTAGGCTGTCTTCGAGACACTGAAGTTTAGTGTGCTTTCGTAGATACTTGTTAGAGTTTGGTCTAATAAAAACCTCCGTGCTGCAAGTATATTCTTCTGATTTATAATGGTAGTGACAAGAGCTTACAGAATTCTGAGAGCAAGCTGAGTTGTATTTGGGAAATGAGCATGACTTTGTGTTTAATCTTATTGCCCAGTGATGACAGGACACTATAAACAATGGTAGGATAGTTAGAGTTCTCGGAGAGCTAAAGGCTGAGGAAGAGTGCTTACTAATGTTTGGAGGCAGTGAGAACAAACCTTGTGGGTGTTAATAACCTTAAGACCACTTTACTGAAAAACGTTTTCTTTCTAGTGTTTAGCATGTGTGAAATTGTGTACATATAGGCTGTGTACAATTGATACAGCCTTCTCTGATGAAGATATATTAGAACAAACCTTCAAAGGGGCCTGTTTGCTTAATTGAGTTTTAAGGTTTAACAAACCCACATTTTCCCCTAAATAATTGTATTTTCTAAAGAGGTTGTAGTTTCTTTGGATGGTAGCTGTATGTGGTTGCTATGAAGGAATGTTCGTAATTCTTATTTGTCTTCCCTGCTTAGCAGTTCTTTGGTTTTATTTCTTTTAATTTTTAATAGCCTAAAAGCAACTTGTATCTAGAACCAAGTGTGAATTGTAAATAGTATGCTGTTAACTACAAATGATATAACCTTATGTGGTTTGTCATCAGCTAAGTCTAACGCTTTCACAACCAGTATTTTGCAGTTTTGATTTTATTATTTTACAAGTTCTTGCACTGGCGTCTGGTCCGGACCTGGGGCAGCTGACCTTCCTTGGCCTGGTAGGAATCATTGACCCTCCGAGAACTGGTGTGAAAGAAGCCGTCACAACACTCATTGCCTCAGGAGTCTCCATCAAAATGATCACAGGAGACTCTCAGGAGACTGCAATTGCAATCGGTATAACTGTGCTGTTACGTTTTGCGCTCAATACGTTTTCAGAAAACATTAGCTAGGAAATATGTTAATATGCAATTGATATTGTAAAACAACAACTTCGCTTATTTTTGCTCAAACTATAAAAGATTGTTGGTAAACTAAATTTTAGTTAAAAAGGAATATTGAAAATACACGACTAGCTCATGAAATCATTTATGTATTTATTCACAGAAGGGTAGTTGATCTTGTAGTTTTTTAATTGACTTGCTGACAGGTGTAAACACTAGCTGAGGGATATAAAAGGAAAGGTGAATTGAGGCTTTTCTCTTCAGTTTTAGTATAACTTTGAAGCAGACTTGAACATAAATACTAAGAGGATAGCTTGTTACAGTTACCTTCAGGAATATAAGGGGGAGAGAAGCTAAGTGCCAGTTTCTTGTCTGTAAAGTATAAACTTCACATTTGCCAAGCTCTATTAATTCTGATTTTATTAATTTGTGATGGGTCTGGGCTAAAGGTTTATACATTGTTATCTTAAGAAGGGTCACATGTGGTGCTGGGAGGGTGACTTTTCAATATGCACTTTGATCTAAATGGAGCTACATGATTATGTGCAGCTAAATGTGCCACCAGCTTCTCTGGCTTCAGTTACTTTGCTTACAGTACATTCTGATTGTCATCAGAATTGAGCTGCTGAGGAGAAATGATTAGGGTTTGCAGACTTAGGGACAATTCTATATTTTTCAAGCAAAGAAATTATATTTTTTGGTCTCCTTTTACTTTAGCTAGTCGTCTGGGATTGTATTCTAAAACTTCACAGTCTGTGTCTGGAGAAGAAGTAGATACAATGGAAGTCCAGCACCTTTCACAGATAGTGCCAAAGGTAAGTCTGTGTAAGTAAACTCTGAGAGCCATAGCCTAAGTATCAGGCATTGTTCTTGTCTCTGAGAAACTGGCTACTTGCAAAGGAGACATGCTCACCAAATTGCTGTCCAGATTCTGAACTGAAATTTCTTGGAAATAAACCATATTGTTGTTTATGATGCAACCACTAGAAGAATATTGTAAATTCATTACCTCTAGTAAGAACTACATTTCCTGTGAGGAAGGCACTGTGGTAATTGAGGACTTGTCTGTGTAAGTTAGAAGTTGGAGAGAGAAGTTAGTTGATACTACTTAAACACTTCAGTTCTGTTTTTATTTTATTTTTGCTTGAGTTTATTCATACCTTTGAAGAAATTGAGGTGGTGTTTATAAACAGTAAAATACGAGAGTGCAAATCTGAGTATCTTACAAACATTGTCACCAGTAGGATACAGAATAGTTTCTTGTTGTCCCTCGGTCCTCTCATGGCCTCTTGTACTCAGCTGCCCTCCTAGGTCTAGAGCTTGGCAGCAGAGATTCACTTTTATTTCTGTATTTCACTTCTTAATCAGTTCTGTAAGAGTGAGACCCTGCAGTACGTGACTTCTTAACCAGTTCTGTAAGAGTGAGACCTTGCAGTACGTGACTTCTTAACCAGTTCTGTAAGAGTGAGACCCTGCAGTACGTGACTTTTCAGTTTGGTTCTTGAGTCTTTGACGAGTCGTGCTCTGGAGCAGTCACTCACTGTGTTGCTGTGTCTAAGTACTCTACCCCCCCCCCCCCCCCCTTAAACTGCTGAACAGTGTTGGCCTGTAGGGTGCACCGTATCTCTTCAGTTCAGGGCTCTCTTCAGTGTGGCCTTTTCAGTGTTTACTCGTAGTGAATGAAGCTGAGTGTGTTAGTTTCTTTGTGAAAGTCAGTTTCCTTGTGTAAATACCTGAGTGAAATGGAAACTTAAGGGTTCTTTGGAAAGTTTGCTGTGTTGGATGGTGTTTTGCTAAGGCAAATGTGTGAAGGAATGGTTCACTGAAGTGGACACAGGTGGAAGACTAAGGCAGACTCATTTCACTGAAGCTGACCCAGGAGAGAGGATGTTTTGCCAAGGCAAGCACATGGAAGGACGTGTAATGAAGGATTCTTTGCTACCGTCACTTGTATTGGTCTGCCTTACATTGTGTAGTTGACCTGCATTGGTCAGGACTCCACAGAGAGAATGGCAGCTTCTTAGCCCTTCTGCAGCCTCGGGCTGATTGGATGCACATGCTGAGACAAGGGCCATGGCGGACGCCTGGCGTTGAAGGGAGTCTAAATAGGCCTAGTGGACTGTCACACTGAGGCTGAGCCTGGCTTGCTTACATTGCTAAAAGCTTCTTGGCTTTGAGTCTTGGCTGATCTTCATTTCCTGAGACAGGCATAGCTAAGAACTTCTGGCATTCCTTTTGGCCCCTCCTGCTGACTCATACTGAGGCTGAGGCCTGGCTGTCTCCGCTAGGTAGGGCCACTGCTTCTGATTCGTGTTTGCTATCCCACCTCTACTGACCTGGACTGCTGGTGTATCCATGACATCTCAAGAGCACTCAGGTGCAGGGGAACCTTTGCCATCATTGAGAGCATGACTTCAGAAGAAAAGTGATGGAGAGCCAGGATGGCAGGGCATGGGATGTGAGAAAAAGTCTGAGCAGTGAGAGGGAAGAGCTTTAAGGATCTCTGGGGTGGTAAACTCAAGCAGGTGAGTCGGGGCTATGAGTTCATCTGTAGTAAAACACTAGGGTTGGTTCTGGACATAGATGTATGGCAGGGATCGGAGTGTTTTCTTTGGAGTAGGAAATAAAGTTGTCTACTGAGAGCAAGACTGGAAGAGGGCTTGGACTAGAGGATCGAGGAGAGAAACCTAACATGAAATAATCCTCCAGGACTTCAGAGAAGAGTGTGCTGTGTGGGTGTAAGAAACAATGGTTTTTAGGTATTGGAAAGAGTGACCATGATGCTGAAATTCAGGTGTTTGGGAAATGAGAGGTCGGAAGATTTGGAACATGAATACTTACAATTAGTGAGAAGTGTGGACTTGTGTCATTTCCAGCTGTGATTCTATGAAGGAGAACAGGGGCATGCCAGTTAACTGCCCTTCTTTACTCCCCTGCTGGTACTGTTAGAGAGCTGTAGGTGCTGGCACTGTTGACTACACAACTTTGGGTAGAACAAGCCAAACCTTAGGACACAGACATACCATCCTGGCTGGCATCAGGGCACAGAGGAGGATTGCATACATGGTCACGAAAAGAGATTAGTTCTGCTGCAGAAATTGGATTATTAGGCAGCTTTGAATTAAAGTTGAAGAGAGGCTGGTGAATTATTCCAAATCAAGAAGGAGCACCTACGTGACACTGTAAAATGACCCCCCAGACGGTGGGAAGCAGACGTTCTTCTCTAAGCTAGACCATAGAGAAAGGCCATTTGTACAAGCATTGTGAGAACACAGATACAGGAAAAATTTCCCCCTTTTTCATTTCTGAAATACTCCAAGAATAAAGCTGTTTTCTCTTCGTAGCCTTACCCAAATTCTATAAATAAAGTTATGACTTATTTAGATTTTTTTCTGTTATTAACATACCCTTTTCTTTGTTAAAGGTTGAAGCCACTCATGAGTTGGATGTTGTCACGTATATGACATTAATTTCAGTCTTTGTGCCAAATTAAGTTGTTAAAATGTCCTTACATAGAAATGCTGCTACTTGTTAACACTGGGGGTTTTCAATGTCTTTGTGTTTTAACAGGTTGCAGTATTTTACAGAGCAAGCCCAAGACACAAGATGAAAATTATTAAGGTGTGTGTCTGAAAACCAAATTACCTTAAATTTACCATACAAGGTGTTTTAACATGTCTTTTGTTCATTACAAAGAGTATTATAGAATATCAAAGTTCAAAGTATTGTGAGACAAAACTTAATTCTGGAAGAGCTTGACAATTTAATTGACATAGGAAGTTATAGACAGAAACTATAAAGTATTTTCCAGTGTAACATCTTTAAACAGTGTAGAAGTGTATTTCTGACAGGGATCCTCATAGTTAAGTCATCCTAATGTGAGTAGTCATAGTTAGACACTGTGTAAACAAATGTAAGAAAGGTGTTTTATGAGAGTGAACAGTGTAAAGAAGGGTTATTATTTCGGTGTGGTCTTCACAAAGCTGTGTTTTAGAAGCGTATCATTAAGTAACTCTTCATTATGTGGAATGTTCCACAAATAAGTGAACTGTGCTACACATCAGTACCACTTGCTTGTCAACAGGCAGCAGGAAGTTTCAGTTTTGTCTGCTGTCCTACACAATACCTCACTGACTGGGATGTTGTTGTGTACCATTTGATGTATAAAGCAACTTAAATTGTGTCCTACAGTTGATAAGCAGGTTTAATTATAGTAGCTAGTCATTGTAGAGGTGAGAGCTTCTGAGTCTGGGGGTTGTTGACATTTTAGGGTGGGTTATTTGTAGCTAGGGGTGATAGGGCTCTCCTGGGTAAACTGGAATGCTTGGTTTCATCCTTAGATCCTACCCAGTAGAGGCCAGTGCCATCCTACAACTCAAGACAGTCAGAATGCATTCAGTTCTCCTGGATGGAAATACTAGTAGCCATATTTTGTGAGCTTTATTTTATAAAGACTTTATGTATTGAACTTGACTGAAAAATGAGGTTATAAATTTTTTAATCTTAAAAAGTTATGAAAGATGGTTGATAATACTTATCTCCTTATCTGATTTAAAAAATAAGAATAATTCTCCCTGCCCTTCTTTTTTTTTCTGGGTCCCCATAGTCTCTACAAAAGAACGGGTCAGTTGTAGCCATGACAGGAGATGGGGTAAATGATGCAGTGGCTCTGAAGGCTGCAGATATTGGAGTTGCAATGGGCCAGACTGGCACAGATGTTTGCAAAGAGGCTGCGGACATGATCTTGGTGGATGATGATTTCCAAACTATAATGTAAGACATTTGTCTTTCCTTCATTGCTGTCAGACAATTCAGCTCGAAAAGAATTGATAGTATATGGCAGATTAAAACATTTTTTTGGATAATCTTATTTTATGTAATTCAAAAGAAAATGATTTGTGTAAATGGAACAGACATAATAATTGACAAGTCTGTTAATTTACAAAATATTTAGGGAATGCTGGCCAGTTGTCACATTTTTTTCTGGGTATAGAACAACAGTGACTCTTGCTCCAGAGTCTTTACGGGAGACATTACGTAGCATTAAGAGTTGAGTTCACACTCATGTGTATTTTCTCATATTAGTAAATGTTCTTGTTGCCCTCATTTCATGATACAGCTTCTTAGCTCTGAATGCCTTTGCTACTCAAGTGTAATGGTGGAGGTGCAGGTCTGTGCTCCTCACTTTCCATACCCGTGACTGACCTTGCTGTGACAAATGTAGTCACAAGTCCCGCCATGTGTATTAATCATACGTGGAATGCGAGACTTCACATTTGCCAACTTCTTGCAAAGTCTTTTTTTCTCCCATTCTTGAAGTTGTCTAAAAGTCTCAGAGGACGTGGTGATTTTATGAATGCACGTTTTCCTAGATTCAGCCAAGTGAATGTAAGAATTCTTCAGTACATTTTTGTAAACCACACTTTTTAATTCTTCACAGCATATTAATGTAATTATATAGGATAATAAATAAATTCCATAATTCTTATATAACTCATTGCCATTTAATTTTTGATATGTGTTGATTTAACCTACTAAGAAATATGGGCTATGAAGGATATAGAACATCATTGTTTTACTCTTAGAAATGTGTAATATTTTGTGTGGAGAGAGATAATACATGATTTTTATGTTGAGTATTTTAAAAGATTTATTTTAATTACGTGTATGAGTGTACATGCTGGTGCATGTTTTTGCCTGTGGAGATCAGAGTTGACAGTTCCCTCAACTGTAGTTAGAGATGATTGTGAGCCACTTGAATGGTGCTGGGACTAGAACTCTGGTCTTCTGCAGGAGCAGTGTGCCTTCTTGGTACTGAGCCATCGCCTCAGGCCTATCAGGGTTTTTTGTTTTTTAAGAGATTTTGAATATTATATAATGAAAATAGTTTAAATAGAGCTATCTGGTAAAATAAAATATTTCAATGTTTCTTAATCTTACCTGACAATAGACATTTTTTTTTTGTAACTGCTAATTGTTATTTGATTGAAAACTTAGTTTCAAAGTGTATTTTCTTATTTTTTTATTTTTAAATTTCAGGTCTGCAATAGAAGAGGGTAAAGGCATTTATAATAACATTAAAAATTTTGTTAGATTTCAACTGAGCACGTAAGTTTGCAAGAACTTTTACTTCTAGAGAAATTATTTGAAAATAAAATTATGGCCTGTATTCTTGAAAATTGTTTATTAGTAGTTTTCTAAAACGTAAAATGCTAGTAGTATACTGTTTAGGTCATACTAGGTATTACTGACCATCTAGGGGTGATTTAAAGTGTATATTAGGAAATGTATTAACAGTAGGTATGTACTTTGCTGCTCTGTATAAGTGACTAGGGCTTTGACATTTGAGGGGATCCTGCAAACAGTTCTCATGGTTACTGAGGGATATCTGCATAGACTTTTGAGATTTGTTTAATTGCTCCTGAAATTAAAAGGGGATGTGCCAAGTCTCAGCAATATTCTTGGTTATCTTTTTCTCAAGATAGGATAGATTTTCTATAGCCAAAAAGCAGTTAAATATTTTTGAAAATATATTTTTGTAGGTTTAAAAATCTTTCATCTGGGCTTGGTGGCACATGTCTGTAATCCCAGTGTCCCAGAAGGCTGAGGCAGAAGAATTCCAGAGGCCCAGTGTGTGTTACTTAGAGAGAGCCTCTGTCAGAATTAGAAGGTCTCAGCTACTTTTGCCATTATTGCCTAAGCATTATAAAACATTTTTGTTTTCAAAATACTCCTTGCTTGCTAATCAGGGTGACTTTCACTTTTGATCCGAATGCCTGGGAGACACTGGGCTGCAGCGTTAGACTCATTTTCAAAAAACAAACTGCTAGCTTCTTAACAAAATACTCCTATGACTGAAGTATAGGTCAGTTGAATTAATCAGATTACTTTAAAATATGTAAAACATTTTTTCTTTTGTATGTGTATGTAGTGAATGTGTTTGTGGGTGTGCACACATGTATATGCTTGCATGCAGAGCTCAGGTGTTGACATGGGATGTTTTTCTCGTCATCTCTACCTTAAGGTTTGATAACATGCCTTCACTGAACCTGGGCCTCACTGATTAGCCTGACTGGCTACCCAGTAAGCTTCAGGGACCTTCTTGTTTCTACTGCCCCAGCACTGGGGTTACAGACGTGCACTGCTGCCCAAACTTTTCACTTGGTTTCCAAGGATCTAAACTTAGGTCTGCATGCTTCCTCAGCAAGTATTTTACCAACTGAGCTGACTCCCAGCCCCAGGAACATGAGACTTAAGTGCTAGTTAATGTATAAAATTGATTGTGCTAATTTTCAAATGACTCTCTTTCAACAGGAGTATAGCAGCATTAACTTTAATCTCATTGGCTACGTTAATGAACTTTCCTAACCCTCTCAATGCAATGCAGATTTTGTGGATCAATATTATAATGGATGGACCCCCAGCTCAGAGGTAAGTGTGTATTCACAGATTGAAAGGACAAGGCAAGTGTGAATAAGACACAGCAAACCTTCCTCATGACTTTCCAGCAGCATGCTTCTTAGACATTGTCTTGGGTATATATCATTTATTCTTTTTGGTTGTCCATTTGTTCATTGTAGCTCTCATCCTTTACACTGTGTGAGTGCCAGCTTTTCAATAAGAATAATGTTCTAAGTGTTCTAAGAACTGGATGCAATGGAGAAACTTCCTGCAGGCAGTTTGAGCACATTAATAACAAACTCAGTCACCACTAATGAATTTGCGTTGCACTGAGGGAGAAGTCGAAGGTGCCTCCCTTACCCTGCCCAGTTACTGTTACTTCACCAAGAGTGAACCTGCATTGCCCACTGTCTGCTTCACTTTCCCTCTCTTGTGCTTTCTGGGATGCATGGCTGTTTTGTGTCTGTGTGTGTCTGTTTCTTGTGTCTGTTCCCAATAAAGGGCTCTTTTATTGAACAGCACAGAAAGCATCACACATGGGAGGAATAGAGAAGCTTTAGAACAGTCTTTACTAGAGCTCAGCTGACTCAGACAGTACACACACACACACACACACACACACACACACACACACACACACACACACACACACGCACACACACACACACACGACTTTGAGCACTGACAGATATCCATTGCACAAGGCCACTTTCAGTCTATTTGCTGCTTCCAACAAATGATTATGATGAACCGTGAATACATACATGAAAACACATACACTGTAATAAACTGGGTCAGGGCATAGAAAAGTATGCAACTTTAGGTTACAGCTGTGCATTAGCTTATCCTATAAAAGTTGTACATGGGGAAACCAAGGCAAGATTGATGGGTTTTGTTATTGTTCTCTTAAACACAGGTTACATGTGCTGAGTACATAGTAGGATTCCAGCTGTAAGTCGCTGACTGAGGTCTAGAGAAAGGTCTAGTCTCTTAGTATGTAAGAGATGCGTTCATAGTACCACATCGTCACCAGCTCCCAGTTCAGTTTCATATGTGAGTCCTGTTTAGAGCCTTGGTGAAATATGTGTTCAGAGACTTCCCCAGTCTCTTATCTTTTTAGTGCTGTGGTAGTTGAATGATATTTCTAATGTCCATGAGAGTAAATCTCTTAATCAAGACATCCTTGTGTGAGATTTATTTTTTCTTGGTACGTTATATATCTTAAAAATCAATGTATGTGTAAATGAAATTGGAGTTTTAAAAGTTGGCTGGCAAGTGCTCGTCTTACCTTGCCAAAAGCATAACTGCAAGCGTGGGAAAGGGGCAGAGCAGTGGTCTCCCTTGCCCTCACTTCTTCTTGCCTTCCTCCTCTCCTCTGTCTGTCCCCTTTCTTCTTCCTGCTGCTGGTACTAGAGGCCCATCCAGCTCGTCCAGCAGTGGTGCCAGCTTCTCAAGCGGTCACAGGCAGTGATTTCGTTATGCTTCAACAGCTGGTTTCCAAAAGGAAGCATTTCACTTCCTAGTAACAGACGCTAGTTAGGTTGTAAAGCGAGAGTAAAGAGCATTTCTAAGTACGTTGTTTGTTCTCTTTGTTTTGAAGCCTTGGAGTAGAGCCAGTGGATAAAGATGTCATTCGAAAACCCCCTCGGAACTGGAAGGACAGCATTTTGACAAAAAACTTGATCCTTAAAATACTTGTTTCATCAATAATCATTGTCTGTGGGACTTTGTTTGTCTTCTGGCGAGAGGTACATTCACTGGATAAACGGCTCTGTTACCATGCATCTATGTAGTTGCTTTCTAAGTAATTTCGTGTGTTGTACAGATGATTGACAAGTGAAGAACCCTCTGAGTGAAAGGCACAGGCTTGGAGAATATAACCTAAGGTCATTAAGTGTTTAGTAAAGTATCAATGGGCATGGGAATTTGAGGGGAATGTGTAGCAGTGTTCTCAAGAGATTTTTTTTTTTTAACTTTCATGTAGACTGTATTTGTTCACTAGGTGGTCTGTAGAAAATTCAGATAGGTTTCACATTTAGAGTGAAGCTATTCCATTTTCAAAGCATGCAGTATTTATCTATTTTATTTAGCCACCAAGAAACAAACAGAAAAGTCATTTTGTCCTTCTTCTTGGCAGCTTCGAGACAATGTGATAACACCCCGAGACACAACAATGACTTTCACTTGCTTCGTGTTTTTTGATATGTTCAATGCACTGAGTTCCAGATCTCAGGTATGCACAAATGGTTTTACTTAATTCACCGGCTTTGAGAAGATTAACCTTTTATAGGAAGCAGATGGAAATTTTGGATATTTTAGCTTTGATTTTGTAGCCACAGATTACAGTGCCATATTTTTCTATAAAGCTATGCCATGGTCAACAATAAAGATGGGACATTTGATCTCAGGTGGTGTTCAGTGTTCAGTTATTAGCTATAGGATATATTTAGATTCACATAGGACAAATTTCATGGGGCTGTAAACAAGATATTAGTCTCATTTTAGAAAGCCTTGTGAAAAGGACAATGTGTTCCTTGTCACATCCGTCGTGCTGTCAAAGTTTAGGCGTCTTACTTTTCTTCCCATTTTTTATATTAAGCTATATTTGCATTATTCTTGTTAGAAAATAATGTGCTAGCATCAGAACCTGGGTACTTTCTGAGAGCATAGTGCCCTTGAAAGCTAGCTTCCCTTGCATGGCCGTGTGGCGCAGTTTCAGAGTACTTTATGCACTCCAACTTTTCTTTGGAGAAGACCTAGAAGTCTTTTACCCTTTGGAGGCCTTTATGAGTCCTAATTGGCATTTATCACATGAGAGCTTTCCAAGTACAGTAATTTATCACTAGACTACTTCAGAAGCTACTACTTGCGTTTCTTTTATGAAAGGCAGTTTACTTTTCTTTTTATAAACATAATTACATATATTTGTGGAGTTTTGGGTTATATACCTTAGTGACTAGATAGAAAAGATTTCATAAAATATGAATGAAATTTATTAATACTTTGGGGGTACTGTCTTAGTTAATGTTCTATTCGTGTGACACCTTGACCAAGGGAACTCTTAGAGAACAGCAGCTGGGGCCTATTTAGTTTCAGTCTTAGTCCGTTATCATCATGACAGAGAACGTGGTGGAAGGCAGGCATAATGCTGGAGAACTAGCTGAGGCTGTATATATCCTAATCCTAGCACAGGCTAGCTCCTAATTTGCAGTCAGAGAGTGAGGGATGGGTGGAGAGGGGCGGAAGGGAGTGAAAGAGAAAGGACCCACTTCTGTGACAGGAGCCTTCCAACAAGGCCACACCTCCTGCTCCTTCTCATTAGTGCTACTCTGAAAGTGCCAACTAAGCATCCAACTAGAGGAGCCCATGGGGCCATTCTTAGTCAAACCACCACAGGCACTAAAATAGGTTAGGTTTTCTTTTTTTTTTTTTTTTTGGTTCTTTTTTTTCGGAGCTGGGGACCGAACCCAGGGCCTTGCGCTTCCTAGGCAAGCGCTCTACCACTGAGCTAAATCCCCAACCCCTAGGTTTTCTTTTTTATGGGTTCAGTGTTATAATTGATTCTTCTTAAGAAAGTGCCCTTTTTTCTTTTGCTTTTGTTTTTTGACATGGCCTCTCTGTATACCTTAAGCCAGCTTTGAACTTGAGCTCTTCCCATACAGCACCCTAAGAACTGAGATTATAAGCATGTATCACTAGAGAGAGAGAGAGAGAGAGAGAGAGAGAGAGAGAGAGAGAGAGAGAGAGAGAGAAGTGTAGTGTAGTGTAGTGTAGTGTAGTGTAGTGTGTGAATGGCACATGTGTGAAAGAGTATGTGTGCCTGTGCATGCACTCCTGGAGGCCCAGAGGTTGATGTCTGTCTTCCTGTACTAAATTTCAGCTTAATTTTTGCGTCTTTCACTGAACCTGGAACTCATGGATTAGCTAGATTGACTAGTCAATGGGCCCCTGAATCTTCTGTTTCTACCTAGCAGGGCTGGCTGAGATTCTAGCCAGCCAACCCCGTCACTCTTGGCTTTTGCTGTTGGTGTTGGGGATCCAAACTACCCAACCTGCAATTATTTTCTTTTACTTTTATTTAAAATATGATTACATCATTTCCTCCTTTCTGTTCCTCCTTCTAGACCCTCCCATGTGCCCTTCGTCCAGTCCTTTATATCCCTCTCTTCCCTTTCAAATTGATGGCCTCTCTAAACTAGTTATTGTTATGTATATATAAGCAAAGTAATGTATAAATATAACCTGTTCTATTTGTTTTCTATTGTTTGAGAATCTCATCTATACATGTAATGTGTTTTGGTCAAATCTACCTCTCATTCCTTCCTCTCCAAATTCTCCCTTATGTCCCCCTTTCCACACTTCATTTGCTCTTTTTTATTTACAGAGTCCACATAGTGTTGCCCATAATCCATGGCCGTAGGACAGTCTTACTTGATCATGGCTAGTTTCTCAGGGCCCATACCTGTGAAGGAAGAAAAGGTGCTGTCTTCCCTCCCAGCAGCCATCTGTTGCCAGTAGCTTCCCATCTAGGTTGGGACCTCATGACCCATTCTGTCCACCTGACGTTTAGCTGGCTGGTTCCTGTACAGGTCTTGTGCATGTGGTCAGTTGCTTAAGTGCATACGTGCAATACCCCTGATGTGTGCAGCAGCCCCACCATTCAGCAAATGCACTTGGGTTGCAGGTGTCCGTCCATTACTTTTGGCTCTCATAATCTCCCCCCATCTTTGATAAATAAAAGTTGGATTAGAATTTATCCTTGGTGTATGTGCATTTTACAAAACTAATAAAGTTAAGATATTTTGTGGTTTGACAAGATAGAATTCAGTGATACTGATTATTCAAAATTGAACCAAGTGTAATCGTGGTGCCATTTCTAAGAGCAGGTGGAATAACTGGAACTCTGTTTTGCCAACAGACTAAGTCTGTGTTTGAGATTGGACTCTGCAGTAATAAGATGTTCTGCTATGCGGTTCTTGGATCCATCATGGGGCAGTTGCTTGTTATCTACTTCCCGCCTCTGCAGAAGGTTTTTCAGACCGAGAGCCTCAGTATTCTGGGTAAAGAAAATGCTGTGTGCCATTGTTACTGCATCCTTAAAGTTTGCTTGTCATAGTAAACAGCTCCTTTTAAATAGGAAAAAGAAAAATGACTGAGGGGACGTGTAACAAAGGGTCCTTTATGTTTTCCTCTCAGGACATTCTGTGAAACCTTGTTTCATTTGCTTGACCCTCCCCACCCTGTGTGTGTTATGATTTGTAATAAAGTCATGTTCAGTGATTCTGAAATACAGCAAGCAACTCACAAAACCTGTTGTAGGTTAATTGTAGAGTACAATATTACATTTAAAATATGAAGATTTCTATCATTAAATGGGAGAACTTTACTTCAGCTCACTGAAAATCAAATTGTTAAATTGTTTTTTAAAACTTATCATTTTAAAGTAAACTTAGTATTCCACTATTCTTATTAACACATTGTTATTTCATGAAATCTCCATTTGACTCAGGAGACATTAGCTTGTATAATGTTTCTGAGGAAATTATTCTTTTACTTGGCTTGCATTAACTGTGTCACAAGGCCAGGTGTGGCGCTTGTTGGTAATGTTCCATTGGTGAGCCAGGCCCTCGGTTTGGTCCAGCACTACAAACACCCACCCCACCAAAATACATTCAAAATTAATTTTCTAAAGTGTGTGGAAGAGTATATTTGGAAAATGGGTCCTTAATTCTTAGATTTTTTTTTCTTTTTTAGGTTAGTTTGTGTATTTATGAAGTGAGTTCTATATTCTGTATTTTTGATACAAGTTTAGTGGTTTTGGTATAAGTTGAAGTTAACCTTAAAATTTGAACTAGTTTAATTTTAATATTTTATTTTATTTATTATTTTTTTTTCTTTTCTTTTTTTTCTGGAGCTGGGGACCGAACCCAGGGCCTTGCGCTTGCTAGGCAAGCGCTCTACCACTGAGCTAAATCCCCAACCCCTAATTTTAATATTTTAATTCTACATTCACATTGCTTCCACTTTTTAAAAAGCAAAATTAAAATTAAGAAGCTTCAGGGTTTTTTTGTTTTTTGTTTTTGTTTTTGTTTTTTTTTTTTGGCAATGAGTAAGAGTAGAGAGTGTGAATACTATTACAAGACAGTCTTAGGCTTGGAAAATACTATCGGGACTTCACCAGTGGTGTGCAAAAGCCCTTAGATCTGTCAAATAGGAATCTCTTGGCATTCCTATTAGAAGTTAGTTATGCGAATCTTAGGATTCCATTCTAGTTCTGACCTCTCTCTTGTGACTTCTCTCTCTGTGACTTTACGCTTATTTGAGATTTATCTTTTGTATGCATTTTTAAACTGTTATTAGTGTGTGTTTGTATGTGTGTACAGGCATTTGTTCACAGCTCATGTACAGAGGTCTGGACAACTGTCAGAGTTGCTTTTAATCTTCCACTGTGGTTCTGGGATTGGGCTTGGATGGGCCAACTTGCTCAACAAGGCCACCTTGCTTTTCCCTTATTTCAACGTTTTTAACTTAGGCGAATGATCTCTACCTTCTGAAATACTTGTGAAACAGTGTATTCTAAAGTGTAAGCTGTTGCTGTACATTTCAAAGACTTGTAAAACTCAGTTTATTTCCTCTTGCAGATCTGTTGTTTCTTTTGGGTCTCACTTCATCAGTGTGCATTGTGTCTGAAATTATAAAGAAGGTTGAAAGGAGCAGGGAAAAGACTCAGAAGAACACTACTTCAACACCATCGTCTTTTCTTGAAGTATGATGCATATTGCATTTTTTTTTTCATTTGCAAACTAGGAATTGCAGTCTGGGAATCATTTAGAAGGGCAAGTTCAAGAGGATAATGAAGATTTAAGGACTTTTAAACTTTCCATTGACTAAAAATGACCATTAATGTTAAAGACTTGATTTGAACCTTGTTGGTAGTCCCAAATGAAATTATGCAACTTTGAATAACACGTTCCTTGATTTGAATTGGCTTTTGCAATCGATTGGAACTTCAACATATGGTCAAGTACTGAATTAAAAAAGTACAAAAGGCAAAACGTGAACACCTTCTGCACTTAGAGTTCTAATGTACAAATACACTATCTGTCTTAGATGGATATAAATATTTTTTTTATTTTTAAATATTGTACTATTTATGGTTGTGGGGCTTTCTTACTAATACACTCAATAAATGCACTCAGTCATTTCAAAGGCATTCTATTTGGTTTAGAAATTGCCAGGAGTGCCATATTTCAGCTACCATGTTTCCTTTTTCCTGCAATGTACGCAAATGATACCTTGTGCTACCATTTTTATATTTCAAGTTTTTTATTTTTTATTTTTGCACAGGATGTGACCACTGTCTAATCACTGTTCTTTCTTTTTGTGACTGAAAAGCATATACTGCAATTGAAGTAAATGTTTGCTCTTCTTAGTAAGTGTACATGGTTGTTTTGGTTTTTTGTAGTGGTTTTCCACAGAGGTGTGAGTCTTTGACCTAGCAGGATTAGTTCAGGCTGTTGTTGCATTACAGTTAGAGTAATTGTACTTAACACAGTCAAAGAGTCAAAAACAACAAAGGCCGGATGGAATTTCAAACAGACTATGTTAACACGTCCTTGTTTAGGTTAATACAGTTCTACTTTGTCAGTGTCATCTTGTCATTTCTTCTTTATAAATCAAACACTTCAGCTAAATAATTGACCTTTATTACTGTTTCATATTTGTATTTTTAAGTCTATTTCTTAGAGAGTATAGACTACCATACTTAGAAAATCAAAAGTCCCAAACTCAGAGAGATAGGACATGAACCAGGGTGTCCATCAGAAGATCCTGTGCAGGCCTTGCTCCTCCGAATCCTCTAGGCAGCCGCTTTGGCCTAGATTGTAGCACAACCCTGAGTCTGTCCCTTCTGCCGTTTGTTGGGATCCGTCTTCTTCTTTTGGTATGCTTGGGAAATAGATGGATTTGCTTTGTGTAAACCATCAGTTTTTATAAGAGCTTGACAAAATAAAGGTAAGTGTTGAATCTTGTATTTCATAAACTGTCAGAATTAACTGTTCTGAGCTTGTTCAATATTACTGGTGAGTGTTAACGCTGCTGCGCTGTCGTTGATAGGAGAACTCTGTTGTCTGAGTCTGTACTACTGAAGCATGAACGTAAGGAGCCAGATGTCTGACTTTGTCTTAATCTCTCAGGCTCAACTGTCAGTGTACATTGTTCTGTCTCATTAGGTGGGACGTGAGGTCACTGTCAACCAACTCATAGAGGTTTGATGTCTCATAGCAAAATTTTATAATGGTTTTTTACATTCTGTTCCAAACTTGAAAACTACATATTAAGTGCATATTCAGTCTTGTTTGTTTTACAGTAGAGGTTGAGAATATGACTCATGAAATGAATGTGCCTATCTTTTCACTTGGTATTGAACTATAAAAATAAAGTGAGTTTTTCATAAGTTCACTAATGACTTCCCAGGTAGTATTGTTACTATTACACTTATAACTGTAGATGCCGAATTGTAAAGTTTTATAGTCTTGAAAAAATATGTAATACAGACCCAGAGTTCAGTTCTCCAAATCCTACTAGTGCAGATTAGGACAGGCCATCCAAGGGTTAGGCTCCACTCAGTCTCCTCGGCCCAGGACTTCCCGCTGGCTGCTCCCTCTGATTTTTCCTTCCATGAGGACTACTTCTTTAAGTTATTTGATTGCATAGGAGCTAAACATCAAAGAAGAAAAGAGATGACTGAGATAAATTCACCAGTCAGGTAGATCACTCTCAAATGCTAAAAGCTGAGCAGAGGTGTGCTGGGCACCGCGCCATCCTGAGGGGTAAGGATCAGTGAAGTTCTACAGCCCAGGGAGCAGCCTCCCTTAGAATATAGTTTTCCAGCTGCATCAACTTTCTGCTTGAGGACAGGACTTGCTGTTTACCACATCTTTCACTCACTCACCATTCCGCTACAATGGCAGTTCTTCAGAAATTGCTTTAAATTTGGATCTCTCTGTGCAGTGTGTAAGTAAATTGAGTTCTGTTGAGACTTAAAATGGTTTCTCACTGAAATGAATTGGTAACAGTAGTAACTGTCCCATTTGTGAATTAATTAACATTACACTGCTTTTCCGCCTCTGTCCTGGGGATTTCTGTGCAGCTTATTTGGCTCCCAATAATTCATCCAAGAAGTGAGATGAATTGATTATATTTTCACCTAAATTTTATTTAGTCCCTGAGTGTACTGGGAATACAATGACATTCTTGCCCTTCCGCACTTCTTGGACAGGAAAAGCAGATGATAAAACTGTTAAAAAGCTATTTTATCAGTGTTACAGTGATCTTTGTATTTTTATTTAGAAAGTATATATATTAAAATAAATATAGCACACAGTTCGCTTTGGCATTTGAAAATCTTTGCAGTGGCTTTTAGACTAACCTCTGTGATCTGAATAAATAGCAAGTGGTGTGTGCGCATTACAGTAAGATACAGACTGTTAATCCCATTTGGTCTGTGGCAGAACAGCCACACATCCTGATGGGGTGAGTTGGCTGACGTGACTGCTGACTTCGTTAGACTCAGGTTTGATGGCCTGACTTCGGTTTGTAGTTGTCAGAGCTGGTTATTGCTGATAATAGATAAGGGCTGATCTAGCAGACAGTTTTCTGTAAACATTGTTATAGTGTTAGGTCTATAAATACGCATCCTGCTCTAGGAAGCTTTTAGTTCTCACACTGGAGTCCAGTTTGAGATACACCATCTAAAATACTAGAGTGAATGAAGGAGAGAAATGACTTTGTGGGAGGAAGTTGTCAAAGACCCTTCCTAGGACTAGTAGCATTTAACTAAGTCTTTCAGTGGTGAAGCTCCAGCCAAAAGGCAGTGAGCCTTTGCCCCTGAACAGCAGAGTGTTCACAGAGGGCTTGGTGGGAAGTAGAAGGAACATCGAAGCCCACAGCATTTCTGTTGGCAAGGCTGTAGGTGTACGAAGCAGCTAGTAGTTGGGCTGGAGATGGGGACGGCAGAAGAGTTTAACTGTGGCATGCTGGGAGGTAAGGATTTTGAGCTACTGAGACAGTAACACAAGCTGAGAAGGTCTTAGTGAGACTCAGGCTCATTTGAAATGAGAAGCTCATGGTATCTTTGGGGTTTACAGAAACAACTAATAAAGTTGGGAGTGGGCTGGTGAGAAGGCTCTGTGGGTAAAGGAGCTTGTCTTGCCTCTCTACTCCTGAAGAACAACCCACATGCTGGAAAGAGGGCCAACTTCCAAAGATGTTTTCTGACCCCCTCGCATGCCCCTGTGCTCATGTGCATACTCATATACAGGTAATAAATAAATGTAACAGAGCTCAACTTGACAGAAAGGAATGGAAGGTGTTTGACACAGTTAACAATCAGAAAACAGACAGGTAGATACATTAAAAAGGTAGCACTAGGAACCTTGTAGTTTCCTTTGGTCCAGAGCTTTCAAATGGAGTCTTGTAAGGCCATCAACTAGAACACTGATCTGAACCATCGAAAGTACCTTTTTTTGGTATTTGTAGTTAGATTCTCAGTAGGTGAGCGGGACAGAATGAGTGAATGAATGAATGCGTGACTATGAATCAGAGAGCCCTATATAGTTGGTGGTGTGATGGGCATATGGGACTAACATTAGAAAGCACCGATATGCTTTGACAGTGAGTTGTGGCTGGAAAATAGAGGTCTGTTTCCTGTTAAGGCCATGCCCTTTGCCCCCCCCCCCCCCCCCCCCGCTGCAGCACTATGTCCAGTCTTGGGACAGTGTTCATTAACTTTAGTTTTACAGATTTCTCCTGTATTTTAAGAAACCAGCAGAAACAGATGGCTATAGTTGGCTGGAAAGGGGAAGGCGTACATTTGTGATGGTTCTTTTGTCAAGGGAAAACATTGCTATTATATTGAGGCGGGGGGAATATAAGGTTTCATATTCTAGAAAATGTTAGAAATTCAAATCCAAGTCACCTTTGTTGATAATCCTAGCCAGAAGTTAGGCAAAGCAACTTTTATTGGGTGGTTTATTTTTAGCATCAGAACTCTGACAAAATGCTTGTTTTAGAAACACTTTAAAAAAAATACATTCCAATGTTTTCCTGTTGGAAAGTGAGCAGTGGCATTTTGGTGCCATCTCTTGGCCATAAAAAATGCTGTGCCTTGCCCAGTTAGCTCCTGTTTGTTAAGTCTACATGTCCTAGTCAGAGTATGGATGAGGCCAGTGAGCGAGGCCTATAAGCCATTATTCAGGAAGCCATACGGGACAGGTTATGATTACATGGCTGATTGTGTAGAGATAGTGTAAGGGAAGATGTGAGAAGCTGCTTCTCACACAGGCATGTGTTCTGTGGAGACCAGAGACTATCCTCAGCCGTCATTCCTCACTTGGTCTAACGGTCCCTCATTGACTCAGAGCTCACGAAGAAGGCTACAATGGCCAACTAGTGAACTCAGGGGTCTGCTTCTCTGCACCTTCCCATGTGTGAAATTGTAAGCAAACATAGTATGGCTGGCTTTGTGTATGTATGTGCACCTTAACTGTGTATGCAACTGTCCATGCGTTTTGTTGAGGCCAGGGGTTGACATGGGAGACCTTCTGCTGTCATTGCTCCCTTTTTTTGGGGGACAGGTTCTTTGAGTCTAGAGTTCACTGGCTAACCCCGAGTCCCCCAGGACCTACTTGCCTTCACTTTCTGAGCACTAGAGTTACACCTATACAGCCGTGCTCCACTTTCATATGGGTTCTGGGGAACTTCGGTCTTCACACATGTGCACCATGCACTTTCTTCACTGAGCCATCTCCCCAGCTTGCATTTGTCTGCTGACACTTGTGGGAGTCTGGATGCTAGCAGACCTACAGTACTCTGTCCCTAGAAACCTAGGTTTGGGGATGTTCCTATTCCTAGATTTCGGCTCTTCCTTTTTAATGTTTACCTTTTTGAGACCAGGCAAGAGGGTATTAAAAGAATGCTAGCTTTTTAATAAAAACATGGGGATCTGGGAATTGAATAGATTCTTAGGCTTTCAGACGAGCTGTTTCCTCAACCTAGTATCTACATTTTTTTTAATAGCAAATTCATCTGCTGACATTGTGGATAATCAAATTACATTCATTTGACCATTGTTTTTATCATGACTTCAACATGACAACTTTAAATTCCTGTAACAATTCTCACATTGGCCTTCTCAACCATCTCTGATTATCTTTTTTTTTTTTTTTTTTTTTTTTGGTTCTTTTTTTTCGGAGCTGGGGACTGAACCCAGGGCCTTGTGCTTCCTAGGCAAGTGCTCTACCACGGAGCTAAATCCCCAACCCCATCTCTGATTATCTTGACTGCCTTTGCAGAATCTGCCCTTAGCTCTCACAGCCCTGTTTACCTCATGGTGCCCTTTTCTACTGCTTGACACTCACCTTTTGTTCCTTGCTTTGCTCTTGTTTTGCATGTACAGGTGTCACAGTAATGGGTATTTAATCACAGTTTAGTGCCAGGCAAGGCTTACCATGTTGGAATATGGGTACTAAACACCTACAGGCACATTATTTTGACTTCATTCAGTCATTTGGAGTAGCAATTCTATTTCACAGGCAGCACAACTGAGATGGAATCATTGACTCTTTGTTTTTATGAACAAAAATGTAAGGCCATGTAGGTAGTAAAGGTCTTTGTCTTCTAAAAGTATAATTAAATTAGGAATTCAAGTTGAAATACTAAGGTTCATGTGAGTCCTTTTTTTCCATGACCAACTGGCCCAGAAAAGGTTAGAGATTATATTTACATATGAGTGAATGTTCAAGGTCTTGGTTATTGAAAATAACTTGCAAAAAATACATATCCAGTATAATTTTACCACCACTAAATACAGAGCATGATTCTATTACAGTAAATGGTTTTCTCTCTCCAGTTTTACCCCAAGATTTAATCATCTTAGCTGTCCAGAACTCCTTTTGTTACTTGAACTACTAATTGAAGATTGACGTGTCCAAAGCCTCAGGTGAGATTTTATTTGCTAGAATGGAATCAGAAAGAGTACATCTTGATTGAAAACACAGGATAGTAGACTTTGGAAATGTGGAACTCACCGCACTCTGCTTACTGAGGTTTCTTGTTGCCTCCTAGACCTGTGTTTTTTTTTTTTTTTTAAATCTTAAAAGGCTAGTGAGACAAAGGAAATTAGAAGGAGGAAAAGAAAGGCCAGGCCAAAAGTCACATGTAGTGACTCTTCCTCTGATTTGCCTCTGGTGACTTCTGTCTCACTACGCAGCAGTCAAGTCTGGTCTTCGTATTTGGCAGAGTGTGGATAAAATGTTCTCATTATCTCAGTGTGTGCCTTTCCCCAAGCAGCTTAAGCAAGTATGGCTCTTGGGAGTCGAGTGTCTTTACTGTCTGCTGAAGCCTGCTAGATAGATAACCTGTGGGGTACCCTCAGCCAGGTAACTGAAAAGCCACCTACCTCCCTTCCCTCCAGTAACTGGCTGGGGCCATTTTTATTTAACTAATAGTTTTAAATTGGGGAACAAAGTGTGCACAACAAAAACTGGTATACATAAGAAATCAGTAGACTTGGGACAAGCAGATCTTGGGGTAGAGAATTTAGCATTTGAATACACAGCAGCACCAGATCAACAAGAAAATTGCCAACTGTTAAGAACTACAGATGGGCTGCTCAGCCATCATTAAGACGAGTGGTGAGGAACGACAGCTGTGCAAGTCCGGTTACACTTTGGGACGTGACCCACTGTGCTCATCCCACTTGCTCATTCTTGCTTACCTGAGCGAGCTTCATAACTAGGCAGCTCCTTTATGAACTTTTTGTTTATTAGTAATTTTAAAATAGCACCTCTCGAACATTGTGGATTCTTAAGACAAAGCTTAAAATGTTGCCCGAGGTGACCTCAAACTTCCAATCTTCCTGTCTCAGCCCACTGATTTCTGGATTATAGGGATGTGTCATCACACCCTATAGTTTTGGCTATAGGAAGATACACATTTTCACAACCACTAAATAGGAAGTGTTTTATCTGCTATTTTCTAACCTAATTGATCTATAGAATGCTGGCTAGTAGCTAAGGGTTCACCTCAGTAGAATGCTTGCTTAGCACAGCAAAATCAAAGTGAAGTGTTGGAGTCCTTCTCAAAACCCAGCATGTGGAAGACTTGTAGTCTAGTATTGATCTCAGATTTCCATTTCTCTTCTGCTCTAGATGATCAGCTCAGAATGCTGTATATGTTTGGGGGCTGTTAACAGTCACAACACGCTCTATGACATGTATTTAACAGTCACAACACACTCTAAGACATGTATTTAACAGTCACAACACGCTCTAAGACATGTATTTAACAGTCACAACACGCTCTAAGACATGTATTTAACAGTCCAACACACTCTAAGACATGTATTTAACAGTCACAACACGCTCTAAGACATGTATTTAACAGTTACAACACGCTCTAAGACATGTATTTAACAGTCACAGCACGCTCTAAGACATGTATTTAATAGTTACAACACGCTCTAAGACATGTATTTAACAACCATGTGTAGGCTAAGTTACCACATTTCTAACTTTCTCTCAGAAACTCCTGACTTTTTTTATGACACAGACTTTTAAAACTCAAAAACAAACAAAAAACCCCTAAAACCTTTTTTAACAAAATGGTTATTACTGGACTTTATGGCAAATTATTATGAATATAGTTGGTTGTTAGTGTAACATAAAGGTTAGAAAATATTACCATTTGCTGAAGAGAACCCTGAGGAGTAAAAGCACACTGAAGAAACGCAGATGATTCAGCACCAGTGAGATGGCTCAGGAGGTGCGGGTACTGAACATGATCCCTGAGGCCCACAGGCAGGGTCAGAACCAGCTCTCACAAGTTCTCTGACTGCTACCCAAGTACCATGGCTCTCTGTCCCCAACAGACATACAGGTAGACACAGACATTTCTTAAACCAGGTTGTATTAAAAGTATAGTATAAAATATCTTAGAATTCAGATTATCTCAAAATAGGTTAGTCCTAAAGAAAATTAGCTTCGAGGGAGGTAAGAGACATTTGTGTACTGCACACTGTTTATTCAAGCTCTGCGTTCTCTACATGTTCCTCCGAGCTTTCAAGCACTAACAGACTAAACCGGTTGCTTCTGTCATACCAGTGCTTGGTGTCTGAAGTGGTTCCCAGGCTGGCAATCTTCTTCTTCTGCCTCCTTTTTTTTGATTTTGATGTAGCTTTTGGTAAAAACAATTCAGCTGGGGCATATGATCTTGTGGCACTGAACAGATGTTCATAAAGTTGCCTTGCCTCAGGACATATGCTCAGGAGGCTTTCTGCAGAACAAGATGCTAGCAGTTGCTGGCAGAGTCTGTGGACCAGGCTTCCATTGTACAACCTGTTGAGTGGGAGAACAACATGATTTAAAAGCATCAGATTGGTGCAGTCGGACAACCCAGATGAACACTGTAGCATATGCAAACACTGAGCTTGCTGCTCCTAGAGAATCATCATATCACTTACTGGAACCGAGCAGCTAAAGGGATTACCTTGGCTGGTGACAAAAAGCCTTGTGATGATGCTAGCCTGGGGCTGAACAGGTTTCCAAGAAAAGGAATTTAATAAAATGGACTTGACAAACCAAAAAGGCAGCACTTAATACAATATAAAAAATTCTAATGGCATCCCACTGCACAAATGTAAAATGAGATTAACTAGAACCCCTAAATTCAGTATGACTCATGGCCATAACTGATCAACCCGGTAAACTTTGGCTATCAGTATGTATAGGATTTATTTAACGAATATAAAATCAGCATTTGAGAAGTCTTGATGGGGTTGGGGATTTAGCTCAGCAGTAGAGCGCTTGCCTAGCACGCGCAAAGCCCTGAGTTCGGTCCCCAGCTCTGATGTAAAAAAAAAGAAAAGAGAAGTCTTGATTATGCTGAGATGCAACAGTGATCTTATAGAAAACATTAGGACAAACCCAAGTGACCTGAAAGTCCCGCTTTGTCGTGAAGGAACTGCGGCACGCCATACCCAGAGCGGGGTCTGTTAGGAATTAACAGATCTTATCAAAATTATCAAAGGAAAGGGAGAAAACAGACCAAAGGGCAAAGGCCAGTTTATCACTCTTGGTGGAGGGTTTTTGTGTTATCTCAGATATGAGGTCCAGAGAAACATTAACAAAAGTAAGGCTGGTTTATAGCTCAGGGGGCGAGTGTTTACCTGACATGCACAAAGCCCTGGTTCAGTCCCTAGTGCCACAGAAGCAAGCATACGTTTACAGTGCCTCTCGTCTTCACTCATTAGATATGCCAAGCTCTGGAGCCCATGCTTGAAGAGCACACATGGACTATCGATGGAGCTTGTATACGATCTTAAATCCTGTTTTCTAGCCATTGCCTTCTATCTTTCTTTCCCCCTAGTACTTCCTGGATAGACAATTACCAAGATGACTAACCCATTCTCATTATCACTTTTCCAGGGGGCCGTGTCTACCTGAGTTAAACTCTGGCATTCAGGCTTAGCTCCCTTCTTCCTATACTGCCTGACGAGACAGAATCCCCGGGAAAGTGAATAGAGACTTTGTTTTGGTTTATTGCACCTTTGCATGGAGTAGGCCTTTGATAACGATGAGCTAATACCAAATGGTAAGAAACACACACACACACACACACACACACACACACACACACACACCAGTAACAAGATGGACCTAGGGGTAAAGTAGGAGAAAAATATACTAACAATTTTTTAAAAATTCGAAACTGGAAGTGCCTCCCTTGCCTCCTGAGTTTTAGCTCTAAGTTTCTGAGATGGAGCATAGTAACACTGATTATTTCTAAAGCGCCTTAAACTAGGTTTGAAATCTCTGTATGTTCCCATCTGAACTAATGCTTCCCACGGTGCTTACCAAGTTAGGTTTGGCTCTGGCAGAGGAGTGGACAGCAGCTGATTGAGATACAAGCCCATCTGGAGACAGGACTGCCACTGACAGAAGACATGGGCTGTGTCTAAATCCAATCTGGGACCCGGCCGCATGGCTGCCTTCACCTGTTGTAATTCTTCATACAGCATCTTGGCACCACCTCTCCGTGGATCTTCACTATCTACGTAAAACAACCCAAAGACAGCGTTTCCAGACACTGCATCAGTTTGCCCTTCCCCACATTCCATCATCAAAGCCACAAAGACAATCAGTGTGAAAACTGGTCACTTTTCTTTTCTGGTTTCATAAATGTCTTCCATACACTGAAGGTCCCTTTTGACTTTATTCAACCCAAAGTTACTGATTTTTCCTTAAAATAAGATCTCTCCCATAGTATGCTACCTGACCTTAAACAAGTACATTGTCTAGGATCCGAGTCTATGAAAATAATGACACTAAACACCGCTCTCTCTCCTCACGGTTCTTACTGCTCATCACTGTCACCAGCACACTTGTTTAAAGACAGCTCGTAGGTTCAGCGCACATTTTGCCCGTTTTACAGGAGGAAAACAACTATGAATCGTTTGACAAATGCATTGCTTCTCTATGTAAGAGAAGGGGCAGAAGCAACAACCTGAGGAAATGCAGCTTCTGCAAGTTTGTTTGAGCAGAAGTGCACAAAATAACATTGGGACCAACTCCAAAGTAATAAAAAGGAGGCCCACCTTTCACAAATAGCGGGAAGCAAGGCACTGAGCCTGCCTGGGTGCGGGGTCCACATTTCCTAAAAGAAAACAAACAGACATGCCCCTTCTATAGGACTCACGTAAAATCTTAATGGACTCATGCTATGGGAATGTCTATATTTCTTAAAACAACATAGCTTCAAACTGTTCTTAAAGCCATGGGCCTGACTCACGTGTTAATTGTTATATATACCAATGGTCCGGTCCCTCTGATAGCTGATTGAGTACTAGGGATGTTTTGAGTCCATGGTATTTCACTCTTAGAGAATTCACCAGGCTAGGGCTATCTAGAACTATTGCCACGGTGAGAATGTTTTGTCTCTATACACAGTGTCATGTGCCCACACAAGGTTGCCACGTGCTTGAATTATGACTACTACAACAAGCTCAGATTTCTATTTGATTTTAACTTACAATAGCCACATGTAGCTGTGGCTAACAGCTATCATGTTAGAACTGTTATATAGTGACAGTCTTTTAAGGAGAAAGTTGTAATAAAGAACTAACATGTTCTAATGTTTCATTTATTTTACCTAATATTTAAATGCAAACAAAACTCACTCAGATTATTTTTTAGTGGAAACGTGTTTTTATTATTTTCTATCATTACGTATTGAAACTTAATAGCCTTAAAGAAAAATAGAAACCAATGAGCAAGAATGTGAGTGGTTGGAAATGCTGCGAGATTTCATGTCTGGAAAAGTGCGAGTAAGTTTACTGTGCTGCTGTTGGTGATGGGTTAGCAGAATGAACTACAAAGTACAACCGGCGGCACTGTCCCAGCTCACAAACTGCAGCAGCAGGTACCTCAGAGCAGACAGACTTAGGCAGCACTAGCACACGCCAGCTCTGTATCTGAAGCCAAGCTCCTGGCACTAAGTCCATTTACTAAGAACGTAACTTTAGGAACATCGACGAAGGGTATTTTGGCACCGTCATATTCACATCTAAGTTCTGCTGTCATGAGGGTCGATTGTTTTTTGTTTGTGTGAGTTCTTGAGGACGTACAGTTTATACACAACTTGACAACACTCCTGGGTTTCTAGGACCTACCAGGGCTGTTGATGATGACATGTAAGGGCTCCCTCAGCATCCCCAGCAGTAGGGCCTGCAGATGATGGAGCTTTGCCTTGGCCTCTGTGGACTGCAACCAGTAACAAGTCACAGCAATGGGCAACTTCAGAGAAGTAGGGATGGACTCCAGGACAACCTGTTTGACCTTCAGGGCTTCTAACAGAAGCATCTGCCGTCTAGACAAGGGGAGCTGAAAACATCAAACAGTCTGCAAATTAGGGTACTGTTTAATAACGTGAGATTTAACAGCTGTGGAAGTTAATGTTTGGATTTTTGAAAGGTACCCTGTATACCGTCTAAACATTCTTTCCTGTGTTCCTGCCTCCTCCCTCTGTAAAGGCAGGCAGCATATTCAGTACATACGTCTCTTAGGAAACTTGCTAGAAGTTCAGCGCTGAGGTCTTGACCCCTTCATTTTGATTGAGAACTTGCATTTGAACTAGAGCCCACATACTCCATAAAGGTCTACACAAAGCCTGCCCTTACCTGCTAGTGTAGATTAGGTTACATGTTCAGATGCACTAACTGATCACCTCCACATAATAAATTACAAATCCCTGTTGCATGTGGCTGCTTAAGAGTGAGGAACACATTCAAGGCAGGCAAGAGTGTCTTCTATGACTCCCTGTACTGTGCCTGCAGTCCACAGTCCACTTACTTCCCCACTCTTTACATTAGAAGGGACTTCAAACGTAAGCTGAAAAGGAAACGGCCATGAGAGCTTTGAGCTGCTTGTTGAATTTTACTTGAATGAATCTCAAGATGTACCTCACAGGCCACACTTTGTTAAACGTTTAAGAAAAGAGTTGTCCTCCTAGTGTTTCTATGCAGTTAGGGAAATATCCCCCAAACCCCCCGGTTGGAGAGGATGAGACAAGGGCTACATTCTCACCACGTAACAGGCGGTAGTATGGTGTGGCTGACTGATGAAGAGAAATGTTAACTCAAACCCAAATATCATACTTGATGAAATAGTTACATCACTGATGTCTGAGGCCTCTGAATAGTACACTGACTAAAGAGTTTCTGTAATTTAATGTTGTTAGAAAATTTTCTAATTAGAAGCAAGCAAAGTTCTTCCTAGTATAGCAACAACCTGTCCTAGAAGTAGGCCTCACGTGTTAAGTAAAACCACACCTAAACTTCAAGTTACACCTTCTATGAACAAAGCAGTTTGGGATTTCACACCAGAGATTCTGCCCTCAGTAACTGTGGCTTTGGGTTAGTTCCTGAGGGTTTTCCTAGTCTGATCATCTGTAAAATGAACCTTATGTGTTGGAGTGGCACAAGATGTTTTCTTCAACTCATCAGTCCTCAGTGCCTTCTCTCCCCCGCCCAGATAGGACTATAACATTTGGTTTTGGTGGGAATTAAATGAGCCAGTTTGTAAGTCACACAGCTGAAAGTATTACTTCTGCATCCTGTTAAAAGCAGGAATGATCACAAAGTTCCTGTACTTGAACCTGCATTTGTGTCTGGAAATACTTTTGCACCTGGCATCACTTAGAATTACGGGATAATTAGAGCTTAAAAGCATTGAGCTGAGAACTGATTAACACATGCCAAAGGCAAGCCAAATGATACACTGTGGTGCAAAGTGTATGAAAATTTCCTCCGAATACAACTAAATGCTGGGAACACGTTATCACTCATCAAGGAATACCATCAGCTTGCTACGTCTCATCAATTGGATTGGATTGCAGAGGGGAAAACGTGGCCTGATTCCCTATCTCACACCCCACTCCTTCTGGACAGAGTGTAGATGTGAAAGAAAAACTTAATTGTTTTCATGATCTTGGGAGTAGGTAGTAATTTCCTAAACAGATCATAACAAGGTAACCATAAGTAATCAAGATTTAAATGACTACACTAAAATTGTTTACTAAAATATACTACAGTGAAAATTAGAATGGGAGGTCCTGGCCACAAATCAAAACAAATGATCAGTAGGCAAGAAGCCCACAACGACAGGCAAAATACTGAATAAAGACTTCACATAGAATATCCAAACGGCTAACGAGCATAATGAGCAAGTCATTAGAGAAATGGAAAATTGCCTACCCAAGTGACTAAGATGATCTTTGCACACAAGAACAGCCAGAATATTTCCCAGGCTCGTAAACTCTAGTACTGACAAAGACACGGGAAAAGCACTGTCCTGCGCCACTGGTGGAATGAATGGTAGTGAGTCCACTGTCAAGATGTTTTGGCAGGACTTGACTGCTAAGCACGGTGTCCCCCTCATCTGTCCCAGCAATTCCACATTATGTGCAAGAGAAACATGTTCTTATTAACATAGATGATGTGTGCCACCATGACCATGGAAGTAGAACAGCACAACTGAAAACAATCCAGCAGAAAGTCATCTGTGGCATGTTCATTCCCACAATGCAATGGTCTTACAGCAGAGAGAAAAGTTATGAGTCTCATAAGTACACTGCATAAGAGATTCCTGGTGGAAAAGTACAGACTGGATCCAGGGGAGAAGACTTTTTTATTTTTAACTGAAACTCTGCTTTCTTTGAAACATAAACCATGGCAAAAAAAAAAAAACAAAACAAAACAAAAACAAAAACTCTCCTTTGAAGTACACAATTCAATGGTTTTATCAATTTTCAAGCTTCCACAGCCATTATTAATTCCAGAACATTCTCATCACTCTCTGAAGATGAGTAACTCTTAGTAGTTACTTCCTAATGCCAAGGATGCTTCTGACACCCACTTAGGAATCTCCTTACCTTGCGTCTATGCTGTCACTAGTAGAGAGGCTAAAAATGCGCACTGGGCATTCTGGGTCACACAGTTCTCTACTGTGGGGTGCCAATCTGCATTCTAAGAAGCTTGCCTTACCCAACTAGATCCCAGGAGCAACTCCAGCTTTCCCAGTTCATAGGAAGTGAAAATCATTATCATGTTTCCTTGGGGAATAAAGTGGAGGCAAGGAAGGTTTGATCATCCCTATAGGAAAAATGCCTGCTGTCCTTAATCCTCAAGTTAGCTGGCACCAATGACCTGAGTCTAAGAATAAACATTTAGTTGGAGCTAAACAAACATCCAACTGGCCTTACCACTGACTTTAAAAATTAATTTACATTTAATTTGTATGTTTAATTGAATTCTCACAAAGAGTTTCATATCTGTTGTTCTTAATATATTTACATATAATCAGAAGCAAAGGCAACACCGGGATCCCCAAGGACATTTTCTTCCTTGAAATGGCAGCTGATTTTACTGTTACTCAGACTTAAGCAACACTAAGGTAGGCTAAGTCATGCTCTTAAGGACCGGTTTAACAAGTCAACATGATCCTACAAGCCCAAAGCATAAAAGGAGGGCCTCATTAATAACAACAAAACCTGTAGACGGATGGACACATCAGTACTAATCTTAACTGAACCCTGATCTAAGATGCTGTTATGCCCACATCAAGTGCCTATGTGCACACTTCTTTTACAGTTCAATGCCCCACCCCCATTGTTTTTAAAATTACATACTCCTAGATGGGATCAGTATAATACAATAACTACAAAGGAAACAGCTTACTTTAGAACTCTGGAAATACCATATTTAGTACTAAGTGCTAGGTTTGAGTTAGTACTGACACTAGCTAAGTAAGAGATTACCTAGTTCACTGGAGGTCTAGCCTTCACACACAACATGAAGGCATGATGGCAACCAACGTCTTATATTAAGAGAGACAGCACATATGAAGGCAACTTATAACCTATAAAGAAATTTCTAAGAATTTTATTAGTCTTACAAACTTACCTCAGCCAATTTGCTCAAGTCACAATGATCCTTGAGCAGTTGTTTCACATAAACAGTTGATGTTTTGATATTTGTTTTAATTCTTTCCACTTCATTGAAAGCCAGAAGCTGGGAAGGCAATGTATTCGGAGATTTATCTTCTGGATGTGATGGGGCATTCAAAAGGAGTCCATAGATGATTTGCCGGATGGGCTGAGATACTCTGTGGGCATTTGGTCGCTGCATATTTTCTACTTGTGTATGAAGAAAGGTCCTTCGGAGCACCAAAGCATCACTGATGAAAGGTGGTAGCTGGGCTTTGGCCAGAGCTGCTAGTACCCACCCTGGTAAACCCAGATTCAAGGCATCTGTACAGACGTAAGTCCCGTACTGGAAAAAGTCCTGCAGCTTCACCTGGGACTGCTGGTACTCTTCCATAGAACAGCAGAGAAGTTCCCGAACAGTCTCTCGACTTTTTTTTGGGAGAGACTTTAGAACGTTATCTAGTGCTTCCGTGGGGTCATCGAAATTAGACAACCAGTTCAGAAGTCCCAGAACTCGGTGATATCTCCTCCCCTTAGAACTAAAGGGTAGACGTACTTTACTTATGAATGTCTCCACGATGGGCAGATTAACATGGTCGTTCCCACATAGCACCGCAAAGAGAGGCAGTAGAGCCTTGTTCATGTTGTTGAAGTAATGGCAGAATGCATCAAGGGAAAAGCTTTTGGCAGGAATATAGTAATCTTGTGTATCCTTAATAGTGTCCAGATTTCTCCACTGAAAGCTATTCAGCGGGCAAAACCCACTTTTTAGGTCAAAAATGCAAAAGTCACTGTCTGATGATAGCACGGGACAATTCCAGTGATTGGCAAGTGTCATAATGTCCCGATCTGCTTCTGAAAAGCTCTGGACAAAACAGACCTTAAGCCTGATCAAAACCTGTATGAACACTTCTCGGATGAGTAAGGGACACACATTCCCACCCCCACCAACAGAGAGGGAATGGGCCGCTTGGATCTTCTCTCTAGCGCGATCCTTCAAAGTTGTCAGCTTTTTATCTGTAATATCACATCCTCCATCTAATACAACATACGGGCAAATATGACAAGCAAACAGTGATTCAAAGAATTTCTGTACAACATCTGCAAACGAATCATAGTCCCCTCCATACCTGAGCTCCAAGTTCGAATTGAAGCAAAGTCGGTGGAAAAGAGAATAGCCATCAATGATAATTTTTGTGTCCCGCAATTTCAAATCAACGAAGAATTCATTACTATAATCTTCCACAAAACTCATAAGTCCCCGGATACCCATGGTGACTGACAGAACCCCCTGTTGAAACAATGAGAAAACCAATTTCAATCGATGGTCCTTTGGATGGCTCTTCTCGGTCGTCAATTTGAGTATATCTAGAATCAACCAAGACCCGAGGTGCTGGCTAGGCCACTGAGGGGCTTTTCTTGATTGGATTATTGGAGGTGGAAGACACACCTTAAATCTAGGCCACACCTTCTCATGGCAGCCCATATAGAGATAATGGAAGCTCTTGCTCTTTGTCAGCTCGCTCTAACTCTCTGGCATCTCCATTCCTTCACTGGCATTAAAGCCTACTTCATAATTCTACTGGATACTGAAGATCGGCTGAGACATCCATTCTCATGGAACGAGTAACTGTTAGATTCTTGGACTTTTTGTCAGAAGACCGCCATCGTTGGACCAGTTGGACCACGGACTTTAAGCCACTCTAATAAATCCTGTGTATTGCTACTATCAGTTCTGTTTCTCTAGAGAATTCTAATAGTACTTATAGGGGCACCAAGTCATTGCATCGACTGAAAATGAGACATGCTTTCGAAACAAAACTATATTGGCTGTCAACATACCTAGCCGAACATTTTTTTCTTGTACAGTACAGGACACAAACTCAGTTTCATGGGGTTTGGTCTTTGGTTAATGATGGAGGCTACTCCTAGCCTTATAGGAACCTACAGATTTTGCTACTGAAGTTATGTTTCCGTTTTACAACACTGAGCATGTGTTTGGTGTGGGTCAAGGCAAAAAGTCCTAAACTATAACAATGGCAACCTTTATCAATGTCCTAAGTCCCAGCATAGACACATAATGACCCAACTTTTCTTTCTTATGGATAAGTAGACCCTTGTTACAGGTCTTGAGTATACCGTACACTAGATAACAGTCTGAGCTAAGGAGAATCCCAGCTTTTTGCTTCTACGATGCTAAGTATGCAATTTCAACCTCAGTTAGTATTCTTTACAACCCCCTACTTCTGGCCTACCTGGCTAACAACTCGTAGGATTGGGATTACTGGTTTTCCCTGTCGCCTCAGACTGCAAATACAGCTTAGCACGATGCTATTGCCAGCCTCGTGAGAGTTCTGTCAATCTTGGAATTTTTGCATTTTGATTTTTTGGGAGGATACCACATAAAAATGCATCCTCCTGAATATTTTGGTTTTGGTGTCAGCTTACATTATTGCGCCTGATTTTTATCCCACCTCAGATCCACCTCCGCCAACATGTCAACACTTTAATTCTGAATCGTCATTTCTTTCTCGGTCTGCATTGTGGTCTCGGCGAACTCATTGTAAACTAATGACTTGACCTTTAACGGAGTAGCTCAAGGAATGCAAGCAGAGGGGAGGGGAAAGGTGTGCAAAAAGTAGTGTCTAATTCCTCAACCCCAGATCTTCCTACCCCAAGCTGCCCCTGCCCTCCGGACCCACCTGCTGCTGCTTCCTCCGGGCGTCCGGCTTATTTCCCCAGCAGCAGGTAGGAGCCGGGGAGAAACGGCAGATCCGCAGAGGCGTGGAAGACCTCGAGCGGAAACAGGAAGTGCCAGAAACGACGTCACTGGGAAGCCTGGCTCGGAGAAGCAGAGGGCTCTTCCTGGAGGGGAAAGTACTTTCGTGCCGGGTGGTGGTAGCGGGTGGTGGTAGCTTGGTGTAGAAGCTTGAGCCATGCGTCTCACAGCTGCCGGCCGCCTCCTCGGGGAAGCTCGTTCTGCCCCGCCCGCCCCGCCCTCCTCTCTTCACCCCACCTCATAGGCTCCCAGGCGCTTCTGCTTGGCTTGAGCGCCGAACGTCGACTTCCCAGCAGTCCCCGCGCCGTCTCCTTGGCGACGATGTTAAACAACCACACCGGTCCAAGCTGTGAGCTTCAGGCTGAGGCTTGGCAGGGCGCCGCCAACTGGGGACCTGTGAAGGTAATGGAAGTGGATCTCAGGCCACTGGGTCCCTTAGTCCCCACCCCGACCTCATTCCCCTTCGGGAGACTAAGCGCCCTGCACCTCAATATACATTTACCCGCTCTGCGAAAAATCTAAGGTTTATTTGTTGAAGAGACAAGGAAGTTTTTCGTTTTACCTCAGGGTTAGAGTTTACTGCTCAGGTCAGATTTAGCAGAACCCCAGGCAAAACAGCTTCCTAGTTTTTGTTGTTGTTTTTTGTTTTTGTTTTTGTTTTTTTTAACATAGACATAAACCACTTCAGTTCCCACTCTTTCTCTTTGCTTGCCCCAGCGGGGTGGGTCGTTTATCCCAGGGATGGTTAGCACAAAGTGGGCATCTCTCTGCTTTCTTCAAATTCCCATTCTGTTTTCTTTCCTTTACTTGGGTCACATTTGGTGTGCCGGACCTTTCTTTGCTCTCTTAAACGTTTACTGACACACCTATTGTATGTCAGGCCCCAGGGACACAAATATAGCCCATGTTCCCAGCACCCAAGTCCATCCACTGCCCTAGGTTCAGATCCAGGTTGCCGTGTATATGCAGTCCATGGTTGCCAACAGAGATGAGGGTGACAGAGCTGAGTCCGTGAGATTGGTCTGGAGAAGCTGCTCACACACTGCTGGGCTTATCACTTCATTACAAATAGGAGCTTCAGCCCTCCATCTTGAGTTTAGCCCTTCACTAAATGGGGACTTTAATCACCTCTCCACATTGAGAATTATTATTAGTGACCTGAAAGGCTGGGGAGAGGCCATACATTTTTCTCGAACTGCCTAGTTTATCTAGAAATCACCACTTTTATGCCAATCAAAGAAGCAAACGGAAGGTAGCTTTTAGGGGCCTATTCTGTAGGTGGGGCAGGTTTAGTAACATTTCCTAGAGGAGGAATATTGCTCTCACTGGGACTACATAAAACTAACAGATTAGTACGTTATTTAAAGAAGACACTATTACAAATAGGTTTTATGTTTTGCAATTCTTTTTCTGTTTGATTGTCCTGGTAGGTTTTGTGGTAAATATCAAGCCATCATTATGACAATATATTTTTTTTCTTGTTTGGAATTGCTGACTATGAAGACCTAGTGCCAAGGTGTACATAGGGTTTAGTGTAAGGTCATATTTTCATGTAGGTTTTAAACAAGAGCACAGTTTTCAATAAAACAGCTTGATACCAGATTTAACACTTTGGTGGAATGAACAAAGGCATGTTTTGTGGAATACTTACTCTGCCATTCTTAACGGCTATACATTTCCTAGCTCCTCCAGGAACTGTGGTCTTACCTATACTACACTTGCATTCGGCTAGCTTTACAAAGCAGTCTCAGGTTTGCCGTGCATCTTGTTTCTTCTAACCCAGGAGATTGCTCTGTACCCGGTGTGTATAAGAGAAACGGAATCAGAACTTTCTTAAGACGGGGAGGGGGGCGGTGCTGAATTAAAGTCTACACGGGCAGAAAGTAAAGGACAGCAGATTATGATAATTCATGGTTTTATCCCAATTTGCTCTGCTCGTGAGCCAAGGTAGACCAAGAGGGAGGAGAGCACCGCCAGGAAGTTGAGGCATCTGTGCATTAGAGGAAGCCATGGCCCCGTGTTTGCATTATTTTTTAAGTTGACAGGGAGTATAATATCTAACAAAGTATGAATCATAAAACAAATATACATTCCAGGAGTCAGTAAAGATTTGGCTGTAAACTGTTGTGATAAAGTTGCATATATAAGGAAGACTCTTTGAGAGTGCCTTCTGGAATTTGCAGCATTTTCCTTCATCCTACAACATACACACACACACACACACACACACACACACACACACACACGAACACATGCACAGAGTGCACACACACATATACATGCACACACGCACAGTAGTGCATAGGTGCACACACTCACACTTACGTGCAAGCACACACACACCCACATGCACAGTGCATTAGCTGGTGTGGTAACACAAGGTACAGTGCAGCTGTCATTGCTAAAAGCTTATACTCCTTTTGTGGGAACCTTGTAGTTGCTTTTAGACATGATCTGTGGAGTTCTCAGGATTCTGGCATCAATCAACACTTCCTGTTCGACTTTTGGACCGTCAGCTCGGCTGCCCGACTGTTGTTTCTGTGAGTGAACAAGCCAGTTTTTATCTTGTTTGGAGCAATGCTGAAATTCCAAGAGACTGCTAAGTGTGGACCCACAGCCATTCCTGTGTACCCACCCACTGTGATTGCAAGAAGATACGTTCTCCAACAGAAGCTTGGCAGCGGGAGTTTTGGAACTGTCTATCTGGTGTCAGACAAGAAAGCCAAGCATGGAGAGGAACTGTAAGTAATGAAATGTGCAAATGTGGGCATGCGTAGCCACAGGCTGGTTTAGAACATGGAGTCACATCTGATCTGTACTCTGTATTGAACAAGAGACTTAGAAACAGAAAAGAGCCTTCACTGGTTTCTCCATAGATGCCCCACCCCCATTTTGCTTGAAGTCACAGAGTTTTGCTCTAAAACTGAGCCACACTCCTAGCCCCAAATAAAATTATAAAAATATGATGCACATTTCAGAGCCAAATAAAGTGTTCAAATGACCAGAGGAGGTGAATAGGGTAGATTATGTAAAAATGATTTTTTAATGCATACCACAATGCAAAATATTCCTACTGACCGTGTTTGAGACTTCCTCAGAGGGAAAAGCTGAATTCTTCATGACGACTATTTTTAGCAATGCTATGAAATGCAAATGAATAGTAATTCACATGCAAGATAAAGTACTGAAGGAAAGATTGCTTTTTTCTTTTTTGGCCTCTCTGGAAGAGAGCTTCAGAATACGTAGTCAGGAGCTAGAAATTTAAAAACAAATGAATCATCTCATTTAAAACTAGTTTATATTAACGGTACCCTTGTTACCTTTACTTTTGGTGAAACCATATAAACTCTTACTGTAGGGGAAAACTCTTGATGCTACCATTGGACAGGTCCTTTCTTATAGTTAAGTATCCATTTTAGATTGACCTGTTCTCTGTTGTAGTTAAAAGTGCATTGGGGTGTTGGGGATTTAGCTCAGTGGTAGAGCGCTTGCCTAGGAAGTGCAAGGCCCTGGGTTCGGTCCCCAGCTCTGGAAAAAAAAAAAAAGTGCATTGGAACTGAAGTTAGGCTGGGATGGTGGTTCAGCTGGTGAAGTGAGGGAGGACCTGACTTTGATTCTTAAGGTTCACATAGAAAGAGCTAGGTGTGATGCAGCGTGCTGATAATTCCATGCTGCGAGTTGGACCCAGATGGGTCCCTGGCTAGCTGCCTGGCAGCCAGGCAGAACTGACAAGTTCCCGGTTTGGTGGGAAATCCTTCCTCAGAAACGAGGTGAATAGGAGTTGAAGAACAAGGATACCCAAGGTTGACTCCAGGTTGATTGGTCTCTCTCTCTCTCTCTCTCTCTCTCTCTCTCTCTCTCTCTCTCTGTCTCTCTCTCTCTCTGTCTCTCTCTCTCTCTGTCTCTCTCTCTGTCTCTCTCTCTCTCTCTCTCTCTCTCTCTCTCTCTCTCTCTCCCTCTCTCTCTCTCTCACACACACACACACACACACACGCACACACACCATGGGAAGAATACAATACAGAGCGAGCCCCTGGCAGGTCAAGCTTCTATCCCAGTGTGTTTTATTCAGCAGCATCTGGCTCCTGTAAATTCTTCCTGTTTTTCTCCTTGGATATTCAAGTATGGTTGAAAATCAGCATGACAAATGATTTTCCACGTCTTGTTATACAAGGATGTTACCAATGCTTTATCTTAGAGATCGGCTCTTGAAATCGTCTCGGTGTAGAACACTTAAAGTTGTAGTGATCTAGAACTTACCGTTTCCCTTGTTTCAGCGTGGAGAAAGGCAAGAACTGGTGTTTTTCTGGCTTTCCTAGAGCACGGGTTAGACTCTACATTTGTTAGTTTGGCTTCAGAAAAGGTTATTTTGCCTTTGTTTGCCTATGCTTGAGGACATGCAGTCCATCATAGGAAGGGCTGGCAGTGGGTGTGTGAGGTCACTGGTCACCTTGTATCCAGTCAGGGAGCAGAGCCACATGGATGTGGTGCTCCGTCCTCTCTGTCCTCTCTGTTCTGTCCAGGATCACAGCCCATAACCAATGCTGTCTGCATTCAGGGGCATCTTCCCTCCTCAATAATCCTCTAGAAATGCCTTCCCAGATATGCCCTCCCAGTGATACGTCTCCTAGGTAAATTCTAAATCCTGCCAGGCCGATAGGGAAGACTGAGCACCACATGCTCGCTCTGGAAAGGACTCCCCTTCAGTCCTAGAGGTGGTCTTCTAGCCATGCACAGTGAGTGCTAAATCTCTGATAACTGCTGGATCTCATTATGTTCTAAAAGAGGACATTCTAGCTCATTTCGGTTTATATTATTCTTTAGAATGACCCCCTCTGACCCCTACACTATTGACATTCGAGCCTTTGGTTTATGAGAAAGCTATCTCATTAGCACTGCTCAATGTCCAGCAATTTGGTTATTAGGTAAATCTTTGATATCTGCTTCATGCACCAGACCACAGACAGCAGGAAGTGATATCATAACTACGCAAAGCGGAATGCTTGCTAAGATTTCTATGTTATGACTGCTGTTTCCTTAGTGGAACAAGCCAGATTGCCCTAATGTTAAATATTAAAAGAATCGACTTGACTAGCTCCAAGACTGAACTGGGATGAAGACACTATGATTGGTTCCAGTGAAATATAGGTTTATGTAATATACAATCAACTTGACAAAATGGACCACAGTTTCTGACCCTCCCAACAGAGTTCTGCAGTTCATCACTTTGCCACTTGGGGGCACCACACCACCATTGACATTTTGTGTATACTGGGAACTTTAATTACACTGTAAGTGTAAATACCACATTCCTTTAAATTTTTATTGCTCTCTGACTAGCAGTGGGATAAAAATAAAAACTGCACGCATTATGCTTGATTAGTGTGTGTTTGGAGAGAGTTTTCTTTGGGCACAGATATCTGACATTCCTTTTTTAGTTATTGCAGTAATAATAAGATTAAACTGTTACATTAAGTAGTGAATGAGCAAGCTGTTTCTTCCATTATGATAATATGCACCATGAAATTTAGAAATCTATTTTGGGGAATATTTTCTTTCATAATTATAAACACTCTGGTCTAATGGTTGTAATTATGTTCTAAAAGAATATTATAGTTCATAATTTCAGTTTATATTTTAATTAAGCTGCCAAAGCATTTTAAAAGAAACTCCCAAGGATCTTTTGATACATAAAATTACGTGTATTTATGGGATACTGTGTGATATTTCGGTTTATGTGTACATTATATAATGTTCAAATCGGGATAAATTTATCTCTTTCCTCAAATATCATTTCTGTGTGGGGAAGACATTAAAATTCTACACATACAATACATTGTCATTAGTGGACAGTCATCTTATCATGAAATGGGACTTATTTCTCCACTTTTCATGCTCACCACTAGACTGTCATGGTTCTCCCCATCTCTGCTAAGCACTGTATGTCCCTCTTACCTCCTTTGCTGACTTCTCCATGCCTGTGAGACAAGCGTGTGGCTTCCACATTTGCTGAGATCTGTGGTGTTGGTCTTTCTGTGCGGGACGTAGACTTAGCATACTGCCTTCCACTTGTTCCCATGGTGCCGTAATGATGGTACTCTGTCCCTTTCAGACCATGAAGTATCTCCATGTATGTCTGATTGTACTTGCCTTCCTTCCTTATCATTTGGTGGAGACTCGGGCTGACTCCATTTCTTGGTTCTTAGGAATACTACTGCAATAAACATGGGAACATGCATGTCTCTTGGCACCGACTTTTCTCTGGTTTGTGCTTACTGGTGGGATCACTGGATCATAGAATAGTTCTGTTTCTCATTTTCTGAGGAGCCTCCCATTGTCTTTCATAATAGTTGTACTAATTTATATCCCACCTGCAGAGTGTTTCTTTTTCTCTGTATCCACACCAGCCCTTGTTTTCTTCTGGGTGTTTGATCATCATCACACTAAGTATAATGAAGTAGTATCTTATTGTGGCTTTAAGATACATTTTCCTAGTGATTAATGATGCCCAGTACCTTATCATATATCTGTTGGCAATTGGCATGTATTCCTTTGAGAGATGTATCTAACTCTTGTGTTAAAGATGAAAAACTTCCAAGTCCTCAAAGAAATGTTCTCAAGCCCATGTTTCAACCTCAAGGGCCCTTCCCTCCTTGGGAAATGCTTGGCTTTGGAGTGGGTGCTTTTCAAAGTCATAAGAAGCTGATTTCCCACTCAGTCAGGCACACAAAATGGAGGAGAAAGCAGAGCCAGGGGTAGCTGCTAGAATGAACTAAAGAATAACAACAGAGGGAAGTGCTGGTGGAGCTGGAGAGGAGGAGAGAGAGAAAAGCAAACTGAGTTTACTGGCCAAGCAAAGCCAAGCTTTGGTATCAGCCTCTTTCTCCAGAAGATGCCTCGGGCTTGCATGGAGTAGCTGCGAGATAGAGTCACCTTCTTGCATGGATGTAAGGGAACCTAGGTCTTTGAAGAACACAACAGGTTTGAATGAGTCTTTTGGATTCCAGGCCTCAGCTTCCTTAGTGTGGAGAGAAAGCCCACGCTGCTGAGGTACTTCTGATTAAACAAGGGAACTCTGTAACCTTGTTTCTAATCAAGTTCAAAGCCTACACCAAGCAGTGCCTTTTTTCTTCCTGGTGAAGTTGGTCTATTTACCATGCTGGGGGATTAAAAAGTCTTGGTTACTGTGACATATCTCAGATCCATCTAAACTTGCCAGTTCTGGTAATAGGCAGGGTTTCCTGGGAAGGATTATTTCATACGAAGCCAGAAATATTTGTTAGAGGTAGTTGTTTTCATGCTTTATTGTATATTAAAATTGCGAGGAAGGCTCCCTCTTCCTCCTCATCCTCTTCCTCCTCCTCCACAGTTTCTGGCTGAGCAGTGCTGGTAGGAGAGGCTCAAGAACTTACAGTGCTGGGGCTGTTCCTGGTTTGGAGAAGCTGCCACTTCAAGGCTTGCTGAACTCTGCCACTGAGTACCAACAATTCTGTTCTACCCACAAGACCCTAAAGTAGCACAGGACTTCAGTGTGTAGATAAGAATTGTACATCAATTTTTAAAGCACTAAGGTTTAAGCATTTTCCCAGGTTACGAAATATTGTATAAAAGCATCATTTTAAGAGGCTGGATAGTTGGCTCAGCAGTTAAGAGCACTAGCTGCTCTTCCAGAGGTCCCGGGCTTGGTTCCCAGCACCTACATGATGACTCATAAATGTCTGTAACTCCAGTTCCAGGGTATCTGATGCCCTCTTCTGGCATCTGAGGGCACGAGGCACACACATGCAGGCAAAACACTCCATTTTAAATTGCCGCATATTAACTCACTGGGCCGATTTAATATCACATGAGCCCCTCTGGCTGGGTGTCCAGGTCCTTTTCTTATACACCGTTGTTAGTTGTATCCGTTAGAATCCTTGGCAAGGGTATATCTCTTGTCTCTACTAGTGTACCCTCTCTACAGTGGCATGCATAGCTGTGTAAGCTAATGAGGCACTCTGCTGCAGTCACTGAAAAATCGCAGGCTCTCAGCATCATTGAGCGGACATATCTGAGACTCACATAAATTATGGTTGCATTTGCTGAGACGCTCAGCTATAATTAGAAAGGACTTAATGTTTTTGAATTTATTTATGACATACTGAGAGATGGAGAAAACATGTTTATTTTGTAAGGAGTGAACTGAAACACCCTTCTCTGTGTCATGTTTCACTGTGTGTAAAAGGGATATTAATTCTTCTCACAGGAGTCGTACATTGATGTTAGCAGCTCAATATTACCAAATCAATTTTAAGTGAATATTCTTTCCAGAATGCATAATTTTACAATATAAGTCCATTTTCTTTTGGAATTGTTTTATTATTTAAGAATTTCACCCAATGTATTATAATCGTATCTACCCCACATTCCTCTTCCTGACTCCTCCCAGGCCCACCCTCCCCTTCTTATTCCTCTTATTTTAAAAATGACCCCCGAGAGTCCATTTTGTGCTGCTCAGATATTCATGGGTATAGAGCCCGCCCACTGGAATGTGGTCAGCCTACCAGGGCTCAACACACTTTACAAAACTGACTCTTCTGACTCCAGAAGCCGTTGTCAGTAGTTTGTCAGGAGAGGAGGCAGGGCTAGGACTTAATGATGGAAATTGACTGAATTGATCTTGTACAGGTCTTTTGGAGGCAGCCACAGCTGCCGTGGGTTCAGGACTGAGTGCAGCTTTCCTGTCATGTACAGAAGACACTGCTTCACTCAGGTCCCTTCAACCTATGGCTTTAGAATCTTCCCAAGCCCCCTCCACGATGGTTCCTGAACCTTTCTTTGTCCAGGGTCTGATAGAAATGTCCCAACACTGCACTGACAGTTTTTTCCATGTTTTGGCTGCATGTGAGTCTCTGTGTTAACCACTGTCCCTTGCACAGTGTTTCTCATGGGCTGAGAGCTGCACTCAGCTCTGGGTACTGAGATAAAAATCCAACCATGGAGTCTTGGTCAGATTTAGTACAAGGCATGGATTTCCTCCTGTGAAAGCAGGTCATCCGTCCAGTCAGAAAGCAGTGCTATCTTTAAAACTTTGTTAGTACTATTGCATTCAAGGGCACATCTTGCTAGGTCTTTATTGTACCTCCTAATGTTCACAGCTCGTAAGACTGTGGAGGACGTTTCTCCACCAGTAGCCTGCACCACTCAAGGGTACTTCCAAGGGAGGGAGCTTCCTGACCAGTACCAGCTTGATTTCTCTGTGTCCTGTGACCAAAGTGTGTTGTCTTCAGCAATATGGTCTTACCTCCAAGTTTTGTTGGATAGCCAAGAGCAGTGCAATAGAACTCACTGCTTTGGTGCCCTCTAGAACACCCCTGACCAGTAACCTCCTCCAGAACACCCCTGACCAGTAACCTCCTCCAGAACACCCCTGACCAGTAACCTCCTCCAGAACACCCCTGACCAGTAACCTCCTCCAGAACACTCCTGACCAGTAACCTCCTCCAGAACACTCCTGACCAGTAACCTCCTCCAGAACACCCCTGACCAGTAACCTCCTCCAGAACACCCCTGACCAGTAACCTCCTCCAGAACACTCCTGACCAGTAACCTCCTCCAGAACACTCCTGATCAGTAACCTCCTCCAGAACACTCCTGATCAGTAACCTCCAGAACACCCCTGACCAGTAACCTCCTCCAGAACACTCCTGATCAGTAACCTCCTCCAGAACACTCCTGACCAGTAACCTCCTCCAGAACACCCCTGACCAGTAACAACCTCCAGAACACCCCTGACCAGTAACCTCCTCCAGAACACCCCTGACCAGTAACCTCCTCCAGAACACCCCTGACCAGTAACCTCCTCCAGAACACCCCTGACCAGTAACCTCCTCCAGAACACTCCTGACCAGTAACCTCCTCCAGAACACTCCTGATCAGTAACCTCCAGAACACCCCTGACCAGTAACCTCCTCCAGAACACTCCTGATCAGTAACCTCCTCCAGAACACTCCTGACCAGTAACCTCCTCCAGAAAACACTCCTGACCAGTAACTTCCTCCAGAACACCCCTGACCAGTAACCTCCTCCAGAACACTCCTGACCAGTAACTTCCTCCAGAACACCCCTGACCAGTAACCTCCTCCAGAACACTCCTGACCAGTAACCTCCTCCAGAACACCCCTGACCAGTAACCTCCTCCAGAACACTCCTGACTAGTAACCTCCTCCAGAACACTCCTGACCAGTAACCTCCTCCAGAAAACACTCCTGACCAGTAACCTCCTCCAGAACACTCCTGACCAGTAACCTCCTCCAGAAAACACTCCTGACCAGTAACCTCCTCCAGAACACCCCTGACCAGTAACCTCCTCTAGAACACTCCTGACCAGTAACTTCCTCCAGAAAACACTCCTGACCAGTAACCTCCTCCAGAACACCCCTGACCAGTAACCTCCTCTAGAACACTCCTGACCAGTAACCTCCTCCAGAAAACACTCCTGACCAGTAACCTCAGGGACGGCATCCCACTCCTGGCCCTGGGCTTTTTATTTGGCAGCCTTTGGTTTTTAGGAGGGACATAATCCCCTGTTGTGGTAACACCAGTTAAACTCTTTTACACACACACACACACACACACACACACACACACACACACACACACACACACACACAAAGTATATAGGAAGCTTATAAAATGCCACCATGCAAATCAGTGATCAGTGTTCATTTCCTCAAAAACCTAGAAAACCAGCTACCACATGAGCCAGTTATATTGATATCTATATCTATATCATCTATATCTGTATCTGTATCTATATCTATATCATCTATATCTATATCTGTAACTATATCTATATCATCTATATCTGTATATCTCTATCTATATCATCTATATCTATATCATCTGTATCTGTATCTGTATCTCTATCTCTGTATCTATCTATATCTACCTCTATATCTCTATCTCTATCTCTATATCTATATCTATATATCTATAACTCCAACAGAGTCTACTTCTTAGTATGCATGTTCATCCACTTTCATTCTTGATAACTAGGATCTAGAAACAGCCTAACTGCCCATAAACTGAAGGAAAATACAGTATCTGTATACAGTGGATTTATGAAAAGTCTGAGTAACTGGACACAGCTGGAAAACATTATTGTGACATAACCCAGATCTAGAAAGAGAAACAGCATGTTCTCACTCATGACTTAGCATGGCATCTTTAGATTTGTATGTTTAACTTAGCATTCAGGGTACTAGACAGACCCATTGCTAAGGACAGGGTAAAACCTGAGGCGGGATAATAGAACGTGTGATGTGAAGGGGAAGGTGGGACAGTGGGAGGGAAGGTTTAAGTGGGGAAAGGAATGGGAGAGCAGGGCAGAGGAGGGGCTGGGAGAGCGGATAGCAAGTCAGTTTTCAGTAACTCAGCTGTGAACTATTTAAATAAGTAGCAGCCATCAGCAAAGCCAGCATTTATATATCCTGCCTACGAATACTACTTAGTGTACTTTTCTGTTTGAATTATTTAGTCATTTTAACATGTGCTCTGTTTTTGAGTCATTCTAAGAAGTCATCAGTGGGTTTAATGGCTCGCCTCTGAGCTCATCCACATACTGTATTAAAGCTGCCATTTTTATGTCATGGCCAGTCCTCTGCAACTGGGGTCTGAGAAGGAAGACTAGGGATGAGGAACTAATTTAATAGTGGTTTATGGAGTGGAGAATTCTGAAATCAAGCTAGAGGGAACTCAGGATTTCTTTACACATTGCCTTCCTGGCCATCAAAACAGCTTTCTTCTGTTTTATAGTGATTGTTTTGCAAGTGTCAGTCTTCTATATAAATTATAGTATGAAAATGTACTGGAATTATTTTTTAAATGCTGGATGAAGTCCTGGGCAACTCCATCCTTGGTAAATCTAGTGAGGATAGACTTGATGTGGCTTCCCCTGTGGCCTTTGCCAGTTCCTTGCCTGTAGAAAACTCACAACTAGGCTGTGGCCATCTTCCAGTACACAGGGTTTGGGTTGGCGTGGACAAGAGACGGCAGCACAAAGTCAGACCACTGTTTCCCTTTACTTCAAGCATGGTAAAGAAGCAAGTCTTGCCAGGTAGAAGAGTTCCCTCAGCCACCCAACTGCATATCTTAGGATTGAAGAAACCTCATGCCCTCCTCCTGCTTTTATAGACCAGAGATGGCTAGTCAAGAAACTACTTTAGGATGAGTAGGATGTGGGGAAGCCCTTAGTTTCCTTAGCCTGTGGCAGGAGGTCAGAGAAGCTTGCCTTGGAGACAACACTCAAGCACCCTTAAAAAAATGTTACCACTGTAAATGGTAAAGGAGTACATTCAGATGACTACAGTATAGATATTTATTTAGAGTTTCATACTGTTTAAATTCTTTATGCTATTTGGCTTCCCGGTGTGCTTGTTTTGTGAAGTTTGGCTAGGGAAGGTAATGGTTCTGCCAACACTCAATAACACCCCTGAAGGAAATTAGAAATATTCATTGAAATATATGAAATGGGGGAGGGGCTGGGGGAATGGCTCAGTCAGTAAAATACTGGACTTGCAAGCATAGAAACTGGGTTTGAACCCCCGAAACCCTCTAAGTATGCTGAGCTGGTGGCTCGCCCCTGCCACCCAGCACTGGGAAGGCAGAGTAGGCAGATCTTTAGGAAGTACTAGACCTTTTTATTGTCTTTTTTGACTAGCCAAATTTTAAAAAAAGGCAAGGTTCGCATGTAACCCCTATTCTATTTTTTTTTCTTGTCTCACTCAGTTAATGAATATTTTAGTATGAAAGCAAAATATTCAAGAACAAAATCTTATGAGTATAGTCTGGCTTGAGGTTTTTTTTCTCACCAAAAGAAGATTTTTTTAAATAAAAAATAAATAAATAAAAGAACTGTACTATGTAACTATATATATATATACATATATATATATATATATATATATATATTCAGTAACAGGCTGTTTAAAATATGGTCAAGAAGAACTGGAAGAGGTCTAAGGCCCTCCGTGGCTGATGAGGCTCAAGATATTCAGAGTCTCCTGGGTGCCATGCAAGTCTGATGAGTGCCCCTCCCCCATTTTTACTATTGCATTCAGGTGTCCTTCCTCTGGGTGTTTTTTCTTTTCTTTTCTCTTGTTGGATATTTTCTTTATTTACATTTCAAATGTTGTCCCCTTTCCTGGTATCCCCATCCCATCTCCTCACTCCCTGCCTCCATGAGGGTGCTCCTCCACCCACCCACCTACTCCCTCCTGCCTCCTCACCCTGGCATTCCCCTATATTGGGGCATCGAGCCTTCACAGAACAAAGGGCCTCTCCTCCCATTGATGCCCGACAAGGCCCATCCTCTGTTACATATGTGCTCCCATATGTACCCATGGAGCCATGGGTCACTCCATGGTTGTTGGTTTAGACTCTGGGAGCTCCGGGGGGGTCTGGTTGATTGATATTGTTGTTCTTCCTATGGGGTTGCAAATCCCCTCAGTTACCTCAGTCCTTTCTCTAACTCCTCTATTGGGGACCCTGTTCTCAGTCCAGTGGTTGGCTGCCAGCATCTGCCTCTGTATTTGTCATGCTCTGGTAGAGCCTCTCAGGAGACAGCTATCTCAGGCTCCTGTCAGGATGCACTTGTTGGCATCTGCAATAGTGTCTGGGTTTGGTGGTTGTATATGGGATGGATCCCTGGGTGGGGAAGTCTCTGGATGAACTTTCCCTCAGTCTCTGCTCTACACTTTGTCTCTGTATTTCCTCCTGTGAATATTTTGTTCTCCCTTCTAAGAAGGACTGAAGCATCCACATTTTGATCTTCCTTCTTCTTGAGCTTCATGTGGTCTGTGAATTGTATCTTGGGTATTGTGAGCTTTTGGGCTAATATCCACTTTTCAGTGAATACATATCATGTGTGTTCTTTTGTGATTGGGTTACCTCACTCAGGAAGTTATTTTCCAGTTCCATCCATTTGCCTATGAATTTCATGAAGTCATTGTTTTTTAATAGCTGAGTAGTACTCCATTGTGTAGATATACCACATTTTCTGTATCCATTCCTCTGTTGAAGGACATCTGGGTTCTCTCCAGGTTGTGGTTTTTATAAATAAGGCTGCTATGAACATAGTGGAGCATGTATCCTTGTTATATGTTGGAGCATCTTTTGGGTATATGCTCAGGAGAGGTATAGCTGGGTCCTCAGATAGTACTATGTCCAATTTTCTGAGGAACCACCAGACTGATTTTCAGAGTGGTTGTACCACTTCTGGAATGCCCTGCCACTGCCTGGTACCCAGCAAGCAGTCCTCTTTGCTGTGCCTTAGCTCTCCTCTAGCTGAGTCAGCCAAGAGAGACATGCTCTCTACTTCCAGACTGACCTACTCCCATTCTGACCCAGGCATCCAGCTGGAGAGAAGTTGGGGTAGCTGGATTAGCACCCAGATTTAAACTCTTTTGAACTGAGAAGTTCAGTGTTTGTGGCACCCACTTTTGGATGACTGGAGTTGAGCTGCATTGGCTCAACCCTCATTTCTGCAAACCATCAATCAATCAAAGATCCAGCATGTTTCTAATAGCTTCTTCGTCAGTTTTCCCTAAGCCTGCTATTTTTTAAAGAGTGGTTTGTACATGTTTATTTACATGGTAAGTAAACATCATTAATATCCAAGCTTTTTAAATTAGCTGGTGTCCTCTACTTATTCTCCACGGAATAAATAATCCCACAGTACTGAAAATGAGCACTTAATGGTATGTGGCCCTACTGCTTTAAAATGCTAGGGAACTGGGTGTCTATTCATAGCCTACCAAGAACGCAATGCCTTCTGTTCCTCAACTGACCCTTCATGCCCTGTTACCAGTACTTACAAGAACCAGCAAGGGATTTGGAGCCTTTGGTGTGCTGTAGGACATACTGAGAACGGTTATATGAAAACCTCAGCTAAAGTTTCAGTTGCTAAAGAGCAAACCATGGAGGGCGAAGTAAGTTCAATTGGTACATGCATGAACACTGGGCTTGAATCCTAGCACCCCATAAACTAGATATTGTGGTGCATAGCACTTGGGAGGTTGAGGCAGGATAATGGGATTTCAGGGTCATCCTCGGCTATGTAATCAGTTTGAAGTCAGCCTGGGATCATGGCGTCCCATCTCAGAAAACACAAGTTAAATCTTGGGAATGAGGGAACTTTGAGGGTGATGGATGTGGTGTTACCATGACTGTGGAGATGGTGCATGAGTGTGTACATCAAACTCTTTAAAACTGCACACCTAACACAGGTATGGAGTGTACCATCTCCATCTCTACATTAATAATTGCCATTTGAAAATCCAAACTCTGACCGCCCATGCTCAGCTGCTTGAATTCGCTTGGATAGCTGCTAATGGTGATCATCCTGAAATTTAGTGATTTAAAGTGGTTTTTTTTCAGCCTTAAGGTCATTCTAATTAACCTTATTGCTTTTAGTTTAGTGAAAGATGATAGACTTTGTTTTCTATGACTGTTACTGAGCACATGGGAGGGAAGGATGAGGTGTAGTTACTGTTCTCGTACGAGCACACTAGTTTTCTGAGACTTACAGAGTGAAGGCTTCGGAATCTCGAGTCACTTATCAGAATGTCTTTGGAAATAGGTTTCCTTAGCCTTGCCCACGTGAGCTAGTCACTTAGCATTTTAATTAAACTTTGACCTCTGTTTCTTCCTTCTCATTAGTTTTATTTGTAGAAATCTTTTAAAACCTGATCCCTGAGTTATCCCTGCCTCCCCAGATCTGTGGTTCTGCTGCCCTCCATTCTCTCCCTTCACTGTGCTCCATCTCGTGGGTCTACTATACAAAGGCATATGCTGTGAATTGCAAAACACAGCTAGTTCCACTTTTTATAATATTTGATTTGCTATTTAGTGATCAACTGCTTTTAATTTAGAGATGTAAGTGCCGTAGTTGTTGACCTTTGGTGAGTTCTAGAAGAGAGAATTGTGCAATACTGCTGAGGAGATGGCTCAGTGGATAAAGTGCTTGCTATGCAAATGTAAGGATCTGAGTTTAGATCCCCAATATCCAAGTCAAAGCTGGGCATTGCTGTGCCTGAAATCTGTAGGCAGGAGCAAAGTATTGGGGACGGGGGGTGTTATTGGCCAAGTAGTGAGCTCCAGGTTCAGTGAGAGACCATGTCTCAAAAATAAGGTGGAGGGCAATGAGGGAAGACACCAGTGCTGACCATTGGACTCTACATGTGCAGGCACAGGCCAGTGTACTCACATGTGAAATTATATATGGACATACACACACACACACACACACACACACACACACACACACACACACACACGTACATGTGCTTGTGAACACAGATAGATAGATAGATAGATAGATAGATAGATAGATAGATAGATAGATAGATAGATAGATGGAAACAGACAGACAGACAGACAGAGACTAGAAGAGATGGATTAGTGACAGACATTCAACATTACTAATGAATGAAGCATTTGGTCCTTCCATATGGATTGGACTTAATATTGAATTTTAAGTAGGGTTTTTCTATCTTTTAAGTACTTGAATACTGAGTTTGTTAAAAAGGATAAATAAATACTGAAAGAGTTCTAAAAACTGAGAGCAATAGACTATTTCCTCCAGTAAAGCTTACTGTATCATTGTTTTGCTAGGTCCATGTGGACATGAGTGTGTGTGTGTGTGTGTGTGTGTGTGTGTCTGTCTGTCTGTCTGTCTGTCTGTCTGTCTATGAATGCGTGCACATGAGTTTGTGTGTATGTACCTATGTGAGCCTGTGCTTTCATTCTTGAATCTGTAGATTTTCAGTTTACTCCTAGTTCATGGAAGCTATGCTGAGCTCATACCAAATCCAGGGTTCTGACGGAAGAAGAGGCTGGGCTAATATTTCCTTCTACTAGAAGTGCCCAGAAGGAACCTGTACTTCATGCAAATGCTGCTCCTTGAGAGGCTCACACTGAGAGGCTGTACCTACCCACACCTCAGCAGCAAGGGCTGGTGCAGGGGTGTCCCCTCAGCAGCTGCCTCTGGCTGCTCTTAAGCCATTAACCAGACTCCCTCCAGGATCCCTTGGAAACTGTGTGACTGCCTGAATAATTCATCACACGACAATCAATTATTCATAACTCATTATTACAACTGAACTAAAACCTAAAGGTGGAATCAGTCTGCTACTTATGAATATCCAAGAGATCCTCAGGATACTGGGGTGGAGTTGATGTCCTCGCCATCCCCTCTGCCTGTTTATTTCTCTGAAGGGATTCCAAAGAGAACAGCCTGTGAGAAGGAATCAGGATTCATGAAAGTGACAGTCACCCCCCTGCTGGTCCTCACGCTGTTTGTCTTTTGAATTCTGGCCTCATTACACCTACAAATAAAGTCTCAGTCCGAGGGAATATAGAAGACATTTATAGCTCTTTCGGCTTATGAAATCATTTTTAGGAACTCCATGGAGATATAAAAGTTGCCTAAAAACTGCCGTTTCTGAGGTAAAATAATAATGGGTTTATTATAACATTTCATTTGCATATACAATGTATTTTGATCACATTGAGCGCCCTTTACTCTCTCTTGCACTCTTCTAGTCCCATGCTTTTCCACCTTTCCTAGTTCCCCTTCTTTGTTCATATCTTTTGTTCTTTGTAACGACCCTATACATCTTACAGAGTTTGCATAAGCATCTTTCTAAGAGATTATTCTGAGAGCATAATGAGCAACTCAGCAGTGTCCACACCACTGAAGGAAGTGCCTCCCCGTCCTACAGTGCCTGCTAACTACATAGAGATCTTGGGGTGGGGGTGGGGTGGCAGGTGAGCCCCTCCCCACTCCATGGCAGTATGTTGTTGCCTAAGCCAGTCCTGTGCAGTCCTGGCACGCTATCATAGCTCGTGTGTTAAAGAGTGCTGGCCTGCTTCAAAGTGGTCTGGCTGCATCTCGTTCACACCAGACCACATACAGTGTTCCAGAACGCAGGCCTTATGAGTTTAATGACGTACTATTTAACAGAACGTAGGTCATTTTAAGGCAGATGTGAATATGCCATGAAGCAGAGTAAAAGTTTGATGGTTTTTAAATTTAATTTTTAATATGTGATACAGCTGCATGGTTCATATAAAACAGTAGGTTGTAAAAAACAATCTCACCTCATTCTGTCCTCCATTCTCAAATTCTCACACACACCCGCCACCATAGTGCTGTTATTGGGACTTTCCTGGACTAGAGAATGGAGAGATGGCTCAGTGGCTGCATGCTTGGAGCAAGTAAGAGAACCAGGGTTTGGGTCCCCAGATTCAGTAGTGTAGAGTCTGTAACTCCAAAGGAAGGTCCTCAGCAAGCCTGGCTCACAGGGCTGTGAATAGACCAGATCTCACATTGATGCCCTGAGGTGGCCCCTCCCCCTTCTCTGTTTCTGTCTCTGTTTCTCTCTCTCTCTCTCTCTGTCTCTATCAGTGCCTCTATCTGTCTGTCTATTTTACATGCATACACACACACAACACACACGCACCCACACGCACACACACACTGCACACCTGTAACTGTAGTACTTTGGAGACTGGGGCAGGTAGATTGCAGGCCAGCCTGGGATATAACCGGTCTCAAAAACAAAACAAAACAAAACAAAACGCAAACCAAAATCTAATAAGGAAAAAAGGAACTTATGAATGTGGATGCTTCCTGAACTGACTTCTACATGCATAAGCAGCTTCAAAATATGGAGTCTTAGTTTCTATTTCTCCCTTATGATAATTTCTAGCATATTACATATTTGTATTTGGTTCTTTTCATATGTCAAAGTATCTAGGACATCTGCCCATGTTTACATGGGGAACACCCCATTCTCCCATCCTTTTTTAAAGTACCATGATAAGATTGGAGATTAAAGATTCCCACTGCTATTCACTTTGGATTATTTTAAATCTTTTTTTATTGTAAATACTGCCACAGTGAATACGCCTGGACATTTGTCATTTCACAATGTGTCACTGTGTCTTGCATGGATTTTTTTTTAAGATAAAACATGAGATTCTGGGGACATACCCTGCCAGTCCTATTCCAGGGGGACGAGCTAGTCCCCTGCTGTTAGGGGGGCTAACTGTGAGAAGCCCTGCTAGGGACCGCTACTGAGCCTGGCGACAGGATCAGTTTTTACTCTCTGAAATGACTCCACTTTGAAGTGATGGTGACAACAGCTATTTTGCTGTCCTCTGCTTTCCTGGTATAGAAGGAAAGGCAAAAATCTGGCGGCACATTATTTCTAAGCCCAGACCACATAAAACGGTCTCAGTCTCTTGCAGACATTTGATACACTGTGACATTTAGAGCAGTAAGTTTTCAGAACCACCTCAGTGTCCTATGCCCTTAGACTCTAGACCACCCAACACCGGAGTTTGAAAATCCCTAGCACAGCTCCTATCTTAAAACAGTTCCACGGTGAAACACAGTTGTATAACCCTGGGTTCCACAAAGTTAAAGCAGATTCCTCTCCGAGGGACTCTTCAGATCCTTGGACTGACTTACTGAGGCAAGTTGTGGCTCAAAGACCTTCAGGGATTCCACAGCAGTTTCCAGACGTGTTTGACCCGTTAGCTGCCCCTCCAACCCCAGTCCTTATTAACACCGGTAAACTGAGGGGCTTCATTGGGGGTTACTGACAGTGCTAGTCATCGTGGTAAAATTAGAGGCCACAGACACATGCAGTGCTGCTAAAGATGGAGTAGGACAAATGAGAATGCGAGTCATATTCTCAAGTTGGCCGTGATGAACAGCAGATGGTGGTAAAGCGACGTGCGGATCAACTTATGACCTGGCAGGATTTCTAATGGCAGCATTAATTCAAGGTCCAAAATGTCTTTATTTAATTAAGGTTTACCAATACTTTATTTAGTTTTACTGACTAAATGAATGAAAGGCTAAACGTGGGTCATTAACACTTTCTTAATTTCTTTCTAGGAAAAGCATAGAGCAGCTGAGAAATAAGCTTGGATAAATCTTTTTATCCTCATAGGCCATTTTCTATGGGGTGGGGTAGATTTGAGCGGTCATGCCCTCAGTGTATTAGATGGGTGCTCCTACTTAACATGGATGCAAGGTATATGTGTGCTCTCATTCCTGAAAGAGAAACTGAAGCCTTCACTGTCCACGGGAAGGGCAGAGAGCAGCTGTAGTCCTATAGCAAGCACCTAATGGATGCCACTAAGGACACTGTGGGGTCTTAGTGATGATGTAATCGTGTCAGTTAAAAAGACAGTAGCCTGGGAATGCATTGGTAGGAGTGGGGGGAGACACTGCAGGTCTCATAGATGCTGAGAGGGATATGTCTCACCTCCATTGTCTTCACATAAGAAAATGTCTAGGGCCATGCAGGGGGAACGACAGATGGCTTTAGAACTCAGGGAACGCAGCAGCCCACAGGTTACCACGGCCACATGGGTGGGCCTCGGTGTGGCACGCCCCGAGGACCATGTGTCCTGAGGACGCCATGCTGTTCCGGAGTCCAGCTCTGCTTACTGCTCTCACTTCCCTCTTAATCTAAGAATCGTAGGAGAACTCTAAGGAGGCTTCCAGCCCCTCACTGGACACAATGACTAATGCCTGATCTCTTTCAGACATTGCTGCTGGAGCAGGTTATGATTCTGTCACCACCCTAGAGAAGAATATAGAGACACAGATTGTGAACGTTGGCCACCACCCTTAGAAAACATCTGGAAGAATAAAGTTGTTAGTGAGGTTGAGATGTTTTCACTATTGGCTTAGGGACAATCAAGTTCAGAAAGGCACACTCTTGTTAGTTAAGCTGGGGGCCTTTATGGTCAGGGAACAAGAACAACGGCAGCACTGGCTGACGTGACTCTCACTGAGGCCGACTGGGGAGGATTGATTTCTTACACCCATGTTTCCCTCAGCTTCCTGATATGACTTATTAAGAATTGCTGATGGGTAGATATGCATTCTGAGGATTTATGGTAGATATGACTGATTTTTATATACAAGTTAAGATTTGCCATTCTTTTATGATTCTTACAAATTACTTTTAAAGATAAATAATAAAATAATTACTTCTTCCTTCATAAGTGCAAATTGCTGCCTGCCAGTAAGAGAAAGTGGCTGAGGAAACTGCCTGGCTTGCTTACACATTGTTAATCTATAACAAGATGCTTGGTTAGGAATGTACGTGGGTTTTTGAGAATAATTTTTTTACCTGTGCTGTGTAATGTTATTTCCTGGAAAGGTATTGGGGAACACGCTGGTTTTTCATAATCATTCACCAGAAGAAAACTAAAATGTAATCACATTGTAATTTTATCCTGCTTACAAGAGTAGGCGGGGATATATAAGGGATGGAAGAAGAAATAAAGAGCGGGGACTAGAACACTCTCTCTCCCATCCACCAACTGCGTCTGTGTACGGTTTGTGTGAATGGGGGTTGGAGCATCTGTTGACGATGTGTATGTGTAGGGTTTGTGTGTGTGTGTTGTGGGTTGGAACATGGTTCCTTCTACCCATCAACCATGTGTGTGTGTGTGTGTGTGTGTGTGTGTGTGTTGTGTATGTTTGTATGTATATATGTATGTGTAAAGCCTGCTTGCTGGAGCTTTGCTCTAAGCATTCTGTGTGTAAATGTGTCTATGTCAGTCTATAGGTCTGAATGCACATATGTACGTGTGTATATGTATGCATGTATATTTGTGTATATGAAGTTAATGGACTTTGATTTTGTTTCATCTACTCAGCGTGTGCGTGAGTGCCTGTGTGTGTGTGCATGTATGAATTTTCTCTCTTTCCTTCTCTTTCTCTCCAGCTCCGAGAAGTTAAAAAGAGTTCATAGTTTTTCTGCTGACCACAGGGAGTGCCAACCCCAGTAAATTAAGCATTGCTCCCTCAGAGAGGCGTCTGCTGAGTAACTTCCCCGGTCACTGCCTGCCTTTGGCAGCGGCCCTGTAGGGATCTGGATCTTCCTTGTCAGTGGCACTGACCCCAACAGCTGCCTCCCTCAGTGTATCCTCTGGTGCCAAAGCTGGTCTTTGTCAAGAAAATGTAACTCAGGACAATGAGAAATGTGGTATACCTTAAGTATTCACATTTAATAAAATTAAGACAAAGTATAAAATTTAAAATTACTATTAATAAGAGAATTGTATGATTACTATAAATTTCAATTCACAGTGTTATTATATAGAGAGTAGTCTAGAAATGGGGCACCCATTTGAACGTGCATGAACGGCATTCAGATCGTCAGTGTGTCTATGACAGAGGGTGTGTCCTGGGTTAGGAATGAACACTGGTGCATACTGAGATGACTCCGAAGGCAAAGGCACTTTCTACAAACCTGACTATCCAGTTCAACCTCTAGAACCTACACACGGAAGGAGAGAACCAACTCCTGTAAGTTGTTCTCTGACCTCCACGTGAACACCTTGCTACAGCCCATCTACCCCGGCAATCACATGGTGAATTAGTAAGTGTAGTAATAAAGGAAGAGTAGTGTTTGGGGCTGGGGGACAGACATGACATAGTGTATAAGTTGCTTGCAGTGCAAGTACCAGTCCCTAGAACTTACAATAACAAGCCAGGGGTGGCGATGTGCACTTTTAATCCCAGCACTGGGGAGGCAGAGGTTGGTGGATCCTTAGGGCTCACTGGCCAGCCAGTTTAGCCAAAGTCAGTGAAGGATTTCCAATTTCAGTGAGGGATCCTGTGTCAAAAAATAGGTAGAGAATGATTGAGGAAGATTCCTTTCCATATCTGCGCACGCGCACGCACGCACACACACACACACACATACACACACACACACATATGAACGTTTGAAATCATAAGTCTGTATCCCTAAATGAAGACTCTTGGCTACTTCTGTGGTATATCTTAGAATCTTGATATAGATTGATGAGCCTAGAGAGGCAGGTTCTCCCAGTAAAGGTCTCTGGGAGAACTACTACTACTAGAAATGGCCTGGGAGTATTATGACTCATATAAATGGATGTCCTTTAATATATAAACTACTACCCTTTGAAGGTACAAGTCCTTTCAGCCTGTTTCTTGCTCCTTGAACCATGAGTGATCTTGCTTAACGCTCCCTGCTAGAAGTAGCAGGAGAACTTCAGACAGGGATAATGTCTCCTCATAGGTGCATCATCTATCTATGGATTGACTGATTGACTGCACATGTATGTGCGTGTGTACATATGCACATGTGTGCCATGGTGTGTACATGAAGGCCAAAAGACAGGAAAAATTCTCTTTCCACCATGTGTCCTGGGATTGAATTCAGGTTGTTGGGTTTGGTGGCAATTCCTCTGCCCGCTGTCCCATCTCACTGATATCTGAGGTCTTCATAAACTGGCCATGCCACCTCATGTCTTTGGAAAGAAGAGGCCTGATGTCTTGCTGTTCATCTGTGAAAGGGAATCCCTCCAGATCGCCCGTTTAACTTAAAATACAAAGGATTTCTATCAGCCACCTGCCTAATGCAGGGGAGACAGTTGGTTAGCACGACGTGAGGAGACAGCGCCTGCAGCAAGGAGTGGTTAGTGTGAATATCATCGCTCCGTCCTGATTAGCGAACGGACTAATGCCAGTGGCAGCCGCTGCTCCGGGCAGCGTGCTCTGCAGTCGATTTTGAGGGAGAGGACATTTTGGTGGGATGGTAGAAGAAGGCGAAGGGGAGTGAGTAGGATTAGAGAATAAATAAATAAATAAATAAATAAATAAATAAATAAATAAATAAATAAATAAAATGTTATGTAATGCTATAGACAAAAATAAAGGTGGTGTGAGTCTTAGCAGACCATGAAAGCAGTGGATATTAACTGACAGAACCCAGATGAAAGCTCACTGAAGGACTTTGAAGCAAAGCCTTCTGCTATGGCTCTCATCGTCCAGGAGCAGAAGGAAACAAGCTTCCTTCCATATGCTTATATTTCTGTGTCTCCCAGTAGAGCAGAGGCCCAAGTGTACTGTGTGACTGTGTGACTTTCTCTTTCTGGAGAGCTGGAGCCATTTTTACAGGGGAATAAAGTAAAACTGGGGGTGGTAATGGGCCTTGGGGTTTCCTTAGAGGGTGTTGGGTTATTTCACTGGTGGAGACCTAGGAAGTTGTAGGCCTGGATGACTTGGTCTGCAGTAGTGACAGAGAGCAGATGGCCAGTGACAGCAGCCCTGGTGACTATTGTGTATCACTGTGTTACTGCAAATCCACGTGCCTCCTCTCAGAAGACAGTCTGTGTGAGGTAGATAGGGAGGGAAAGTGTTGGAAATGCTCTGGGAGCCAAGTGCTCTTGGTGAGAACTCATGCCAGCCTGTGTCTGTGGTTCCGGAAGAGGCTGGAGCCAAGCCCATGCTACGCAAACATACAGAGGCCATGGCATCAGAGGCAGAGCAAACCCAGCTCAGCTTATTCTGAGAGTGAAACCCGTCAGGTCAGGGACGGAAGGGTCTCGTGTTCTCTCTGGCACCACTTAGCTTTGTTTTGTTTTTTGTTTGTTTGTTTTTACATAAATGAGACCCATTGACTCCTCTCCCTGTATGACAAAGCCTCCACCACAACCCCTTAAAGATTTTCACAACAGTTTACACAAAGGAGAAAAGTCAGCCCTAGTTTAAGACCCTAGGGGCTGGGGATTTAGCTCAGTGGTAGAGCACTTACCTAGGAAGCGCAAGGCCCTGGGTTCGGTCCCCAGCTCCGAAAAAAAGAACCAAAAAAAAAAAAAAAAAAAAAAGACCCTAACATGGTCGGTCCCTGTTTATCCACCTGTTCTCAAGGGAGATCATCTGAGAGGCAGAGGGATGCCACAGAGGGGTGGGCCCCGACGATGGAGGGTGTGCTAGGAAACTGAGACCTATCCCCTCTCTCTGCCCTCGCACTCCTCCTTCCCTCCTGCATCCTCTCCCCTCTCTCAGGCTTGGGTCCCAGGTCCCTTTAATGCAGGCAACACCTCCTGAGCATCATCCTAAACTGACATCTCCTGTGTCTTAGCTGTCGCCTTGACCACTAAATGTCAAAAACGAAGCCTGCGTCCAGGGATGGAGATTGAATATCTTTTTCTTTCCTCACTTTTATGATTGAATCTTATCTCTTACTATGTGGTATGCATAAAGTAATATTTCACAAAGTTTACACTTTTAATCCCAGGAGTTATACCTTTTTGCATTATTCTGTATTAACAATAGTATAGCTTTTTTGTTTGACCTAAAACAAAACAACAAAACAAAAAACAAAACCACCCCCCCCCACAAAACCCTTAAATGGCATCATTTTGTTTTTAAAAAGTCCTAAGTTTTTTTTTAATATCCAGGGCTGGGAATGCTGCTCAGTGCTAAATGGTTGTCAGCACAAGTCCCTGCGCCAAATGCCCAGCACCACAAATAACAGTGGTAACCCCCAGACAGAGCGTCCCAGATAAACTGCATCACCCTGACCTCAGGGCACCTGACCAGCAGCCAAGACTCATGGCCAGATTCTTATAGCGAATCAAGGACATTTTAAATTTTAATAGAATAAGTGGAAATTCTACTGCCTGTTTAAATGTGTACATTCGTGCCTGTGCGCATATACACACTCACAAACACACACACACCAACATGTATTGCTCAAAGCATGCTTACATGCAGCCACCACTAAAGGAGGCGATGAAAAGCATCCAGTGGGTGAATGTAGAATGTAAAGCACAATTAAACAGCTCAGGTTTTAGTATTAGAAAACGTGGTTTTTGTGAAAACCCATTATAAAATGTCACTACTGTTGTTTTTATTTATTTTTTTTCTTTTTGAGAATTTCATTCAGGTATACAATGTATTCTTCCTCTAATCTTCCTGTGTCCCCCCAGTTGCCCCCTCCCAACTTCCTTCCTCTGTGTCTGTCTCTCTGTCTCTCTGTCTCTCTCTTCCCTCTCTCTGATAACTTACTAAGTAGGCGGATCATGTGTGCATGACCGTGGGGCGTCTGTTGGAGCACTGGAAACCTACCAGTGAGAGCGCCCTCCACAGAGACTGCTCTCCCTGCCCTAGTAGCCAGCTGTCAGCTGCCAGTGTCTCCTCATGGGGGGCTTGCCTAGGCAGTTTCTCCTTACCTTAAGGCATTATATTTCTCGGTTTTCATGAAAATATATTTTAGCTCATTAAACAATTACTCTTAATTTTATTTCAGAGTTTTTCCTCTGGAACTGGTGATTCAATACATGAAACTTTTACTTAATATTTTATTATTTATTGTGTATATGGACATATGCTTGTGTGTGGGGCCTGGCGCTCATGTGGTGGTCAGAGGAGTCTTTTGGAAGTTGGTTCTCTCCTTCTGCTGTGTAGAATTTTGGTATTGAGTTTACGTCATCACTCTTGGCAGCAATTGTCCTTTATCCTCTGAACCATCTTTCCAGGCCACAAGAGGAAATTATGGTGATTCTATCATGGCTTTATACATATTTAAACTTGTCAAATTGTACATATTTAAGTACAGTTTTTCTTTATGAAGTAAACCTCAATAAAGTTGTCAGAAATATATACATTATCTTTGTGTTTTATATATGTTGAATTAGTGCAATGTTATGACATTTTTCTTACTTGGTTAGAGCTTTGGACATACAAGCCATCGTCCACATCAGTGGGCCACTTGCAGGCGTTGGTTCTTGACTGCTGTGTTGATTCCAGGGGTCACCAGTCTTGGCAGCAAGTGCCTTTACCCACTGAGCCCTTTTGAATTGGCATACATGCCCGCATACAGACACACAACTAACTTAAAAAAATTAAAATAGCAAGCCAAAAGAAATCCTAATTGTGAACTCATCAAAGCTCTGCCAATTTGCAGATGTCTGCATTAATTCCTTTTTATAGTTCTTTCAAGAAATGAACCAAATTAAAATCCATTAACACGGTGTGAGGTACATGTGTTTAATGGCCTCTGTATCACAGTATGCTCACAGTTTATTTTCACTTGATGAGGCTTTTCTACAAACTCCAAAATTTAATTTTAAAGTGGCTTCCTTGGCGACAGTATTCCTTTAAGCACTTGATTTATATAGGCATAAAAATATATATATATTTTTTCTTCCTGCCAGTGTCCTTATGGTCTTTTTTACTTCCCAACTGCACCATAGTCTTATACCACTTACATGTGAAGGATGTTGGTAGCTTTGAAAGAACAGGGATGGAGAGAGCTAAGGCATGCACCCCACTTTCCTAAATAATAGCAAATGACCCCGTGACCCAGAATCAGGTTGGTTGGTTCAGTAAGAGTGATTTAGAAATAGTATTGGTCTGAAGTTCTCTTTCTTTGTTGTGTCTTTATGTGGTTTAGGTATAAGTGTAAGTGTGGCTTCATAGAAGGACTTGGGTAGTGTTCCTTCTGTTTCTATTTTGTGGAATAGTTTGGACAGTTTTGGTATTAAGTCTTCTATAAAGGTCTGATAGAATTCTCCACTAAACCCATCTGGTCCTGGGCTTTTTTTGGTTGAGGCTTTTTTTTTTTCGGTTGGGACTTCAGACCACTTTCCCTTATGAATATTGATACAAAAATACTCAATAAAATTCTCTTAAACTGAACACATTAAAACGATCATCCATCATGATCAAGTAGGCTTCATCTCAGAGGTGCAGGGATGGTTCAATATACAGAAATCCATCAACATAATACACTATATAAACAAACTCAAAGGAAAAAACCCCCACATGATCATCTCATTAGATGCTGAGAAATCATTTAACAAAATTCAACACCCCTTCATGTTAAAAGTCTTGGAAAGATTAGGAATTCAAGGCCCATACATAAACCTAGCAAAAGCAATATACAGCAAACCATAGCCAACATCAAACTAAATGGAGAGAAACTCAAAGCAATCCCACTAAAATCAGGGACTAGACAAGGCTGCCCACTCTCTCACTACCTATTCAATATTGTACTCAAAGTCCTAGCCAGAGCAATAAGACAACAAAAGGAGGTCAAAGGGATACAAATTGGAAAGGAAGACGCTGAAATATCACTATTTGCAGATGATATGATAGTATACTTAAATGACCCCAAAAGTTCCACCAGAGAACTATTAAGCCTGATAAACAACTTCAGCAAAGTGGCTGGATATAAACTAACTCAAACAAATTAGTAGCCTTCCTCTACCCAAAGGATAAACAGGCTGAGAAAGAAATGAGGGAAATGACACCCTTTACAATAGTCACAAATAATATAAAATACCTCAGTGTGACTCTAACCAAGCAAGTGAAAGATCTGGTTGACAAGAACTTCAAGTCACTGAAGAAAGAAATTGAAGATTTCAAAAGATGGAAAAATCTCCCATGCTCATGGATTGGCAGGATTAGTATTGTAAAAATGGCCATCTTGCCAAAAGCAATCTACAGATTTCAATGCAATTCCCATCACAATTCCAACTCAATTCTTCATAGAGTTAGAAATAGCAATTTGTAAATTCATTTGGAATAACAAAAAAACCCCAGAATAGCTAAAACTATCCTTAATAATAAAAGAACTTCTGGGGGAATCACCATCCCTGACCTCAAGTTCTGTTACAGAGCAATAGTGATAAAAACTGTATGGTATTGGTACAGAGACAGGCAAGTAGATGAATGGAATAGAATTGAAGACCCAGAAATGAACCCACACACCTATGGTCACTTGATCTTTGACAAAGGTGCTAAAACCATCCAGTGGAAAGAAGATAGCATTTTCATCAAATGGTGCTGGTTCAACTGGAGGTCAGCATGTAGAAGAATGCAAATTGATCCATTCTTATTGCCCTGTACAAGGCTCAAGTCCAAGTGGATCAAGGACCTCCACATAAAATCAGATGCACTCAACCTATTAAAAGAAAAAGTGGGGAAGAGCCTTGAACACATGGGCACTGGGGAAAATTTCCTGAACAGAACACCAATGGCTTATGCTCTAAGATCAAGAATGGACAAATGGAACCTCATAAAATTGCAAAGCTTCTGTAAGGCAAAGGGCACTGTTATTAGGACAAAACGGCAACCGACTGATTGGGAAAAGATCTTTACCAATCCTACATCTGCTAGAGGGCTAATATCCAATATATACAAGCAACTCAAGAAGTTAGACTTCGGAGAATCAAATAAACCTATTAAAAATGGGATATAGTGCTAAACAAAGAATTCTAAACTGAGGAATACTGAGTGGCTGAGAAGCACCTAAAGAAATGTTCAACATCCTTAATCATCAGGGAAATGCAAATCAAAACAACCCTGAGATTCCACCTCACACCAGTCAGAATGGCTAAGATCAAAAACTCAGGTGACAACAGATGCTGGTGAGGATGTGGAGAAAGAGGAACACTCCTCCATTGTTGGTGGGATTGCAAGCTGGTACAACTACTCTGGAAATTAGTTCCTCAGAAATTGGACATATTACTACCTGAGGACCCAGTTATACCACTCCTGGGCATATACTCAAAAGATGCTCCAACATATAACAAGGATACATGCTCCACTATGTTCATAGCAGCCTTATTTATAATAGCCACAACCTGGAGAGAACTCAGATGTCCTTCAACAGAGGAATGGATAAAGAAAATGTGGTACATATACATAATGGAATATTACTCAGCTATCAAAAACAATGACTTCATGAAATTCATAGGCAAATGAATGGAACTAGAAATATCATCCTGAGTGAGGTAACCCAATCACAAAAATACCACCGATCTACTCACCAATAAGTGGATATTAACCCCAAAGCTCGAATTTCCCAAGATACAGTCCACAGACCACATGAAGTTCAAGAAAGACGACCAAACTGTTACGCATCATGAGCTACTTAATCCAGTTCCGTGTTAAATCCCTAAAAGAAGGGGTGTGTACTTGAGTACACACTGTGGCTATTTCTTTGAATCTCTAGAAGAACTCACCCAGGATATTACAGGACTTGAAGGGTCATGGGGATTTTTGGGTGGGAATAGAATGCTCTACGTTTTATCCGTAGCTGTAGTTAACACAGCATACAAAACAATATTATTAGAATGAGTGCCTGTGGTGGCTATTCCTGGTTGTCAACTCGACTATATCTGGGATGAACTACAATCCAGAATTGTAAGGCTCACCTGTGATCCAGATCTTGAGGCTGGGAGATACAAGTTTCTGGCCTGGATCTTGGCATAGAGATCTTGAGGCATGGTGGCTATGAATCCCAGGAGACTAAGGAGATCTCTGAGTTCAAGGTCATCTGGGACAAAACAAGCCCCAGATCTGTGTGGTGGTACACACCTTTAATCCAGGGCACATCTGCTGGAGATTTGCTCTTCTTCACCTGCCTGCCTTGTCATCATAACAAATACTCTTATTAGATAGACTACCCATAAGTCTGTGACTCTAGAGAACCCTGACTGAAACAGTGCCTTTCATTGTACATACATTATAATGCTATGAAGTCAGTTTAAGAGCAAGGCTGTGAGGGTAGGAGAGATGGGTCAGCTGTCAAAGGTGCCTACAACTCTTGCAGAGGACCCGGGCTGGGTTCCCAGCACCCATGTAGTCGATAACAAGTGTGTGTAACCCCAGTTCCAGCAGATCCATACCCTCTGGCCTCTGTGGGTACTTAAACTCACGTGATACACATAAACTCAGGCGTGCGCGCACGCACGCACACAGACACACACACACACACACACAAATTAACTTAAAAAGACAGTAATGAAAATGAAATGGTAATGAAAATGGAGCAGATGAAAGAGTGGGTTTTTAACATAGAAATCTTCTGGTTCGGTGTGTGTGTGTGTGTGTGTGTGTGTGTGTGTGTGTGTGTGTGTGTGTCCAGAGCTTATAGGTTATCAAGTACACACAATCCTTAGCTACAGTGACTCCATAACACTGCAGTTGCAGTAGTACACTCGGATTCTGTTGCTCGCTAGTTGTCCTGCGGGGGTCTAGAAGCACTTGATCACGTTCCCTTCTGAATATCCCAGCTCCCAGGGTATCCGAAGGATCTTCACTCCATGAGCGGACTGATTCCATGTGTGCTCATTACTTTTTGTTGCTGTGATAGACTATGCCAGCAAAAAGCAATTTAGGGGAGCAAGGGTGTATTTTGGTTTATAGTTCCAGAGAGAGTTTATCATAGAGGAAAGCAAGAAGGCAGGAGCAGGAAGCTGGCTGATGACATTTTCATCTTTATGTTGGAAACTGAGAGAACCAGTCGGAAGTGGGGAGAGGCTATAAACTCTCAAGGCCTCCCCCCAGGGATTTGCTTTCTCCAACAAGGTTCTGCAATCTTCCTGAACAGCGCCACTAACTGGGGACCAGGTTCAGTTACATGAGTCTGTGTGGGAACCTTTCTCATTCAAACCACAACAGCGAGTGAGACCCCCACATCCTTTTGTAAATGGACAGAGACTTTCAAGCCTAGGATGTTTATTCCTGTAATTGCCAGCTGGGATCCAGGAGCGCTGGTAGTTATGTATCAAGTGGTTTATGACTTCTGTTTATTGAGCCTGTACTGTGTGCCCAGTGTTGGGAAAACACCTGAGCACATAGACATATATCTTCTTATGTCTCATCCAAATCATTAGTAAGATATTGGTAAGGACATTATCATTATATTAAAAAGGCTGGGGAGATGGCTGGCTCAGTGGCTGGAGTACCTGCAGAACAAGCATGGGGACCTGAGTTTGGATCCCCATCACCCATGTAAAAGCTAGGCAAGGCAGCTTGTGCCAGTAACTCTAGCTCAGGGAGAGCGCGGAGACACAGAGATCCTGGGGCTCATTAGACAGCCAACTAGAGAAACAGTGAGTTCTAGGGCCAGGGAGAGACCCCGACGCAAAAGGAAAAGGCAAGACCAAGAAGAAATTGAGGAAGACATCATGGAATCAACCTCTGGCCCCTCCATGCTCCATCTAGTACACTTATATGTAGACCTGCTCATCAGCACATATACACCACAGCGGCGGGACTCGTTAGGGACAGATGCACATGGCATTATGGGAGTTTCTGCTTTGTTAATGATCTAAGACACTAGCATGCTTAGTCTGCTTGTTCAATCAACCACAAGTCACACCAAGATTGTATCTCTCTTCTATTAAAAAGAGTTGTCATAAGAATTGTCTCTTTGACATCTTTTAACAGTGTCATCAGATGGCCTCAAATCATGATATAGCATGACTAATTGCTTCTCTCCAGTCTACCAATCAAGTAGCGCTCTTACGAAAAGAAATTAGGTTAATTTGGCATAGTCCTCATAAGGCTGTGTGAGCCCGGCTGGCTGCTGCTGCTGCATGTTTGAGAGGCTCAGAGCCATCTGCTTAATCACCAGCTCTTCAGTTTTGCCAGCGACCGTGTCAGAACTAGTGCTGTTTGCGTTTTGAAGCATAATTTGGATGAAAGTTGGGATACATGCTTCGGAGGGAATAGTACATCTTCCCTCTTTCCCAATTATTCAGATTATCGACCATGCTCAGAGAATGAATTTTCAAGTTGAGCTCACCATGTGTAGCTCACTGGACTCCAACGCCAAAAACTTAGAAGACAGCTTCCTAAACTGGCGAGGTCCCAAGATTCGAGAGGTAAGATCTTAGCCTGACACAGGAAGGATATGTGTCTCTGCCATTTCAGGAGGGCTGAAAGCAACTTATTGAGACCTTGGCCTACACTGACACTTGACCAACTCTTTGTCTTTGGCAAAGGGCCTAAACCTTAGTGTTTTATTTGGACAGTTTATTTTTTGAGAAAAGAATATGCAATATTCTTTTCTTCTGTTTGGCTTAAAATTGCTATGTAGCTGAGGCTGTCTTTGAACTCCTGATCCTCCTACCTCCACCTTATAACTTCTGGGGTGAGAGGCATGCTCTATGTATGTGGCTTTTAACCTCGCATATCAGTTTCTTTATGTTATAATGGGAGTATTTTTCCCTTCTCACAGGGCTCCACGCCTAGACAAAGAACTCCACGTAACTAAGAACTGCTGAGGGGGAGGATTGACCTGAGATAAGCCCTCTGGTTGTACACTACAAAGTGGTCATCCCAGAATTCATATACACGATGATAAAAATGGACTCAATACCTTGCATTTATATATTTGAGACTATATATGAAATAGTAGTAAAGAAAATGAGGTTATCAGTTTGAAAGTAGGAAGACCCTGGAGAGGGTGGAAGGAGGAAAGGGAAAAGAGGGGGTGACTTAATTCAAATGTATTTAGAGAACATTTTCGGTGGAAGGTTGGGGTGGTAGCCTCTCAGCACAGCTCAGGTGTCACCACCACTCCCCCTGCAGTGTTTGCTGTTTGCCACCATTGCCACCGTTTCCGTGAGCTGAGGCGCTCTTAGAATCCTCTCAGATCCCGCTCTTTATTTTTCTCAACATTAATCTATTTAAGACACAGTAAGGTTTTTTGGTCTTTTTTGTTTGTTTTTGTTTTTAAATTTAGGGATCTAGACTATTGCTATGTGGCCTGGAATTTGATCCTCCTGCCTCAGCTCCTTTAGTGCTAGGATTATAGGTATGTGTACCCCTGTGCCCATCTGAACAGTCAATTAATTCCCTCCACTCTGTGACTAAAACTGAAACTTGCTTATGTCACAAGGAACCAGAGATTGATATGACCTACTGTGGTAGGCAAGAATTGCGCCCGTGCATTTCTCACGACAGCAGCTACAGTATGGTGAGTAGTGGTGATAAGAGTAATACATTTTATGAAACTTGGGATTGCCTTTGAGCATCAGAAAATAGTAACAATGGCTGAAGAGATTCCCAGTCTGCAGAGCACTAGTTAAACTCACAAAGAGCCAGGGTTCGATTCCCAGCACCCACATGGCTGCTAACTCCAGTTTCAGGGGGTCTGATGCCTTCTTCTGGTCTCTGTTGATGCTGCCATACACATGGTGTGCAAACGTGTGTGCGGGTATAGTGCCTAGACATATACGATCAAATAAGTCTGTAATGAGCAGCGAGTTTGGCTAATCATCTGTGTCCTTTTCCTCATTTCCCTTCCCATCTATTCTTTATTCTTGTTGGTCTTCATTTTCTGCTTTAGTATATAAATTATGTCAAATTACCGGAGGAATAAGGCTGAGTATAAATACATTAAAATAATAAATTGTGCAGCAAGTAATATTTGGAGGATCAGTGGGAAGCTATAATTTGTTACTGTTGGGAACAGAAGGAGAGGAAGTTAGTATAAACTGCAGTTAAGAGAGTTGAACCAAAGCGTACAGACTTTCTTACTGGTAGTTTAAAGCTTCCAGGTTGCCAGACATGGTAGTGCACACTTGTAGTCCCAGCATCCCGGGCCGTGGGCTGAGCAACTGTCCTTATCAATCGAGATGCATGCTCCACTGGCCTTTAAGGGACCGTGTGCCCTTGTACTTGGCCTGCTCTTCAAATTAGCCCTCTTTCCTCGGGCTTTGGGGAATCTAGGGGTATTTGACAGCCTCCTTCCTGGCAGGCTTCAGATCTCTCATTACTTAAAGCTTTGCTACTTAAAGTGCAGTTCCCAAAGAAGCAGCCCTGGCCAGGCCCCAGGCCCTTGTTAGGAAAGCAGGTTCCCTAGACCGGCCACACCAGAGGCATTTAAAACCCTTTTTAATGATCTACAGTTTCTGCATTTTTTAATGAGTGTGTTCATGTACATTAAGATCACCAGGGGTAACTGACATAGTTACCACCTCAGACATTTATCATTTCTTTGTGTTGGGGAAATCCGCCTGTGCTGTCATGAAATATATACTTGATTTTGTCAGTAATAATGGTACTAGGGAACATTAGACATCGACCCTCCCCCCAGCCGTAGCCCTGAACCTGTTAGCCGTCTTCTCTGCATCCTTCCTTCCTTCCTTCACCGTCCCAGCTCTGGCACTCTCTTCCCCTTTCAGAAGCAGCACCTAACAGTTCTGTGGTGATTAGTATGCACAGTGTAACGTGAAGACCGCCTGCAGATCTGAATCTCTTGTTAAAGCTCTAACTGGGTATCACACCTTAGGGTTCCAACAGCTTTCTTCCTGCCGGCATCTGAACATGGAAACACTTAGACTTATCCTCAGATAAACTCCAGAGACTCTCGAAACAGAACTGGTCAGTGCGTTCACAGGACACTCCTTTATTTGCTGTCCTGCCCTCAGAGTTACACATGGACAGTGTGGATGTGCAGCGTGAAGTACACAGCCCCTCCTGTGAGGTCTGTGGAGTGCTCAGAGGCCAGAGCCCTTTCTTCAGCTAGGCTCCCCTCAGCAATGAAGCTTTGAGTAACCAGAGTTATACAAGTTAGTTACACGTTAGTCGTGTTCCTCTCCAGCCTCTAAGTCCTCTAACCGTCCAGTGGTTTCTCAATGTCCTACAAACAGTAACTATATAAACTGGCATTTTGGGAAGCTAGATATTTCCAAGTTGTAGATTCTAGTGTGAGCTCCGTTAGTAGGTGAGGCCTTGACCTTTTAGTTGAATAAAGCAGACTTGTTTTAGTACAGCTGACCTGAGTTTCCTCCCTTTCTCATCTAAATGAAGGAACTGGGGAGATGCTTAGTGAGTAAAGAGCTTACCGCTCAAGTATTGGGAGCACTTACGCAAAACCCACTCATGGCCATGAGCTTTTGTGATTGCAGTTCTGGGGCATGCGCTCGGGTGTGTGTGTGTGTGTGTGTGTGTGTGTGTGTGTGTGTGTGTGTGTGTGTGTGTGCGCGCGCGCATGTGTGTGTGCAGGTGGATCTCCAGAGCTCACTGGCCCACTTGTTGTGCTTTATCCCCAAGCTTGAGACTCAGTGAAGAGATCCTGTCTCAAAAATTCAGATGGAGAATGATAGAGGAAGAAGCGTGGTGTTGATGCCTGGCCTCCACGTATGTGGGTGCACACATAAACATGTACATATACATAGACCACACAAATCACAAGCAGATATAAAAAGCTCAAATGTATTAAAAACATAAGGAACAATTTGTGTTATGTTCAAAATCATCACCATCATGATAACATAGAGACTAAAATTTAAAACTTTAAAAAATTTATCTTTTGTAATGAGACTAGCACCTGTTACAGATACAATTATGGGGATTTATTATTAAAAGTCTTAATGACGGTGATGGTGGCGTTGCCATGTTGGGGATGAACTTCAGGGTCTTGTACACGCTAGGCAAGTGTTCTGACCATTGCGCCACGCCCCCAGCCCCAACACTCAGGTTTTTTTTTCTCATTTTGTATTTGAAAAACCGAAACCTTGCCTCCAGCATAATTTGATATTACCATAAGTAGTGCTTCGGCTTGTCTCATCAAGAAAATGAAGCTTTTTTTTGTTGCTTCTAAAAACTCAGTTTGCCACTGTATCCTGGCTTCCTGGCAGTCTTTGAGCCACGTCTGATTGTCTCATTAAAGTATACGATTCTAATGTTTTCCTGTAATATTCAAAATAAAAGCATGGCATGAATTATTCATCCCAATATTGCATTTTACATATTAGCCTAATATAGATTATGAATTTGCATCCTATAACAATCATATCAAAAGATAACCCAGTTATCCACGGTAAATTATTTTTTCATATCCTTGCTGACATCGTTATGCTCCTTAATTTCCTTGCCGACATAAACAGAATCTGTTTGCTTGAAACTCAGTGCTTTTTAAAGTGCGTGCAGTAGTTACTGTTGCTTTGCTATAATTAAAAATCCCGACAAAAGCAACTTCTGGGAAGGCAGGGTTCTCTTTGAGTGTACAGACCACCCTCTATTGCAGAGGGTGACCTTGAAATTTAGATCCTGTGTGGAGCTTCTAAGTCCAGGGATTACAGGAATGTGCTACTGGGCTGGCCTCAACTTGGGACTCTCTCATTTACAGTGAGAAGATTTTCTCTAAGTCTCACAAGATAATTAATGAAGAGGAGCCGCGGCCTCATTAACGCCTCGTCAGAAGGAGGCCCATATTCCAATCATTAGATGTGGTTTTTGTTTTTGTTTTTTCTTTAATGCCAAGGAGGGGAAGAGAGTGGGTGGCAAGAGTGTTTGTCCTTTAAAACATGTTTTAGATTTCTTAGTCATCACCAAGGAGCTCTATGACTGAAACAGGAAAAACAGTTCTTACCTGTAGAGACAAAGATTTCTTATTTAGAGTCAGTGATTGGTTACAAGACTATATGCTGCCTCTGCTGAGATGCACCTTAAGACCTAGGTGAGTCAATGAGTCAGGACCTTCCTGGCTGGAGGTGCTATTGTTTCCTGCCAGTGACAAGCTTACCTTTAAAATGAAGCAAAAACATAATACCCCATCCCCAAATTGGAAAAGAGGTGGAATAAGGGTGTAGGCTTAGGAAAACTGGGTGATCTTGCACTTACTTTGGGCAAGGTGATGGCAGTGGGTGTCACCATTTCCCTGCCATATGGTGAAATGGCTGAGCAAAGCTGTTTGTCCACTGTCACTCACCTCTGTTTTTCTTTGTGTTAATGACACTGTCAACTCCCATGGTTATGTCCACTTCTAGGAAAGTGCTATTTCCATACGTATATTAAAAAGCAGATTCGTAGAATAAATGTCCACTTCCTGGTTGAAATGTGAATTGGATCTGCTGGAACAAGGGCCACTGAGGCCTCATGTGGAAGATTTGATCCCAGTGCTTGGGGTCCTGATCATTTTGATCATTCAGCCATCAGCAGATCCTTTTGGAATAGCCAGTGTGTGCAAGGGATTGTTGGCATGAATGAAATATGACAATCATCAGTCAGAGAAAGATAAAGAAATAAATGTGGATATAAATGATGCTAGAGGTCTGCGGTGAGGTGACGTGAAAGGGGTAATGGACAAGTCTAGTTTTATTCAGACACACTGGATGCTTCCAGGAATGGAGATGTCCATGGCAAGAAAGTATGAGAATGGCCTTTGAGCATCTGTAGTCTAGCCAGAAAAGTCTCTGTGCTAACCACGAATGTAAGCAGGCATTGTCACAAACAATGGGCTGTATGGGGTGGTCACAGACAGGAGGGGACCCTGCCTTGAGAAAGACTGATGAGAAAGACTTTGATCTGAAGGCTTTTCTCAGTGCTTCAATACAAATAAATAAATAAATAAATAAATAAATAAATAAATAATAACTTCTCCACCAAGAATACCCACTGAGCATCAGCCCCATCTCCAGCTAGGACACATTTGTTTTTATTTTCCTTATCTGTAAAGAATGAAAAAAAGTCACTGAATTTATGAGTAGCGATTTTTTATTAGGCAATACACATCTTCAAGTTTCCCACTCCTAAAAGTTCCTTAAAAATGGAAAACAATGTGTACAATGTAGTGCCAGCCTTGGAAATGTAATCTACACCACACTGAGAAACAGTGAGATTGCCACAGGAAAATGTCTGCAATAGTTCTTTCTTTCTTCTTACTGGTATTGTTATTTGCTTTATCCATTCATCTCTCTATCAGTGATCTATCTGTCCATTTACCTGATCATCTACCTATCCCCATCTATCTGTTACTTGTCATCCTACCATCTATAATCTATCCCTGACTGTGATCTACCAATTACTTACCTGCCTGCCTGCCTGTCTGTCTGTCTGTCTTTCTATCTCTATCTGTCAATTTATCTATTAATCATCTATATCTATCATCTGTCTGTCTATTATCTATCTTTGTGACACTTGATTTCACTTTGTCTAGGAATCAATATGTTCTACTATTAGCCAGTTTTCTACTGTTCTATTGCTGTAAAGCATCCTATCAAAGAACTTATGAAAGAAAGCATTTCATTGGAGGGTTGCTTACAGTTTCAAAGAATAAGTCCATGACCATCATGATGGGGAGTATGGCAGCAGGCAGATAGGCATGGTGCTGAAGCAGTAGCTGAGAATTTACATCCAAGCACCTGGAACTCCATGGGCTTTTCAAACCTCAAAGCCTAGCCCTAGTGACACACCTCCTAATCCTTCCACAAACAGTTCCACCAACCAGGAGCCAGGTATTCAAGTATATGAGCCTATAGGGACCATCCTCATTCAAACACCACACAGTCTGGATCTGAAACCTTCCCACATGTTTCGGGCCTTGGGTGTGGTCCCCAGCTTGCAGCACTAGTTTGAAGGCTGTTGGGTCTTTGAGAGGTAGTAGGTCTTGGCTGGTAGATGCAGGTCCCTTTGAAGCCTAGGCTTCCTGTTCTGATTTGTTCTCTGTTCTATGAACAGCTGCTCAGCTCCTGCTTCTCCCACTAGGGACAAAACCACTCACCCTTCCCCACCGCCGCAGACCAAATCCTTCTGAAACTATGAGATGGAAGGGACCCTTGACCTCCCTAAGTTGTTTCTGTCTCAGGGCACAGCGGTGCAGAGTTAACTGAAGCACCCACCATCTTTAGGAATATGCATACAGTAGAGCGGAATGTAAAGCAGGGACAGCTCCTTCATTTTTACCCTTGTGAGAGGTGCAGTTGGGGTCCTGCCTGTGTCTTCTGAGTCTATAACATGCTCTGTGCATATACACAGCCTGCACTGACAGCACCTGCAGTTATGACCTCCGTTGTTCTGTCAGGATAGAAGGGTAGGGGAAATTCGTGCTCCCAGAAGCAGTCCTGTTGTGTGAATGGTCCTGGGGAGATATGAACAAATGTCTGTTCACCTCAGATAAGGTAACCATGACAGACCAAAGAAGTGTTTTTACTTGGGTCTAGGTGGGTGAGTCAGTAGGTTTTTGGGGGTTACTTGGAGGAGTATGGGTGACTCAAAGGCTGTTGCATCCCTGGAAAACCCACTTTGACATGGGTAAAGACTGGCACACTTATGAGGGCTCCATCCCTAAAGCTCTCTGCACAGCTTGCAGGAGGCCCCCTAGAGTGAACATCTACCCCAACAATGGCTTCACTGCTGATTTGACCTTGGGGAGGGACCTCAGGAGTTTAGTGACTTGCTGAGCTGTGCTTAGTGTCTCATCAGCTACTTCAGTCTGATAAGTCTCTGTTCTCTGTCCAGAAGGGAGTGGTTCAACTTGGAGGAAAAGTTATACCACAGGTAACCAGGGAGTGGTGGGAGGCGATGGCTTAAGAGCAGCTCCCCAGCTTTGTTCTGTGGAGCAGAACTCTTGAGTTTCATGTTTGTCACTGACTGTCAGCGTTGTCACAAAGCTAAGGCACCGATGTTCATGTTGATAACTCTTTTGGTGATGAACCCTGTAATGGCCTCCTCCCCTTCTACAGCTCCCCCTTTGTGTTTCTGTCACTCGCTTGCCTGACTGCTCACACACAAACCCTTTCTCTCAGGACCTGCTTTCAGGATTGCCCACGTGAAGAGCTGGGAGCAAAGTAGCACTTACTGGGGATTTGCCTGCCTCTTATTCTGAAAACACGATGGAGTTTCAAGGCTCTTTTGGGTAGAATTTGGCAGTAGATGTGTACGGAGAAAGGAAGGACTACTAGTGTACTTGATGGATTTACATGTTTCTTTAAAAGAGGTTTTGTCACTTGAGAGACCTTGACGGGTACAACTTTATCATACTCCCTCTTCCCAAAACTCAGGGATCATAGGGGGAAAGGGACAGGAAGTAAGAACCAGAGGTAGTGAACCAGAGGAAGAGTGAATATGATCAAAACACACTATGTGAACTTACTACAGAATTAAAAATATTTTAAAAAGAAATAGTGTAGTATCTCTTCTCAGCAAAAAGCCCTCATCCACAACATTTTCATATTATTTAATGTATTAAGTAGTTTGGTTTCAAAAGCTATATGCTATTGAGTCTCATATCCTAGTCAAAGACTAAAAATACAGTCATTCCTCTACTGGGCATTGATTTATATTGGGAAAATAGCAAAGAATGGTAACTGCACTTTTTGCTTTGTGGGAGTCACCAGAGGCTCAGCCAGAGTTCAGAACTTTGTGCACAAGTCAGGGTCCCGGCATTTGAGTCCAGACAGTTTCGCTTTTCTTTTCTCCATGATGAAGGACAGCAGAAGCTCTGCACACTCTTTCTAAGACAGCAAAATGCAGAAACCTGCATCTTCTGTGTCCAGCCGTGGTGTAAACACATGTACTCCAGAGAGCTTTAGACTATCCAGGATCCTGTGTGAGCCTCACCTAAATATCAATGTCTTGAGAGAGGCCTGCAAGACAGTGGATGTGACTAGACAGTGGATGTAACTAGACAGTGGATGTGACTAGACAGTGGATGTAACTAGACAGTGGATGTGACTAGACAGTGGATGTGACTAGACAGTGGATGTAACTAGACAGTGGATGTGACTAGACAGTGGATGTAACTAGACAGTGGATGTGACTAACTAGACAGTGGATGTGACTAGACAGTGGATGTAACTAGACAGTGGATGTGACTAGACAGTGGATGTAACTAGACAGTGGATGTGACTAGACAGTGGATGTGACTAGACAGTGGATGTAACTAACTAGATAGTGGGTGTAACTAGACAGTGGATGTAACTAACTAGACAGTGGATGTGACTAGACAGTGGATGTAACTAACTAGATAGTGGATGTGACTAGACAGTGGATGTAACTAACTAGACAGTGGATGTGACTAGACAGTGGATGTAACTAACTAGACAGTGGATGTGACTAGATAGTGGATGTGACTAGACAGTGGATGTAACTAGACAGTGGATGTGACTAGACAGTGGATGTGACTAACTAGACAGTGGATGTGACTAGACAGTGGATGTAACTAACTAGATAGTGGGTGTAACTAGACAGTGGATGTGACTAACTAGACAGTGGATGTGACTAACTAGACAGTGGATGTGACTAACTAGACAGTGGATGTGACTAGACAGTGGATGTAACTAGACAGTGGATGTGACTAGACAGTGGATGTAACTGGACAGTGGATGTAACTAACTAGATAGTGGATGTGACTAGACAGTGGATGTGACTAGACAGTGGATGTAACTAGACAGTGGATGTAACTAGACAGTGGATGTGACTAGACAGTGGATGTGACTAGACAGTGGATGTAACTGGACAGTGGATGTAACTGGACAGTGGATATAACTAGACAGTAGATGTAACTAACTAGACAGTGGATGTAACTAGACAGTGGATGTAACTAGACAGTGGATGTAACTAGACAGCAGATGTAACTAACTAGACAGTGGACGTAACTAGACAGTGGATGTAACTAGAGAGTGGATGTAAGTAGACAGTGGATGTAACTCCTGGCTCAGTTTTCACCATCTCAAGTGCAAAGGGTAATAGGTAGCTCTCAGTGGTTGTTGAAGGGTGGGGAGCAGGGCAGAGGTCACAGCACCACCACCACTGATGTTGCCAAACACCGGCTTCAACAAGAAGGAAGCCCTGCCCACCCCATATGTAAGTTCTTCATAAGGCTCAACTTCATGTTAAAGTCTCAGGTGAGGGTGAGCACAGCTAACTTAGCAGAACATGCACCACCCGTCAGTGACTGACTTAGGAGAGGCTGTGAGGTGTGTGTGTGTGTGTGTGTGTGTGTGTGTGTGTGTGTGTGTGTGTGTGTGTAGGGGTTGTCTGTCTGTGTTTGTCACCTGGAGAAGGCTGGATTCACAGCCCAGGGAACTGCTTCAATGTATAGAGGCTGTCTGAAAATTTGGGGCTGCTGCAATGACAGGTATGTGAAGCAGTGACGGCTTGTCCAATTATAGCAGGCAAATAGCGGTCGTCTTATTTAAGAAAGGCATATAAAATATGTACTGACTTCTTACAGTGATCAGTAAGGACTATCTTAAAACTTTGCTAAACACTTAAATGCTGAATTTTAAAAATGTAAACAAAACTCTAAGCGTCTTGTTTAGTTAAGGTTAAAACCTATTTCCTGTGATTTTTGTCCTACGTCACACAGTGCCTTCCTAGTCCTAATGCCAGGAGACTTAAGATACATTATCCTAATGTCAAAGCATTTGTGGTGGTTTGAATATGCTTGGCCCATAGGGAGTGGTACTGTTAGGAGGTGTGGCCTTGTTGAAGTAGGTGTGGCCTTGTTGGAGGAAGTGTGTCACTGTGGAGGTGGGCTTTGAGATCCTCCTCCTAGCTGCCTATGAGACAGTCTGACCCTGGCTTCCTTTAGATGAAGATGTAGAACTCTCAACTCCTCAAACTCCATACCTGGATACTGCCACGCTTTCCACCTTGATGATAATGGACTAAACCTCTCAACCTGTAAGCCAGCCCCAATTAAATGTTGTCCTTTATAAGAGTTGCTTTGGTCATGGTGTCTCTTCACCGCAATGGAAACCCTAACAAAGACAGAATCCATCTCAATGTAAGGGTTTAAAAACATGTATTTATACTGTATCCATGCTCACACATCTTTTTGGTTTAATATCTGCCTTCTCCCACATGGAAGGGACCAGAGTTATACAGTGCTCATGTGCTGGCACAGTTGATGGGTGTTTACTGCCATGTGCAGGTGGATGTTGGACGCTAACTCACAAAGGAAGTGATCTTAGTTTTCTCTGAGTTCATTGGAAAGCCATCTAGTTACACTCACTGTCTAGTCACATCCACTGTCTAGTCACATCCACTGTCTAGTTACACCCACTGTCTAGTTACACCCACTGTCAAGTTACATCCACTGTCGAGTTACGTCCACTGTCTAGTTACGTCCACTGTCGAGTTACGTCCACTGTCTAGTTACGTCCACTGTCTAGTTACGTCCACTGTCTAGTTACGTCCACTGTCTAGTTACGTCCACTGTCAAGTTACATCCACTGCCTAGTCACATCCACTGTCTAGTTACATCCACAGTCTAGTTACATCCACTGTCGAGTTACGTCCACTGTCTAGTTACGTCCACTGTCTAGTTACGTCCACTGTCTAGTTACGTCCACTGTCTAGTTACGTCCACTGTCTAGTTACGTCCACTGTCTAGTTACATCCACTGTCTAGTTACATCCACTGTCTAGTTACGTCCACTGTCTAGTTACGTCCACTGTCTAGTTACATCCACTGTCTAGTTACATCCACTGTCTAGTTACGTCCACTGTCTAGTTACATCCACTCTCTAGTTACGTCCACTGTCTAGTTACGTCCACTGTCTAGTTACGTCCACTGTCTAATTACGTCCACTGTCTAGTTACATCCACTGTCTAGTTACATCCACTCTCTAGTTACATCCACTGTCATCTAGTTATATCCAGTCACATCTCTCTGGTCCAGAGTACCTCTCTCTCTTCTGAGAGAGAGGACAGCTCACTCACTGGTTAAGAGTTCCTGCAGATTCCCTCCTGGACATCGGAGGGCCAAAGAGCAGAGTTAAATTTTTGTAGTAGTTCTGTCTTGGACCTGAAGCAGTGTCTACATCTAGTTGAACAAGGAGACTGTGGATGAACACACAGACATTTGGGGGAGAATGATACGTGATTAATCTCTCAAATATGCCATCTATCTGCCTTGTTTATAGAAACAGTAGGCTGATTTTTAAGGGAAACAAATTGGCAACAGTTATCCCAAATTTGAAAAATCACTTTCCAAAGTTTGTCAGTTTGCTACAAACTCTAGAAAACAACATGCCACTCAGGCAGGAGAAGAGGGCCTTTGCAAAAAATCAGCTGGGTCTTCAGGGTCAGCTCTCCTTTATTTTTTTTAAATTGGATAATTTTTTAATTTACATTGCAAATGTTATCCCCTTTCCTGGTTTCCTGTCCATAAACCTCCTATCCCATCCCCTTCTTCTATGAGGGTGTTCCCCAACCCAATCTCCACCCCTTCCTGTTTCACCGCTCTGATATTCCCCTATACTGGGGTTCCAGTCTTGGCAGGACCAAGGGCTTCTCCTCCCATTGGTATCCAACAAGGCCATCCTCTGCTACATATGCAGCTGGAGCCATGGGTCTATCCATGTGTACTCTTTGGATGGTGGTTTAGTGACTGGGAGCTCTGGCTCGTTGGTATTGTTGTTCTTATGAGGCTGTAAACCCCTTTAGCTCCTTCAATCCTTTCTCTAACTCCTCCAATGGGGACCCCGTTCTCAGTTCAATGGTTGGCTATGAGTATTCACCTCTGTATTTGTCATGTTTTGGCAGAGCCTCTCAGGAGGCAGCTGTATCAGGCTCCTGTCAACATCAATATTGTCTGGTTTTGGTGGCTATATGTATATGGACTGGATCCCTAGGAGGGTCAGGGTCTGAATGGCCATTATATCAGTTTCTGCACCAAACTTTGTCTCCATATCTCCTCCTGTGAATATTTTTGTTCCCCCTTTCAAGAAGGACTGAAGTATCTTCACTTTGGTCATCCTTCTTGAGTTTCATGGGGTCTGTGGATTGTAGCTCGAGTAATATGAGCTTTTGGGCTAATATCCACTTACAAGTGAGTGTATACCATGTGTGTTTTTTTGTGATTGGGTTACCTCACTCAGGATGATATTTTCCAGTTACATCCATTTGCCTATGAATTTCAAGAAGTCATTGTTTTTCAATAGCTGAGTAGTATTCCATTGTGTAGATGCACGACATTTTCTATATCCATTCCTCTGTTGAAGGACATCTGGGTTCTCTCCAGCTTCTGTCTATTATAAATAAGGCTGCCATGAACATAGTGGAGCACGTGTCCTTGTTATATGTTGGAGCATCTTTTGGGTATATGTCCAGGAGTGCTATAGCTGAGTCCTCAGGTAGTACTATGTCCGATTTCTGAGGAACCATCAGACTGATTTCCAAAGTGATTACTAGCATGTAATCCCACCAAAAATGGAGGAGTGTTCCTCTTTTTCCACATCCTTGCCAGCATTTGTTGTCACCTGAATTTTTGATCTTAGCCATTCTGACTGGTGTGAGGTGGAATCTCAGGGTTGTTTGATTTGCAGTTCCCTGATGATTAAGGATGTTGAACATTTCTTTAGGTGGTTCTCAGCCATTCAATATTCCTCAGCTGAGAATTCTTTGTTTAGGTCTGTATCCCATTTTTAATAGGGATATTTGATTCTCTGAAGTCTAACTTCTTGAGTTCTTTGTATATATTGTATATTAGCCCTCTAGCAGATGTAGGATTGGTAAAGATCTTTTCCCAATCTGTTGTTTGCCATTTTGTCCTAATGGCAGTGTCCTTTGCCTTACAGAAGCTTTGCAATTTTATGAGGCTCCATTTGGCAAGTAATGATCTTAGAGCATAAGCCATTGGTGTTCTATTCAGGAAAATTTCCCCAGTGCCCAAGTGTTCCAGGCTCTTCCTCACTTTTTCTTCTATTAGTTTGAGTGTATCTGGTTTTATGTGTAGGTCCTTGATCCACTTGGACTTGAGCTTTGCGCAGGGTGATAAAAATGGGTCGATTTGCATTCTTCTACATGCTGACCTCCAGTTGAACCAGCACCACTTGTTGAAAATGCTATCTTCTTTCCATTGGATAGTTTTCGCTCCTTTGTCAAAGATCAAGTGACCATAGGGTTGTGGGTTCATTTCTGGGTCTTCAATTCTATTCCATTCATCTACCTGCCTGTCTCTGTACCAATACCATACAGTTTTTATCACTATTGCTCTGTAATACTGCTTGAGGTCAGGGATGGTGATTCCCCCAGAAATTCTTTTATTGTTGAGGATAGTTTTCACTATCCTGGGTTTTTTGTTATTCCAAATCAATTTGCAAATTGCTCTTTCTAAGTCTATGAAGAGTTGAGTTGGAATTTTGATGGGGATTGCATTGAACCTGTAGATCGCTTTTGGCAAGATTTTTACAATATTACAATAATTTTTACAATATTAATCCTGCCAATCCATGAGCATGGGAGATCTTTCCATCTTCTGAGCTCTTCTTCAATTGCTTTCTTCAGAGACTTGATGTTCTTGTCATACAGATCTTTCACATGCTTGGTTAGCATCACACCGAGGTATTTTATGTTATTTGTGACTATTGTGAAGGGTGTCATTTCCCTAATTTCTTTCTCAGCCTGTTCATCCTTTGAATAGAGGAAGGCTACTGATTTGTTAGAGTTAATATCATATCCTGCCACTTTGCTGAAGTTGTTTATCAGCCTTAGTGGTTCTCTGGTGGAAATTTTGGGATCACTTTAGTATATTATCATATCATCTGCAAATAGTGATATTTTGACTTCTTCCTTTCCAATTTGTATCCCTTTGACCTCCTTTTGTTGTCTGATTGCCCTGACTAGGACTTCAAGTACTATATTGAATAGGTAGGGAGAGAGTGGGCAGCCTTGTCTCGTTCCTGATTTTAGTGGGATTGCTTCGAATTTCTCTCCATTTATTTTGATATTGGCTACTGGTTTGTTGTATATGGCTTTTACTGTGTTTATGTATGGGCCTTGAATTCCTGATCTTTCCAAGATTTTTAGCATGAGGGGGTGTTGAATTTTGTGAAATCCTTTCTCAGCATGTAATGAGATGATCATGTGGTTTTTTCTTTAATTTTGTTTATATAGATGATTATGTTGATGGAATTCTGTGTATTGAACCATCCCTGTATCCTTGGGATGAAGCCTACTTGATTATGATGGATGATCATTTTCATGTGTTCTTGGATTCAGATTGTGAGAATTTTTTTTTTTTGGTTCTTTTTTTTTCGGAGCTGGGGACCGAACCCAGGGCCTTGCGCTTCCTAGGTAAGCGCTCTACCACTGAGCTAAATCCCCAGCCCCGATTGTGAGAATTTTAATGGTTATTGTTATATCGATATTCATAAGGGAAATTTGTCTGAAGTTCTCTTTCTTTGTTGGGTGTAAGCGTAATTATGGCTTCATAGAAGGAATAGCTAGTGTTCTTTGTGTTTCTATTTTGTGGAATATTTTGGACAGTATTGGTATTAGGTCTTCTATGAAGGTCTGGTATAATTCTCCACTAAACCCATCTGGTCCTGGGCTTTCTTTTGGTTGGGAGGCTTTTAATAACTGTTTCTTTTTCTTTAGGAGTTATGGGGTTGTTTAGATGGTTTATCTGATCCTGATTTAACATTGGTACCTGGTACCTGTCTAGAAAATTGTCCATTTCATCCAGATTTTCCAGTTTTGTTGAATATAGGCTTTTGTAGTGGGATCTGATGATTTTTTTAATTTCCTCAGATTCTGGTGTTATGTCTCCCTTTGCATTTCTGATTTTGTTAAGTTGGATACTGTCTCTGTGCTCTCTGGTTAGTTTCGCTAAGGGTTTATCTATCTTCTTGATTTTCTCAAAGAACCAGCTCCTGATTTTGTTGATTCTTTGTATAGTTCTTTTTGTTTTTACTTGGTTGATTTCAGCCCTGAGTTTTTTTTTTTTATTTCCTGCCAGTCTACTCCTTTTGGGTGTATTTGCTTCTTTTTGTTCTCGGGCTTTTAGGTATGCTGTCAAGCTGCTAGTACATGCTTTCTCCAGTTTCTTTTTGGAGGCACTCAGAACCATGAGTTTTCCTCCAAGCTCTTCTTTCATTATATCCCATAAGTTTAGGAATGTTGTGCCTTCATTTTCATTAAACTCTAAAAAGTCTTTTCATTCTTTGTTTCTTCCTTGACCAAGTTATCATTGAGTAGAGCATTGTTTAACTTCCATATGTATGTGGGCTTTCTTTCATTTTTTTTGTTGTTATTGAAGACCAGTCTTTGTCCGTGGTGATATGATAGGATATGCATGTGATTATTTCAATCTTCTTGTATCTGTTGAGGGCTGTTTTGTGACCAATTATATGGTCAGTTTTGTAGAAGGTACCATGAGGTGCTGAAAAGAAGATATGTTCTTTTGTTTTAGGATGAAATGTTCTATAGATATCTGTTAAATCCATTTGGTTCATAACTTCTATTAGTGTCACTGTGTCTGTTTAGTTTCTGTTTCCCTGATCTGTCCATTGATGACAGTGGGGTGTTGAAGTCTCCCACTATTATTGTGTGAGGTGCAATGTGTGCTTTGAGCTTTAGTAAAGTTTGTTTTTTAATGAATGTAGGTTTCCTTTTCATTGGAGCATAAATATTCAAGATTGAGAGTTCATCTTGGTGAATTTTTCCTTTGATGAATATAAAGTGTCCTTCCATATCTTTTCTGATAACTTTTGGTTGAAAGTAGATTTTATTTGGTATTGGAATGGCTACTCCAGCTTGTTTCTTGGGACCATTTGCTTGGAAAATTGTTTTTAAGCCTTTTACTCTGAGGGGGTGTCTGTATTTGTTACTGAGGTGTGTTTCCTGTATAGAGCAAAATACTGGGTCCTCTTTACATATCCAGTCCATTAGTCTATGTCTTTTTATTGGGGAATTGAGTCCATTGATGTTAAAAGATATTAAGGAATAAATTGTTTCCTGTTATTTTTGTTGTTAGAGGTGGAATTATGTTTGTGTGACTCTCTTGTTTTGTTTTTGCAATAAGATTACTTTTTTGCTTTTTCTAGGGCATAGTTTCCCTCCTTGTGTTGGAGTGTTCCATCTATTATCCTTTGTAGGGCTGGATTTGTAAAAAGATTTTATGTAAATTTGGTTTTGTCATGGAATATCTCCATCTATGTTAATTGAGAGTTTTGCTGGATATAGTAGCCTGGACTGGCATTTGTGTTCTCTTAGTGTCTGTATGACATCTGCCCAGGTTCTTCTGGTTTTCATAGTCTCTCTTGAGAAGTCTGGTGTAATTCTGATAGGTCTGCCTTTATATGTTCTTTGACCTTTTTCCTTTACTTCTTTGTTTCTTTGTTTTGATTATTATGTGACAGGAGAAATTTCTTTTCTGGTCCAATCTATTTGGAGTTCTGTAGGCTTCTTGTATGTTTATGGGAATCTCTTTCTTTAGGTTAGGGACGTTTTCTTCTATAATTTTGCTAAAGATATTTACTGGCCCTTTAAGTTGGGAATCTTTGCTGTTTTCTATACCTATTTTCCCTAGGTTTGATCTCATTGTGTCCTGGATTTCCTGGATGTTTTGAGTTAGGAGCCTTTTTTTCTTTTTACATTTTCTTTGACTATTGTGTCAATGTTTTCTATGGTATCTTCTGCCCCTGAAATTCTCTTTTCTATCTCTTGTATTGTGTTGGTAATACTTGTGTCTATAACTCCTGATCTCTTTTTAAAGTTTTCTATCTCCAGGGTTGTTTCCCTTTGTGATTTCTTTATTGTTTCTAGTTCCAGTTTTAGATCCTGGATGGTTTTGTGCAGTTCCTTCACCTGTTTGGTTGTATTTTCCTGTAATTCTTTAAGGGATTTTTATGTTTCCTCTTTAAGGGCTTCTACTTGTTTAACTGTGTTGTCCTGTATTTCTTTAGGGGAATTATTTATGTCTTTTTAAAAATCCTCTATCATCATCATGAGACGTGATTTTAATTCCAAATCTTGCTTTTCCGGTGTGTTGGGATATCCATTATTTGCTTTGGTGGGAGAACTGGACTCTGATGATGTCACACAGTCTTGATTTCTGTTGCTTAATTTCCTGCGCTTGCCTCTCACCATCTGATTGCCTCTGGTGTTAGCTGGTCTTGCTGTCTGTGATAGTGGCTTGACCCTCCTATAAGCCTGTGTCTCATCATTCCTGGAGACCAGCTTTCTCCCAGTGGGTTCTGGATACAGAAAGCTGTGACACAGGGTCAGCTAATGGCACAGGCAGAAACAAGATGGATCTGTTCCCAGACTGCTCCTGGGTTTGTGCATCCTGAGGGTTTCAGGCAGGTTCCTTGAAGCAAAAGTGGTGGTCTTACCTCTGTTCTCAGGTGTGTCAGAGCTCCTGGAGACCGGCTTACAGCTCTTGGTGCAGGCAGAGACTGGAAGGATCTTGTCCCTGACTGCTCCTAGGTTCCTGTGTCCAGAGGGCTCTAGGCAGGTTCCTCTTAGGCCTGGAATGTGAGCAGAAGCGTTGGTCTCCCCTGAGCTTTCAAGATTGTCAGCACTTCTGAGAGTCCAGCTCTCTTCCCCCACAGGATTTGGGTACAGAGATCAGTTCTCCTTTCTTCTGTCAGTGTTTCCCCCAAACAGTCAAAGCTTTGAAAAAAATAAGTATCTGTCATGTTATGTAGGAAGGGGTGACAAGGTTTGAAAGCACCACTGAACAAGAGATAAGCTGCCCTTGACTTGGCAAGCCTCCAGGCTGTCTTCAGTGGATGTGGTTCTTACATCGATATACCACGAGACTTCCTTCTTTTGTTACAATAACGTGCTTCTAGGCAAGGAAAGCAGAATGTGTCTGTGTCCCCTTCAGTCACTATGGTAGACACCAACTGTTTTAATAGGCCCAGCTTCATCTGCTAAGCTATGGGTACATGCAGTCTTATCCTTTGTCATTGGTGGTCAGACAGGGACAGGGCAGTACACTGTGGAAAATTTCATCCTGTATTGTGTAGTAGCTGATGCTGGCCTGGAAAATAAGCATGTTCAGGCTTTTTATAGCACATGTTCCTTCACAGTGAGAGAGCCATTGTTGTCTGTGTAAGACTTTTATATTCTTATGCTTAACCACTGTGACTTCTACAGCTGCGTGCCAGCGAGGCATGGTAAATTACTGAAAGCATTATGAAGATGTCATTAAACTGCCTGCTGCTGTACACCCTTCAGAGGCTAGAGAAGAAAATGTGTCTTTATATGTCATTCTTTTTCATTTTGGGCATATTAACAGTCAGAGGTACCACTTATGAAAACAGGCCTGTCCCTGTCACCTCCCCTGAAAAAGTCTTAATAGTTTGTCTATAGATTGTTACCCACCACAAATTTCTGTAGAATCTATTTTATTCTCAAGGAAGGAGCCTAACAGGCTCTTTAGCATCTAATGAAGCCAACATGAGCACACTTGTTAGGGAAGAGAAATAAATGTTCATAAACGATTTTTAAAAATTACAACACACTGAAAGATTCCTGTAAGTGGAGAATAGAGCCCAAAGCCTGTGTGTGTCTTGAGAGGAGCCCCACACCTAACATAATTCTTATATTTGTGGGAGCTGACTATTCTCTGTTGCTTTTTGTTTGGGAATGAGATGAGCTTAAAATCAATGGATCATGGAAATCTTAAAAATGAACATGCTAAGATGCTCACATTGTAAGAACATTGTATTCTCAATGATCTTTGTGTAAGAGTAGAAGGGTTTCATTCTCAGAGTTTGGAGAAGAAACATATGACGTCTCTCTTTTGTGTGTGTGTGTGTGTGTGTGTGTGTGTGTGTGTGTGTTTGTGTGCACAAGAGAAGTCATGTTTAATCTCCTAATACCAGAGGATGAGGGAATTTTCTCATTTTCATATTTATGCTTTCAATTTGCAGGGCAGAATGTCTGGCTTGGAATTTTCATCTCATGTGTATGTGCGTTCGTGTGTGTCCATCCATGCAAGTGTGTAAGGAGGTCAGAGTTAGATGGCAATGTCTTTCTCCATCACTTCTCCATCTTCCTGTTTGAGATATGGTTTCTCACTCGATTTAGACTTTACTGATTGTGGGATGATGTGATAGGTGAGGCAGGTACAAGACAGAATGAGGCCTGTCATTGGACGAGAAGGAAGGATGGGTGGGAGAAAAGTTTAAGGGAGGAGACTGGAACGGAAAGGAGGAGGAGAGGAGGAGACTGCGGGTAGCTGTGGGGAGAACATGGAGGCGGATGTTAAGATTCCACGCTGTACCTTGTGAATGGTCTTGAGGGATGGGTGTGTACAGGGCTTTGTATGTTTAGGTGGGCAATTATATCGTATCAATTGGATCAGAGGTTATTGTGTTGTGTGTCCTTTCATGTGGCGATTTAAGTTTAAGAGAATATGTGGTGGCCGGGACACTGAGCCACCACAGAGTTAGGATGTATGTTTCTGCCATGGTGGCAGCCTGCCTTGAGAACTAGATGGGTAGAGAGATTTTTGTCAGGCTCAGAGAGAGGCCTTCAGCAGTATGATACGAGATGGAGCAAAGCAGGTGAGAGGCTTTGCTGACTGAGATTAAGATTTCTGTCAGATATCTTGGAGCACTGCAGTGATGGACCTAGTGGGGGATAAAGGCAGCCATTTATTTTTTATAATTTTACAACTACAACTGATAAGCTAGACTGGTTGGCTAGTGAGGCCTGTGGATCCTTTGTCCACCATACTCAGATTATCCCTGACATTTAGGGATCCAAACTCGGGTCCTCACGCCTCCGCAGTGGATACTGAAGGATGTCCACCCCACCCCTAGTTCCTAACGCTACCGCAAACACTTAGACCATAGGTTGTCACCCAGGAGCACACACTAGTGCGCTGATTGCACTCGCAAAGACCCCAAGCCTCAACTCTGCCTGAGTATCCGGGTTTAACATTGCCGGAGACAACTACTGTTCCTTCACAGCTCTACAGGCGGAGAAAAAATTTTGTCCAATGAATGAAGGCCTTGACGCACACATTTCAAAGTGTAGTAGGAGCCTTCCTGTTCAGCATAATTGAGGTTGGTGGCTAGTTGGATAGAATAAACAATGAGTAAATCAAAATGACATTCATTGAGAAATAAAAACCATCTAGCATCTTCAACTTTATTATGCGTTGTCAAAATCTAAAATCCTTTGGTTAGATTCCCCTTCACCTTTTTTCCTCTCTCTCTATTTCTCTCTCTCTCTCTCTCTCTCACACACACACACACACACACACACACACACACACACACACACTTTTCAGGTATTTTGTACTAAGATACTTAGAAATCTTAAGTTTACAGCAGTGCTGTGCAAGCTTACCCCATTAAGACAGGAAAAGTACTTTTGCCGCTTGTCCTTGTCAACTTTTTCAGTAAGCCTTGGGTTTATTTTTTTTCTAGAAAGGGTAAACTGATATTGTCTCCCATCAGTTTATATCATATATAGATTCATAATGGTGAGTACAGTGGCATAAACAGATCTGGGATTAGACCCAGTGATTTGGGTAAGCATGTCTCTCACACAGGACAGAAGTGCATGAGCAAACCAGAGAGTCTGCCAGCCTTGGGCACTCCATATGGCGAGGACAGAGTGAACACCTGTTAAACATGACTGGAGTCTGCCGGCAGTCTAGGAGTCGGTGTACAAGCTTTAATTAAGAATTTCTCCTAAGATGCCAAGGTAGTGATTCTTAATAGTTTTTGCAGAGTGTTTTCTAGCCGGAGTCCTACAGAACTTGCATTAATGAGCAGCCAGGCTCCCCAGCAATCAGAGGCATCTGTCTGCACAGCGTAATTGGCGTGCTAAAGTGCTGTCCCTAGGCGATCTAGTTTACAGTGTGGCACTGTAATTGGCTTGCTCAGCAGACTATTTTCTTTTCTTGTTTTGGTCCACTCTTCATGATGCTATCACACTTTTTATATTAATGATTTGGAGAGTTAATGAGCTCCTCCATTTATTCACGATAGAGATTCTAACTATCTCTGTCAATTCAGTGTTTTCAGTTAAAACTTTGTCTTCCTAAATCCTGCCAGCAACAGAGCATGGTGTACCAAGGACCATTAGGAGAGAAGAAAAAGATATTGTTCACATGGACTGACATTAAATTGAAAGGTTTGAGAGCATTGTAGAGCGGAGGGAGTGAGAGCAAGTGAGCGAAGGGGAGAGAGAGAGAGAGAGATGGAGAGACACAGAGAGATACAGAGACATATACACACACAGAGACACACAGAGAGACAGGCAGACACATACACAAACAGAGACAGAGAGGCAGAGAGATGCCGCACACCGCAGAGTGAGATGTAGAAAGGGAGTGAAGGAAGGAGGAGGACGTCCAGGAGGGGCAGAAGTAGGGAAGTCATGGTGAGTGAGGATGAGCAGGTGCAGGCAAAATGACTCACACGGAGGTGGAAACAGATACTGTGCAAAAACCTCAATGTCCTATGGGATGGAGGGGAGCACCTCACAGCAGTGCTCCAGGTTCCAGGTCTGCCCTGAGCACTCACAGAGGGCACACTGTGGCGTTCAGAGGCTGTGCGCCCATGGTACTGGGGGGACAGGAAGGGCCCAGCCTCACTGCCACAGCAGGTGGAACTAGGCTGATTACCCGGGCATGGTGAGGAGTTTCCGTACCACTCACTCACGTGCGTGAAACAGGTTTCTCAACTCTTGACATTTTTCTTTCTTTTTCTTTTCTTTCTTTGCATTTTTTTCTTTTTTGCCATAGAAAAGTACTGAAGGAAATCTCTGTTGGAGAATTAAATCCAAATGAAAGTGTGCAGGCCAGTATGGAAGCCCAGCTCCTGTCCACGCTAAACCATCCGGCCATCGTCAGGTTCCACGAAAGCTTCATGGAGCAGGGTACATTTTGCATTATCACGGAGTACTGTGAGGTGAGACTCTCCTCTCTCAGAAATGTTTGCAAAAATCTGTTGCATGATAATTTTATTTAAGGAGACATCTTAAAAGTCCTGTTATCAAACAGCAAGTTGAATTCTAAAGGCCTGGGGTCTCATGTCTTGTAGCTAAGAGAAATCTTCTGTAAGTAACTGACAAAACTCATTCCTAATGATAATTTCTCTCCCTTTGGCAAGCCAGTCAGAGCGAATATATTTTAAGAAGGAATGTCTGTAAGACAATGCTTTTATATATGTGGGGACATCTGTGCCCAAAGCTCCTATGATAATATAACGAATGCCTAGACAGACATCCAGATTCCTAATCTGGGCACAGTGGAGGCAAAGTCTCTCCTATCTGTTGACTTGTGAACCATGGCTCCAAGTGCATGCAGTTGTCTTGGCTGCTCTCTGTTCACTTGGAGTAATAGCTTTGTGCTTTACTGAGCCTTAAAGGAGCAGGAAGCTTAGAACACTGAGAGAAGATGGCCAATAGGAAACTGTGGTCTGGATCTGCGTAGTTATGGTGTAGGCTACCCAAATGCTTCTTGGGAGAGTGAAATTAGGAGAAATTATGGTGGAAGGAAGGAGGGGTTTTTGGAGCGAAGGCATGCTTGTTTGGCTAAGAGACTTTGGGTAGCCAGGCGGAAGCTGGGAGTACCATCTGGCTGAGAGGCAGGAGGGAGAATAGAGATTGCACCCAAAACGCCACTGCAGCCATGGGTTGGAGAGGTGGCACAGCAGTTAAGAGCACTGGCTGCTTTTCCAGAGGTCCTGAGTTCAAATCCCAGCAACTACACGGTGGCCCACAACCATCTGTAATAAGATCTGGTGTCTTCTTCTGGCTTGCAGGCATACATGCAGGTAGAACTCTGTATACATAATAAATAAATAAATCCTTTTTAAAAAAAAGAAAGAAAAAGAAAAACACCATTGCAGCTTTACCATTTGCTGTACTCACTAAGAAACCACTAGTCAAATTCATCTGAATGAACCTGGAGTATTCTAAACTTGACCTTTCTTCTTTAACTCACTCTCTTGGCTTGCTTCTTCTCTGCTTGGAAGAGAGGGAGGGAGAGACAGAGAGGCAGAGATACACACACACACGTATGAGAGGGAGAGAGAGAGAGAGAGAGAGACAGACAGACAGACAGACAGACAGACAGACAGAGGAGAGGGTTGGTAGTGATGAAAACCAGTTACTTAGGTATGTAAATTCTTTACCTAATGGGTTTCTAAGAAAATCAGTAAGGCTCCCCTAACCCCACCTCACCCCGGTATGCAGCCTGATACACCGCACAGTCCCTCAGTCTCCCACGGTTGCCTCCTCGGTCACAGCACAGGGCCTCGCCACACGTTGGCAGCAACAAGGCACAGCACTCATGATTACATGCTCATTGCCAAAGCTGATGGCGAGGCCGTTCTGAAAGGCCTTCAGTCTGTTTTTCAGGAGCAGGGGATGGCGGAGTCAGTGCACACCTGGCAGGACCGTGGATGTTTAGCCACTTACAGGAGCAAGAATGGCAGCTTTGCCAATTTGAGAATTTATCCACGTGGATTGGTGTTGCTGGACCTTCAGAGTTGTGCAGGGCAAGCAAGAAACTGACAGCCTTTTGAACAAAATAGAAGAAAAAAGTGAAAGAACTGAGTCAAGACAGTACTGGGCGGGTGAAGCGATTACCACCCGTAGTTCGAGGAGGGCCATTGACAGATACTGGCCTAGTGCTGGAGTAGGACGTGGATGAAGTATGTATGATGAAGAGTCACCTTATCAGAACGTTAAAAGTCTGCACTCAAAGCAGTTTGGGAATATTCGCATCCTCAGCGGGGATGTTAATCTGGCAGAGAGTGACTTGGAATATACCAGGCCATCACGGGCAATGGCCAGGAAGACTGCACTGGCAAGGATGTAGTGATTCTGAGAAGTGGTGACGGAGGCAGAGTATGTGGAATTGTCAAACTGACATCAAAGACAGTTACTGTGGGAGAGATTGACCACATGGTAATTAATGGAGTTAGAAATTCATTCAGAGAACATGTGGAGATGTCTTAGGCAATCGTAAAGGAGATGGCTATCAGGTTCTTAGAGAAGACAGCATCCCGGTACTGAAGAGGTACACCAAAGAAGGGAGAGAGTTCGACTGTGCGGTTAATGATTTGACGGCTGTCCCTATCTCTACATCTCCAGAAGAAGATTCCACATGGGAGTTTCTCAGACTGATTCTCCACCTGTCAGTGAAGGTTCTCAAACAGGACGGAAAATATTTCACACAGGGGAACTGTGTCAACTTGACCAAAACCCTGTTGCTGTCAGCCATGCGCTTCCCACCAGAACTATCTGCCTCACTACAGCCCCCAAAGCAACAGAGGCAGCTGACTACTGACTGGAACCTCGGAAACCATGAGTTAAAAGGAATCTTTCCTGCTTTTAAGTCGATTTTCTCAGGTATTTTGTAACAATAACGAAAACTAGCACAAAGTTCCCGGTCGAATGCTCCCTTGTCCCAAACAAATACTGTACTCTCTAAGGCCAAGGGCTGTCTCCTCACCACAGTAAAGTGATAAAACGTCAGGAAATTAGCACCGAAACAATGTGAACATGTAGGCCACTGCTTCTCCGGTGGAATCTGACATCTGCAGCAGCGGCTTCTCTTGGTAACTGGGTAGAGACACAGCATCTGGCCTGAAGCCCAGCCACACTGAATCAGACTTTGTGGGGGCGGGGTTCAGCCATCTGTGTTTTGACAAGCTCACCAGGTGAGTCTGAAACAAGCTGAAGTTTGAGAACCACCCATCTAATTCACAATCTCTATTCAAATTTGCTCATTTGTTCCAATTATGTCCTTAGAAAGGGCATTTCTATAAAAATGGCTTTCGTCAGGCAGGATCCAGTGCAGGATCATCCGCGTGAATTTTTCAATGATGGTTGGTTTCCAGAGACCGAGCCGCTCTCCTGGGAGGGGGTGTTGCCATGGTGATGGCTGCCAGCTGCACTGCTCAGCAGCTGGGCTTCCAGGGGTCCACGGGTCCGGAGCTGTCAGGCAGCCTCTTCCTGCTCTTCAGGCTCCCGAGAAACAATGTGTGCACGTTGCTCCCTTCTTGTTAACAGATATTTCTCATCTTCAGATGCAAATTCACTCTTAACTCGCTCAGGCCTGATGCTATCCTCTTCTTAACTGATATTGGAAATAGCAAGTAACCAAACTGTGATCTCACGAGAGCGTTGCCACCACGTTCCCCTCTGCAAATTTACTGTTACCTTTCACGTCTGTAATACATTCATGCATCCGTGATGTGTCTCTATCTGCTGCTCAACCCACTCGACAGCTCAGATAATGTGTGAAAGAGCGAACAACTGGGGGTTCAGGAGATGGCTCAGTCAGTAAAGAGCCTGCTACACAAGAACAGGGGCCACAGTTTGGATCCCCAGAACCCATGTAATAATCTAGGTACGGCGCATGTGTCTATGATCCGAGCACAGACAGAATGAGATGGGTGGGTACAGTGGAGACCCAGAGTTGTCCTGTAGTTAATCAGTGAACTCTGGGCTCAGTGACAGCCTCTGAATCAAAACATGAGGAGATGATAGAGGACAGATGCCTTGTTCATACACATGTACACACACACACACACACACACACACACACACACACACACACACTGTGCAACCACATACATGTGAATATATACACACTGTATATGCATGTGATAAATATATAAACAAACCACCAACCAATTGGTATTGTAGTACTATAATCCCAGGATGAAGAAAGGAAAGACAGGAAGATCACAAGTTCAAGGCCAGCCTGTGCTGCAGGACAAAGTGCTGTCTGATAGCTCCAAGCGGCAGAGCATTTCAACCTCGAGTGTCTCCTGTTCTCGACACAGGAGGAAGAGGAACTATGTGCCCTCTCCTCTGTCCTTCCTACACAGTTCTATATGTCTCGTTTTTGAATAGGCCATTACTTACTCTAATGCTTTTTCTTCCTCGCCCCTCCCTTTGGTTCTACCCAGATTCCTGGGCCCTTCACTGTCCCCTCTTCTCTCCCCATCAAAGACTTCCTCTTATTAGGCAGGTGTCCTCTCCCATGTATATTAGGCAGGTGTCCTCTCCCATGTATATTAGGAAGACTGTCCTCTCCCATGTATATTAGGCAGACTGTCCTCTCCCATGTACATTAGGCAGGTGTCCTCTCCCATGTACATTAGGCAGGCTGTCCTCTCCCATGTATATTGGACAGGCTGTCCTCTCCCATGTACATTAGGCAGGTGTCCTCTCCCATGTATATTAGGAAGGCTGTCCTCTCCCATGTATATTAGGAAGGCTGTCCTCTCCCATGTATATTAGGAAGGCTGTCCTCTCCCATGTATATTACGAAGGCTGTCCTCTCCCATGTATATTAGGCAGGTGTCCTCTCCCATGTATATTAGGAAGGCTGTCCTCTCCCATGTATATTAGGAAGACTGTCCTCTCCCATGTACATTAGGCAGGTGTCCTCTCCCATGTATATTAGGAAGGCTGTCCTCTCCCATGTATATTAGGAAGACTGTCCTCTCCCATGTATATTAGGCAGGTGTCCTCTCCCATTATATTAGGAAGACTGTCCTCTCCCATGTACATTAGGCAGGTGTCCTCTCCCATGTATATTAGGCAGGTGTCCTCTCCCATGTATATTAGGCAGGTGTCCTCTCCCATGTATATTAGGAAGGCTGTCCTCTCCCATGTACATTAGGCAGGTGTCCTCTCCCATGTATATTAGGAAGACTGTCCTCTCCCATGTACATTAGGCAGGTGTCCTCTCCCATGTATATTAGGAAGGCTGTCCTCTCCCATGTATATTAGGAAGACTGTCCTCTCCCATGTATATTAGGCAGGTGTCCTCTTCCATGTATATTAGGAAGACTGTCCTCTCCCATGTACATTAGGCAGGTGTCCTCTCCCATGTATATTAGGCAGGTGTCCTCTCCCATGTATATTAGGAAGGCTGTCCTCTCCCATGTACATTAGGCAGGTGTCCTCTCCCATGTACATTAGGCAGGCTGTCCTCTCCCATGTATATTGGGCAGGCTGTCCTCTCCCATGTATATTGGACAGGCTGTCCTCTCCCATGTACATTAGGCAGGTGTCCTCTCCCATGTATATTAGGAAGGCTGTCCTCTCCCATGTGTATTAGGAAGACTGTCCTCTCCCATGTATATTGGACAGGCTGTCCTCTCCCATGTATATTAGGCAGGTGTCCTCTCCCATGTATATTAGGAAGGCTGTCCTCTCCCATGTATATTGGACAGGCTGTCCTCTCCCATGTATATTAGACAGGTGTCCTCTCCCATGTACAATAGGCAGGTTGTCCTCTCCCATGTATATTAGGCAGGTGTCCTCTCCCATGTACATTAGGCAGGCTGTCCTCTCCCATGTACATTAGGCAGGTGTCCTCTCCCATGTTTATTAGGCAGGTGTCCTCTCCCATGTATATTGGACAGGCTGTCCTCTCCCATGTACATTAGGCAGGTGTCCTCTCCCATGTATATTAGGAAGGCTGTCCTCTCCCATGTATATTAGGCAGGTGTCCTCTCCCATGTATATTAGGAAGGCTGTCCTCTCCCAAGTATATTAGGAAGGCTGTCCTCTCCCATGTATATTAGGCAGGTGTCCTCTCCCATGTATATTAGGCAGGTGTCCTCTCCCATGTATATTAGGAAGGCTGTCCTCTCCCATGTATATTAGGAAGACTGTCCTCTCCCATGTATATTAGGCAGGTGTCCTCTCCCATGTATATTAGGAAGGCTGTCCTCTCCCATGTATATTAGGAAGGCTGTCCTCTCCCATGTACATTAGGCAGGTGTCCTCTCCCATGTACATTAGGCAGGTGTCCTCTCCCATGTACATTAGGCAGGCTGTCCTCTCCCATGTACATTAGGCAGGTGTTCTCTCCCATGTTTATTAGGCAGGTGTCCTCTCCCATGTATATTGGGCAGGCTGTCCTCTCCCATGTATATTAGGCAGGCTGTCCTCTCCCATGTATATTAGGAAGACTGTCCTCTCCCATGTATATTAGGCAGGTGTCCTCTCCCATGTATATTAGGCAGGTGTCCTCTCCCATGTATATTAGGAAGACTGTCCTCTCCCAAGTATATTAGGAAGGCTGTCCTCTCCCATGTATATTAGGCAGGTGTCCTCTCCCATGTATATTAGGCAGGTGTCCTCTCCCATGTATATTAGGAAGGCTGTCCTCTCCCATGTATATTAGGAAGACTGTCCTCTCCCATGTATATTAGGCAGGTGTCCTCTCCCATGTATATTAGGAAGGCTGTCCTCTCCCATGTATATTAGGAAGACTGTCCTCTCCCATGTATATTAGGCAGGTGTCCTCTCCCATGTATATTGGACAGGCTGTCCTCTCCCATGTATATTAGGCAGGTGTCCTCTCCCATGTATATTAGGAAGGCTGTCCTCTCCCATGTACATTAGGCAGGTGTCCTCTCCCATGTACATTAGGCAGGCTGTCCTCTCCCATGTATATTAGGAAGGCTGTCCTCTCCCATGTATATTAGGAAGGCTGTCCTCTCCCATGTATATTAGGAAGACTGTCCTCTCCCAAGTATATTAGGAAGGCTGTCCTCTCCCATGTATATTAGGCAGGTGTCCTCTCCCATGTATATTAGGCAGGTGTCCTCTCCCATGTATATTAGGAAGGCTGTCCTCTCCCATGTATATTAGGAAGACTGTCCTCTCCCATGTATATTACGCAGGTGTCCTCTCCCATGTATATTAGGAAGGCTGTCCTCTCCCATGTATATTAGGAAGGTGTCCTCTCCCATGTATATTGGACAGGCTGTCCTCTCCCATGTATATTAGGCAGGTGTCCTCTCCCATGTATATTGGACAGGCTGTCCTCTCCCATGTACATTAGGCAGGTGTCCTCTCCCATGTATATTAGGAAGGCTGTCCTCTCCCATGTATATTAGGAAGGCTGTCCTCTCCCATGTATATTAGGAAGACTGTCCTCTCCCATGTATATTAGGCAGGTGTCCTCTCCCATGTACATTAGGCAGGTGTCCTCTCCCATGTTTATTAGGCAGGTGTCCTCTCCCATGTATATTGGACAGGCTGTTTTCTCCCATGTACATTAGGCAGGTGTCCTCTCCCATGTATATTAGGAAGACTGTCCTCTCCCATGTATATTAGGAAGACTGTCCTCTCCCATGTATATTAGGCAGGTGTCCTCTCCCATGTATATTAGGCAGGCTGTCCTCTCCCATGTATATTAGGAAGGCTGTCCTCTCCTATGTATATTAGGAAGACTGTCCTCTCCCATGTGTATTAGGCAGGTGTCCTCTCCCATGTACATTAGGCAGGTGTCCTCTCCCATGTACATTAGGCAGGCTGTCCTCTCCCATGTACATTAGGCAGGTGTTCTCTCCCATGTTTATTAGGCAGGTGTCCTCTCCCATGTATATTGGGCAGGCTGTCCTCTCCCATGTATATTAGGCAGGCTGTCCTCTCCCATGTATATTAGGAAGACTGTCCTCTCCCATGTATATTAGGCAGGTGTCCTCTCCCATGTATATTAGGCAGGTGTCCTCTCCCATGTATATTAGGAAGACTGTCCTCTCCCAAGTATATTAGGAAGGCTGTCCTCTCCCATGTATATTAGGCAGGTGTCCTCTCCCATGTATATTAGGCAGGTGTCCTCTCCCATGTATATTAGGAAGGCTGTCCTCTCCCATGTATATTAGGAAGACTGTCCTCTCCCATGTATATTAGGCAGGTGTCCTCTCCCATATATATTAGGAAGGCTGTCCTCTCCCATGTATATTAGGAAGACTGTCCTCTCCCATGTATATTAGGCAGGTGTCCTCTCCCATGTATATTGGACAGGCTGTCCTCTCCCATGTATATTAGGCAGGTGTCCTCTCCCATGTATATTAGGAAGGCTGTCCTCTCCCATGTACATTAGGCAGGTGTCCTCTCCCATGTACATTAGGCAGGCTGTCCTCTCCCATGTATATTAGGAAGGCTGTCCTCTCCCATGTATATTAGGAAGGCTGTCCTCTCCCATGTATATTAGGAAGACTGTCCTCTCCCAAGTATATTAGGAAGGCTGTCCTCTCCCAAGTATATTAGGAAGGCTGTCCTCTCCCATGTATATTAGGCAGGTGTCCTCTCCCATGTATATTAGGCAGGTGTCCTCTCCCATGTATATTAGGAAGGCTGTCCTCTCCCATGTATATTAGGAAGACTGTCCTCTCCCATGTATATTAGGCAGGTGTCCTCTCCCATGTATATTAGGAAGGCTGTCCTCTCCCATGTATATTAGGAAGACTGTCCTCTCCCATGTATATTAGGCAGGTGTCCTCTCCCATGTATATTGGACAGGCTGTCCTCTCCCATGTATATTAGGCAGGTGTCCTCTCCCATGTATATTAGGAAGGCTGTCCTCTCCCATGTACATTAGGCAGGTGTCCTCTCCCATGTACATTAGGCAGGCTGTCCTCTCCCATGTATATTAGGAAGGCTGTCCTCTCCCATGTATATTAGGAAGGCTGTCCTCTCCCATGTATATTAGGAAGACTGTCCTCTCCCAAGTATATTAGGAAGGCTGTCCTCTCCCATGTATATTAGGCAGGTGTCCTCTCCCATGTATATTAGGCAGGTGTCCTCTCCCATGTATATTAGGAAGGCTGTCCTCTCCCATGTATATTAGGAAGACTGTCCTCTCCCATGTATATTACGCAGGTGTCCTCTCCCATGTATATTAGGAAGGCTGTCCTCTCCCATGTATATTAGGAAGACTGTCCTCTCCCATGTATATTAGGCAGGTGTCCTCTCCCATGTATATTGGACAGGCTGTCCTCTCCCATGTATATTAGGCAGGTGTCCTCTCCCATGTATATTGGACAGGCTGTCCTCTCCCATGTACATTAGGCAGGTGTCCTCTCCCATGTATATTAGGAAGGCTGTCCTCTCCCATGTATATTAGGAAGGCTGTCCTCTCCCATGTATATTAGGAAGACTGTCCTCTCCCATGTATATTAGGCAGGTGTCCTCTCCCATGTACATTAGGCAGGTGTCCTCTCCCATGTTTATTAGGCAGGTGTCCTCTCCCATGTATATTGGACAGGCTGTTTTCTCCCATGTACATTAGGCAGGTGTCCTCTCCCATGTATATTAGGAAGACTGTCCTCTCCCATGTATATTAGGAAGACTGTCCTCTCCCATGTATATTAGGCAGGTGTCCTCTCCCATGTATATTAGGCAGGCTGTCCTCTCCCATGTATATTAGGAAGGCTGTCCTCTCCTATGTATATTAGGAAGACTGTCCTCTCCCATGTGTATTAGGCAGGTGTCCTCTCCCATGTATATTAGGAAGACTGTCCTCTCCCATGTTTATTAGGCAGGCTGTCCTCTCCCATGTATATTAGGCAGGCTGTTCTTTCCCATGTATATTGGGCAGGCTGTCCTCTCTTTGGCCAGGGTATTATAGCTCAGCTACAGGATTTTGAATGTTCTCTGGCTGTTTTTAATGGGCAGCCAGGGTTAGAACTGGGAGTTGGGTGAATGGTTATTGTCAAAATAGATAGTAAAAAAATGGTCAGTGTTTAAGGACTCATGAGCTGGGGTGGGCCCAGACCTGAGAGCAGGGGCGTCTGGGCCGGCCTGTGGGTTTAACTGGTGACCAGGCCTTCTGTGTCATAAAGATCACCCAGCTCCCCGTCCTTGTCCCCCGAGCAGCTGCTTCCATCCCACTCTCCACAGTTCTGTGGAAAGAAAAATATGGTCCCTAACCCACATGAGCTTCCCGTCACCTTGGCAACTCCAGTTTTCAGGGCTTATGGATAGACCAGTGTTCTGTATGATTTCTTGGCTCTTTCTGAGCTTGCCAAGAGCCATTCCTGAGCCTCGTCTCTGTCAGGTGTAATTCTCAGGTATAGTTGGGGGAATGGGGGATAATTTACTGTTTTTCCATTGCTGGGGACTGAGCCTAAGGCCTCGCACATGCAGGGAGGTGCTCTCCTGAGCTGAATCCTCAATCTAATGCCAACTTTCTTCAATGAATTTGTCTGGCAAGTTAAATGAGACATTTCTATTAATGGCTAAAATAGATTGTGCCACAAGAAGGATGGTGACAAATAGCTTAGGACCGTGGGAACCCTGGTGGGGCTAGCTTATTATATTTGAACTTGAAATGTGGGAAGGATTCTGTCAAGCAGAGTTGGGACATTAAAGTTAAAGGAAATGGCGCAGAGGTAGAAAAGTGGGAGACGTGACTTAGGAACCAAATACTTCACCTTTGAGTGGAGCATGTTGGCAACTGAACGCATACCCTAGCGTTAGCCACTAAGGTGGTGTAGCACAGTGGTGGAGACATGGACGTTATTTTATTGAATTGTGTTTCCTTGGTGGCATCTGTATCTATGACAGTTTCCCTTTGCTGTGTGCGCGAATGCGCGCGCACACACACATACGCACACAAACACACACACACACACACACACACACACATTATTCATAACGCTTTTGATGAGTTTTAAGTTCTCTTGCTGTGGTTGGGAGACCTCAGAACGTTCTGGTTTGCTGTTTGTTATAAGCTGGCTGAGGTCCCCTAGTCTTAACGTCCTGCCACAGAAGAGGTGTTGCAGCATTACTGGTGCATGGATGGCATCAAGGGCTGCAGGGTGCTGGCCTATCTCGTTCTGGTAATACTCGGGTAGGGCACTTAGTGAAGATTCTGTTTCCTGGGTTTCTCTGTGGTGGTGTTACTATTTTCTCTTCATAACCGAGGAGCATCCCGGGGAAGGTAAGCGAGGAGCATCCCGGGGAAGGTAAGCGAGGAGCATCCTGGGGAAGGTCCGTTGAGGTCATGCCGTGCTCAGTGTCTTCTCACGCCCTCACCCTCTTGTGTTAGTGTCTTTCAGGGAAGTTACACAGCGACTTCTTTCTGCTGTTACAACCACGTCCTTCCTTTGTTTAGCTGGGATTCTCCTTCCAGGAAGAGCTGTTCCCTCTCACCATTCATGGATTTATTTGACTGTTTCTTTGTAGATATTTATTATATCCTCTGGGTTACAGCCCAGTGCTAGTGTTATCAGCTCTGTGGTTCAGAATGTTCTAACTTTGGCTATTGGATGATTCTGTGTCTTTCAGCTGTTCTCCTTTCTTTATAGAGAGGGACTGAAATTCCTTTTGAGGTAGAGCCTACTATGTAGTCCAGGCTGGTCTAGAACTTGTAGTCCTCCCGCCTCAGCTCCCAAGTTCTTGGATACAGTCATGATATAGTCTTGTACCACTGTGCCTGGCCTAGAAGTGATTTTTTAAATAAAAACATTAGCTTAGCACACACACCATTAGAATTCACCTTGGTGCTTTCAGATAAAATTCATTTTTATTGGGTTGGAGATTTAGCTCAGTGGTAGAGCGCTTGCCTAGGAAGCGCAAGGCCCTGGGTTCGGTCCCCAGCTCTGAAAAAAAAAGAACAAAAAAAAAATTCATTTTTATTGATTTTTTTCCCTCATCCCTGTCCCCTTCCCTCAGAACCCTGTTTGTAACCCCATCCCTCCATATCTTCTCTTCCCTCTTCCCTGTCCCCGTCCCTCCATAATGTCCTTGTGCTTGCATGGCATCAGTGTCCTATTTCTAACGCTCTCCCTGCCACCACCAATATTTGGTCATTTCTAATTAGAAGTTTATTTTTTAAAGGTTTATTAATGTATGTATATTTATACACATACTTGTGTGTATGCACGAGTGTGCACATGCACAGGTCATGAGAAAGTTTTGGGCATCCTACTCTACCGGTCTGATTACTCTGAGGCAAGGCCTGTTTTTATACCTGGAACTTGCATTTTCTTGATTACATTAGAAACCAGCAATTCCAGAAACCCTCCTGACTCTGTTCCACTGGGGTCTGCGGTTACAGGGATGAATGAATGCCCAGCTTGTCATGTTGACTAGGTGAACTCTAGTCCTTGTGACTTCACAGCAAACCCTTAACTGCAGAGCTGTTTTTCCAGCCAGAAGTTTTCATTCATTCCATTTTACAAGTGAACACACAGAATTTGGGTGGAATGATTTCCTGAAAATTGTATGACTGGGTTTTACTGATTTGTGGACCAGGACTGGAGCGTTAGGGAGACTTCTTATTTTCCTAGCTTTCACTCACTGGTGGATCATATCTTTAAATAGTCTACATGTATATTATATACACATGGAAACATAACTCAATTTGTTCACAAATACATATTTTAACGTAATGTGTATTCCTTATTTACTTTCGACAGAATGCTAGGCACGTAGTCACTGCTCCCGGCTCTGATGTCTCTTCAGGGTGCCATCATCTCCCACAGCCTGCTGCTCACAGAGGATATTCCTCTGCGTTTATCATTGTGCTGTCGATTGGTAGCTATCCTTCATGGTGTGGGCTCACAGCAGACATCCACCCACCGGTCTGTTCCTTACAGTACCTGTGATGGAGGCTGCTGTGTTCAGAGAGCTTGGTCTCATCTGGACCGTCATGCCTGACCTCTCCATCCAGAAATAAATGGTGGTCTCTAAATCCACCCTGTGCCTTTTATATGGGCCTAGAGTCTAGCTCATTTGGTTCGAGAAGATAACTAATATGTCTCCTATTTTATACACCTGACCAATATATTCATGGCATTTATAGTATCAGAATTAAAATATTAACAGACACGGTGATACACGTTTATAATCCTGTCCCTTGGGAAGCCGAGGCAGGGAATCTCAAGTTCTAAGTCAGCCTGGGCTACAGGGTGAGACTACAGGGCGAGACTGTCCCCAGAAAGGCCATGAGCATTGTCTGCTTTTTGCCTCTGCTTCTTTACCTTGTTTACAGTATGAGACATACTTTGACCCTTTAACATGAAAATTGGAAAGTACCTCTGCTGGTGGATTTGAAGTGTTTTTTTCACCATAAAATGTCACTAGCTTTTCTCAAGTGGTTTGAGGAATCTGTAGACAGGAAAAGAGGAAAGAAGATTGTTTCTCAAAAGTGAAGTATGACCACCAATTTTCATTTAAAACTATAATGATTGAAAACAAATGAATTTTAGTTAAAAAGAATAAATTCATATCCAATAATTCATAAACTTAGCAAAACTTAATATTTGAGGCATAGTGTTAGTTGGCCTATGACTTTATATAAACATAAACGTTAAAATATCAGAATAATTAACATTTTATCAAATAGTTTACTTAAAAAATAGCCCAGTGCTTTATAGATTATGAGCATTATTTTATATTGAGATGAAAAACAAAAGCAAGTTCGGCTGCTTTATTTTCTCGGTAGGAAGAGCGCACTAACGTTCTCAGACATTATAGACAAAGAAGATTGCTGAGTAAGCCCCAGGCTGTCATTTGAGTTATCAATCAAAGCACCTCATAAGAGTGGAGGGGATTTTTCAGTAGCTATTTAAAATTAGATTGTCTTATTTTGCTTTAAAAAGCACAATGTGGCTTGACATTTCCCCATGTTTAAGCACTCTATTGCAGTGGGCTTGAAGAACACCGCAGTGTACCTGTCCTTTCTCCCTACATCTGTCATGGGCTTTTAAAAAAAATCATTAAATAATTCCTATTCAACCCTGCTTTTCCCAAGGCCTTTGGAATATTAAGACTTCTGGGTGGAGTATTTACGTGATAGGGTAGGTTTTAAGCCTGTGGCCCATTGATGGTACGGCCTAGTACTGCTTCTCAAACTGTTGACTTAGAACAGCTCCAGAGGTACCTGGGATGCATGTTAAAAACATATTCTCACACTGGGATGATGAATCGGTAGCTAAAACACTGGTCGTGTCAGGGTGGGGACTTGCATCCTCAGCACCTAAGTAAATGCTAGGTGGCTGCTGTGGTCTCCCTGGACTCCAGTGCTCAGTAATCCGATCCCTGGACCCAGCCTGTGGGCAGACTGGCGTGAGCCTTGAGATAAGTTGCCCTCAGCAAGCAAAATGGCAAGCAGTAAAGGAAGGCTCCAGTTGTCAACCACATGGCCACACATCTGTGTGCACATGTCCCCAACGTGTGTCCACAGACATGACTATACACATGCACATACTATGAATACATGCACATGCATATGAATACATGCACATATATATGAATATATGTGCATGTGCAAAAATGAAAATAAAACACATATTATTTGGTACTATCCTGATATGCAGAATCAAATTGTGAATTTTAAGAAGGCTACTTCAGTGATTTTGTTACTTGTTCAACTTGGAAGTGTATCAGACAAATGTTTTTTTTAATTTCATAATATTTTTATTGATTATTTGAGGAGGTCACATTATGAATCCAGAGCACCTTCACTTCCCAGGTCCACTCCCACCCCACTTCTGGGACCCACCCCATATCCTCACTGGAACATAATCCAACTCCTGTTGAGCCAGACCCTTAAAGAAAATTGAGTCCTTCCACATCTGTGCTCCATCTATAAAGGCAAGGACAAATGTTTCTTTATTGAAGATGAGGCAGGTTTGAAGGAGCAGTATTGTGAGGTATCAAGTCAATGAGTTAAAAGGGACAGTCTTTTCATCTTAAAGTAGAGAAGTAGGGCAGATGGATGCTCCATGCTCCTTGTGGCCTCGAAGGGGTCCTTTTGTCTGTCCATTCTTTGAACACTTCCACTTTATTATGTGTGGGCTTCTGAGAAGATTCTCTTTGGTCTTTCAAAGTAGTTGTAAGCACTTTGGTTGACAGCCTTGAAAATGGATTAATTTTTAAAAAATCAAATCCTTTGGGGATTTAAACTTGTCCCTGGAAATCAAAGGTGATGTGTAGAACACTAGATGAGTGTTTTCAGTTCTTCAAGGCCGCGTGTTTCAAAGTCTATCTAATGTTGGCTAATTGGGATGTGGTGTGAAGGGACACCATTAATCTAGCAAGTGACAGTATGGGCTGTAGATTTTTGGAACCTTAGAAGTTCACATCAAGGCTTTTCCTGTAACTTTTGAGAGGTGACATTACTGAAGAAAATGGATCAAGGAAGGACAACATTAATATTGGCTCAAGTTCAATCCCGTTCCCTTTTTATTGGTTTGTTTTAGTGAGAAAAATCATCATTAAATACTTGTCAAAGACAAAGTTGAGGAAACAAAACTTAACCTATGTAAATAAGAACGTGCCATTTTATGAAATGCACTGGCTTTTGCTTAGATGATAAGTTGTGGAAAAGAAAGAAATGTTCCCCACACTGCTGAGTTAAAATCAGGCTGCCACAGAAGTTCCTTTCTTTCTTTGTGAGCCCGAAGCAAAATGTTTGTCATAATCTGTGGATGACTCACCTACCTCAGGTACATCCTCAGGACATCAGCCACAGAGTGCTCATAAAGGACATGGTGGGATACATGGTCATGGCAAAACTACAGGACTTTCCCCCCTCAGAGAGAAATTTAAACAATGAGAATCAAAAGTTATGGAGGGTAACTTAAGACTGTGACCTTGGGTTTAGAGTTTGCTGGCTGGATCGTCTCTCGTTTAACTCTGTAGTAAGAACTGGCGGCATTTCTTCTTACGATTCTATCCAGAGAACAGAGGGAGGCTCGTGTAGCTCCTGAGATTTCACACTCCTGTTTCAGGGCTTGTTTTCCTACTTTATCCCTCAATCGTATAGATATCCCCTTGACGGGAATGTAAAACTGATAGCAGAGATAATATAGTAGATGTGGCTTCTGTTTTGTGACATCCTAAGGCTGTCACAATGATAGACTATACAAAACATCGTGTACAACATACAGAAATACTGTGACAGCACAGTTCTCATGCCATGGCAGAACCCTGGAGAAGGACAGGGAACTAGTCTCCCTTTCTTGTTCTTGCCAAGATCTAAATACTAATTAATTGTATTTTTTTGATCTACTTGGCCTAGGAACTCCAAGGGAGGAAGTTTCATCAAGGCTGCATGTGAATGTTTGATATGCTTTTGACTTGATATTCTTTAATTTGGAAAGACAAATGCTAAGCAAGTGTTTGCACATTGCACTGAAAGGAGATTCAAAACTGCATTATGAGCGGTTGGTCCAATGAGCACATGTAGTTTTGATTACAAGTTATCTCTCCCGTTGCCTTGTTGCCTGGAAATACCTTGCTCTTCACCGAGGAGGACCCGGCCATTGTCCCTGGGTGGCTTTCTTATCATCCTATATTCACATGGTCATGGCAGGCACCTCTTGCCTTGTGTTCCATTGTCCCTGTTCTTCACATTCTGCACAAAGCCTTTTTCTTGATCCTTTTCTCCTGAGAACACATATCAGACAATCTCTAGTCTTTCAGTGTTTTGATGTAAAAAGGTGAGATGTAAGGGTTCTCTCAGAGAATTTGACACTTAGCATTTTGTTTTCTATGGTAATTAAAGTATATTAAGAGATACCATCATCAGAGTCGCATCAGACACTGCCAGGCAAATTGAGACATTCATGGTTGTCAGTTACTGTTGAGAGAACTTGGTATTAACATTTTACATGTAAAAGTTATAAAAGATTATGTTATTTTATTTCAGGGCCGAGATCTGGACTATAAAATCCAGGAATATAAAGAAGCTGGGAAAATCTTTCCTGACAATCAGATAGTGGAATGGTTTATCCAGTTGCTGCTTGGAGTTGATTACATGCATGAGAGGTACGTAGATTTGAGAGGTGCGTTATATATATATGCTCTCATGTCTGAGCTTGAAAGGTGAATGTTTTTGATTGATTTGAAAGCAAACACGTCCAAATGATAAATGATCACGGTTAAACATTTGCAGTATTTTATAACGAGATATTTTTTCTTGAGGAAACTGTAGAATAATTATTTATCCACAGAGTGTTTATTTTTACCAGGTGTGTGTGTGTGTGTGTGTGTGTGTGTGTGTGTGTGTGTGTGTGTGAGTGAGGGTGTGTGCCTGACACAGTTTGGCTATGGAGGACAGCCGGTGGTGTTGGCCTTTGCCTTTTGCCTTGTCCGACTAAGCCTGGGTATCTCATTGTCCCTGCTGACCATGCCAGGACGGCTAGCCTCTGAGAAGTCTCCTGTCCCACCTCTCATCCTGCTGGCGGACCACTGAGGTCCCAACAGGGTTTCCATGTTCAGCTTCTCAGGCTTTTTGTGGTACTTGGAATTTAAATGTAGTCCTCGTGTTAGCACAGTCAGCACTACCCACTGAGCCATATCAACAGCTCCCACCTTTGTTTTTAGAGTTCTAGAACCAAGTTGATCTTCTGTGTAGCAGAAACTGTATTGAACTTAGTGCCCTATCTAATTATCTCCTGTGAACTAAAGCTGATACTTAGACATCTTCACCAAGCCATGACAGATGAATATTTAAATCAAAACTCAGTCTTGCTGTAAATATTAGCTAATGGTAAGTTTTAGTTGTCTGCCATTTTTGTTTATGGAATTTGCCTCAACAACACCTTTTAAAACATTGTAGATGTTTTAACAGGACATTTAAAATGTCTTTTTCTGATGTTAGATGTTAAATATTTTTAGACCCATCAAATGACACAAATGCACTTGAAGCAATAAACTCTCAAAGGGCGTGGCCCAGACCCTCTGGTTGCAGGAGTGAGCAGGACACCTGGGGACCCTGTCTTCAGTGAAGGTGATATTCCTAGGGCTCACCAAGGCCTGGCAGTTGGGGATGCCACTGCTTAAGTGTGTCACCTGTGGTTTCTGATAGCATAAAAAGTAATCAGATTCCCTTGCAATTGGCCATGTATCTCCTGAAACACATGCCCAATGACACAGATAGTGATGAATTCAGTGTGACTTAGCAGTCTCTGTAGTGATGTCCTGAGATGATGATGAAATATCGCATAATCCTTAATAAGCAGCCTGGTGCTGCTGACTGTCGGCTCGTGAGCACGCGCGCTCCTGCTGCCGTTATCCCTTCCCTTCCCTTCCTCACCCCTTCCGCCTGCCTTTCCATTCCCACTGCTTATTAGCAGTTTATTGGCTTACTGCATGAATGATGTAATTATCTGATTGACTTACGATCCCAACTTTGACCTTTCTATTCTTGCTTTTCGATTTGTTATTTTGGTTTGCATTCTACAGTGTTTCTTAAGGCTGTTTCTCTGCCAGTATAGTACACTCTGAGCACATTTCCCCAATATTTTTGATGAGCTTAAGATTATTTAGTGATAGTTAAAAGTAAATGAATTTAAAAACAACCTCTAAAGGGGAGTAGTGCCATTTTCAGTCTATCAGTGTTTATAGAGTCATTCGATGTGGCTTTGCATGCAGACGCTATTGAATCTGTGGATCTGAGATTCTACTCTATGTGATTCAGATGAAAAATGACGGCGTCTCTTAATCACAGTATTGTAGTCAGTCACTGTAAGCTTCTGATGTAGAGAGCAATGACAGTTTATGTTCTAATTCACCTTATTCATCTAATAGCAGTAAACTAAACATGAGCCCTAAGCTTAGAGAACTATTAGTGTAAGTGGTAAAACTCAGTGCCATGGCTGCAGGGCAGGGGGACATCCAGAGTCACTGTCTCCACTGCACAAGAGGTCACGGCACTGGGCAAACTGATCAACATCTCTGAGCCTTGTTTCCTCATCAGTGAAACAGAAGCAAGGATGGTACTGTCATTGCTTGCCTTATAGGACAGTAGGGGATCTACCCTGAAACCTCACGCACTTAAGCAGCTTCTAGGACACTGTTGTGTGTGCTAATCATTAAGTACAGACATAAGGTAACACTGGCAGATGGTTTTAACCTGCAATCACTCATGGAGGTGTGGTTGACAAGGAGCCAGAGCATTTGTCACATTATTTGTGGGGTGGTCATGCATGGGGACACTTTGGGGAAATATATGATAGAATTTGCTAGACTAAACGTGCAAATAGTGGTTGTATTCCTTGGGGATGGACAGAGATCAGTGATGACCTGTTTGATGTAGACCACAAGAATATAGTGAGTATGCTATAGACAGACCTGCACTTGTGTTGTCTCTGGTACTAACACAATGATCAAGTTATACAATCATAGCAATGAGGTGGAAGGGTAAAGAAACCATGGTATCTATATACATGGTGGGGCTTATTTGGACACAGTGGAGAACCATGTGTCATTTGCAGGGAACTGGATGGAATCAGAGATAATCAAATTGAGTGGAACTGGACTTAGATAAATATCATAGTTTTCTCTCACATGCAGAATCTAGATTTTTTATAAATGGACATGAGAGCAGAGGGAGGCTATTGAGGGTCAGTGGGGAAGGGAAAGGGGAGAAAAAGGATAAGGGTGATCAAATTACACTGGATTCAGGTGTGAAATTGTCACAATGGAAGGCGCTCTTTTATACAAATGATATGGACTAACAAAAATTCAGGAAAGGGGGGAAATGAGGACTGATCACCAATAGGCATGCAAGCACGGCCACAGGGACCCCCCTTTAAATAATGGCTAATTGCCTGTGAGATGTTTATCTCCAGTGACTGACTAGATAAGCTGTGGAATCATTAGATCATGAAATACTAGCCTAGAATAGAAAATAACACACAAGCAGTTCTGTACGGTCTAAATGACTCTTCAGTATGTAATGAAGGAGGGAAGGCGGGTATAGTTGGTACATACTGTTGTGTGGTTGTTCAAATCCAAGCTCAAACCAAGATGCATCTAACTGATGGTGAGTCACAGTAGTGCTTACTCGCCAGAGGAAGCTTTACTGTACGAGGCTCAAAGAAATGGTCTGGGTACTGGGATTGCTCTGTATGTAAATTAGAGTTGAGGACTACATGGATGACACACATAGACAACAGTGTTAAACTCAAGATTTATGCACTGTGGAGTGATTTATGCACTGTGGAGTGAATTGCAGAAAATGACGAGTATCAAGAACAGTAGATGTATGCTGTATAGGAGATCAGAAGAGGCATCATTCCACTCTTGACGATAAGGCTTCAGGAAAGGAGTGACATTTAATTTGACCCAGGGTTTTGAGTGTGGTTAAAGATGGGTCAAGCACCTACCAAGTTTAAGGAGCAGAGTGACCAGAGTGGAAGACATTGGACAACAGTCCATTTAGAATGAATCATGAGTAGTTCTGCTGAGAAGGCTCCTGAGGTGGCTAAAATGGAGATGTAAGCAGGGAGAGAAATTGTGGCTAAGAGGGACCTTGCTTTGTAACATGGATGGTAGATAAGGTAGGAGCCTTGTGAAATTGTGACCAGAGCTTGTTTCTGGAAGACCAGACTTAGGGAAGAGAGAAGGGGTGGGAGAGAGGGACAGGAAGACGGGGAGGGAAAGGAAGAGAGAGACACAGAGAGACAGAGACTGAGAGACAGAAACAGAGACTAGACAGAAACACAGAGAGGCACAGAGTGACACATATACACACAGAGAGACAGATAGATATGGGGAATTGAGTTATTAATCAGGAACCTTTCATACTGTCTATGTGTGAGGTTATGAGACATGGGTCGAGGTGGCAGCAGCTGGGAATATCTGGGGAGGATTATAATGAGTTTGGTGAGCTGCAATGACTAAACTTGGAATTAAGTCAGTGTGTTAAATTTGATAGAAAGTCAAAGGCAGGGTCTTGGGCTGGAGAACACTGGCGGAATACTCATCTACTATTCTTGAGAATTCCCAGGGCCATTGGAAGTGGGTATCAAAGATAACCTTGACGTTTGGGTCTGGGAGGCTGAGAGGCTGGAAACAATCAGGATGAGATTAACTGTGAGTATGGGAGGCAGAATATGGAGGAGGGTGGTGAGAGAAAGTAGTTTGAAGTGAGTTTTGGCGAAGCACCAGGGCTTGTATATGTTTTGATTCCTATAGTGTTAAAGTATTAAAGAAACCAAGATTGTGGTATAGTTTGCTTAGAAGCTGTGGTGGTTTGAATGAGAAGGGTTCTTATAAGCTCATTATTTAAATGCTTCATCCCTAGTTGCCGGAACTGTTTGGGAAGGATGAGGGGGTGTGGCCTTCTTGGAGGAGGTGTGCCACTGGGAGTGTGCTCTGAGCTTTCAAAGGCTAACAGCACTCTCATTTAACTCTCTCCCTTATGACTGTGTGTTAAGGTGTGAGCTGTCAGCTATTGGTCCAACACTATGCTCACCTGCCTGCTGCCATGCTCCCCATTATGATGGTCATGGACTCTAGCCCTCTGGAACTATGATTCCCAATCAAATGCTTCCTTTCAGTTGCCTTGGTCATTGTGTCTTATCGCACATTTGGAAAGTAACTCTAACAGGAGAGGAGCTGAGGAAGCAGAAACCAGTGTGTAAGGACAGGAAAGGGAGGGGGAAAGCAGCCCATGAAGGGGCTCAGAGGCAGGACTCTTCTACTCATGCTTTAGGTCTTACATTACACTTTTGTCCATTTTCCTGGAAATTGTTCATAAGTTCTTGGCCATATTTAATTCTTATTTTTAACATTATTTATGAGTTCCCCATTATTTTAAGGTTTTGGAAATTTTGATTTGAATGGGAAAGACAAATAGCTCCATCTTACTCCAATCTCCAGAGGGTTTTGTTCTTGTTTGTCTGGCTGTTCTAGTGAACTGAACTCAGGGTCTTGCTAGACAAGTACTCTACCAGTCAGCTATGTTCTCAGCCCTTGGAATAATTTTTGTTGGTCAGAGACAGGGTTTCCCTGTGTAGGCAGTCCTGGCCTCAAATCTCCATTTCCCAGGCACTGGGACTGTAGGCACATACTCTTGCACCTGTCTTCAGATTGGCTTTTAAATGAAGCAATGCTGTATAATTTTTCTAGTTCATTAATATACAAAACACTCTTTTTTTATCAGTTTTCAATATTTAGTTAATTGCAGACCCAAGACACATTTTCTTTAAAAAATAAACTTGTCTGTTTTAAAAACAGGTAAAATTCCAAAGGAATTTTTAAAGCATATTATGTAAACAACTAAAAAACTGTGATGTTAGAAGCCATGAGTATTCATAATTCAGAGTAAAAGCTGCCCGAGACTGTGGTGCTCAAGCTCATTCCTGTTGAAGGTGGTCAGGATGCTTGGTCCATAGCAGTAGCTGAGGGATGTGGGAGGTCCTACAAGTCCACTCTGTGCATCTCTTCATCCTAGTGCCCAAGTCTGAGGATCAGCTCCTGTCAAAACTGCTTTGCTCTTGACTGAGAGAGAACACGGGTGAGTTAGAGCACCATTCATCACTCCACAGACACGGTGACTACCCTGTCTACTAGTGTTCATTGGCCATAGCAAGTCACATGGCCAAACCCAGTGGCAGAAAGGTGGAGATGCCCTTACCTCCCCCAAAGAAGTGCTCATTGCAAGGCAGAAAATACTTGAATATTCCAGAGCAAGAACACAGCATATGCATTCACAGTGTTTCTCTCTGTTTGAACTTTTTCCAACTATCGCCAATTAGAATGGGTCTATGGGCATTGTTTATGCTTCCCATGTGTTCTGTTATATCTATTGGTATATTTTGAAAAGTACATAGATTGTTTGCATGTTAATCTGGAGGATTACATTGGAAAATACATGTGTGTGAGAATTTAGGCTTGGTGCCTTCATAACCAATGCCTCAGTGCAAATGTTGGTTAATTTTACAACCACTGGAGTGAACAAAGGGACGCCCAGTTTAAAATGCTGCTTCTGGGTAAGTCTATGAGAATCTGTTTTAAAATTGGCCCTTGAAATAGTGAAATACGTTCCTTCCCATTGTGAATGGGTATTGTGCCACCACTACAGGAAGGAGGAAAGTGCCCCCTTCCCTAATTCTGACCTTAGACAGGGATATACATGCTGGCTTCCCTGGGGCTCAGACCTTCAGGTATAGACTTACACCCCTGGCTTTCTGGGCCTCTAGTCTAATGATGCAGGCGACAGGTCTTCTAGGGCATGAGTCAATTCTCAGTTCTGTTTGTGTGGAGAACCTTGACAAATACAGTATTCTAGAGAAGACAAAGACAACGGTAGAGAAAGTAAGATGGGTGGAGGAAAAAGAAAGGAAAAACTGGCTCTCTCCTTTGGAAGGTTCCTGTACTGTGTTTTAATTTAGGTTGTTTTTAAATTTGGAATACTTGGAGTCTGCAGCAGATGGCGGGTACGTAGATGAGACTGTTAAAGCCTGGGAACGTTCACAGTTCACTCAGCTGTCTTTGAGAACGCTGTAGAGATCTCCTTCCTGTTGGGGGTATCGAGCTTATTAGCCCTGTTTCTCAAGGGAAAGTGGAGCGACCCCTCACAGTGTGCTCAGACTTGGTGGTCTTGAAATGCTGCTGATATTAGTGCTTCCCCAGGGTGGGAAAGGCAGGCTGGTGCACATCCCCTGAGGTGGCTTTGTTATCACCTAGCTACCCACACATTTTCCTAAGGTGGTTTTGTCACCACTAGTTACATTTCTCAGCTAGCTTGCAGAAACGTGGTAAAGTATCTAAATGAATGTCTGAAAAGTGGCATGGAGAATTCATTTCCTGGGTAGGGTGCCTGTTTGGGAATCCATGTAGTATATTTGGTTGAGGAAGGAGGTGACCTTCCCACCTTTGGGAGAGGGAAGTGATGAGCTGACTATGGTGTCTGGAGTCTCTTGAGCCCCCCTCTCCTATGTCCTCTTCTTGAGGATGTTTTGTGGTCAGTTGCTATCAGCACATTTCCACACCAAGTCAAGCAGACTTCCGATGTGTTGGCCATAGCCAAGAAGTTTAGAAAGGCCTGACCTCTACTTCTTGACTCCAACATGGGGTTCATGATCAAGTCACAGATAAGGAAAGTCAAACGGGAAGGAACAGGGGCTTTCCAACTGAGCATCGTCAAGGAGTCACTGGGTAGATGGGGCCTCTGGGAAGAAGAGTTTGCAGTCCACAGTGAGGCCCTGCCTGTCAGATAGATAGACCGGAAGGTGGGGAGCTAAGTGTCAGACTATTTACACAGGGCTCAGGGGAAGTGAAAGTTAAATGTCTGTGACTTCTCTGCAGTCCAGCCTTCTGCTGGCTCCCTGCCTACATAGGGCGTCCTTCACCCCTGGAGAAGATCTGGAGGGTGGGGGAGATGGGGAGCAAGAGATAGGAACCCTAGCATAAATTCAGACACAAATAAGCTGTGGCCAAATCATTACACAGCACTTGAGTGCCATGGTCCAGAAAGAAGAGGGGCGTTCCACTTCTGTAGATAATATGGGGGGTTAGTGGATAGAGAACTGTTAGGATGTTTCACTTCTGTAAATAATATGTGTGGATAGAGAACTATTAGAGATACTTTGGGATTTCTAGAGAAAAAAATGCAACAGTCAGAACTGTTTGTTACCTTGTTATTTCCTGGATTTTTAAAATGCTTTTTAGAGGGATTACTGTTAGCCCAGTATATGCTAAGACTTTTTTTATTACAGGATCCATTTTGCTTACTGTAACCACAAAATCAGTAAATCACAATTTTATAGTTTCCCCCATAGCTTGCTGGCTGGCCTGTTAGATAAAACTTCTTGCTCTATCAACACAGAGACAACCCATTGGAGACAATTCATGATGGAATCTGTGTCCCAGCATATTCTGTGCCTTAGTCTTGAAACACACGTAGTGCTAATTTATATATTTTATGTCTTTGTGTGTGAGCGATAACAGTATATTACGATTTTAACTCATCGCCCACCTGTCCGGTTGTCACCAGATAGCTTTGTTGACGGTGTTTTACTATCCTGTTATCTTCTGGCACACCCCCAGATGATCATCGGAAAGTCAACCCTTAGACTCTCTGGCTCCTTGCATGCGTACAGCTCCAAGAGATCTGACTACCTTCTGGGATCTAGAATCAATAGGGCCAGCATGGAGAAGCCTGGCTGGCTGAAGATCCCTTTATTTGCAAGTACAGAAGTACCTTGGGCAATGAAAGGATTCTTTATTTTGCTTTCCAGGAGGACAGTTCAGGAGTTGGTTAACTGCTAACTCAGCAGTGTCCTCTGGAGTTCAAATTCTTTTTGCCTCTAGTCAGGCCAAGCCACCCAAGCTTGTTCTCTTGCAGTTGTCAGGTTGATGGATCACCCCTTCTTATAACAGCAGACAAGTCCAGAAAGTATAGAGTTGGCCTCTCCCCGACATACACAGCACTCTTTATAAAAACAGAGAAATATCTTCTACAAGCTTTTGCTGTGTGACTTTTCTTGGGGGAGATATGAACAAAGGTTTATCCCAGTTAGGGCACCAAGAGTTAGTGAACCAGTAAGTTCATTAAGGTTACTAATAAGTTCATGGGTGACTAAAAGACAGCTTCATTACTCAAAAGCCAACTCCAACATGGCTGTTGACTCACAGAGGCTGCATCGCTGGAGCTCCCTGCACAACCTGCAGATAGCTGCACTGGACGGAGTCTCTCTCCAGCATTTGCACACTGCATTATGCCACCTTGGGGAATCTCTTGAGGCCTCTCAGGCTGACTTCTTGGGCTTTGCAATATGTATTTCATTTTTACCAGGTCCTTCCCTGGCTTGATAGTTTGTTTCTTCCTCCTTTCCTTCGTTCCTTCCTTCGTTCCTTCCTTCGTTCCTTCGTTCCTTCGTTCGTTCCTTCCTTCCTTCCTTCCTTCCTTCCTAAATTCATTTACATCTCAAATGATATCCCACTTCCCAGTTATCCCTCCACCCAACCTCCCTACCCCATATCCCCCCTCCCCCTTGCCTGTATGAGGGTGCTCCCCGACCCACCCACAAGCTCCAGCATCCCCCTATTCTGGGACATCAAACCTCCCCAGGACCAAGGGCTACCCTTCCCGTTGCTGTCAGGCAAGTCCATCCTCTGCTGCATATGTATCTGGAGCCATGGCTCCCTCCAGGTACACTCCTTGGTTGGAGGTCTAGACTCTGGGAGAACTGGGTGGTCAGGCCGGCCTATGTTGTTCTTCCAATGGGGTCGCCATCCCCCTCTGTTCCTCTAGTCCTTCTACCAGCTGCCCCACCAGGTCCCCTGAGTTCAGTCTGATGGTCGGCTCCAAGTGTCCTCATCTACATAGGTCAGTTGCTGGCCGACTTCCTCAAGAACCTCCACACTAGGTTCTGTCAGCCAGCGCCTCAGCAACCACAGCAACAGTGTTTGGTTTTGTGTCTGCAGACATGATGTATCCTCAGGATAGCTCATTTCTTGTTAGCACCAATGACCTCTCTTCCCCTACCCCATTGTCCAGATGTGTCAGTAGACTTTACTGTTTATTTACTGAAGGACATCTTGTTTGCTTCTGTTTCTTGAGCCATGGTGAATAGAGCTAGTGTAATTGTGGAGGGTTAGATGTGGATCTATAACAATGTGTTTAGTGGGGTTAACTTAAGACATGTTTTAATTCTGAGTTTCTAATTTCAGTGCTTGCATTTTCCTTTAGAAGCTCTGTTTGGCAATCTCCTTTGACAACAGCCCCCACCCCCCGCCCTTTGGTGTTTCTACTTCAAGTTTTCTCTCATACCCTTTGTGATTTTAAGCATTTAAAATGTACTGAATCTGATCTTGCTTGGTTGTCTGGAACGTTCTAGGATCTGGTATCACTGCATATTCTCTGCTGATTCTTAGCCTACATTTGCTCCTGCTGGGTAAGCAAAGAGAAAGACAGCAATTGACCATTAAGGCTTATTCTCTGGTTAAGGGTCTCTGCGATCACACAGCTATTGTGTATCTGAATCCCTGCCCTGAATGAGTGTTGTCCTCCTCTCAAATTATACGCTTCCTTTCTGAACTAACATAGGCAGGTTTCCTAGGTCTGTATGAAATACACATCGTACACCTATGGATGTGTATGAGCACCATCTGTCTCTATTATAGACTTTACGCCTTCTGCTGAGAACACCATAGCCAGCCCCCAGCTTTCTGAGACCATCACATTCCCAAAGGCACTGAGGGGTCAGCACCTGTTGTCTACTCTGATTTTCAGTTTCTTTTCATATAACGCTCCCAGGGGGTTTGCTGCATCATGGTTTCAGCTCATGAGAGCCTGTTTATGAACTTCGTTTAGCATCTTGCGATCCCCTGTAGGAAAACATTTTCATGTTGTCTGGTTCTCTCACATTGAGACTAGAAGTCTTAATGGACATTTCTCATACCACTGTCATATAGCAAGTCAGTAAGTACTTCCTGATTAGCGTTATCAGAATCAATGTCTTTACAAAGTGTAAACTGTTTGGGAACAATATAGTATAACATTTTGTAATAACTTGCCCATCCACTGACGGTATGGTTACTGGATGCAGTACTATGTAAACCACACTACAAAACTGTACAGCCTGAGCTATGCAGAGAATTCCAGACCAACCTGAGTTATGAGACCTTTTCTCCCCTTATTCCAACAGTCAGAGAGTAAAAGCAGTCAAACAAACCACTCCACACAATCTTTTTGAAACATTAAAAAAGCAAAACCGAGTGTTCCTTTCTCTAAAACCTCCATTTATGAACTCTTCCTTCCTTGGATAAAGGAGAAATGTCCATGCTTTGCAGCCTTTAAGCAGTGTAAGCTGGATATGGGAAAGGACACACATGTGCACATACACATGTTCATGCACACACACAGGCACACACATACACATGCATATATCCTTCCATATATAGCCATACTTGACTTTTTTATATTAGTAAGACAACATCTATGTTGTCTCCGTGTGCATTTTTTATTGGATAGTTTATGTATTTACATTTCAAACGTTATCCCCTTTCCTGGTTCCCCCGTCTCCCCTCCCCCAGCTTCTACCAGGATGCTCCCCCTCTCACCCACCCACTTCCACGTCAACGCCCTGGCATTCCCCTACACAGGGGCATCGAGCCTTCACAGGACCAAGTGCTTCTCCTCTTATTGATGCCAGACATCACCATCCTCTGCTACATATCCAGCTGGAGCCACGGGTCCCCCATGTGTACTCTTTGGTTGGTGTTTTTGTCTCTGGGAGCTATGGGGGTCTGGTTGGTTGATACTGTTGTTATTCCTATGGGGTTGCAAACCCCTTCAGCTCCTTCAGTCCTTTTTCTAATTCCTCCATTGGGGTCCCTGTGCTCAGTCTGATGGTTAGCTACAAGCACCTTAATCTGTACCAGTAGGACTCTGGCAGAGCCTCTGAGGTGACATCCGTATCAGGCTCCTGTCAACAAGCACTCCTTGGCATCAGCAATAGTGTCTGGGTTCGGTGTCTGCAAATGGGATGGATCCCCAGGTGGTTTTTTTTTTTATCTTCTTGAGCTTCATATGGTCTGTGAATTGTATCTTGGGTATTCCAAGTTTTGGGGCTAATATCCACTTATCAATGAGTGCATACCATGTGCGGGTTTTTTTTTTTGTTTTTTGTTTTTTGGTTTTTTTTTTTTTTTTTTTTTTTTTTGTGTGTGTGTGATTGGGATTGGGATTGGGTTACCTCACTCAGGATATTTTCTAGTTCCATCCATTTGCCTAAGAATTTCATGAAGTCATTGTTTTTAATAGCTGAGTAGTACTTCATTGTGTAGATGCACGACATTTTCTGTATCCATTCACACTTGACTTTTAATTGAGTTTAGTTTTCTATTTTCCATGACATTTTATCATCTTTTTTTTTTTTTTTTTGCTTTTTGTAGGAGGATACTTCATCGAGACTTGAAATCAAAGAATATATTTCTGAAAAATAATCTACCCAAAATTGGTAAGATGTTTTAAATGCCTGCTCTAAAGCTCCAAGCAAGTTTATTGTCAGTGCTGCCACAGCAAGCAGACGTGTGCAGTTCAAGCGAGCATGGACGCAATCCAGCCCTGGCTTCTATTTAGCCTTTGCAAATATTTGTTTTTACGTAGAGGAGCCCAACAAATCCTGGTTGTTTTGTTTGTGATGATCTGATATGAATGGAAATATCAAACACTTGCTCTTAACTGGCTGATTTAACAGGCGTGCTTTGCGGTCCTTTGCCGGGCACTTTGTGAGCTGCAGGTCACTTGTCTGTTTGAGTTTCTATGATTTATGTGCACGGACACTATGCTCGCACACATGTTTGTGCACCACATGCACACAGTGTCCACTGAGGGCTGGAAGGCAGCATCAAATCCCCTGGCACTGGAGTTACAGCTAGGTTGTGAATTGTGGGTGCTGTGGATTGAACCTGGGTCCTCTGGAAGAGCAGCTAGTCAGTGCTCTGAAGCACTAAGCCATCTCTCCAGGCCCCTCACTCACCCATCAGTAAGTCGAAGCCATACATAATTCAAATGGTCTATAATGGCCTCATTAATATTTAATTCTTTAGAACTATACTTCAACTCAAATAGTTACTCAGTTGTCTGAGCTTCCCATAGGAGATTCATGGGGAAGAAGAGAATAGAGGTATGTGACTAATTAGAGAAGCCAGCGGATTCAAATTTCTTTACGTATATTCATGAATAGTTTACATTTTTAGAAAAGTTCCGTTTGTTGTAAAATGAGATCAAGCTCTTCTCCCTGCAGGGGAATTTTCATGTCTTCCACCCAGTCCTTCCAAAGCCTCTGTTGGTGATTACCAGACTTCAGTAATAACAGGTTGTTCTGCGTTTCTATAATCCCAGAAATAAAGACCGTGAGGCTAGAAAATTCACTTTCCTTGTTCCGTCTTCTTTCTCCTCTAAAGCACAGATGTTTAAAGCTATTGGCCATCATTATGTAATTTAAAATGCCCCTTGTCTTTCCCTTTAAAATGACACGAGGCGCTGCATAATAAATGATGAAGTTAAATCCGTTTTACTTGTTAATTTCCAGTGATGCTTTTGTTGCTTAAAATATTTACACAAATTAACCACAATTCCCAGGGGACTTTGGAGTTTCTCGGCTGCTGATGGGTTCATGTGAGCTGGCTACAACTCTAACCGGGACTCCCTATTATATGAGTCCAGAGGCCCTGAAGCACCAAGGCTGTGATGCCAAGTCTGACATCTGGTGAGTAGGTGGTGCTGGCCCTGGTGACTTCCTTCTCCACTGTCTGAGGTCTGTCCGCTCTGTTCTGAAATTCATCCGCTTACTCCCTCTACTCACCCTGTCCCATTTGGCATTTGAGTTGTGCTGTGGCCAGAGGGACAGAAGCACACAGAGCTTGTTATGCTCTGAAAGGCATTTCGGAGATCCTCTCTGTTCGTAGATGAGTCGTTCCTGAACCACAGGGGAAAGTTCTTAATGTGGCCAAGACATTAAATTTTGATGTGCTTCGGTTAGCCTGTTAAATAAAGCATTGGACTCATAAAGCCCGTGCTTTGTTTTATATTAAGGTTAACTCCCAGCTCTGGGGAATGTGCTGCTTTTCTCCATTTTAGAAGAATTTTACTAAAGATTCTGGATTTTGGGGTAAGCAACATGTAACGTTTTTTGGGTTTTCAGTGATGGAGACATATGTGATCTTTCTTACATCTATGGTGCTCTCGTATCCAGAGCTAGGTGGGAAACGCCTCAGTCTGTCCCGCTATAAGCAGTGGGCCCTGCAGGGAATGCTGCTCTACTTCGAAAGGACCTTATATTATTTTCAGCATTCACGAGCTGAAGGACAATCTAGTTGAGAGCTTGTTAATTAAGTAAATAATTATTCTATGCAAATCAATGTTAAGTAGTTCTGAGCCTTCAAAGACAAGCAATGTAAAAGCATGCCCATGTTTGTTTTTTTTAAAGATGAGAGGTAGAAAATGACCTTTTGTGTGGTCAGGGGAAACTGAGTCACCACAGAGCAGTTGGCTTAGGGTCCTTGTAGGAGTCGTGATTTTTCTATTTACTTTAGAGCCTCCCATGGGAGAGAAGCTGTCAAGGTTTGTCCTAGCGTTGACCTTCCACAGAAATCGCATCCCTTCATTTCAGTCTCGTGATTGCTTTGAGATTCTCTGCTGACTCTTGATCTCCCTAGAGTCTCTGGTCCTAGAGGTCCAACCCAGTTCACCTATCACTTTCTCTAATCCTTTCCCATGTGCCCCCCAAAGTAGAAAAGAAAACTGGAATAAAAAGCAGAAAGAAAAGAGGGCAAAGGCAAGTCACCAAGAACAACTTTCTCTACACTGTTTAATTGAGCACTTACTCTCCCACCCCCAAGACTGTGCAGTAACCTAGATATCAAAGCAGAAACACCTGCCTCTTGCTCCTTGTGGAAAACCTTGCTATTTTGGTGATCCTTCTCCAGCTCAGCTGAGCTTTGCAGTGGCTATTAGCCACCTACCTACCTTCCTACCCCTACCTACCTTTCTTTCTTCGCACTTAGTTTTTAAAATATTATGGATTATAAAATAGATTCAGATATATAACGTCTCTATGACTATGTTATCTAAAGCCATCTGATTCAGGGCATATCAGTTCAGGAAGCTATTGTGTAAGTTTCGGGAATGCTCTCTGGCAGTATACCTGATTCCTTTACCGGGCATCCATACCTGTTTGCCAGCTCAGAAGGAGGCTCCTAGGTCACGGAGGCAGTGGAGCCCCCGGGGAAACAAAGCCACTTCTTCGCTCCCTCTGTGCCCAGTCCACTTGTTTACAAATTACTCCTTCTATTACATGAGAAATTATTAGAATATCAAGCAGCATTCCTGTGGCGTTTTGTAGCTACTAAAGAACCTGACACATAGAAAATCTCTCCCAGCTTTAGACCAGCTCCCCTACTGTGATTATAAACTACTCGGCAAGTATGAGCTGAGAGTGTATCATCATCTTGACCCCAAATAACCACTTTATTATGAATTCAGTAATTACTTTGCTTGTATCTAAATCAAAACGGGCTTATCTGGTAATGAAATTTCAGCTACCAAACCCAAAGTGGGACAAATATCGGAGAATTAATTAATATTAATTATAGTGGCAGACAGAGACGTGTGGCGAGTGATCTTAGGGAGACACTCAGGAAGATTGGATTGCGTAGAGAACCCATCTCTACCTTGGAGCGGGTGGCATCTGTGTCCCGAGGAATGTCTTCTGGGGACTGGGAGTACATATGAATAATTTATAGATGCTTGCTTGAGCGTTAACAGTGGAACATGCCATATTTATAATGCTTTAAAAATCAGCCTAATACTGATTACGTTTTTATCCGTTAACACTTTCCCATATGCAACCTCCCTTCCTTCTGTAATCCATTAGACCTACCTAGATTTGATTATTTATAGCCTTCAAGTACAGGAAGTTGCTCTCAAAGGATGACTTGGTTCTAAAAGTCGATAAACACTTCTTTGGAAAGTTACAATACTAAGGGCCATCAAGGGCAATGCTTTGAATCCAGCTGGTGTGTATAAGTGTTTGCTAAAAATATGTTTTCTCCACAGGAGAAATATAAACATGACTTGTGTTCCTCAGCCAGGGCTTCGAGTCTAAACACTGAATAGTTAGCATACTTCTCAGAAGAAAAAAGACAGTGCTTTTGGAGTGCTGGTGCTTGAGCAGAAATGAAGCACCATTTTACCGTTGCTCTAATTTCCTTCGAAAGAGTCAGCTCGGCTGCTCTCTGATTTGTTACTGTGTGTTTGTTGGGTGTTTTTTTGTTTTTTGTTTTTTTTTTTTTGGTTCTTTTTTTCGGAGCTGGGGACCGAACCCAGGGCCTTGCGCTTCCTAAGCAAGCGCTCTACCACTGAGCTAAATCCCCAACCCTTTTTTTAAATTTTTTTTTAAAGATTTTTTATTTATTTGTAAGTACATTGTAGCTGTCTTCAGACCAGAAGAGGGCATCAGATCTCACTACAGATGGTTGTGAGCCACCATGTGGTTGCTGGGATTTGAACTCAGGACCTCTGGAAGAGCAGTCATTGCTCTTAACCACTGAGCCATCTCTCCAGCCCCATGTTGGGTGTTTTAAATGGGGAGAATGGTGGTGGGAATCACACTGGTGGAGTCTACTTCATGCTCAATAATGGACCCAGGCTTTAGTGTTCTCAGAAAGCAAGCTTAGCTACATGTGTTCTAACACAGAGAGAGACCAGGACCTGTGTGCTCTGCCTGGCCAAAGCATGTATCCTCATTGGAGAGCAATAATTACACCTATGTCCATTTCCTTATAAGGCACTCTAAACCCAGCAGCCTGATGTCTAACCTATATAGGAACTGCTCTGGTTAACGGCAGGTGACATGGACCTTTTGTACCACAGTTTCCTTAGTACCAACTCAGAAGGCTAGGGGATGTCAGTTGTTGGTCCAGGAGCCCCTGCCGTATAAGACATTTGGCTTATGTCTCTGCTTCTCTTTTCTTCACCAGGAAACTAAAGATTCCTTACCAGCCTGTTTTCAGTCAGAGGGGCCTTCAGGTTAAACTAGTCTCGGCTCCATGGTTCTCCACCAGTTTCAGGTTGTAGGCTGTTCCCAGTGCAAACGGGTATCATCTATGCCAGGGGACAATCAGAGTCTGTGCTGAGCACCTCCCTGTGAAAACGATTTCATTCCCATGCTTTAGAACTGCCCATGTTACATTGGCTGAAGCAAGTCACGTGGCAAGTCCAGTATCACCAGAGAAGGAAGTGCCCACTCATATGTGAAGGGAAAAGGAACATATGGAGAAGTCACCCTCCCAGAGGATCCATCTTGTAAGGACACCAGGGTGGGCTATAGTAAATGTGTTGGAAGGTGACGGTTGGGACAGACAAAAGAGAGGTAGATTTTTCTTTAAGCTGGCACAGTCCTCTCTCCCTGTGCCATTCTATCTTGTGATGTTCACGCTATCTTAACAAGCCCTGGGAGACTGCATAAAACGAGTAAAGGAGCTGGGACCATAGCCATGATCTCTGTGTGAAGCAGTTTGAGTCACATTAGCAGTGGGGATGCTGCCAGGTCCTTAAAGCAGCAGTGGCATGGATAGCAGTTGGGGGGAGGATGACTTAATTTGTTACCAACCTCCTCTCTGCCATAGGCAGTCGCTGTCCATGGTCCTTCCCGTACTTTCTGGTTTATATGGAATGCTTAGGTCTGGCCTCAAGAATATCTGAAAATGAAAAATAATTTAATTCCTACCCAAAAGGGGAAAACTATGAAAACATTAACTATGCCCACTTCCCACCTATCTCAGAAATAAATAATAAATAAATAAATAAATAAATAAATAAATAAATAAAGTCAAGGATGGTTGCAAGGGTTATGATATTCTGTTAAGTTCTCTATTTCCCATATGCTGCCCCCAAACCCAGTCACTATTGCTGATGCCAAGTAGAGCTTGCTGACAGGAGCCAGATATGGGTGTCTCCTGAGAGGCTCTGCCAGAGCCCTACTGACACAGATGAGGATGGTTGCAGCTAACCATTGAACAACAGAACTCCAGTGGAGGAGTTACAGAAAAGACTGAAGGAGCTGAAGGAGTTTGCAACACCATAGGAAGAACAACAATATCAATCAAAAAAAAAAACCCTACCAGAGCTCTCAGCGACTAAACCACCAACCAATGAGTACACATGGAGGGACCCATGACTCCAGCCACATATGTGGCAGAGGATGGCACTGTCCAGCATCAGTGGGAGGAAAAGCCCTTGGTCCTGTGAAAGCTTGTTTCCCCAGTGTAGGGTAATGCCAGGGCCTTGAGGTTGTAGTGGGTGGGCGGGAGTGGGAGCATCCTCACAGAAGCTGGGGGAGGGGAAGGAAGCATGGGGGGAAGGGATAACATTTGAAATGTAAATACATAAAATATTCAGGAAAAATAAAATTACTTTAAAAAAGAAAGATTAGGATCCTGTTGCTGTAAAATTATATATATAAAAAAATATGTTGTGTCTTTTAATCCCGCACCAAGTCCAGCACCTGGGTCCCAATTCCATGGCAGCCCAGTGTCTCCAGCCACCACAAGCTCTCTTGAATTCAGTTAAATCACCCCAGGAAATAACACACAATAATAATAACACAATAACCTCTGATCCAATTGATAAGATATAATTGCCTACCTGGACATACCCTGTACACATCCATCCCTTAAAAATATTCATAACAACCTGTCAGTGTGTAGAGAGGAACCTTAACATCCGCCTCCATGCTCTCTCAGTTGACTCCCTCTTTTGCTCCAGTCTCCTCCTCCTCTCTAAAACTGTTCTCCCGCCCATCCTTCCACCTGCAGAATGACATCATCCTACAGAATCCTAAAAAAATAAATTTCTTTCTCCTTTAGCCAGTTTTTCTTGAGTCATTCCTCTTTCTTGTTTCCCTTTACCCCAGCTATTGGCCTTGATCTTCCATTGGCCAATTCCTGTAGAGGACATGGTGGTACCGTGGGAGCCTAGAAGGGCCACATAACCTTCAAAACTCTAGAAATTATGGAAGAGAGTATTTAGGGCTTTTACAAAACAAAGACAATTCATCTAAACCCCGTTTTTCTATAATTGTTCAGACACATGCACACACACACACACACACACACACACACACACACACACACACACACACACGGATATATACGTTTTCTTGATCACACTCACCAGTTTCAAGTGCTCAGTCCCCCCACGTGGCTCTTGTTTGCAGAACTGTAGAGCTTTTCATCAGTAAAGGGACTTCTGTGGGCTTGTTCTGAGCCGCCTCCTACTTAGCTTTCTCTTCATTCTTATACACATCCTGCCTTGGGCCTGAGAAGGGCCCCTGCTGGTTTCAGCTGCTAGTCAGTCAGTCTCCCCCCAGCCCCCTTCTGTTATCTGCCCTCCTCCTGTGTAAGAGTGTGTGTGTGTGTGTTTATTGAAAACAGAGGGGTTGGAGAGATGGCTCAGCAGTTAAGAGCACTGGCTGCTCTTCCAGACGTTCTGAGTTCAATTCCCAGCAACCACATGGTGGCTCACAACCGTCTGTAATGGGATCTGATGCCCTCTTCTGGTGTGTCTGAAGACAGCGACAGTGTACCCATATATAATAAATAAATCTTTTTTAAAAAAAGAAAACATCAGAATACCTCTTGGTCACATCAAATGAAAATATTACCTAACAGATATGATTTTCCAGCACTGCTGGGCAGGTTTCTGCTGGAAGCTCTGGCAGAGCTTTAAAGAGGTAAATTTAGCTACACAGGGACAGGCGGTTGTCATTTCATTTGCAATTCATTAGCAGGCCATGCTTCAGAAACTCTCCCCTAGGTCTAGCAGCTTGGACAGATGGCAACTTGGGGGATTTAGGGTAGAATATGTCTCACATGTACCTGATCCCCACCTTCCTCTTCACTGTGCACAGTGTGATCTCGTGGGGACAGATTTGTTGTTTAACTCTTCAAAGTTGGAGGTATTTTGGAGAAAGAAAGGAATGCAAGACACAGACTTCTAAATAAAGTGCACCGTGTGTGTGTGTGTGTGTGTGTGTGTGTGTGTGTGTGTGTGTCTCCTGCTTTCCAATACTGGGGCTTTCTTCAAAAGGACAGAAGTTAGGAGCTGATATAACAATTTTCACAAAACAATATTTGGTTAGAAGTTGGAGAAAATAAAAGCATGGATAAATGCAATTACAGTTATAGAATAAACAATATATCTAGGGGATATATTTTAAAATATATGACTGGACAATCCAGACATCTTTAACTCCAGACGTTGTAGAAGCTTGTCCAATCATATTGTCTCATATTGCTTTCGCTAGCTTCTACTCATTTCATGTATTTTTGTCGGAGAAAATGTGCCACTGGGAGTTGACTTTGTGATTTCAGTGCTCAAGCCAGACCCAGTGTCTCTCCCTACCTGCTGCCTGTGCATCTGGATGTAGAATTCTCAACCACTCCCCATGTCTGCCTGCAGTCCACCATGCTTCCTACCATGACAGTGGACTAAACCTCTGAGGAGTTAAGGTAGCGCTAATTAAATGTCTTCCTTTACAAGAGTAATGGTGTCTCTTCACGGCAATAGGACATTGACCAAAATAAGAGATTATTGTTCTCGCCTAGCCCTTTCTACCCCTTAGAGTGAGGTGGGGTGTATTTGGCTTCGTTCTTCCGACCTCTGTCTTTTTTTTTCTTTCCTTAAAAGCTTTTCTTTGTAGTAACAAGTACTGCTTTGGTTTTGTTGGTTTTCAGCCGTTCTAGGAGCTTGCAGAATCACTACCCTGGAGTGCACATTTGCATTTCTCTGATGTCTAATAATGTTGAATATCTCATGAGTTTTGATCATTTAGTATCTGATGAAAATATTCTCTCTCTCTCTCTCTCTCTCTCTCTCTCTCTCTCTCTCTCTCCCCACCCATATGAAGTGTAGTTTACCTTTGCCTTAATCAAGCACTAGAATTTGCATATGTCTGTATTTGCAAACAGCTCTCCATCAGAATCTTTCTTTCATCTTTGTCAATACAACGCTTTCTATAAGGGACACATTGTTAAACCAACCTGCTTTTGTAGCACTTCCATTTAAAGTTAGAGTCATCTTGTCATTTCATACATAAGAAGAAAAACAAAGGAAGTTTCCAACCACGATTGCAGGGTGTCTGGAAATCATTTTAGGAGAAACTGGCGTCTTCTTCTTAACTGGATCTGCCTGGGTGAATGGATTCCTCTTCTCCTCTGCCTCTCTCGTTCTTTGGTCTTCATTAATTTCCCCCATCACTGCATGGTGGCCAACACTGGAGGACCCGGCACACCTCTTACTAGGTTTATTTCTAGATATTTGACATTGATATTTTGCGACATTAGTGGAAGTGGCACAGTGATTTCATTTCAAAGTGCTCTTGTTGCAAACTTAGAGACAAGAACGGAGTTTGTATCCGGCGGGCTTGCTTAGTCCACTTATCTCCAAGGTCTGTAGAGTCTTTTGAGCTTTTTATGTACTGAGTGTTCTTGGCTGATTTTTGTTATTTTTTCTAGCCTATTGTCTTAGGCAACACATTCATTTCCTGCAGTATAGGTACAGTATACTGATTCTTATCTTATCCCAATCTCAGTAGGAAATTGTAAAATTTCAGTATTTCACCAATACGTGTATTTTTTTTTTTAACAATGTATTTTAAAGCTCTAAGAACAGGACTAAGGAAATTTCCTCCTGCTCCCAAAGTGCTGTGTTTTCTTCTTTATAAAACTCCAGATACATTTTGACCATTGTGAATGAAATGCGTCTTCCCCATCTGTTAAGGTGATGTTACAGTTTACCTTTTGTTTCCTATAATGAGGCAAATTTCAAAAGACAAAACTATTTATTTGTGGAGAGTTGTCATGTCATGATGAGTATGTGGAGGTCAGAGGGCAACGTTCAGGAGCTGATTACCTTCTCCCATGGTCACTATGCTTAGACTCCCGTCATCAGATTTGCAGCAAGCCCTTTCATTTGCTAAGACATCTGATTAGCCCTGCATGCTATAACTCTGAACTTCCTTGTGTATAGGTAGATTCTCAAGGTTATTTGGAGAGCAGTGTTTTGTTGTTGTTGTTTTTATTAAATCCAATCTGATAAGCTTTAAAAAATTGAACTATTTTACTGTTGCCCTAACCCTCACCCCCCGCCAGTCAGAACATGCTGACTCATTCCTCCTACATTTTACTTAGATTTAATGTAACTGTGTTCACATTTTACCTTATGTTTATGCCCTCTGTGTCCCATTTGTTTCATTCTTTTTTATCTCTTTCCTTTTAGTTTAAAATTTTGTAGTTGAATTTTCTTTCTCCCGGCTAGCTTTGTTTCTGTGTTAATCCTTCAATGATAACTCAAGAAAATACAATATACAATCTTTTTACTGTCCAGTAAAACTGTCATTATGACTTCTTTTCCCTAGCACGAGGAGCTGAAAACACTTCACATCTCTGGATTTCTTCTGTCTTTTGTCTTGTTCTTGATATAAACCTGATTGCACACAATGTTTAGACCCAACATGATTTATCAGTGTGGTTGAAAGTTCATTTATACATATCCACAAAATGTTCCATTCGATGCTGTTTCTCTGTTGCTTGTTTTTGCCTCGGATCACCCTTTTAGAACATGTTTAGTACTTTCCTGCTGGCAAGGAACACTCTGTTTTTATTTTTCTAAAAATGTCATTATTTATGTGAAGAAATTTATCTTCTTAGATGCTAAAATCTCAGTACATTAAAATTCCTATACACGATACCATTTGATAGATGGATACAAAATTTGAGCTTCATGTTGATCTCTGGGCTCTAGCAGTTCTGTGTAAGAGCTCCTAACACTGTCTTTTTCCTAATTGAAACCATAGAGAGTTTGGAAGCAAAATGTTTTCATTCAAGAGTCGGTTCTCCCATTTGCTACTATGTGGCCTTGATCAAGTCACTTGGCTTCTCCCAGCCAATTTCCTTGTCTACGAGTTGAAAACGAAATCCGGTATTGACTCAGTTTCATTGGGAAGTTTGAGCTGTTGTGTGTGACAGACATGAAAGTGCTTTGTAACCAGCCCAAAAGCTTTAGTGTTATTAATCACTTATTGGAACAGAGACCTTTTCAGCATACATATTCAGAATTCTCTTACCTGCATGCATTTCCACAAGAAACCACAGAATAAATTCTGCTTCCCTCTAAGCATTGTTAAAAGTTATATAACATATAGCTTATAAACAGCCCATCATAAACTCATTTTTTTTATCTTTTAAGCAACCATTATGAAGAGGGAAATCTGGCTGTTACATAATTCACAATACCCGTAAGATTAAAAAGCAAGCCTATTGTTTTTTTAATACGGAGCTCAGGGAAGACTTTGACTTTCATTCTCGGCATGATGTGGGGGCATTAGAACACGCTCCTGCCAGCTCAGAGGGCACCATTTGGCCTGGTTAATGCTTCAGCGCTGTGCTGCTCTCTGGTTTGATCTCCTGTTTCACAATCCCCAAGGAGAATTGTACATTTTAATGTGAGTTATAAGTAGTTTCTCTCCCGCTGCACTTGCAAATGGATTCTATTCAGAAAACTAATAAATAATGCCAGCTTCCCTTTTAACATACACAGTACAGGGAAGGCCAGGCTAATAAATTAAAAATTCATTCTGCATGCGGAACTTTTTTTTTTTTTTTGGTTCTTTTTTTTCGGAGCTGGGGACCGAACCCAGGGCCTTGCGCTTCCTAGGTAAGCGCTCTACCACTGAGCTAAATCCCCAGCCCCTGCATGCAGAACTTTTAAAAACTACCTTAGGAAGGTAACATGTAACCTCATTTTGTTTTCTCTCATAAAGGCTCATTTTAAAATGCCCGACTACATTAATCAGATTTTATACTCTTTCCCCTGCACAGATATCTTGCTATTGGATTGTTTATCTTTCCTTCAGACAATGTAATATTCATATTTTTTGTGCTTTATCCTTTGATAGGTCTTCGATTTGTGTGCTGTGTGCCTGCATGCATGTGGTGTGTGCGTGTGTGCGTGTGTGCGTGTGTGCGTGTGTGTGTGTGTGTGTGTGTGTGTGTGTGTGTGTGTTTGTGTGTCCCTGTCTGTCTATCTTTTGAGTTCAGGCTTTTTTTGTTTGTTTTTCTTCGTTAATATGTAGTTTGTAAACAAACTCAAATACATGTTTGTGCATTGTGGCTAATACCCTAATATCTCTGAGGCTTTTCATGATGGGCAAATTTTAAATGGGACGTTTGTTCTTTACTTAAATGTTTTGGTTTTTTGTCTGCAGGTCACTGGCATGCATTTTATACGAGATGTGTTGCATGGATCATGCGTTTTCTGGCTCCAATTTCTTGTCTGTGGTTTTGAATATCGTTGAAGGCAACACGCCTTCACTCCCTGACAGATACCCACGAGAACTAAACATCATCATGTCACGGTACGCGAGCAAGTCCGAAGCGGACACTGTTTGAAGTTCTGTTACTGTGTTTGGAGGGAACTTAGGTTTTTGTTCATTTGGAAAAACGTTTTCTCTTTGAACATTACAGCATGTTGAACAAGAGTCCCTCCCTGAGACCGTCGGCTGCAGAGATTTTAAAAGCCCCTTATGTGGAAGAGTGCCTTCAGGTATTAACCGTAGGGGCTGACAGACAATCTGTGACCTCACATGCTGTGGGGCTGAGAGTCAGTGAGGAATCAGTCAGAAGGGAGGAGAGCAGGTTTAATGGAGCCGAGAGGAATGAATACCAGGAAAACCTCTTTGCAAAGGAGGCCACACAAACTCTGGTTCCCAGATGCTACCTAAAACCACTTTCTACCTCAGAAGCTGGCAGATCTTACCTGAGCACCTTAAAGTCCATCCCCGTTAGGCCAAGAACGTATTGCTAATAATATGGAAATCTGAGCTTTTCATGGAATTGTTATTACTCCCTCCTTTGTGACGTGATTTCAAAGCTTTAATTGGTTGGGCATTTCTTTGTTTTCCTTCACATTACAGAGCTTGATTAGACAGAGGACCTGCCTGGGGCATAGGAAGCAAACTGTTCTCTCTAAGGCTTCTAATCTTCCACAGGCCTCTCCCAGCTTTTGTTATTCTAATCCCCAGGCACCTTCCCGCAGTTAGGAATAGCTGTAAGAGGAATCTCAGGAACCGCCTTGCAACAGGTGCCAGCTTCCCACCAGTAGGCTAAGGTCTAGATCCAAAGGAAGCAAAGATAACAGTGAGGTGTGCTCTGCCAGAAGGCACAGCGCTGGCCCTGGGGAGACCGAAAAGAAAGGGGCGGGCATGGTCTTCTGTTCTTCTGAAGTTTGACTGCAAGGAAAAGTAGGAAAAATGAAAATGATAACAAGAACAAAGGAAACTGAACATTATTAAAAAAAGAAAAATAGAACAAGGGGGGAGTGGCTTGGTGGCCAGAGGCATAGATGCCATCTTAACACTGTAAGTGGGTAGCCAGGAAAACAGTTTAAAAGGAGTCTTGAAGATGGTGTTAGATCCTCCGAAACTGGAGTTACAGACCTGTGTGAATCACCACGTGGGTACTGAAGAGTACGCCAGGGTCCTCTGGAAGGCTGCCAGGGCTCTGAACTGCTGAGGCATCTTGCTAGCCCTGCAATATTTCTAAATTAATATCAGTAAACTCCGAGAGCAAAATATAAAACCTTAAAGGCAAACTCCAGCAAGGCCAAGATTACCTAGAAGCGAGTGAGTTGTAGCCGCTCTGGTTCAGCATTAGCTCCTGTCTGTAAACGTTGGGGATTCTATTCTTCATAGGTCTGGGCATCATTTTTGATTTTACAAATGACAATGTGCATTAAGTAAGTACCTCTTCTGCTTGCCGAGATCTAGACCACACCCCTGAATGTTGAACCTTAGCTAAGTGCCTCATTTGCCTGGTGCCCATCTTGTCATGGGGTAGGTTGACATAGTCTATTGAAGGCTGATAGCTGGGTGCTCCTAGAGCTGAGGGAAGGCCTGGTGGTGGTGGGCAATGGCAGGAGTGAGGAGGAGAAACCAAGAGCAAGGTGTGGTTAGTGAGGCAGGCAGGAGCTACCTCTGTGGGATCTCCCCGCACAACCTGCCACACAGTATTATTTAACCCTTCAAAGAGAGATAAACAGCTGCCCAGAGTTTTATCTTAAAGCGCCCTGCTCTGGTCTGCAAAGGCCTCACACAGAAAGGGCATGTGGTACCTTTGTGCCCCTTCATTGCTGAAAGGGATGTTTAAGGTCCACGTGTTTTCCTTTATTTCAGCAGCTGATGTATAAACATCCAGAGGCGACACTGGAAGACAAGAGGAACTCAGCCTGTCAGAAGGAGGCTGCCCATGCAGTTAACGCCATGTAAGTAGTCGCTCTGCCTTTAAAAAGCCCATCTCGTGTGAATGCTAAGCGCATCCGTCTTTAAAAATCTGTTAGTGCTAAGATGGCTGTGTGGAGCATCCTAGACTTCACTTCAGTCTTGCCAAGGAATTAAGAAGCTTCAGTAATGTGGCGTGCCAAAGCCATTTGCCCCGGGTGATAGCAGGCTGATATTCTGCCTGCCTAAACCGTCACACAGCTCACAGGGTGGCGTCACAGTCTCCCGGTGAGTGTATAGAGAAAGGAGTGTCTAAGACATTTAGGAATGTTTATGCAAATGAGCCTTCCATCAGAAACCTAGATGGCTTCATATGGTGTTTGTTTAACTGACAGAATCTCTGTCTGCTGAAGGAAAGTATTGTAGGTTCTGGAGGCATTTGAAAAAAAAAAGCCAAATTCATTTCAGAGAGAGAGAGAGAATACATCTTTAAAAGAATCTCATTAAATTTTTTTTCTTTAAATTGTAAAAGCACAGAATGGTGGGTGGCTTCAGATCCTGGGTACCCACCTATGCAAACAGTTGAGGTGCAGATGCCAGGGACCCTGCTTCTTAAAGATTAAAGCTACAATTTTGTTAATGGAACTCTATTTTCTAATAGAGCATTAGCTCTCCCTCCCCGGTGGTGTGCCAGTGGTATGAGAATAGGAGCCTTCTTGCTGACCTTTAAGGCCACATAGCCAGGTACTGTCCTCTGACACACACTCCTGTGTAGAGACTCTCCCCTGACGCACCCCCCAGTGGTCTCTCCATTGTGTCCGATTGGATTTCCCAGCCTCACCTTCAACCTAAGCAGATGGCACCTGAAAGAGATCCCTCGGGGTGATTTATAGACATGTTTCTACTACGCTTATTTTCTCGCATTGCTATCCATTCCTTCAAGAAAGTTTAATTTTGTTTATTAACTGCAGATGTGAGAGTAGAGGTTATCCTGTTTTTAAAATGGCGAGTTAATTTTGGCTAGCCTGCTGCACAGTAGTTGTGGGACAGTTACAATCAGTGGCATGTTGGAATTCGATTGTCTGGGAGGTATTTCACACTGAATAATATGGATTTCAACCAGTCCCCTTTATTTCCAAGACCTGTGGCTATGTTTCAGGGAAGCCAGTTAGGTCTTATAAAAGAAGAGGGAGCATATTCCTGATAAATTGTCCCTTCCTGGGACACTGTGGTCTGGATTTTATTCTAGAAGCATGAGAGTTGCGGACGGCAGTTTCTAGTGGAGTTGCTGAAAGAAGTTGAGAGCAAAGAGCCTTCGGAGATACTTGTCCCTAACCAAGGACCAAGTAGAGGTCACTGGGAGTGTGGCCACCAGCCTTGCAATCCCTGTTTAGCGTGCGCAACTTCTTCGACTGAATGAAAAGGAGCTTCTCCAATAAATGAAGGGCAACTCTGATGTGGGTGGTGTTGTTCTCTTTTATATTTACACGGAGTTCATAGCCTCCAGAGGACACAGAGAGTGTGACTGGGAATTAGGCTTTGAGCCCAGGGAGGATTATTGACCTTCGCAGTTAACCACTGGACCATACTACCATAAAGTGTATATTGGAGAAAAAGCCCAGGGGATAAGCCACTCAAGACAATACAGTTGTTATAATGCCACCCTTAGACAGTGCATGTTATTATCTCATGTGACACTCACTGTAGCCCAGTCTTTACAGACAAGGAAACTGGGGTTCACTTTCTAGCACCCTTGGCTACAGAGAGTGAGGGGTGGAGGTGGAATTCACTGCCTTTCCAAAGACCATGACTATTATACAAAGCTGAGTGACTCTGGTGGTCTATTTACTCTCCGATGGCTAAGACCCTAATTTGTCTCACATTATAAAAACCAGCCATAGGCCATGAAATGAGCAGAAATTTGGAAAGTACACAATTCGCTTTTAAGCAGAAATCCAATTTGAGAACTAATGCTGATTAACTCCAGTCCTCATTGACTCGTTACCCACTCGGAGTTTATTAGATTCTCCTGCCTCAAGATGCTGCTGCCCTCTCCACAGAGCAATGATCCTTGGGTAAAATATTCCTTTAATTTTTTTCCTGAGCATGTTTGGTATGTTGTGGAATGTTTATTACTTATAGGCAGAGAGAGATTTACCTGCAGACTCTGCGAGCCTTGTGTGTAGTGCAGAAAATCACTCCCACAGAACGGGTATGGCCGAGGAAGCTGCAGGCAGCTGATGAGAGAGCCAGGAGGCTGAAGTGAGCTGCCTTGCCTTGGGGTGCCCCAAATAAGAGTCCAAAACACATATGATCGCTTCCTTATTGATACCCTCACCCCCAAGTATAATTACCGAGCAATAGATTAGATGTCAGGCTCTAATGATATCAGGTCTCCGTCCCACGTGAAGACAGAGGTTGAAAGTTAGGGAGGTTGTGGTGATGACAGTTTGTTCAGGCTCTAAGTGAAACCTCATCCTGCTGGCACTTGGGCTGTCCCATCAAGAGCCTGAATAGACAGCTTCAGTACTTCACTCCGTATTAGTTACTTTCCCCACTCTATAATGAGGTACTCCGATAACAGCAACTTAGGGGATACAGGGTGTATTTGGGCTGGCTGTAGGGGGTACAGTTCATCACTGAGGAGAAGTCCCAGGCAGTGGGAGGTTGGGGAATGGTTGATGAACATCCTTGAGTTTACAGACAGGTCTATGTGGTGTGAATGCTCCTGTCACGGTCAGTTTCCGGTTACCAGGTGATAGTACGGATTTCAGTTGGGAAAATGTGTGTGCAGTCTGTTCTCGGGAGCCATAACATGCTGGTTCCTATAAACCACTGATTGTGGGGCTAACTGGGGAAATATATGCACATGAATTACTCAAGCCATTACATCAACTCATAGTTCCAACCCTGTGTCTAACTAAGTAATGCTAACATCTCCAAGGTAGCATAATTCCTGTTATTGGTTGAATATAAATGGAGAGTTAAATCTGAAAGGAATGCATTAAAAAGGCAAATGTAATACTTCCCATGCATATTAAAAACTATTATTCAGATTAAAACTATTTATAGGCAAAAGAATAGCATGAATATTCCACATGATATACTAATATTGTTCCTATTTGGCCTTGATTTTATAAGCTAATTAGATTAGAATTTTGATCATTGTTTCTAAGATTCAAGAGAGGCCATGTATTTTAGCTAATGTTGTTGAGAAGTGCCAACACTGTGCATGATCTCATTAATATGTGTGAAAACGAAATATGTGGAAGTAGAGAGTAGAACGGTGGCTGCTGGGAGGGGTGGGCATGTTAGACAAAAGGAATCCTAAGTCCTGGAAGTCTGTCCGTCACACTTTGTGGTGGCTAATAATATGGTTCCGAATAGTTGACAGTTGCTTAGACAGTAGCCCTATTACCACTTCCGCTCCACCATAATGCCCACACATTCTTTGACATGCAGTTCCATTGTCCTCACTTATTCACCATGAAGTAGAAGGAATCTCAGACACTGGGGGTAGTAGCATTTTCACAGTCAGGATGCTCAGGGCTAAGTGCTATCTTCTCCTGATATCCCACGGGTTCCCAGAGTTGAGTACAAGCCATAGCTTCCATGTATGCTCTTTAGAAGAGAAGCACATGAAAATTTAAAGAGATATAATCATTTGTGGGGCTGGACCATGAGGGACAGACCTGATAGTCTGGCTTCCTGATAACCAATCTGCCTATTAAGATAGGCATCATGCTTATTTACACTATAGATATGGTGGAAGTGATTTGTACTGATTTTTATACACTTCTATTGACTTCACAGAAAGATTACTGAAGGAAGAAGATATAAAGAAAATAACAAAAGGGCCAAAGAACTAAGATCCCAGAACTTTGGGTCTGTGAGTGCCCATGTGCTCCAGGTAAGCACCCCTCATTCATGTTTAAGTGGATTCATCAGACTAAATGTGTAGGACAGAGGTAGAAAATAAAGCACCCAGACTGACATGGCCAATTTTGGGGAGGGCTTTAGAAAGTAACCTGACAGTTGGTGACAACCCTGATTCAAAGTAGCTTGGATCTACAAGTGGACCAGTTGATTCAACCCTCGCATATCAAGTGGTCACTGTCTCCACAGTAGAAGAAAAAGTAACTGTCAGGACAGATATGCACTTAACTTGATTTTCACTTCTGTCCTTCGTGTCTCACCTCTCTAGTCCATCAATCCCTTTTGTCTTGTTTTTTGTTCTTTAACCTCTTACTTCCTGTCTCTCATCCATATCATCATGCACTGTGGTAATAACTTTGCTCTAACTGAAGAAGGACCACAGATACCTGATACTGAATAAATAGAGTTGCAGGATTCCCTTCAACCCACATTCAAGTCTTCTGTATTTGAAATCTCTGAGTGGTAAATGCTATTTTCATTCATGGCTGAGAATATCTCTCTGGCCTTGGTGGTACGGTCTGTTACGTAGGTAGTCTATGTGGGAGGTCATTTGGGGCAGTTGACATCAGCACCAACCTTACCTCCTTTTATGATAAAGGCACCGTGGAGTAGAAAAGCTTTAAAATGCTCACCCAGAGATTTCTGTATCTGAGATGCTTTCTTTGGACAGAAAGCACCAACCTTGAGCCTGTTGTACAACCTCAATCTCAGTGCTCTGGACCTATAGCTTAGCTTAGCCACTCCAGGCTTCTAATCCCCAGAGTATGCAGAAGTCCAAGCCAATCTTCCCTTTAGACAAGTGAGGCATTTGTTTTCTGTCCCCCTCTGGGCAAAACAATGCTCATCTATTTCACCCAATTATTTAGAGCATCAGATAGTCCAGAGTTGGATCACACAGAAGAACTGGGCTTCTCCATGTACTTAAGGGTTTCCTGCTTGTTGAACTGGTCAACAGATACCATAAGAGTGCTGGTGATAAGTGCTCGACCCCACTCTGTGTTCCATCTTTCTGGTACCCCCATTTTTAGTGAACCCATCTGTAGTATCTGTCACTAGTCTCAGAGATCTAGGAAATTTCCTCCTCATAGATACTGGCCAACACAGAAATTGCTTGCCAAGAGGACACGGGGTCAGCAACAGGACCAGGTCTCAACCAAGAGAAAGATCTGGATGCTACCACAGATCTCAAGAAGCCATACCTCAAGAAAACTGAGTGCCTTGCTTCAGGACCTCAGACACCCCTAGGCACTGTGATCATTGACAGCCTCTGGGAGTAGGTCTTTGCCCCCGAATCTGTCTGTCCATACAAGACTGAAAACTAGGCATTCCCAAAATCTAGACAAGGAAGCTCACAGGTTCATGAAGATTCGGTGTTAGTTAATGTGTATGTGCAAACTACTTGCTCAATCATTAAGATAAACTGGAGTGTTTATTTCTGGAATGCTTTGAGATCTGAGAGATTTCTTTGCTAAAACTGGAGCTTGGGAACCAGATATGGTCTTCTATTTTATTTTTTTATTGTGAAACCTAAATGACCTTCCCTTCTCCCTTTTCCCTTCTCTTCCTTTCTTCCTTTGTGGCCCAGACTAGCTTTAAACTCATGATCCTCCTGCCTCAGCCTCTCACGTGCTGAGATTGCAGGGATGTGAAGCCATACCAAGCTCTGAGTTTATTTTGAAGCTATCACATGGCAAAGAAGAATAAGATCTTACGTGTTAGGGACTGATAACCTACCTCACCTGTTCACATTTCTTCTTTAACCCTTTAAGATGATCATCTTTGTGTCTAATATAATTACTGCCAGTAGTATAAACATGCTGTGACATATGGAGGTGCTGAACAACTATAAAAGCCAAAGCCTGTTTGTCACCGCTGCAGACTTGGGTATTAGGATTCTACTGATAACCCAAGACTGCATGGTAGGCAGAACCTCAGGAGATTCTCTTGTCCATGTTACTGCACAGAACATGGAGCCGGAAAAAACATCTATATTTTGGCCCAGCTCTGATGAATGAAGGTTGCTCACAGATCCTGTAATTCCCAGGACACAACCCTGGTGACTTCCTGCATTGGTGACTTTCCTTGATGCTATGACAGAACACAAAAGACACTTAAAGGGGGGGGTGTTGTTTTGGGTCTGAGTTTTGGGGGATTCAGGATTTGGAATTACCTTCCGTAATAGCAGGGAAGCTGTGGTGGCAAGGACATTACATCTTCACTCAGAAGCAGAGAGACAAATGTCTCTCAGCCTAGCTGACCATCTCCTTTCATTCTGTCTAGGACCTCAGACCGTGGGCTGATTCTGCCCACACTCAGAAAGTGGGATGTTTTCTTTGGTTCAACCTTTTTGCAAACACTCTCAGAGACATGCAAAACGTGTTTCCATAGCGATTCTAAAGCTTGTCAAAGGGACAAGTAAGATTGCCCATCACGCTTCCCTTTCTCTCAGTGTGTGTGTGTGTTTGTGTGTGCACATGTGCACGCGTTCACACAGACACATGCACATACACATACAAACTCACACTGTCCTGTACTGGCTAAAGATTCTGGCTCATTCTTTGAGTTTTCTGAGGTTTGGTACCACTGACCGTGGTCCTGAGCTTTTCTGAAGTGTTTGCTAGGTTTGTATATGGATAGGATCATTGTTAGCAGTCAGCATGAGGATGACAGACGGCCCATTGGTCGCCCTTTCCTTTCTGCCAGAGGCCAGGTTGTCTTCAGCAAAGCCTCCTGAGCTCTCAGGTCCACGTCCAGCTGGCTGTCCTGTAAATTCTGTGACTTACAGGACACTTCTCAGGCTTCAGAGTATCCTGTGGGTGTTGGTTCTGAATCTGTTGGTCTTGGGTAGGGCCTGGGCTTAATCACATTTCAGATAAGCTCTTTTGCTTCTGATACAGAAGGATTACACCCTACTATCTGAGGGCAGAAAGTGGGGTTCCTGAACGTGACCATCCCCCTTTAGATGAAGGAACTGAAAAAGTCACCAGTGAGCAGATCTCTTATCTCTTTAGAGGGGAAAATCTCATTTAATGGGAATGGAAAAAAAGGAGGTGCAACCTGAGGGATGGCTTTCTTGTTCACCCCAGGAGGACTGCGGAGAAAGACAAGCAGGCAGGGAAGAGGCAGGTTGAATCATACTCACAGACACAAGAGGGAGATGGGTTTAATGATATTCACAGAACAATGCAAGAGGCCTGAAGGGTTTTCATCATCTCAGGGAAAGGCATTGTTGAACTGAAAAAGATGAAATAAAATATGACAGAGGCTGAATTAATCAGTTGCAAGAAGCTGGAGGAAGATGTAATAAAGGGAAAATGCAGCTGTCTTTGGCTGCATTTCCTCACCCCATCTTCTCCACATTCTGATGGCTTCATTTCTTGCCCATCTCACTGAGGCTCTGCCCTCAATTCCTCCTTCCTTCCTCTCATACCTGGCTGGAACAAACTCCTGTGTTGTTGTGGGGAGTCTGTTGTAGGTATGTGGGTGTTGATGTACGACCTTGCATATGAAGACCAAAGGTGAACAGTGGGGTCCTTCTCTGTTCCTCTTTGCCTTATTCTGAGAGGTAATGTCTCCCATTTAACTGAGAGCTCATTGATTATGCTAATGCAGCTGGCCAGCAAGCCCCGGGGATTTTCTTGTTTTCTACCTCTCCAACTTTGGGATTAACATCTGTCTTTTACAACATAGATACTGGGAATCTGAGTACAGGTCCTTACGCTCGTACAGCAAGCACTTTACCAACTGAGCCCGGTCTCCAGAACCCTCTTCAAATATTTCAGAAGCAGCTGTAGAGGGGAGTTTGGGGAGTGAGGGGTCCATATGTTATGGAAAATTCTCTGAGGCATTTAGGAGAGTGGCTTGGTTTGTTTTCAGACTTTAACTGACAACGTCTTTATTCTGCCAGGCGTTTTCTGCTTGGCTGCATCTGCGTTTTGAAGTCTTGAAGCACAGTTGAGAGTGGAATCATGTTTGACTCCATTTCTTAAGAGGATAGTAGTTTTAAAAAATCTGCAGTTTACAAGTCAAGCCCTGGCTGCTTTTTTTCCAATGGCGTCCTCAGTTGTACCTGTGCTAAATCCGGGCTTCTGGGGAAAGTACCTAGAAGACTAGAAGTCCTTATGTGTCCTGGGAGCTGGCTCAAAGAGTAGATCAGTGATCCTCATCCTGAGAGAGGTAGATACAGCATTTCTGTCCTCTTCAAGAGAATCCCAGCAAGTCAGTCAACTGAATGCTTACTTTTCAAATGCCTTTGAAGAGCATTCGGTGCTAGTAGTCCACCATCTCCCGGTTATTTCGGTTCTGCATGTGTCATAAGTGAGTCTTCGCAATCTGGATCTAACTGCACCTCCAGTAAGGAGAGCAGACTTGTTAACAACACTTCATGAGTATGTTCTCACAGATGCCTTGCTGTATGGGGGGGCATGGCTTCATTTGATTTGACTTACTTATTTAATATTACTTTGGACTTTCCTTTTTATTTCCTTTTTATTTCTTAATAAAAGGCCTTCTTGGAGTAGTTCCCTCACCCCCAAAAAGGTGCTTATTAGAGAAAATAGGAAAATTTAGTACTAGATTTAGTTTGCAAACACACATATGCAATTATTATTATTATTATTATTATTGTTATTATTATTATTATTAGTAGTAGTAGTAGTAATAGAAGAAGAGGAGGAGGAGGAAGAGGAAACAGAAGAGGAAGAGGAAGAAGACAAATAATATATTGAAATTCCTACTAGTATATTTGGACACTTCGTCATTTATTTATTTATTCATTCATTCAGTTAGCTAGTTTTGGTTTTGTTGAGTCAGAATCTCATATTGTGCAGGCTCTCTTCAAAAACACCATTTAGTTCCTGCCTCTACTTTCTGTGGTGTCTGTGGTGTTTTGAATGAGAATGCCCCTATAATCTCATGTATTTGAATGCTTGGTCACCAGACAGTGTAACAGTTTGGGAGAGATTAGAAGGATTAGGAGATGTGGCCTTATTGGGGTAGGAGAACTGTGTCACTGGGGATGGACTTTGAAGTTTTAAAAGTCCATGTCTGGCCCAATTTCTCTCTCTCTCTCTCTCTCTCTCTCTCTCTCTCTCTCTCTCTCTCTCTCTCTCTCTACCTGCTGCCTGCAGATCAGGATGTGAATCTCTCAGCTAATGCTTCAATGCCAGGCCTGTCTGCTTGCTGCCATGATGATCATGGACTAGCCCTCTAAAACTGTAAGCAAGCCCCTAAATGCTTTTAAAAATAAGACTTGCCTTGGTCATGGTGTCTCTTCACAGCAATAGAACAGTAATCGATCCAACTTCCCTAACTGAAATTGTAGGCATGTGTCACCACAGCTATGCAGTTTATACCGTGCTGGGGATTGAACACATGACTTCTTTCATGCCAGGGAAACAGTCTATCAACTAACACACATTTCCAACCTCACCTTTTAAATTTTCAAAGCTGAATTACTTCATCATTCCTTAGATATTTGTCTTTTAGAATATTCTTGAAACTTGAAATTCTTAAACTTGGAAATCCAGACAAGACTTTGAAGTCATTCAACTCCAGACATTTAGTTTTGAAATGAGACTAAGGAGGGCTGGGATGACAATAAGTTAGGTGGGATACTATGGGCACACATTGAAGAGAAATGCTTGCTTCTAGCTGCTGATGGAACCGATACTCGACTGAGCTCCCTGGGTATCTTGATTGGCTCACCTAGCTATGGCCTAGAATCTGATTCCTTTAGAGGTTAAGTTCTTTGCCCAAGGTTACTGTCGCATTTCTCTTATCCCAAGTTACCGACTCGAAGTTTGAGAATGTATCAAGCTTAGGAGTGAAGAGTGCTGTGTCCTTTGTAGTAGGGCTTCTTCCTTCTGCCAGCTCTCATGTTGTTAATTCTCCTCCCCAAGGAATTAGATGAACTGACTCTGGAGAGCCTGTCTCAACCTCAGTCCCTTCCTTGCCTGAACCTCGATGAACTTGAGCCCAGTTTAGAAGGCACCATTGTTGACCTCGGACATTATGGTATGTGTTTGTGTCACCTCTCAGCAGGCTGCTTGTCTGGGCTCTGAGAGAAGTCCTCAATGTATGTGACTCCCTACCATTCCTGCTCAGGGCTGTAATGAGAAGGGCCTTTGTCCTCTCTGTCCTCATTGCAAGAGTGAAGATGAGTTAAAAACTCACATCTGTTGAGAGATGTCTTCTGAGTATGATAAACAATATTACCATTAACTGAGTAAGAGTTCCCCAAAGCTCTTCTCCCTTCTTTCATGATTGGCTCCCCAGCCCCGCGGGTACATTTAAAGTGAAAACATAAAACAGACTTTACTAGATCCACTCTCCAGATGTGCAGACATCATTGCCAGAGAGCAAGAGTGCTGAGAGAGTTACCCAGCTGGAGGTGCCACAGGTCACCTACAGAGGAAGCCGTGGCTACCTGGTCTTTCTGAGCCTCCCCTACGATATCAATGAAATAGGAATAATGATTTATCTTTCCGTAGTTATCGTCAAAGAAAACAGAATTGAGCGTGGAAGTTCTCTTAGTTTAGTGCATAGTAAGAGCTCAAGAAAGAAGCAAGCACAACACTGTCAGGGAGAGACTTGAAAGCTCCAGTCATTTTGGTCTTGTTCCCCAGCGTTCCTAGTGCCGAGAATAACACACTCTTAAAAATATTCAGTAATTATTTCTTGGATAAATGAATTTATTAATTAATGAGTAAATGGAGAAATGAATGAATGATATATTAGTTTAGATCCTTAGGAAGCAAATGCCAAGGCAAGACTAAAATGCATGACTTTTTTCTAAATACTTGCACGAAAGGACAAAGCTAGGAGAGGCTGGGAGAGCTAGTAGACCACAGTTCAAATCTTACTGCACATAAGATGGGAGACTAGTAGAAATGTGTTGTTCTGGGCTGGAGAGATGGCTCAGCAGTTAAGAGCACCCGACTGCTCTTCCAGAGGTCCTGAGTTCAATTCCCAGCAACCACATGGTGGCTCACAACCATCTGTAAAGAGATCCGATGCCCTCTTCTGGTGTATCTGAAGACAGCTACAGTGTACTTATATATAATAAATAAATAAATAAATCTTAAAAAAAAAATGTGTTGTTCTACTCAGGAAGTCTCCAAGTCACCTGTTGGGTGCCTGCATTCCCACTGCTACTGAATTTTAGCAGCCTTTGCCTGCAGGGGTGGTAGCCTCTGAGAGAAGACCTCATTGACAGTAGGTCCTGGAGGTGCCGAATGTGAACCATTTTCACTGATTGAACATTAAGGAAGTGAAACTTGGCTCGTGTCTTCATCTCTCTCAGCTCCCCCTCGAGGTCTTCCTGAACTGGTAGAGTTTGACTCACCTCCTTCTGCCAAACAGAGACGAGCACCTGATGCTCTTCAAGCTACCAATTTCCAAGTTCAATGTGACACTGGAGGCCATCTTATAGTAGGACGATGACAAGGGCATGTTGATGTCAGATGGATTTATGCTCATTTCTTTTTACTATATTGCTGTTTCCATTTGAGGAGAAGTGGAAGGGATCAGCTGTTTGAGGGTTTTCTTTCCTGGAGTAGGAAGCTGAGAAAGTTAGGTCTTGTGTAGCAACTGATGTAGGTAAAGCTATGCTGGAGGGCACACATGGGAGGGAGAGCCGGTCCTTCGAAAAGGAGCCCAGGATAGGATAATAAACTATCATCTGAGCTAGAGAAGTGGGAGTCTGTTCTCCTGCTTCAAAGAGGAAAAGAAATCATTAAATGTGTTTCCGAGAAGAGAAACCAAAGACATGAAGGCATGTGCTCAAAGATCACCCAACTTCTTTCTAGAATAACCTCTCCTTGGCATCTCCCAGGCTGCGGTCCACTTGCAAGAAACAGTCAAGTGTGGTGAGTGAACACGACCTTGTAAGGCAGCGCTCTGTGCTAAGGCTAAGCTACTCTAACCACAGAGTGACTGAGGAGCTAAGTCCACAGCTAGCTCTGACCACAGAGCCTCTGTTCCAGGAGCGGGGAGCTCCTGCCTTCCTTCCCTCCCAGGTTGGTTTGTTTCACTGCGTTGAACAATATGCTGATTATCTGCTCCATTGCAGGTGGGCAACCCTACTCCCTAAAGCTCCTCCTTCATGCTTTTCTCCATCATAAGCCATACAATTCAAAATAGAACAAGTGCACAGTAGCGTGAGTGGATCAGATATCTTATAAAACAGTTAACAGTTCCATTCTTTTTCTGTAAGTTTGTAGTTTTATAATTATCTTCTCTTGGATATTAAATTGAAAACAAAAGCATAGATATATGTAATGTTTGGGATTGGCAGTCCATTAGTGTGGTAAGCGACTGAGATCACTGGCAAGCATTTTGGGTAACTGAAATTCTGAGGTGGGGCACTTTACATTGCTGATGAACCGTGAAGTAGGCACTCATGTTGCTTGATTTTTGTTTGGAATTCAGCGCCACGCTCTCAGCACCTGGAGGAACCATTGTTCATTACTACCTAGCACGTACATGGAAATTATGCAGTCATGCTTTTAAAGCCCTACCCCAATCATTTAATTCGTTTTTGATAATGAACTGGAAAATTCCTCTGGGAAGTGAGGAGTTAGGTGTAGAGGAGGAAGACAGGGTAAGATATTCGTTACATTTGATATGCATTTATTAGGGTAGAGCTGATTTAGTCTACCTAGTCGTGGACTGCCATCATAATCAAATGAGAAGAGCCAGCTGGAATGTTAAGGCTTCATCCCTGTTTAATTCCTTATCTGTGGTACTGATGAGTTCTTGAATGTTAATTTTTTTTTTTTTACTTTTTTCGATTACAATTACATTTCTCTCATTTCTCTCCTTCAAACACACACACACGTAACTTATGTAACAACTATTAAAGAAAAAGAGGCCATGAGTTTGAAAGAGAACAAGGGAATAGTGTGTGTGTGTGTGTGTGTGTGTGTGTGTGTGTGTGTGTGTGTGTTCCTAAATAAACAAACGTGACCTTCTCAGTCTGTACAATGTTACTTCTATGTTTCCGGGTGACCATTTGATCTCAGATGACCAGTTGTATGCTCTACCCTGGAGAATACTATTTCTCACGCTTGGCATTCCTTAGTTGCCTGTAGGTTTTTGTCCAGGGTTGAGGCCTCAGACCCATGAGCTTTCTCCTCCTTCCATACCTTCTAGAAATGTTAGAAGCTACATGCCTAGAGTCTTATCAATATGGCTGCCTAAGCATGACTTGTATGACACAATACAAATGTGCCCATTAATTTGTGCCAGGTTCTTCCCTGTACTCCAGCCTTGTTTTTCTGCCATGCAGCTGAATTTCAGAGAAAATTCATGATCCTGGATTCACCCATGATTGTGTACTCCTTAAGTCAGTGATTCTCAACCTCTGGGTTGAGATCCTTTGACAAATCATAACAGTAGCAAAAGTATAGTTATGAGGTAGCAATGGAAATAATTTTGTTTGGGGTGTCACTACACTATGAACTGTATTAAAGAATCAGAGCATTGGAAAGGTTGAGAAGCACGGCCGTAAGCCAACCTTTGAGGTCCAGAGGCTGTCCGTCTGCAGTCTAAGCAAATGCAGCCTGTTCATCTCCTTTCCAGTCACTCCTTCAGCGAGTCCTAAACCTTCTCTCAGTTTGGGACGAAACTCTGACCTTGTGGGGTTCTACTCTCTGAGGGAAATCTTCACACACTCTCCTCTTCTGAGAATATGGGAAGAGGCCTCCTTTGCTGAGGCTTGAATATCAAACACTCCTTTGGGATACACAGGTATTTGGATAATTGGTCTCCAGCTGGTAGCTGGCGGTACCATTTTGGAAGGTTGTGGAGCCCGTGGAAGGCAGAAGCTTGTTGGAGAAAGTGTGTCACTGGGGACAGGCAGGTTTTCTGGCCCGGCTTCACTTCTCACTCATTGCTCCCTGACTACAGATACAGTGTGACCAGCCCTTGGGTTCCTGCTGCATAGCTTCCCTGCCATGCAGTCTTTACAATGACTTTAAATGACGTTTGCACGCTCGTGGGAGGCATCACAAGACTGAAGTCTAGAGAACACTGTATTAAGGAGTCGTGCCAGGACACACAGATGTGTGGACTAGAACAGTCCGTTCTAGAGATGGTACTGAGATGCACATAGGTGGGTGCGCGGTTGCAGAAGCAGGCGGAGTAAGGCTTTTTTGTAGAGTTTGTCTGTTCAGGACCGTTATAGCCTCAGTTATAGCCTCTAGTGTTCAAGGCCATTTTCAGCCATGCATGGAAGGCAGGCCAAGTGGCCCTTCCAGTGGTTATCATGCCTCATGTGGTTGCGACCTGAGAGCATCAGATGCATTTGGTATCCTTTGAGATAGGACATCTTTAATTCCTTCATGGGCTTCTTTATCATCTCTTTCTCTTAAATATCCAAGTAGAAACCAGGTGATTTGAACTTCCGCACAATGTTTTCAGCATTTTATTTTTTTAAAAAGACACCCTCTAATGACTCAGCAGTTCCACTGCTATTGCCAGAGAGAAATGAAAACAGACTTCCAAGAGGACGGAATGCAAATACCCTTAGACTTCCTCATAAGTGTTAGAAATACAAGTCCAGCATCTGTCAGCATGGGAGGTCTCCTTGGAAAGGAAAAGTAACTTCTCTCCAAACAGGAAATGTGCACAAATATAAAAAAACAATATTTTAAGCAAAGACACTTCACACTAGTGAGTTTAGAATGAAAGACTATTTCACCAAAGCTCAATCCCCAAAGAAAAAAATCTCCAATGAAAAGGTTCAAATTTGGGGCAATACAAAAATTATAATTTCAATCCAGGACATCCATGAAGACCAGGTTGACCCCTGGGGTGTCCAAAGAAAATGGAAATTTAAGTGAAACAGAGAAATCTATTTAGATTACAAAAGAAAAGCCTGTTGGCACTTGGACTTGGGTTCCAGGAGCAGAGTGTGCATACTCTGGCAGGCAAGGGGTAACTTTCCTTTCATGTACCCAGCGGGATGCTAGTGAGAATTCCACTAACAAGTTGGTAAGACAGGCGGACAGGCTGAACTCCAAAGGCAGGCCCTGGAAAAATTGCTTACAGCATGAAAGTTTCCCCGGGGCCTCCCAGCTGTTGGACGGAATGCAGCAGTGTTTCCTTAGTAGACTCCAGTTCCGATGGAGATCTAGAAGCAGCAGACATCATGATAGGAAAGGAGTCTGTTGGCCCGAGTACTGGTGTTGGAAACAGGAAATGGCGTTAAAAGGACACCAAAGAACCTTTTATGGTAACAGAAACATATTCTTAGGCAAAAACCCACCAGGCTTTATACTGTACATGAGTGTGCTTTGTAACTGATAAGATGCATCTCAGTAGGATTGACTAATAGATGGAGAAAGAGTTGCATAGAAAAACAGAGGAAAAGAGAAATCGTGTTAATTCCAGTGTCTGCTGAGTGCAGAGTCGAGGGTCTTAGAGGAAAATGACTAGACAGAAGGTAGTGATCCCTTGATGCTTCTGCCTTTAGTCTCTGTTGGTGGAGGGTTTGTATTGGAGTTACGGTCAGCCCTGTAGGCAGATGTAAAAGGATCTGGTGCCACCAAGCAGCCCAGGCATGTTGGATAGTTTTATGTCAACCTGACACAAGCTAAAGTTTCCTGAGAGGAAGGAGCCTCAGTTTGAGAAAAATGCCTCCTTAAGATCCAGCTGCAGGCAAGCCTGTAAGGCATTTCTTGTTTGGGATTCATGGAGGACAGCCCAGCACATTTTGGGTAGCACCATCCCTGGGCTGGTGGTCCTACGATAATTAAGAAAGCTGTCTGACTTTGCTGTTTTAAGACATTTATAAGATCTGAAGGATTCATAAAGATGTAGAACAGGCTGTGTAGTTAATGGCTTTTCCATGTCTGAGTCTACACTGCCTAGTGTGTTAAAAATTAAAATATACTTCGATTCATAATTAAGCCTGAAAACATGAATTGACTTCCTGCACTAAAAACAACTATCAGGATTATTTAGTAACAATGGCCATCCTTTTGGTTTCTAAAAGATACAGTGATGACCTAAATTTTCCTTAGTTTACAAATGCAGTAATAGCAATTCAGATACGCTTTTAAAGTGGGACACTTGGGTTGAGCTCCAAGATTCACACTGAAGTGAGACCTAAAACTCCACTCTCTGTACACACGGGTGATGGTTGGTTTGTTTTACAGCATCAGAGTGAGTAAGAATAATGGAGTGAGAACAGTCATGGAACTTGGTTACTTAAAGAGAAATGCCTGGACTTTTACAGACACCTAAAAGCCGTGGACTATTCAACTGTATTCAGTGTTGGGGATAATGTTTATAACCTAATATGTGAAAATTTCTTGGGAAATTCCTGATGTAAACTAAGCATTAACATTGTTTAGACCTAAGTAGAAATTGTGATATATCTAGTTCTATCTATAATCAAATTAACGTTACATTAATGTTACAAATACTAAAATTCCTTTACAGGTCATTACCAGGCATTTTATAAAGTAGTATTAGCAAGGAAAACAAGAACATGGTAACTTTAGTTTACCCACTTAGTAATATCAAACACAAAACAGCCCACTTCAGTCTGATGCCACAGTACTCAAACTGGTAATAGTAGCTATTTGATAGTAAGTGCCTAAATATGTTAGAGCATAAAAAAAAGAACCCCGCCATCCAGCCATTAGTTATCCCTGGTTTACTTTTAAGAGAGAGAGGACTACCCCTGTACCCTTTTGAATTTGTAAGTGGAAAATGTATTTTTATCCAACATCTCAAATAGAATTTAAATGGACGATGTTAGCTTTAAAACCATGCTATAATAATGTACTTGATAGCACTACACAGTCTGTACAAAGAAAAACAAGCAAGAAATTTAGGGGACGAGAGAGGCTTCCTTGGTGTGCTTTTACACTGAGTTGTGCTCTAAAACATGGAGATAAAGTTTGGCATAGCTGTATGCTCTCTCTGTGGAGATCAAACTGCTGGTATGAAAGAGAGAGAGAGAGAGAGAGAGAGAGAGAGAGAGAGAGAGAGAGGAGATAAAAAGAAAAGAAACAAAACCAAGCGAGCCAGTAAGCAGCACCCCTCCATGTCCTCTGCAGCAGCTTCTGCTCCAGGACCCTGCCCTGTTTGCATTCCTATCCTGATTTCTTTGATGATGAACAGTGATAAGGAAGTGTAATCCCAATAAACCCTTTCCTCCACACGTTGTTTTTGGTTGTAGTACTTGATCACAGCACTAGAAACCCTCAGACACAAGGCATAATAGAAAGAGAGAGAGAGAGAAAAGATAGCCCAGCCCAGGGTGTGGTGGAGCAGGTCCGTAACCTCAGCAGACAGGTGTAGGTAGGGGATCAGGAGTGGAAAGTCAGTCTGGAGTATGTATTGAGTTCGAGGGTAGACTGAGCTACGTGAGACCCTGTCTCCAAAAGTTAAAAAAAAAGAAAAGAATATAAAAAAGAGAGAAGATGGCAAACCCTGCCCATGATAGAGAGGCCAGTGAGACATTGGCTCCGTAAAGAATACCGCGCTGGGGTCTTCATCATTATTTAAAACTGTGCTCTCCTCAAGCATGACTAAAGGACATTGATAGTAGTTTTATTAATATTTATCCCTTATTTCATTGAGTTATGTGTATGTTTTATTATAGCATTTCTTTCTACTGTAATAATTGATTCCCAGGAATAAAGACCCCTGCAGTCATTCACGGAATCTAATATTGAATTTTTAAAAACATGCAGATTCTCCACCCTGAAGCATATTTAATAACTTAGAGTGTTCCTTCTGCATGATCTAACTAGAATTTAAACATTATATCCAATTTGAAAAATTAAAGTGAGTACAGACTGACACTTCCCTAGCCAGCCAGGCTGATGTGACATCCTAAGAAGGAGACACAGAAACAGGACATTAGAGTCCCCGAATGTTAGCACTCAGAGGAGAGCAGCACCTGTGGATCTCTGAAAGTAAGTTTCTCAGCTGAGAAGGCTGTGATCCTCCTCTTAGCAAAACAAGAGTAAAACGTAATCATTAAACTAAGGGAGAAAAGAAAAGAACACACTGAAGTTACCTCGCCTGGCCCATCATGGTTCAAGTCTGGAATGAGCCAGTTAAACAGAAAACTAAACCACATCCATTGCAGCTTTTAAGATTGGGCAGGGCTTATGTTTGCTGGGAGAATCTCATGCAGCATTACAGCCGTCTGCTTGGACAGCAACCTTCTCCTTCAGTGGACGTGTCCGCTCCCTGCTGCACAGTCCACATTTGTGCTCTGGGTTCAGTAGTTCCTACCTGGAAAATACATCATGATGCCAGGCAGGTTCCTGGGTTGCCATGGGACTCAGAAAAGAGACCTGTGTTTGGGTCTTGACTTTCCTGTGTGCCAGCATTCTGATTTTGAATAAGACAGTTACCCTGATTGTAGGAGGAACAGTGTGGTCCCCTCTGCAAAAACACTGGATGCAAAAGGCATCTCCTATAGGAGGACCTAATGAAGAACTGCCCGAGAGACCAAGGATTGCTGACAGCAGACAGTGCCAGCCAATTGGGAACTGCTGTTTGGAAGCGATGCTTTCTTGGGACCAATGAGGTGTGGGTGGAGGGTATTAACGAAGCTTGTAGCAGCGTGTATAGCATTTCTCACCTGCTCTCGGAGTCTGTACTGTTGGTCCTACACCAACTCACCTTCAACCTCCAAGGGCAAGTAGGGCACAGGCAGCAAAATGATCTGATGATCATTTTTAAAATTTTTTTAATATATATAATTGACATGGGATTGGTGATACCAACCTCATAAGTGCTGTGAGTTTTTAAGGAGACAGGGTGCTGTGACTGGCACCGGCAGCACCTGGCTTTGGTGAACAGGGGCTGCTTTCACTCCACCTCTTGATGCTCATCCTTTAGTACTGGCTCAGAATCATCCTTCGTGCTTTAGCCTGTTCTGATGCCTACCACGGGGACTCCTCGACTGCTTCCCAAGACTTGGTCTCCTAAGAACTTGCTTTCTTCTGCTGCTCCAAAGTCCCATGAGTCTGTCCCCAAGTCATACCCTAACTTGAGTTCTAATGCTGAGACAGCTTTGCTAATAAGCCTTTGGAAAAATCACTTCTTAAAGATGTACATTTAATTATATTTAATTAAAATTTTATATTAAATGTTCTCTATTCTTGTTCATGACGCATGCATGCAATGAAATAGGACCATATCTACCCCCACGGCCCTTCATCTCCTTTAGGCCTAATTAGTACTTCCCATGTGTATTAGCACGGGCCATCCACTAGAGCATGTGAGGCACACCGGCGGCCACATGTTTACATCAACTGCCATCGATTTTCAGTTGCTTCTCAGCAAGGGGTGGGTGTGGCTGGGTAGCACCCCCTCATCTATGATAGAACTTTGGCTGACTTGGTCTTGTGCAAGTAACCACAGCGTTGTGAGTTCAGGAGTGTGACAGTCCTATTCTGTCCCATAGTTTACATGTCATAGCTCCCCTCACTACTACACAGCTGTTCCCCTTCCATGATGGTCCCAGAGCCTTGGTGTGGGAGCAGTGAGAAAGATGTGTTCAACCAGTTATGCATCTCAGCATTGACTGCTGCCCACTCCAAAATGAAGCTCCCCTGGCCAGTGTTGAGAGAAGCCTTGGTCTATGGATATGAATATAGATGTCTAAGAGGCAAGCAGACAGCAAGAACATTTAGCAAAATAATAAGCTCAGTTCCTACCTAGGACCTATAGCCTCCCCAACCGTGGGCTTTTGCCCAGGATTCAAGTGCTGGACATGAAATTCCCTCCTATGGAGTAGGCCTCAGATCCAGCCAGAAGCCTGGATATTGTTCATGTAGTGTCTCTGGCTGAAGAACTGACTCCTATCTCTTTCAACGTACCCAGTGAGCAACATGTGATGGTAGCACAAATGAACTAAAACCTGTGGGCCAGTGGACCATGCCAGCAACTTGGTAAGGTGGAGCGGTCTGAGATCCTGCTACCCAGGTACTCTCTGAGATGGTAGTGCCTCACTGCTCCCTACTGGATTCCTGGCCAAGAACGTATGTCTACACTCCCCACATTGGTCATGTAGCTCAAAACATAGGTCTCCATGCTAACGAGATATCTAGAGGCCCTGAGGGTTTAGCCAATAAGCTTCCCTTCCCAGACATTCCTTCCTGAAAAAGGTATTTAATTTCTGGTCCACCCTGAGGAGTTGGTATGCATCCATTTTCCATGATGAACAATCAATGAACAGTATGGATGAACATGGACTGTCTCTTTCTTCGAGAACCACAGTGGGGAGCCACAGTCTGTCTCTTATAGAAGTCCTCTCTGCATTTCCAAACAACTGCAGCTAAGCTAAGGACAATAACACATGATCTAAGCTGGAGTTCCCCATTTCTTCATGCCCTGGGCTAGTGGCCATCCTCAGCCTGCAGCCCCCCAACTCCACTCCTAGCTCCTCAAGACTCAGCCGCACCTGAATGACCAGGAGTTTGGGGGCACCCAGTCACACCTCTTTGCTGGCCCTGGACCTTCAATACTTCATTCAGACTCCCATCTTAGGCTGCACTCTCCCACCCCGAGTGGTGTCTCAGTGCTACAGCAGCATAGGGAGATGCAGTCAAACAGGCCCAGCGTTTTACCTCCCCAGGAGCATGTTCCCTCCAATGGCAGCAGGGCAGAGCATGGAACCATAAAAAATAAATAAATAAATAAATAAATAAATAAATAAATAAATAAATAAATAAAATAACACTTGTCATGGTGACTTGCTACACAGAGGTAGGGAGAGTGGATGCTCAATCAGTCGTCAGTAGAAGTACTCTCAGAAACTGAGCTGCGTGACTCTTGTGACAAGGACATAATGTTTGTGAGTGAGTGAGGAGTTTGACTAGTTGAGTCTCATGACATTTCAGAGTGGAAACACAATATTGTCTCAAATGTACTTCATTATATAGTATGGGAACAGAATTTTAAATTGGTTATCAAATTTGCAATGAATGTTGATTGCCCTCAGACATTTATCTGTTTAATTTTTATTGCTAATACTTTGATGTTTGTGTATACTATTCTTATTAGAAAATGGGGGTGAAATTTGCATTTTTGGTTCCTCCATGTGTTATGTAGCTGTTTCGTCTGGATCAGACATTCCCTCCTGGAGCAGGAAGGGGTATGTTAGGGAGGTTCATGAAACTCAGGAGACACTGGAGGCCTCTCCCCCAGGTTCTAAGAGCAGCAAACAACTGCTAGGGTGTAGGATCCTGTTCAGTGGTGTAACTGCCAGCTGTGCAGACAACTCAGTGATGTAGAGTTATACGTTGTCACCACATTTCAGTGGTGAAAAAAGACACCAGTGTCACCCATGCCCCCGTATGCCTCCTCAGTAAAACTCACTGGGTTAGTCACCCAGACGAGACTGGAGTTTTGTTGGCCCATTATTGCCTTCTCTAGTTGGGGTAAATAGACATTTCTTCATGGATTCAGAAAAAAAAGTATTACAGCATTGTGGTTAGACCTAATTATAGTATAATCAACCAAACTCACATACATGCTAGGGTTGTATAAGGCCAGTCGTTCAGTCATTCAGAATGATCTTATTATGAAGTAAAATGGACCGACTTCTCTATGTAACTGGATCTCACAAGTCTAGCATGTCATTCTAGTCTTTTAAATGGTCTTAGTAAGCCTAAAGCCAAAAACATTCCACTATATGTGACATTTAATAAAGTTCTTACATTTCTTAATTCAGTTCTTGATGTGTAGAATATTCTATTTTGTGTCCATAAAGAGCTTTGCCAAAACTGCTGGTGGATACAGTTATAATTGTAAGGGTAGTGTTTATAACCTAGCTTATTCTCCATTTCATCAACTAAACACACCATTAGGATAGGCAATGGAGAGGGAACCAAAGAAGCCCACACTCCTATCCTTGTGTCTGTAAACATTAAGTTATAGGACAAAGCCTGTGAATTCAGGCTGTAAATGGAGCTAAGGTTTCCAGTCAGATGAGTTCAAGGTAGGAGACTCTTCTGATTCTTAGAGTAGTCTCTGTGTCATCCCAAAAGTCCTTAGCCAGAAAAGGGGAGCTGAAGGGATGGCTCAGTAGGTAAAAGCACTAGCTGTTCTACCAGAGAACCAGGGTTTGATTCCCAGCACCCACCTCATGGCCCACAGCCTCTGTGATTCCAGCTCCAGGGGATCGAACACCCTGTTTTGGCCTTTGCAGGCATTGTACTCATGTACATACTCATCAAGTTGAGAGAGGAAGGCAAAGGGAGGAAAATCAGAGAGGGAGTGTGGGAGGGGTGTGGGGGGGACATAGCTGCCATTGCCATTGCTGCTTTTGAAGATGCAAGAAGAGGCAGTAAGTTGGGGGAGGTGACATCTTGAAAGAGGAAAATGGCGAGAAAAAGGACTCTGTGTGGAGCCTCCATCGAGGAAGCATCTTCACCCAGAGATCCACGTCAGATTCGTGGTCTGTGCAGCTGTGAAGTAAATCGTTTTGTATTATTCTGTAAGTCAGTAGGACTAACACACTTAGAGAACTAATATAGCTGTACTAGAATATACTGCTCCATCCAAATAGCCATGATTCATATTCTCTCTTTCTCTCCCCCGCTCTGTGAAGTGATATATTTTGCTTGTTTTTAGGTCAGACATTAATTTACATGATTCTAATAGGCATTCGAAAATTTTGCCTTCCAACCCATATAAAGTGATTTTTTTAAAAGTCAGGAAACCCTGGGTTCGGTCCCCAGCTCCAAAAAAAAAAAGAACAAAAAAAAAAAAAGTCAGGTGAGGGTCCATCATACCACATAGTAATTGTTGTAGGTAGGAATGCTTCCTTTATTGATCACTTGTCAAGCTCATGGTTCTTGGAAGTAAAACAACAGTCTTTACAAAAGGAAAAATGAAGTTTTTACAAAAGGGAAACAAAATGCTTTGGCAAGGCACTGTAGGAGCAGCATCTAATGAGTTTGTCACACAGGACTGACATCACTTTCCACCAACTTCTTTTATTTCTTAACAAAAATAACTCTCAAAACATAAAACTTGGAAGCCTTCAGAGGGATCTTAAATAATTGTCGAGCGTCGTAGGAGCAGTCTGTGTGTGAAGACAACCATGGGCTTGAGTTATTCTAAAGTCTGTCAGGTTTCCCCTGTGAACTGCAGGGAAGTATGGCTGTGACGTTGCCAGCATCAGCAGCTCCCCCGTGGCACGATCCTTGAACCCCATCTTGTTCTAGGTATTGGGGTCTGCATGTGGCAATAGGCTCAGATGTGAACGGCCTTCTCCAGCACTGTGGTAGCTTCCTTCTTTCCTTCCTGCTAACCCCATTTGGCTCATCAGTATTTGTTTCTCCTATCTGTTCCTTCCAACTTTTAGGGAGGATTATTACTCTTAAAGATTGACCAGTAAAGCAAATATTTCAGATGAGTTTAAGATGCCTACCATCTTGATTTATGTTTTCTGCTTGGATGTTCGGGGTTGCAGAGATCAAAATGGTTTTCCCCTTTTTTGTACCCCAAATAAATTTTCTCCTGTTAGTTTATGGAAAAGAAACAAAGTCAACCCCTGTGCCAGCTGCATTCAACACGATCCGTTTTTTTTTTTTCTCTTCCAAATAGCATAGAATCCCCACCCTCTGCCCTCAGCCTCCCCACGGCTTCATTTTCAGACACAATTTGACAACTTATGCAAGCAGATGCTTATGAACATATGGTCTTTAAATACTTTACATAGTATTTAGCATCCTTTTTATTTCTGAGATTACAGTTTCGGGTAAGAGCAACCTTTGTGCGTTCACAGCACTAAATGAGAAAATTTAGAGGCATCCTTGACAGGACTAAACATTGCTTTTAAATGCTTTATTTGGCTGGGAGTGGTGACACTCAGCTAAAATCTCAGCACCTTAGGGGCTGAAGCAGGAGGATCGGGAGTTCAAGGCCAGTCTGGGATACATAGTGAGACACTGTCTGGAATGGAAGGAGGGCGGGAAGGACAGAGGGATGGAGGCAACAGAGGGAGGGAGAAAATAAAGGGAGGAAGGAAGACCCTGTTAATTCTGTATGTAACAAGGAAAATAAGCCAACATGCTTACATGCCACACTTTCCCTATCGCTGAGAACTTTATTATCCCTTGAACTGCCCTGACATCATTGCATGCTCCACACTCCTACAGCCACTGTGTTCTGAGTTCAGACTTCCATTAGCAGGCCGCCATGGTAAAGTCATGTGTCTCCCGCTGTATTAGAGCTATCTGATGATTTTCGTGCTGGCAGTATCTGCTGGTTTTATTTCTCAGGGGTGGTGCTCCTGAGCAGGGCTTAGAGACAGGAGCCTGTCATAGCATGGCAGCTGACAGCTGTCCGCTAGCCCTTTGCTGCTGATGTGTAACCTTGGGAAGAGCATTGCTGGCATCCTGAGAGCTTGCTAGAAATGGAGACTCTCGACTGAGTGGAGCAGAAGATGCGTTTAAAACAGCCAGTGATTTGTGTTCATATTAAAGGATTTGAAAAGCACTGAGCTAGACTCTAAACCCTGCTATGGTGTCTGTCTGGTTCGCCATACACCCTTCCCCGTGACTAGCTTTGTGGTGATTCTTGCTTAGTATTTATTGAATAAAAAGCTAAACCTGGGTTCTACAAAGAGTACTACTTTTTGTTAGAAATTGTGTGTCGGCATGCCTTTCTTGTAAGGATTAATTTGTTGGGACAAACATTTAGACAAGTTGGTAGAATGTGTGTGCTCAGCATTCTCCTAAAATAATTTCTCTCCTTTCTTGAGGAAGATCATTGTCTAATTTACGTATAAGTCTAAGGTATAAAGAAAGGTGGAAAGTAGTGAGTGTCTGAGACACAGGGAATGATCCCTTGTGCATCTTTCTGAGTTCCTTGGTCAGTGCTTCTCTCCTTACAGAAACATCCACACCCAAATAACACCTTACAGACCAGCAACAGCATAAATGGTGCTTTTGTCAGAAAGGACCACACCCAACTTTCCTAGAAGTGGCCACATCACAGAGTCATCCTCCCTGATGTATTTTTAAGTGTATTTGCCTCCAAGAATTAAAAACACCAAAGAGGTTTGGGGGATGGTGTGTGTGAATCAGTGGAATTCCTGATAAGTAACACTTTCCATGTCAGGATATATGCAAATAGGGCTTGGTGAAGTATTCACTGTTTTTAAGTAATAGACTTATGAGTACCACTCTGAAAATACTTCTTAGTGTGATTTTGTGAGCATGTGAGACAGAGTTAGAAGCCAAGAGAGGCACTGAGAGCATTGTCAGCTGTTAAAAAAATTGTAGCATCTGTGGTATGCAGACTTTGAAGCTGACCTAACACTGAGTGGTGAGTGGAAAGAGAGGTGGGCTGCGAAGAGTCGCAGGCTACCCTGGAACTCCCTGCCAGCCTCAGCCATCTGCTGCCCAGCGATTCCCATAAAATAATGCTCCCTGGGGCTGAAATTTCTGTGGCCTGGTCTCCAGTAGAAGTTCAGCTGCTCAATTGGTTTTCCATACACTGCAGTGGAATATCTTGGCTTTTACGTGTCTTGAGATAACTAGCAAACTGTAGGAAGGACACCTGAGAGACATCCGCAGATGATGCAGTAGCCCACTGGATTATTTCTTGTGCTTGAGATGAATAGGGTGGTGATTTGCTAAAACCTCCAGTTTAGGCCAGTTCAGTTCTTTGTTCCAAATTACCTTCAATATGTTCAAAGAAAAATTGCTAAGATCTAGAACATTAACAGATTTCATAAATCACCTCTGAAACTGAAAGCCATTAATATCTTAATTAAGAGGTTGGAAGCCAGAAATTTTTTCTCATTTTATCTTTGTCATTATTGTTCAGTTTTACTACTTACAAGGTGTGTAGAACATAGGTAAAATGTTTTCAAGGCTACATGCTTTCATCTACTTAGTGGAAATAATAACCCAAATTGTAGGGGACTAAGGACAATGTTAAGAGTAGCACAGAGCTCGAGTTGGAGAGAGCACCCAGTCATCTTCCATGAGAGAAGTGCAATCAGTGTCAAGGCAAGATACAGTACTTTCTCAAGGTCCACACACAGCTTTTGAAATTAACAGTTTAATTACCCAGAAAACGGATTATTTATTAGGGTCTTCACTATGTGAGTTAAGTATAATCTGTAATAAAAACATTTTATTTTTTCACTTCCGAAAGATACAAACTCACTCAGCCTGGTTAGTTCCGCTTGTCAAATTGTGGCCATAATGATGTCCGTTTGGGCCAATTAGTTTAGCACCAAGAAAAATGTTTTTGTTTGTCAGGACCTTAGACAGCACCCAGGATTCCTGCCAGTCCCCGGCAGGTGTGTAGGGCAGAGCTGGCCGCATGGTGATCCAAGGCAGGAAAACCTATCTGCAGGAGTGTGCCCCTGCTCTCAGTCCTTGTTATGCCCAGTGCGAAGCTTGGAACAGAGCTCTTTGAAGGAAGTGCCTTTGCCAGCCATCTGGAGTCCATATCCTGGCAGATAAAAGTTCAGCTACAGTCTCTAAATGCATAATAAATGCAAATGTCCTCTGTGCTAAGGAGTCTAATAAGAGCAAGAATGTACGCCGGTTTTCCCACTGGACTCTCATTTGGGATTTAGGGCAAATCTGTCAGATTAAAATGCAGAGCTCGGGAGGATCTTTGCAATGGAAATATTCAGCCAATTCATGCAGTTGTTATGGTGGAACTCTCTGCTGTGGGTTTATAATGAAATTGGGTGATTTGCCTGATACCTTGATAAGTATTCTATAACTCAGCGGCCATGTGCACAAGTGACCTCCTGCCTCTAGGCAGGCTTCTCTGAGTCACTTCCATTTTTTTTCTCCTTTACTTAGAGTATGAAGAGACTTCATCCATCTCCTTCACCACAGTGTAGATTTTTAAGATAAGGAATGATGGGATTTTTGCTCTCTTTGGGAATGTACCTGGTGTTTGAATATTCTAGAGATGATTTATATGCATAGCTTTTGCATTTGATTCATATCACAAATCTATCAAGATAGACAAGTCACATGCTACAGATGAAAGTCACATGCCCTAGATGAAAACTTGTTCAAAATGATACTTTGTATAATTGCGTATCACAGGGTTATACAGTATATATTATTTAGATACTTTATAATGATATGGAAATTTATTTTCTTATTATAATTTTATTCTTTGAGCATTCAGTGTATTTTGATCAAATTCATCTTATGCTCCCTATCAGTACTCCTCTTGAATTTCCCTACATTCTTCTCCCAACTTCATGTCCTCTTTTAAAAAACACTTACTGAATCGATTAAGCATTGTCTATGTGCATATGGATATTGGGCGACCCACTGGAGCAAGGTCATTGTACCAGAGACCGCACCCCTAAAGAGAATTGGCTTCCCCCATCTACCAGCCTTCAACTGTCAGGAGCTCCTCAGTTAGGGGCAGGAGCGCCTGTGCCCTCCATCAATACTGGGATGTTGACTAGACATAAGAGTAGCTGTAGCCAGCTCTAGATTATTCCAAGTACAGCAACAGAATCCCCGCTCCCTAAGTGGGGAGGATGCAGAAATGTGGTGAGAATGCTGGTGTTGCTTGTAGTGTGGATTGCCCCATGGAGTAGGTTAAGCCTGTGACATTGGCCATCGAGATGGAAGGCATGAAATGACTTCTCAAAATGAATTCAGGCTAAGTGTAGCACTCTGCGTTAAGGCCTGAGACTCAGCCTTGTCTGTGCCCCAAAGTAAAACAATCGTAACCACCTGAGTTTGGTCCCTGGGTGACTCTGTGTGTGTGTGTGTGTGTGTGTGTGTGTGTGTGTGTGTGTGTGTGTGTGTGTGTCTGTGTGTGTGTGTCTGTGTGTGTGTATGTGTGTGTGTGTGTGTGCGTGTGTGTGTGTGTGTGTGTGTGTGTTGGGTACAAGCTTTTAACTGGATTACTTACCTCAACCTCTACTGGAGATTTATACAATCACCATGGAGTCTTGTCATCTTAGACTCTTGCCTTAGAAGATCTTGATCAAAGGTTCTCAGCTATCCTGAGCATCAATCTCCTTGAAGGTTGCTGAAGCACATTGATGGGCTAGTGGCATATGGATGCTGGCAGGTCTTGTGGATACTTTCCAACCTTGTGGTAAGTGATATCCCACGAGTATCTTGAAATCAGCCATGGTGTGACAGAGGCCACCTGCCAGAGTTTCTCTCCCATGAGGAATGGGTCACTCAGTGTTTAGCAGCATGCCCCTGGCAAAGAGCCTCACCACCTAGACCTTCTAATCAGTAGGTCTAGATAGAGCCTGAAATTTTCATATCTAGTGCACTAATAGTTTCTCTACCGCCTTAATTTCTTCTGATGATGATAAAGTAAGCAGACAAGAGCAATTTAAGGGAGAAATGGTTCATTTTGTCCTGCAGCTCAAGGGTTTAGCCCATCATTATGCAAAAGTCAAGGCGTCAGGAGCTTGAGGCAGCTTGTCATGTCTCATCCACAGTCTGGAACAGAGAGTGGTGGATGTTGCTTCTCAGCTCCTTTCTCCTGTTTGCACGGTTCAGGACCAGGCCCAGATGCTGCCTACAGTGAGCAGGACTTCCCGTCTCAGTTCACTTGTTCAAGATAATCCCCATAGGCACACCCAGAGACCTGCCTCACAAGTGACTTTACATTTCATCAAGTTGACAGTTGGGATAAATCATCACGCCAGGGCATGCTATTGATGCAGACAGAGAGAGTGTACACTAGAAGAGATTTGTCTAGAACAGTCCTGTATAATTCAGGAGCCACTATCTACAGGTGGCTTAAGACTTCCAATTAATAGTTCTTATTCTCTGCATGACCGGCTGTTGGTCTCTGTGTTAACTGCAATCTACTACAAAAAAGAAACTCCTCAGATTAGGGTTGAGAGATGCACTTTTTCACTTTGAAATTTTACACTTTACGAAAAAGAAAAAAAAAGGAACAGTATGTTTCTGTATGCCTCCAGTTTCCTCTTGTGATAACCCTACCCGACATAATACAATATCAAAACCCAGAAGAGTAATATCAGAATAATACAGCTCAAGTACAATGGTAGTTAGGTCTTATGCCGCCCTCCCGTCCATGGTCGGGTCTGCAGTTCTAGGGCCTAGCTGAGGAGGTCTCATTGGTTTTTAGCTGAATCTCCCTGCTCCCTTCTGACCCTCATTGTCTTCAGTGACCTTGACATTTTATTCCAACCTCATTGCATATTTTGTAGACTGTCTGTGTGGCATTTGCTCATAATTAGACTGAGGCTATGTCTTCTGGCCAAGATGGTCATGTGTCTGACATGGTGAGCACACTTGATGTCCATGTGCTTGTTTACTACTGGTGCTAACCTGGATCTCTTGAACAAGGTGATGCCCATTGTCCCTGGCTATTGAATGATCTCTAGTTAGCATTTTTCAAGCATTTTGTTCCCAGGACACCTTTACACTCTTGAAAAACCATTCAGAGCACAACAGAGCTTCTCCTTCTCTTAAAAAAACCCTGATGTAGATATGTGCTGTGTCAGATAGGGACAAACCTTGAAAAACAAAACAAAAATGTAGGACTCATTCGGGCTAAGAAGATGGCTTAGTTGGTTAATTGCGTGCATCAGACCCGAGTTCAGATCTCCAGCATCTGAGTACAATACTGGGTATGGTGTTGGGCATCTGTAACTCAGTACTGAGACAGTCAGCGGGAGTGGACAGGGAGAATGGAGCAGGAAGAGCCACTGACCTTGTGACCTTCGAGGTTCAGTAAGAGACTGTTTCAGAAAATAGAGAGTGATTGAGAAAGACACCCAATAAATACCTATAGCCTCCATGAGCCTGCACACACACATGTACATGTGCAACACTCATGACCACACACACTCGTGCACTACACATGTACATATGCAACACTTACTTCGCCCACATGCACCACACACACACACAGTCATTTAAAGTAAGAACAATATACCTAGCTCATGTCAACAAAGATGGCATATTTCTCATTAAAATGAACTGTTTTCCAAAATTAAAAATGAATTGAGAATTGATATTCTATACATTTGCAGATTTTCACAGTTCCTCTAGTAGAAGGCAGCTGTTTTGTGTTTGGGTCTTTGTTATATTACATGCTGTATAATCTCTTGGAAGCTCCACTCAACCCAGAAAGTCAAAAGGGGAAAGTGCTATGAAATATTAAAGGTTTGGACTCCTTGCTCGAAGCAGCCCAGGAACTCCCAGGGGTTCCTGGACCACTCTTTTGAGAACTGCCATTCTAGGCACAAAGAAGAAACACTAAAAAGAGGAGGTATTAAATATTCCAGGAGATCATGAATAATTTCTCTAGTCATTCTGCTCTGTTAAACAATTCTTAATAATCCAGAGAAGGATAATGGGGCAGTAGGAGCCCATTTTGTGACCAGGGTGCTCCACAGTAAAAGCTCTTCTTATTTAAATTTCATAGGTTTGAAGTCATTAATAAGCAGAATTAATGTTGCTGATATTACTGTAATGGTCATAAGAATGTGCAGTCTTACTGCGAGGGTGCACTTTATGCTCTCGACAACATTGTATGTGCTAAGTAGGTAGCTGAGAGATTGAAATTAAAGTTGCTTGAGGGGGTCCCCTACAGGGATGCTTATATGGTGAAATAGTTCTCTGACTTATCTATCCCTCCCAAAGACTTTGGGAGCTTCTAAATCAACTACCCAAATACTGGACTCCAGCATCTGCTGGGCACAGCACTTTCTCATCATTGAAGACCCCCTGGAAGATGCAAATGATCAGATAATGTGTTCCGTATCACTCTTCGCAAGTAAACAACCCTTGACGAGACAGAGTGTCGGCGAGTGCAGCCCATATATCATAGCAGGTTCACTTTCAGCATTTATCATTGTGGAAACGGACCCTTCAAATGGCGGGAGAGATGGTGGTGATGCTGACACGTGTCCCAGGTGGGATTTCAGAATGCATCTTTAGATACATTGTTGTATGTCAGCATTGATGAATTGAACATGCAATTCTCTCCATTTCGGCTTATCGAGTAATAGTCTTAAATGAATGCATTCCTGTTTGTTTGATTCTCTCTGGGGAAGATACGAAATTACTTTTAGCTGAATGGGGTATGAAAAATTAGCTGCATTTGGGAAAATGCATTTAATATGCAGACGGGATAAACACAATTCTACTTGGGTGCACAGTAAAACACCAGTGATCTGAACTGTATGAATCTTGCTATTCATCTCCGTCTCTTCCATTCTGTATGTGTTAGCTCCCAGAGTCTCCCAGGGCTTCGTTGCTGGAACCTGACTAATCCAGACCCTGGGTTCTAAATTGGCTCACACCTTACCACACTGTCACTAAAATTCCTCTTCCTCATTATTCCTAATAGTTATTTCCTTATATGTGTATTACGATTTGTTTACCTGCTTGTATTTGCTGTGCTTGGGATTGAACTCAGGGCCTCAAGCATGCCAGGCCAACCCTGAACTCACGTCTGGTCCCATTTTCTTTTACCTTAATTTCATTATTTTAATGTCATTTGCATTAAGTCTTATATATTTACCTTCTGTGAGTGACAGCATTGCATGTATGCCTATGTATGTACATGTGCCTGTGGTGTCATTCCTCAGGACATTCCTCTCACCAGCCTGCAACCCAGGAATGAGAGCTGGCTAGCCAGTGAGTCCAGGAGATGTGCCCCTCTCTGCTGCCCTAGTCACGATGCCTTTTAAATGAGGATTCTGAACCCGGACCTGGGGCCTTGTGCTCACAGGCCAGACGCTCTCCTGACTGAGCCAAGTCCCCAGTCCTGGCATTAACCTTTTCTAGTAACATTTTAATAGCAACCACCACTGTTTTAAACTGATTTTTGTTTATCTTTTTGGTAGAATATCAAAATAGTTTAAATTTGTCAAAACCGTTCCCTTCTATTTCCTTAAGACTCTTTCATTCTCCCTATCCTGTACTTGTGTGTGTCTGCCCAGTGTCAGGGGTTTGCTGTTTGCGTTTCTTTTTTTAATCTGATAAACATCAAGTGAAGAAAGCTTGCCCTGTAGTGAGGTGCGTGATGAGGCTGAGCCCTGAGGTCGAGTCCAGCCATCCCAGTAGCAGCTGAGGATCATAGATCAGGTCTCAGCACTGCCAGCTGTGAGCTGGGCTCTGAGGCGGTGCTGCCTTTCACACTTGAGGCCCTTCGGTTGTCCAGGTCTAGCAAGCCATCGCTGGCTCGCCTGCAGAATTGCCCTTACCCAGTGCAACCCCGACTATGCTCACTCCGTCTGCTACCCAAGTGATCTTTCAGTTAGATTATTTCTGAGATAGGGCCTTATGTAGCCCAGGCTGGCCTCACGTTCATTGTGTAACAAGCAATGACCCTCCTGCCTCCAACTCCCAGTGCTGGAATCACGGGTTCTCTATCAACTACAAAGCCCAGGTTTGTGTGGTGCTGGGGATAAAGTCCAGAACCCTGTAGGAGCTAGACAAAGCACTATCAAATGTGCACCTTCAGGGCCACTGCACAAGTTATACCTGTTGGGTACCATAGACCATCAGTGACCACACAGATGAGGTGAACGTGCTCTCCTGGAGTGGCATGGCTGCTTGATGCTGGAACCCTGCTCTTTTCCTCCAGTGAGCAACTGTTGGTATGCACATAGTACCTATTACATGTAGTTAAAATATACAAAATATGATGTATATATAATGCACAATAAATATATGTATATATATACACATATACATATAATGAACATATTTTCTAGCCCATTGGTTGTGATTTCCATGTGCAACTCTGTGACTAACACAATCAGTGATTTGTTGCCTGTGCCTCAGCAAATAAATGAATGCTAATGAATATGCGAATACAGACATTTCATATGGATTTGGTAGCTTATGTGTGATAAGTATTGAAAGCCCTTTGCGAGCTAAGATGATGATAATAACTGTATCATTATGGTAATGACTAAAGTAGGAACAGGATGATTAAGATATGTCTACAGTCTACCATGATAAAGAAAACCTTAGACTTTCCAGGAAGATACGATAGTAAACAGAACCACAGATCAACATGAAGAATCCAAACACTTGTCTACTGTTCATGTAAATTTATTATAGAAAAATGCACTGTCTTATTTAGTAAAAGAAGATGTTTTTAAGTAAGTGATGTTGGAAAAACTGCTTTTGAAAAAGGGTAATTTCCTACCTAAATAAATGTTATATAAATTGAACATGTAAGCATATAGAACATTAAATAGTGTATTGGAGAATAATTTTCTAATCTTGGAATATGAAATTTCTTTATAATTATGACACAGAAAATAAGTGCTAAGGGAATAAAACTGCCGGTCAACACATGAGCAAGTGAATAGTCAGCTTTCAAAAGAATAAAGGAAATCAAATGAGCAATAACCAGTTTCGAATGGGTCGATATCCGCAGACAGCATGGGAATGCAAGTTAAAAGTGCTTCGAGATACCACCTCCCCCCAGTCAGAATGGATGCCATCAGCAAATCTGAGGTCGAGTGTGGGAAAGGTGTGGAGAGGAAGGGACATGACTCACTGTCTGTGGTGGTGCAGATTCATATGGTCATTATGGAAATCTGTTTTTATATTTCTAAAGAAATTAAAAATGGAATGACCATATGACCACACTATTTAATGTTTTCACATATACACAGAAAACTCCATACCATATCATGAGATATGTGCCCCCCGCCCCACATTATGTCTAATAGAAAAACTACAGTCAGCCTAGTTGTTCATTAACAGGTGAATGACACGCAAAGGCACGCATGAGTACTGCTGAGCACGGAGCAAAGTTAACGTTTACAGACCCACAGGAAGTGGACAGACTCAGAACGTCTGATATGGTGTTCTCCTTCCTGTGCGGGATGTAGACACACTCAGAACGTCTGATATTGAGTGTTCTCCATTGTGTGGGGATCTCGGGTAACGTGTTTATGTGTTAATACGTGTACATGTGGGTGCAGCATAGCATGAAGAGAGAACAAGAAAGGCAAATACAAGGGATGAGGAAGGACTGGATGCTGGTTACAGAGACAAGTTATGAAAAGTATAACACTAACACTAATTGTTTTTCTAGTTCTAATTCTGTCATGGATTTTTTGGGGGGAGAGGTTGGTGGTTTAAAATTTAATGTGAGGCTTCAGATTGTCCACTCCAGATTCCTATTCTACCTGTATAGAAGTACATTGAGTTGCATATGCCTTGGGTCCAGTTAATATTGGTATGTGTTATTTATTTGCAAGTTCTCATAAACATTTTATTTATGACACAAACCCATAAAATATAAAAGACATACAGAATAGTGTATATGGACACAAGATTTCTTTATTATATCTGTAAAATAAGAGATATAGTAAAATGAGATATATCAAGTTAAAGTATTTCCAATTCTTATAATTAATGTATTTTCCATTATATAAAATAGAATATTTTATATATATTTCTTTAAGCAATTAGAAAAATTGAGAACAACCCAACAGGAAAAGGGCAAAGAAAATCACTAATTTCATGAAGAACTACCTCAGTGACTAAAAGTGGTTTGACCTTACTAAATATTGAAAAATAGAAATTTTACACTGTGATATGCCACATTTTCTAAAACAACAAGTATTTTGAGGACTGAGACTATACAGTGTTAGCTGAAGTGTGCAGGAAAACAGGATTATTTATACACTGTTGCTGTATAAAGGAATTTGGTATTAAATTCCTTTCTTTTTTGTGGGGCCACTTTGTGCGGCCTTTCTGGTATAAATGGCTGGGCATTGCTGGGAACTGCTTTCCTTGCCTATTGAGCAGTGGGTTGCTTCCTTCGTGAGTCAGTGATTCGGAAAGGATTACGTATAGAGTGCTGATGTGGTTGTTGCTGATTCCGAAAGGATTACATGTTGAGTGCTGATGCAGCGATTGTAAAACACCCTGTGCCGCAAGGAATGCAGTGTTCCAGATGGTTAAAAAGAAAAACTAAATAAATTAAAGATGGCATCTTACAAAATGCAATGAACTCCTCCTAATGATGTAGAGAGATACAGTAGGTCTCCACAGGACTGGACTATGCCACAGCCAGTTAAAACAGAGATCCCTCGGTGACCTGATGTATTGAAGCTGACACAAACTGTAAAGCAATAATGTTTCCCATGTTTAAAGAAGCAAATGACCAAGCCAGCCCAGTCAGTCAACAGGGTCTCAAGGGAGGGAGGGTTGAAAAGACAAAGACAATCAGACATCATTATAACATGACTCCAGCCAGTGCTGAGGCTGAAGCAGCTTTCCTTTTTCCCAGTCTGCTTTTCTATCATTCTAGGTACATCCACAAAAACATGGTCAGTTCTTAGACCAAAGACAATGTAATCAAGCCAAGCAGTAAACAAGGAGATCATACAAGGTCATAATCCAGCCAAGCAGTAAACAGAGCCCCATGGTCACTTTCTAATATTCTTACCTGAACCTTAACAGATAAAAGTGTCTAGAATTGATGATGTATAACATCAAACAATGTGAAAGACATAGAAATTCCAAGTAGCAAAATACGGAAGGAAAGGAAGAAAGCTACAGGTTGAAAGCAAGCTATAGGTTGATAACCATATTAAACGTCAGACAAGCCAAGATGGCTGTTCTTAAAGGAGCCCAGAGAGGAGAACAAGAGATGATTTGCAGAGGAGATTTGCCAAACGTACTGCTCACCCGACAGTGGCAGAGCACGACATCTACACTGTGTGGAAAGACACCTCCAACTTTAATCCACAGCGAGTGGACCAAGGAGCTGAAATTAAAATCACAGGAGACACTAGGATAGAGTCACTAAGACTCAACTAAATTTGAAAAGCCAGAGAGCACCAACTGTCTCCAGGGCTGCAGAACTGTAGAACAAACTCTTGCTTTGCTGGCACGGTATAAACTGGTGTGTGATCTTTGAGGATAGCCCCTGGCATCATGTGACATAGCTCCACAGTTTAGCCCCAGAATCGATTCCTTGGAACTATGAGTGCATGAGCGTACCAGGAAATCAGTCACAGAATGCTGTGATGACCCCAGCAACAATGGGAGGGCTTAATAATAACATAAAGTTTTAGAATTGTCCTTGGTTAATCTCCACTGTTAACTCATTGGATGGAGAAGCACACATCTAAGTGAGTCAGGACATTTCCAGGGGGTTTTAACTAATGATTAAGGGGAGGTGAACACCCCTTTGTACAGTGACATCCTATACATGTGGGGCCCATATGGAATGACAAGGGAAAGGAAAAGGCTTGGTGGAAAATAGGCACATTGCCCCCACCCCCTCTGTCTCTATCTCTGTCTGTCTCCCTCCTTCCCTCCCTCCCTCCCTCTTCATTTGCTCTCTCCCTCCTTCCCCCACTCCTTTTCCTCTCTTTTGTTCTTTTCCTCCCCTCTCCTTTCTGGTCATCATTGTAGCTGCACTTCTGTGCTGCTTCCCAAACTGCCAAGACTGGAAGTTTAAAAGCAATAAGCCTCAAATAAATTCTTCCTCCTAAATTGTTTGTTGTTGTTTTCTTTTTGTCACGGCGATGGAAAAGCTACTGCAGAAAGTTGATCCTAGGAACATGGGTCATTGATCTGACTATATCTGATAAGGAGGTTCTGAGACTTTTGGAACTAATTCGTGGCAGGAATTTGGAAGAGTTTAGAGATGTACCAAAGGAGCATTGGAACACTGTAGGCAGAGCTTAGTGACTGATTCTGTTAAAGCTCAAAGGCCAGAACGAGGTAGGACGGCAGGCAGTAAGGGTGTGCTCATGGGCAGACGGGAGCAAGGCTTCTGTTGGGAGTTGGGCTTGGGACCATGCATGCTACATTCTGGTAAATAATTTGCTTATTTACATCTGAAGCCCATGACTGTAGGAGGCTGGATCTTAAAGGGGCGGACAATTCATCTGGTAGTGGAGAATTCAAGGCAGGTACTGTTAAGGCTAGCATCTGCAAGATACTTGTAACCAGGTTTTTAGTGAGAGTTTGGAGCAAAAAGCAGAGCAGAAAATTTGAAAACTGGGACATTTTGCCAGAGAAGGAGCACACTTCCTTCTGACACAGAAGAAAGTACAGCTGCTGGAGAGATTAAAGCCATAAAAAAGCCAAACCCTTTGCATCAGCTTAGTCAGAAACTGGTCAGATTCCACCAACTGCAGGCTCAAGGATACACAAGAGCAAAGTTATCCGAGAGACATTTCCCTTGAGAGGAGAGACTGCCCAAGGCATCTTGCTTGCACAGGCCTGCTTAATATCTGTTTCTCTAGGATCTGTTACTCCATGCTCATCCACTCAGGCACTCAGAAGCCAAAGCAGCTATCATCTAAGATTGCTTGACAACTGTTCAAGTTGGCAGGAGATCTTAGCGCTGGCCTCATGAGGCTGGGTTTTAGGAGCACAGAGTGCAAACTAAAATATAAGGTCGTGGAGGTTTCTACAGGCCAAGGAATATGTGCCAGAATCATGGGAGGCAGTGTCTGAAAGGTCGAGTGGTGATGGTGAAGCCGGAGCTGCAGTGGAGACTCAAGTAAGATGGGGATGATGGTGATGTGAGATGTCTGCCCAGAACACTGTAAGCCGTGAACATAACCAAGGGGCAGGTCTCTTGAGTCGTAGGTAACAAAGACAAGGGAAGGGACACCTAGACCCTTGGGAGCTCTCATCACTATGTACCTCGAGTTCTGGACATGGAGCTATGAGGTTCAGTGTTTTCCCTGTGTGGTTTCTGTCTTGCTTTGGTCCCATCCACACACACCCCCCATTTCTTTTTACCATACACTCCCATTCTTTGGAATGGGAATTTTTTACTCTGTGTAATTGTACTCTGTAAGTATATAACTTTATTTTACTTATACAGTTCCTCACATCGAAGAGACTGTTCAAATGTCAAAGCAGATTGGGAACTTGGACTTCCAGTATTGTCAGAGCAGTGAAGAGTACAGGCGCTCTAGGGGAGGGGCTGGAAATATCTTATAATATGAAGTGATATGAGTCTTTGGAGGCCAGGGACTGACTATTATGGCTTAAAGAGATGCATTCGGGCATCAGGTTGACAAGGACTAGACTTGTGATGGCCAAGCTTGATCATCTGTATAGTTAGAATCTCAGGATTACCAAGACCCACCTCTGACTCCGTCTGGGTGGGTATCTCACATATTAAGAGAAGAAAGAACCACCCTAAAGTTGCCGACATCACTTCATAGGCTGGAGTCAAAATGAAATAAAAGAAAACACATGTGCAAGCCTACAGGAAAAATGAGACGCTTCCTTTCTGCCTCGTGGGCTCTATGGTTTAGTCTACTGTGTCTACCATACCTGACTGCCAAACCTGAGGGACTGAAACCTCTGAAAACATAAGAAAAGTCCATCGTTCTTCAGTAAGTTTGTTTATGGCAGACTTTGTCATAGCAACACAAAAGTAATAAGACCGTACAACCAGGCACTGTGCTGCAATGAAGTGGATGCTCTTCAGCTCTGTGACAAATAAGATTAAGAGAAGCAAAGCCCCAAACTCTCTAAGGTCTGATGCCTTGTGCCTGGCCTTTCCAAGCAAGCAAGTCAGGCTGCTCTCCAGGAATCGGACATGACTTGGAGCAAGGACTAAAAGCAAGGAGGTAAATGGCATGGAAGTTAAAATCCTGCTTATTCCTAGCGTGAGAAGCAAGGCCTGAAAGCAGGAAGGAGGCATGAGATCCCAGGATGTGGGCATGATTCTGGATCCGGGGCTCACTTGTGTGCTTCTTGTCATGAATATTGCTTTTGCAATCATTCGCTTGCTTAGCTCAGGGGTTAGCATGTTAGCGGCGACTTAATGAGAGCATAGGCTATGTGCTCAGCTGCACGAAGAGTTCTCCTGACCAAAGAGTCCAGACCCATTGTACCGGCTTATCCTCCAAACACACTGTCCTCTGCCACCTACAGACTGTGTACATGATGGCGGTCATCAAACAGTACTGTGCCAGTCCATCGTAGCTTGGGCAAGTTCACTCTCAGCTAGAATCAATGAGATCCCCTTGTGAAGCTTCCCTCGGGTTGCAGCGTCATCAAGAGCACCGTGCCTGTCCCTTTGCAGATGTGCGCCTGTGTGTCCACTGCAGCTGTGTTTGGCATCCCATGCAACTGCTCCAGGGCAACTTCTCATTAACGTCTCATGAAATCCTACAGTAAGGGGTAGACATAAGGGATATAAAATAGATTATAAGTAACGTTCCCAGGTGGAGTTTTGTCTTTTACTACTCAAAGCCCTAGGTGAAGAGAAAGCTCGTGAGCCTGTGGGCCAGTAGAGGTCACTTGATCCATGCACTTTGTCCCCTGTCTATGCACAGCCTCGAGGAGTGTCTGTTGATGAGAAGTATCTGGGAAAGCCTCACCTTGCTGATGTCAGATACTGAGTATTTTTCCTCTCCTTGAGTTTGCTCTTTGGACCCTGAGCAGGTTGAGCTTTCCTCAGGTGGAAAGGTCTCGGCTTCACGGTGAGAAGTCTGGGCTTCACTGTCTACAAAGTCGTTGATATGGATAGGTCTCTCTCCCCTCAAAGCAGTAAGTGGCGGTTATTCTGGAGCTGAATATGCGTGGACAAGGGCCTGAGAATGCAGCTTTCATTTATCCCACACACCATGTTCCAACATGGAAAATTCTTATGAAGCTTTTGATGGTAACAGGACAAAGAAAGGTATGAGTCAAGGCATTTTAAAGTGCTTTGACGGGGACATTAGGCAAGTTAGAGCAGTGCAGAGAACGTCTGCTAGAGATCTCAGAAGTTACCTGGTGACACTTTTTGCCTTGGCGTTGGTAGAGGCTAAAGGGTCTGTTTGTACATTCTGGAAGGATCTATCTAGTAGTTCCATGGGTGTTAGGTCACACACTGGACAGACAATAGTTACTTAGGTGGCTTAGATGGTCCAATATAATTTGGTGTTAGACCTGCATTATCCCGGCTTTCTACAACTACAGAAGTTCTAACGAGCCGTCTAGCCTTGTAAAATGTTTACCTCACGTGGGCATGGCATTTTGGGAGAGAACTATGGCTGACAAAATGCTGGGATGTAGCTCCAGTCCCACCATGGGTAGATGATCTGGAAACAGCCAGAGCCTCAAGCCAAAGGCTGTTGTTCCCAACGCCATGGTTTCCATAAAATAGAATTCAGCATCAGAGGCTCTTTTGTTGTGTGAGGATTTTGCGAGCTTCCTTAAGTAGCGAGTAGGGATGATGGAGTCTCGTGACATGCTACCTCTGTTGCTGTTACTCAACTCCACTGTTGCCCACTGGAATGGTGAGAGCAGCCGCAGCAGATGACACCGCCGTGGCTGATTCCCACAGATGTGCGCAGTGCAGAAGTGGGCAGTACAGACGTGACCTGCAGGCTGTGGGTTTCCCACCCTTAGCCTAAGCCATTTGTCTGCCTGTTGTTTCTGTGTTCTGAACATCTGGAAAATGTCGATGAGGAAAGAAATTTTCTTTAAATTATTCTCCTTTTCCCTCTTGAAACTTGGCTTTGACCTCATTGAAATAAAACCCTTTAGCACTGTTAGCATACAAATGCGTGCTGTGTCTATTTCCCCTAACTTATTAATGAGGGAAGACTTAAGTTTCTAGTGGAATGACTTAGCATCCCTGTTTACAGACAGAGTTTGATGCAAACCAGTAGGCATGCCCTGGGCTTTCTTGATTGTTGCATACAGTGAGGGCAGGGCACACACACTGTGAGGGAGTGTGAACAGGAATACCAGTGGCGAGGAGAGTGAGGATGTCAATGGTTTTTTCTTCAGTTGTGGGCACTAGTTTCTTGGGAGGGGGGTTATCAGCTAAGCACGAAGTGAGATTCAGTAAACACTGGCTAAGCAAATAGTGCCAATATGTAAAGAGTTGGGCCCAAGTCGGGAAAGGGAAAACCAGAAGGAGGGATGGTGGACATATACTGTGCTGAGCTCACTGAGACTCTGGGCTATGTGGGCTTGAGGGAAGTGAGTCAAGGATTCATTTGAGCTTGGCACTTAGCCTGGGTTAACAATCTTCTGGGCAAATTAATATGTAAATGAAAAAGAAGCTGTGAGAGATCTGGTCCAAGAGTCAAGAGTAAGAGGCAGATGGGGATGTGGTTCTGGATGAGAAGTCGAGGAACATTTAAGGTGGAGGGCGAGACGCATGGTGCCCCTCCCTGTGCTCAGAGGAGGTGTGGAGCAGCGGTGGCAGGGTTGAGAAGCCAGATGGGAGCAACCCAGCAAAGCTGAACGGGCGGGCGTCAAACAAGTGCCAGGGAAAATTTCCCCTGGTACAGCGGCCATCACCAGAGCCTGCCTCACCACCAGACCCTTTGAACCATTTCCATGTTCAGCCTCCTAGCATGGGCTCTGTGGGAGGAGAACATTCTCAGGCCATCAGAGCCTGCTTTGCCACTACTCGAGAAGAGAGGCAACTGCCTGTTTAAAAACAAAAACAAAAACAAAAACAAAACCCCTTGTCCCTAGCCCACGGAGGCTCTCTTTACACATCCACTGTTCCCTGATACTGTCCTTAGGATGCATGAGCTTAGGTTTGTGGGACTGCACTGGGCCTTTCAGAGAAGGAACCCTCCTAAAAGCATCTTGGAGACACTTTCTTAAGAGCCTCATCCACAGCAGGGGGCGTTTCCAAAAGCTGGAGGTAATTTTGGCTTCTGAAAGAGGTCTGCTGGAGGGAGACTCATAGAGACTCTTGTTTTATCCGTATTGGCTTTATTGGTGTGCCATTTGCCCTGGGATACCTATTGTTACCTCAGTCACCAATAAAATGTGATTTTTAAAGTTAATTTTACATTTTTCTTTATGCATATGGGTGTTTTGCCTGAGTGAATGTCTGTGTGCCCTCTGTGTGCCTTCAGTTGCAAGAGATCAGATGCCCTCTTTTGGCTCCATGGTTGTGAGCTATCATGTGGGGACTGAAGACTGAACCCAGGTCCTCTACAAGAGCAGCTAGTGCTCCTTAACCACGGAGCCAGCTCTCCAGCCCCTCCAAAACATGATTTTGGTTACCAAGCTTTTGTGCCAGTATTTTCTGCATAGTCTGACACAGCCCAAGGCATGCTGCCCGCCAAAGCGAGGTTCCAGCCCCCTGTAGGGCAGCCTGTTCACCTTATTCTGCCCATGGTGGGCATTGAACACACTCCCCAGTGAGGCTTGAAGACTCCAGGCTAAGTGAAGGTGACAAGAATTTTCTGCAAACAAATGCAGGAGAGAAATCTACCAGAGGGTTGTAGGCAGGACACTGCAAACACTTGGAGAAAAGGCTTTTTGAGACAGGAGGCTGGTTCTGACATTAGTTTAGAGGTTTGTTAAGAACTGAGTGAACACTGCTCCCTACATGTGGTCAGTAAGTTCCTCAGTACTTGAAGTAACCTAATGTCTGCATCCTGAGAGGGTGGCCTGAGTTCTCTGGTCACCCTGTTTTCTAGGTCAGAAAGCAAGCTGAAGAGAATACTCCAGGAGGTCCCGGGATGGTTTCTTACAGATTTAGTGGGCAAAGTGAGTAATAATCAGGTTTCCTCAAACACCTGTCTACATGTTGCTATTAGTGTGTTTGTTCAATGATTTTTAAATCAGTAGATTTGATTAAAGCATAATGTGTGTCTTACACAATCAAAGAGAGAATTCAGGTCCGACTTCCGTTAGACTTAAGAGTGCAGTTCTAACCCTTCCCTGAGTCCAGCCTGCTGCTTGCTGCCTGCTCCATGGTCTATCCTGTGGACTTGCTGCCTGCTCCGTGATCTATCCTGTGGACTTTGGGGCTTGTCAGCTCCCATAACTGTGACAATGTGAGGCAATCCTAAAACTGTCTTATCTCACATACCCTGAGTCTGTCTTCTCCCCTCTCCTCCTCCCTGTCTCTTCTATCATTCTGCCATTGATTTATAAAATGAGTACTATACACTTATTCCTATTTATTTCCTGAGAATATGAGAAGGCAACTGTTTCCAAATTTTATAGCCATGAAGTATTTCCTCTCCCTTGACCCCTATAACCCCATCAACATTTCACCAAGCTACGAAGAGGCAAATGCCAGCTTTATGACAGGAAGTTCTAAGCTCGACCAGAAATGTGCGCCTTAGTTGACGTGTGCGATGAGAACCATCCAGAGCACCACGCCCATGCTCTCGGGCAGCAGGCTTCCCCCATGCATTCTGTTGTGATCCCTGCTCATCGTGTGTGTTAAGTGTCCATGTGGGTGAATGGAGAGAGTCCTGCAACAGCAGGCCTCATCTGGCAGCTCCTTTCTGCCTCCGGCTGCTGAGTTTGCAGAAGGAGCTGCCAGTGGGAGAGAAGTTCTCCAGGACACAGGATGGAGAAGAGAGAGGATGGACCGAGAAAACGGGAAATCCCGGCTGATTCACAAGGCTCTCTCTATGTCAATCAGCACGTTGCCAGAGACACTTCATGTATATGGAAAAAGCTGTTAGCGAATAAACACAGCAAGCCTGAAATAAGAGGGAGAAGCAGAGACCTTGTTCTGTAGCGATGCAGACTTTGTGCAAATGTTAGTTATAGTCCTCTTTCTAGACAAATGCTCACTGACTGGCCAGGAGTAGAGAGTAGTGGTTGATTCATTCACTACCCAGTGTGGTTGCTTGGGCCAGCAGCATCTCTGTCACCCCGGACATGTCAGGGACGCATGAACTCAAATGTTGCTAAAGGTCTCAGGTGACTTGCGTACTGTTTGAAATGAGAAGCATACCTTCGTACTTTCCTGCCCTTTCATTCCCCAGTAGGGCCTTAGGAGGTGGCTAAGTCATGAGTCTGTAGCCCTCGTGACAGTATTAGCATCCTTGTAAACAGACACAAAGTAACTTGCCTTCTGTCTCTTTGTTCCCTGTCATGTGAGAATATAAGAGGGGAGGGCCGTCTACAATTAACAAGGGCTCTCCCGGATACCAGTCTGCCAGCACCTCTATCTAAGACTCCCTAGGCTTCTGAACGGTGACAGTTCTGTATGTCAGCCACATGCTCTACAGTTCTGCTGTAAAAGCCCAGAGTGACTGCAGTGTCAACCCACCCATTCCTCCAGCTATGCGCCATTGCACCTGAGAGCACAGGGAGCCTTTGATCATTTCTTCCACACTTTGGGGTTCGGCTGCTGAGCCCCATGCTGTAGATGAGACATCTAAGGCTCAGGGAACTTAACCTGGTTGCTTAAAGTCTCCAAAGTAAAGTGCCGTGTGTCAGCAAATACCATACAGCCATTGTGCCAGCCCTCAGGGCCACTGAGCAATTTCCTGTATTGCCCCTCAGAGAGTGGATATCCCAGCCCTTGTTCCTTTCTCTGAATCTGGTGGGGAAAAAAAGACAAATTTTGCCCAGTTGTTTTGGCTTTTGCTCTGCAAAGAAAAAGGAAAAAAATGTTTAGAGAAATGTTATGGTTTTGCCCAAGGGAGAATCAGTTTGACACATATGATAAAAACCACAGACTCTAGAGCTTAAGGGAGACCTATTTCCAAAATGATCATGAAGCTCCACTCTCTCCCCCTTCCCCTCTCTTCCTCCCTCCCTTTCCTCTTTCCGGTTCTTCCTGTGTATAGATCCCTTGGGGCTCTCAATTGGGGCTCTCAATCAAATATGGAGACATCCCTTTGAATAAAGCGGCAGAACCTGATGTCTGTATGTATATAAAAGGTACTGTACTATCCTTAATTTAGCCCTCCATACTGAACGGGTCATGAATATGCATTCTGGCTAAGAAAACCTCCTCTCTTCACAGTCTCGTGTGTGACACTGCAGGCTAAGCTAACCAGCACAGTTAATTTTAGCCCCAGTTTTGAGGGTTTATTTTAGAAAAGGTCAGGGTGCTCACCTATAGCTCGTTATAGCACCCAAGAGGAAAGGGTGGAAGAGAGAGCTATACAACCAAGCAGCTGTTAGCAGCCCCCTCCCCCAAAACTGGAAGTGCATCGTCCCTGTTTGATGTTTAGTTTCATGCACAGTTGCCGATAGTTTGACAAGATGCACTTGATCATTGTTACCGTCATGCGGCAGGTGGCTGCCACTGGGACTTGGGCGGTCCATGGGGCAGTTGTCCCTGAGGTGGAGTGTAGGACTGGACATCTATCAAAGATCTTTGTGTAGATACTCTGCAAAAGGAGGTAGAGAAGCCATCTCAGGCTTGAGGTTTCCATGTGGAAAGTCCTTCAATGTGGCTCTGGTCCAGGGCTGGCAATGGGATAGAGTCACCATCTCCCTCCCGCTAGGTCTAGTGTGGGTCCTGATGTTTCATATTCCTCTAAGGGGCGGGGACTGGTGGTGATGGTGGGTGCTATGCTGGCTGGGGAGGAGCAGAGCATGAGAGAGGTGACGTAAACACACTCCAGGGCTGAGACTATGGGCTGTGGACCAGCAGGGGGAGCAGTAGAGGCCAGACATTCCAAAGCATGGCATGGGTGGAAATACCTCAAACCTGTCACCGAGCTCATGGAATGTGGCTGAATTTGTCATTTCATTTTAATAATTGTAATTTAAGTGCACACACACACACACACACACACACACACACACACACACACACCTCTGTCTCTGCCTGTACCCAGGGCCACCCAGTCAAAGTCTCTTTTGACTATGTCTGTAAAGGAAAATTGTCAAATTCTTTATTAGGCTGGCAAAGCAGGCCACAGCCTGCTGACAGAAAGGCCAACCCGAGATCTCTGTACTGAGCTCTGTTGGCAATGAGCGGTCACTGGTGTTGGTATTTTCGGCAAGATTTGCAGCCCACTGTGTAAGACCATGGAGGTGTGAGATGGGAAGTTTTGCAGAACTGGTTGCTAAAACCTATATGGGCCGTGCACTTCTCCCTCAGCCTATAAGTGTGTGCATGCCACTGGAGCCTCCCCCCATCCTCCACTGGACTGTACATCAGTCTAAATCGTTCCTCAGTCAATGTGCTGCAGCACCAGTCCCACTAAATGTTACAGTGATTGAAAATTGCAATCCCTTCCCACAGGCCCAGAAAGGGGCTCTTTGTAATGAAATACAGAGGCAGCAGCCATTTGGAGTGTGGAATAACTGCCTCTCTGGGACTTCCGCAATGGCCCCACAGTGTCAGTAAAAGGCAGTAAAAGGCAGGCTCACCAAGAGAAGAAATGATGGCCTCCTTTATTGCAGGGAGCCCTTCATTCTCTGGGGCTTCTGAACCCAGTGAGTAATTCTAATGGCTGATGTCAGGAACTGGGACACCCTGCGAATGGTCTTAGGCCTGATGAGTCACCAACAGCCCGGATGAACCACCCCCTGGTTCACAGCAGGGGAGAGACGGTTTACAGAAACTGAAAACCAAAAATAAACATTAGCTTGAAGTTTAGAAATTGATTAAAAAAAATCTTTTCTAAATCATCAAAGTTTTGGAGTCTTTTTCTTCAGGTTGTGTAGGCAAAGTTGTGGGCTATCCAGGGGTGAGACATTGAGTACCCCATGGGCTATGGAGAGAATGAAGGATGAGGGTTAGGGGAACACTTTAGCTATGATGGAGTATACCAGACAGGCTATTTCTCTCTGGGGAGTGTTTGTCTCTAACTGTTCCGTCTCTCTATCAGCGCCTTTATCTACCGATAATGATTCGGCCCACATGTCAGCTAGATATCTGCTCTGGGCAGACAGCAGAAGCATCTAGAAAAACCCACACTGTAGGGTAACTTTGGCTGAGGCCTTGAATTTGATGGGTCTGTGGGATGGGGCTATAAAGTTTAATATGGAAATGTCTAAGACAGCAGCTCTGTCTTAGCGTTCAATTGCTGTGAAGAGACACCATGACCATGGCAATTCTCATAAAGGAAAATATTAACTGGGGCTGGTTCCCAGTCCCATGAGGTTAGTCCATGAGTCATGGCGGACTGCATGGCATCACACAGGCAGGAATGTGCTCGAGATGCAGCTGAGCTCTACATCCAGATCATCAGGCAGCAGGAGGAGCAAGACTCTGGGTCTGGTTCGAGCATTTAAAAGCCAAACACTTACTCTAATAAGGCCACACCTATACCAACAAGGCCAAGCCTCCTAATCTCTGTCAAGTATCATCTCTCTGTTATGACCACACATTTCCTGTGCATTTCTTTAAAGTGAGCATTTCATTTGTCACGATTCTTTTTTCTTTTTTTTCGGAGCTGGGGACCGAACCCAGGGCCTTGCGCTTGCTAGGCAAGCGCTCTACCACTGAGCTAAATCCCCAACCCATGACCACACATTTAACTATTTGAGCCTGTGTAGGCCATTACTATTCAAACTGCCACACTGTTGTCACCAACGCTCGGGATGGTCAACTCACAAGGACTTTTCTCTACTTTGTCTAACAGTTTGGGAAAGTTCAGCCTGTGGCCAATTCTTTCTGTCGTGGTTTGGGACCCGTGGTGAGTCAGCACATTATATTGGAAACACACGACAGGGCTATTTATCCCATGGCAAGAGAGGGAAAGGGAAAGGAAGAGACCATGGAACCACTGTGTCCTTGGGAATATGCCTTCAGTGCCCTGAAATCTGTCAACAGAATCCTGCATACTAAAACTCCACTGCTTTCTATTAACTTGATGGGTTGGGACCAAGCCTTCGATGCTCAGACTTTCAAGGGACATTTAATATCAAAACTACAATATCTGACAGATAAATTCAGAGCATGCAAAAGAAAAGATGGGGTGGGGTTGGTGCTCCAGTAGCACCTTCCTCTTTCCTCACCCTCCAATGACGCTTCTGAGAGCCTTTGAATGGGATGCCATGATGCAGTTCATAAGCCCATACCTTTTAGAGATCTTTGGACTCTTTTATTCAAAAAGTTGTGAGTATCTCCCTTGACCCAACGTGGAGGTGCACAGCAACCAAGATAAGCATGGATTCTGTCCCCCTGGCTCATACATTATCAGAGAAAGTATTTTAATTTGAACAGACATTAAGTGACAGTTTTGTATGGAATTGTAGTGCGTATTGGGCTCACCCGGAGGGGTTGTTGAAACACATTATGGTACTGGAGATTGAACTGAGAGCCCTGCACGAGGTAGGTGAGTATTATACCATTGAGCCCCATCCCCAGCACACATTGTACTAGTTAAATAGGTCAGGGTGGGTGATGGGCTTAGAACTTGTATTCCTGGTGAGATCCAAGGTGCTGCTACTCTTTGTAGAAGACATACCAGTGGCTGGAATCACTTGGTATAATGATAGACGGGCAGGTGGAGGTTATCCTTCTGAATATCTGTGCTTGGGCTAATGAGACGGCTCAGAGGGTAAAGCGTTTGCTTTGCAATGTGAGGATCAGACTTTGGATCTTCAGCACCTGCATAAAAGCCACGCAGGCAAAGTGTCTGCCTGTAATCTCAGCGCTGCAAACGTGGAAACAGAAAGATCCCCAAGACAAGCTAGCTAGAGTTAGGCTAGCTGAGCCACTCAACTCTAGCGTCAGCAAAAAGAAGCAGGGAACACACGCATTCACGCACGCACGCACGCACGCATTTACAGAAGGCTATTCCCTGATTTAGTCTGAAACAACATACAGGAAAACTAGCTCTTTAAGAAAAGTTCTATACTGTCTATCTGATTAGAAGTACAAAGAGCTGGTCCAACAATACATGAAATAACAGAAGCTTTTATCTAACTCATCACCTCTATGCCAGTTTCTCCTCCAGTGTGACGGTCTTACTTTTCCGAGTTGGCAGCATCGTTGCAAGTGCAGAATCCTGGGCCTTACCCAAATCTGCTGAATTGGAAATGCTGGAGGGAGCATTGTTTTAACTGGAGGCCTCGATGGCTCTCATGCACCTGCAAATCTGGCCCATCTGAGATAGAGAAGTGAGAGCTGGCTTGAGTCTGGATGAGGCCCTGGCACTCACTGTTCCCAGCTCCTGTGAGACAATCTCCTGGCATAAGTAAGAGTCAGGTTTGCTTTCAAACCAGAGCCCCACCCCGTATCGCTCAGTGTCCTTCGGAGCCTCTGGGGGACAGTCATGGGATTTTAGCAGCAAAGATGAACGCTGCTTATTCACTGTAAAATGGCACTGACCCAGAATCTGGGGTTCAGGCTGTTTACTTTCTAGCTCGTGGCTCATGCGTCTGTGTGACCTTTCTCTGGAATTAGCCCGAGCCTTCACTTTCCTTATCTAAGGCAATGGTCAAAAAGAGAGCATCTGGTCTAATTGAAGACTCGATACAACCATCAACAGAATAGTTGTGAACGTGCCTTTGACATTGCACAGTGCTGTGCATAACCTGAGCTGCTCACCGTTCACATCTGTATTCCTGATCACAAAGTAGCAACTGTCCCATTGGTTATATCGCCATAGACATCAGGAGCAATTGAGGCCACAAATAGCATGGCTTCAACTTCTCTGAAGTAGTTGGCTTCTGCTCGTGGTTTGCTTTAGCATACAAAGAGTGGAGGGGATGTAGGGCTAGGATAGAATCACATGCCCTTTATTAAAGTGATTTTGTGTATCATAAGGTACTTTTATTTGAGTAGTTGTTATCAGTTATGGCCCCTGGACCAGCAGCATCCAGCTCAGCTTGGAACTTTATAGAAAAGAAAATTGCGGGACTGGAGGAATGGTTCAGTGATCAAGAGTACTTGTCCGTCTTGCCCAAAGTATCCAAATTCAGATCTTTGCACCCAGATTGTGTGGTTCAAAACGAAGTGTAACTCCAGCTCCAAAGTATCTAGTGCTTTTGGTCTTGGAAGTTATCTGTGCATGTATGCACACTCAAGTGGAGAGAGAGAGAGAGAGAGAGAGAGAGAGAGAGAGAGAGAGAGAGAGAGAGAGAGAGAAATACTCTCATGTTCTACCCAGAAGTACCAAATCAGCATTTGAGGGGGCAGGGGTTGGAACCTAGCACTGTGTACTAATTAACAAGTCCTATAGGTGACCCTAGTACCCTGTCATCTTAAAAAGAATTTGTTTAGGTCTTGACTGAAGTATCTGGCAAAGGCCACCCTTTCTGTGGAACTAGATAACTTCTTTTTTCCTCAAGTATGGATTTGCGACACTGTTCACAAGCTTGGACAGCCATTATTGGATTCCTTCATAAGAATGCCCTGTCACTGCCCACCAACACAGGAGAAATCTGGAATGTGTCTGTTATGAGGCTGACTTCAGGGTGTGAGGAAATTAAAGCTATTTATCACAGTCTGTTTTTCCCTCAGTGACAGGAGAAATGAGCCTTAGCTGAACAAGGCTTTAAATTGGGCTTGCTACAGAAAAACATGCAGCTTGACAAACACACTTGGATCAGGCTTACATTTGTTTTGATTTTCCCGTTTGAAAACAGTTCCATTTCTCAGCAGTACCAAGGTAATGCAGTGTGCTCAATAGACACTGGAGATGGAGCCATCCCAGACTGCCCCATGAGTCAGGTATGGGGAGCATAAGTCTTGACCCTTGGTCACTCTCTCCTTGTTAGATCATAGGTTCAAGCGGGGAAAGATACTAAGGCTCTTTGTACACAGTGAACCTTGTTATGGGAGGAGGGAGATGGCCTCGTTTGTGAGAAAAGATGTCTTGAGTTGTACAGGCATGACCTGCCCAGCTACACAGAAACACACACTCTTCATCTGAGTATTGTTTACCATCAAAACAGTCAATAACCACAACAAAGACCATACAACCTAGGAAGCCTACAGTTTGACTAGCAAGCCTTCCACGCCCATGCCCTTCTGAGCCGTCTGAAGGGAACTTAGAGGCCCTCATGGAGCAGAAGAGTGATGAGACAGAATAAAGTGCTCATGGATTTCTGTGGAGGCCAGCACAAAGGAAACCAATGGGACATCATTCCGCACTGTGCCTTTAGTCAGTTCCGAAGACCTATACAGGCTGATTATACTTAGAATAAAGAACATTTCACATTTAGTACATAACTGTGATTGTCTGACATATTTCCTCCTGATGTTGGGTATTAATAAGCAAAAGCAAAATGTTGGCCACACTGCATAGCGTCTGATAGCAGCTGATGTTCATTGAGTAAAATACCATAACATGGTACCTAAGACCTTGTTTCTGTTAGCCTAGTGATTGGCCACAATAACCCCAGAGGCAGATAATCATCTGTGGCTTATAGGTGAGAAAACCAAAATGCACAAAGTTAAATTGGTTCCCAGTGTTGCAGAGTCATTGTTAGCCTTGAAGAACATTCAGATCTTGACGCAGAAGCTAGCATTCTAAACCATTGTGTTTCAAGCCACGCATTGAAAAGTCACTTTTTGTGAGTTGCAAGGATCTTTTTGAAATACTGACTAGAACAGCAAACACTAAAGAGCTACTTGTAGTTTGAGTGGCTAAGTCTTTATTCCTGAAATGTGTGTCTTGTTCCTACAGGTTTTAAGTGTGTACACAAATATAAACACACTCTTGCAAACTGGCCAATCATCGATGTAAGTCTGCCGTACTCTGTCACACTCAAGTTTGAAAGCAAATGAGGGAAAGGGGAGATGAAACAGAGGAGAGCAGAGGGAGAAGAAATGAGAACACGAATGAGTAAATGGCAGTAAAAAGTGGCAGAGAGACAGCGGAAGGAAGGAAGGTAGAGGAGCCAATGAGAGAACAGACAAGTCTGAAAGAGAGATAGAGGTTCTGGGTTAGGTGGGGAAGGAGCAGAGGAGGAAGTTATGTGGGAGGCAAGTAATGTGGTTGTCAGATGTAATTGTCATCTGAGAAGCTCACTGTTAAATAAGCTCACCCTTTGTCTTAGTCAGGGTTCCTATCCCTGCACAAAACATCATGACCAAGAAGCAAGCTGGGGAGGAAAGGGTTTATTCAGCTTACCCTTCCACATTGCTGTTCATCACCAAAGGAAGTCAGGACTGGAACTCAAGCAGGTCAGGAAGCAGGAGCTGATGCAGAGGCCATGGAGGGATGCTGCTTACTGGCTTGCTTCCCCTGCCTCGCTCAGCTTGCTCTCTTATAGAACCCAGGACTACCAGCCCAGGGACAGCACCACCCACAATGGGCCCTCCCAGTCTTGATCACTAGCTGAGAAAATGCCTTACAGCTGGATCTTTTGGATGTTTTTCCTCAAGGGAGGCTCCTTTCTCTGTGAAACTCCAGCTTGTGTCTACTTGACACACAAAACCAGCCAGTACACCCTTTCTAGCTCCTTCTGGACTCTGGCTGGCTGGTTCAACTCAGCTGTTTTGGCCCAAAGTCCTCTCCAAGCTGACTAATTCAAAACTAATTCAAAGCAGCTTCTCTTTGCCTCTGACTGAATTGCTCTGCTTGGCCTCAAACTAACTATGGCAATCTCTTCTAATCTTCTGCTCCTTCTCATTCCCTGGCTTGTTCTGTCTCTGTAAAACTGCCCAAGTAAAACTGATCTCTCTCTCTCCCTCTCCCTCTCCCTCTCCCTCTCCCCCTCCCTCTCCCTCTCCCTCTCTCTCTCTCTCTCTCTCTCTCTCTCTCTCTCTCGCTCTCTCTCTCTCTCTATCTCTATCTCTATCTCTATCTCTATCTCTATCTCTATCTCTATCTCTATCTCTATCTTCATCCCCCATTTCTCTGCACTGCTCTTTTAAGTAGCCTTTCTTTCCTGAGAGTTGGGTGTATTCTATCTGACTTATTGTTACATCTTTCTCTGATTCATCACTTTGTCTGCTCAATCAGAAGTCACTTTTATAGATAGATAGATAGATAGATAGATAGATAGATAGATAGATAGATAGATAGATAGATGTAGATGATACAGGGCTAGGATTAAATGACAGTGTGTATAAGTACCACCCTAGGAACTGTCAAAAGCTGTTAGAAATATATGTAATTTTTGTCATTGAGCTAATTTTAACCCACTGTATAGCCTCTTGTGTTTTGCAACAAAAGCACAGATAGCAAGAAGAATGTAAAGTTTTCCTTTTGGGAGCTGACCTGATGGCTCATGAACTGACTTTGCTGGCTTGCTTATGAACTGACTTTGATTCCCAGGTCCCACATGGTGTAAGGAGAGAGCTGTCTCCCACAAGAAGTCCTCTCACCCCACATGCACACAGCTGTGTCCTTAAAACGTCTTATTCGCTGGACAAGTCTACAGTCCATATTCTATTTCAAAGGATTCTACAGTCAGTTAATGGAAGGCCCACTTTTTACAGGTGTGCAAACTTAGTGGAAGTTCTGTTAACATTTCCTTGTATTCAGTTAGATATTTTCATAAGCAGCTTATTAGGGTGTCTACAAGTCACATGACTAGAATACCCTTATATAGTTTTACTGAGAAAAACAGAGCTCTGTAAATGTAAGCATCTTGCCCAGAATTTTATATACAAGCAGGCAGAAGTTGCATCAAACTGTGATTTTCTGACCCTAAATGATACATTTCCCCACCAGAGAGAACAAAATAGCAATGAGTTTAAAAATAGTGCCCTGTGTTGCAACTAAGACCAATAATTCTGTTTGTAAATCGGAATGCTGCAAAGCCTAACTTGGCTGAAGTAGAGTGTCCCATCACGTGATTTCTTCCTCTCAATCAAAGACATTTCTTGATTGTTAGTTGCCATTAGTAAATTAGACTGTCCATTGCTGCTTCCCCATAGCCCACCCTTGACCTTTCTCTGTTGATATTGTTGTGTGTGCCAACTCTGCTTTAGTCAGAAGAGATACTATACCAAGTATCTTGGGTAGTGGTACCAGCTTCCAGGGTACACAGATAATCATCCCCTTTCTTTTTGCTTTTAAATAAATGGTCTGTGTGGGTGTGGGTATAGCCCACGAGAGCAAACTCCATTTGAAAAGCCTAAATCCATAGCCTGTTAGAAAAGAATTGTGATGTCTTCCCCAGTTTGGCCAAATGTCATTGTTATATATCTTACCCATGTTGTTTTATCATGAGATACTGATTTTTTTAAAAAAGAAACTTCTAGAATATTAGCACAACCTTCGTGCCACTGTCTCAGCTACAAACTTTTCTGAGTTGCATAACAGGGCCCTGCTCTGGTTTCTCATCTTTGTTTTTCTCCTGACTCCCTTTATTTTTAATAAGGACTCATGTAAAAGCTGCAAAGGAGATCATTTACTCCTGCCTTGTGGTTTTGTTCTCCTAACTTCAAAGGTTGGCGTCCCTCTTTCTACTGGTTTAATTTCGCTGAGTGATGAGTGTATCCAGCAGACAGTTTCAGGAAGGGGAGAATCAGCACTGTACTCCAAGGAAGCTTTTCCAGTGCCAATCTCTGAAGATGTGCGAGGTCCTAGCTCACCCTGCTATCACTTCCATGACTGTGAGTGTTGTTTATTTTCTATTTCAGAGATCCCAGAAGACCCGCTTGTTGCTGAACAATATTATGCTGATGTATTTGATTCCTGTTCTGAAGACAGTGGGGAGCAGGAGGAAGAAATGGCATTTTCAGAAGCAGGGGGAGACATGAGAGAGGAGGGATCCCCACCTACATACAGAACAAACCAACAGGTACCCCCTCCCGCTCTGGCCAGAAGAGATGTAGCTGTCCGCGGTGCTGAACGGATTCTGGACTCAGGCTAAGAAAGCGCAGAGGGAGCGAGCGGTCTTGAACCTGGAGTTGGGGTCAGGTTGCTCAGGACTACTAGGGTCTTTCTAATGGCTTGATGTAAAATCTTTTCTTTCAATGGGCAGGGGCAGGTAGAACTATGAGACTCTGATCAGGACCCTGTTTAGAGGGGAGGGGCTAGGCTAGTCAGTGCAGGAGAGCAGATTCACACACACTGCAGTGCCTGCTTGCTGAGGAGGGCTTCCATATGCCCAGTAAGTGCCGCAAGTCTCTCTCACAGGCGGAGTGGTTTTTTTGTTTGTTTGTTTTTTTGATTTTTATCATTTTCCAGCCTATAATCAGATTTTGGTTTGTTTTAAAATTTTGATGTAAGTACAGATTTATAAAGACTGATTCCATTCTGGAGTTAAAATTTGGAAGTTCGAATGTTAGGAAATGTTCTTTATAGCTTTGTGCAGCCTCTGAGGAGCTCTCATCACATGCTGCACTGGGTCTCTCTGCATAGATGCTCTAGTCGTAGAACTTCTTAATTAGAAAGACTGAGCTAGAGTAGGTCTAATAAGATAAGAAATGGCCCTGCTTTGCCCCTTTCCTTTTGATTTTTGGAGTTGAAATAAAGTTGTATACAAGCAATTCACCTGTTTTTATTGAAAGAACTTCTCACCGTTTAGCCCAGGCTACACCAGCATTGAACTTTCAACTTTCTGATTTATCTCCAAGTGCTGGGATTTCAGGAATGCACACCCATGACTAGGCACTGAGCCTTTCTTAATAAGCACTAAACAATCCAGCATAACATTAAATAAAACTCACACAGAATGTCTTCCGAGTTCTGTAGACCAAGAGAGGAAGGGAGATGCCTCCAAGAATGTGTAAGAGTAGACCCAAGCTCAGACTGGAGAAATAGCTCAGTGGTTATGAGTGGTTATGAGTGCTTGCTGTCCTTGCAGAGGACCTGGGTGTAGTTCCCAGCACCAACATGGCAGCTCACATCTGTATCTGTAATGCAAGCTGTATATCAATTCTAATGAATCTGATGCCCCCTTCTGGCTTCTGCTGGCACCAGACATGCATGCACTCAGTGCACAGATATACACGCAGGCAAAACACACACATAAAGTAAAATAAGTAAGTACTTTTAAAAAATGATCATCAAGCAAAGGAAAAAGCTAAGAGAAAGAGAAAGCATAGGAGAAATAAATGACTTATACGGGAGGGGAGGGGCCAAGAAGAATTAGCAAAAATGCAGGACAAAAGAAAGGAGGGATCCCAGATGGCACAATATAAATATTCCGTATGCCCATTCCTTTTTCTCCCAGGAGCCTCTGGGAAAAAGATACCTGGCACTAAAACTTAAAAATAGAATTTCCGTTTGTTTCTGGACCAGCACTACAAATAGTTGAAAGATATATTGCCATCATAGTGCATTAATCTCACCCCGTGCCTGTGGTTGGAAAACATGGCATACAAAATGAATACCCAGTCTCTGTTCAGGTTGTCAAGGGGCAAACTCTGATTTACGGAGGGTATCATATTAAATAGTTTTAAACGAAACAGCCCCAATTCAGAAATACATTGGAATAAAATCTCAGGCAAACACCACCTGAGTCAAGAACCAGAGCCCTGCCAGCCCCAGAGCTCCTGCCTCCAGCCAGCTGTTCCGCTAATCCATCTCAGGAAGTCAGGCGGCCTGGAAACGAGTGTAGCCTTGCCGCTTATATGGGGTGATGTTAACTTGTCTGAATCCCTGACCTTGACTGTCCTCCAATGTCCTGACCCATAGCATGAGAGAAGTGGTGCCTACTCACAGGAGAGCAGAGGAAGCCGTCAGTTTAAAGCACTTCAGATCATAATTGTGTATTTAAACACTTAGTAACTTAGCCGTTGTTATAAAAATGACCTAGTTACCTTGATTATTCTAATGGACTGACTAAATGTCATGGTTGCAATATTTCAAAAAATTCTTTCTTCTTTTCTCAATGCCAATGATAAATAGAAGGGATTTTGCTTTCTGGGCTGTGTATATGCCACACGTTATATGATCAACTGTGATTAATTTTAAGTCTGTTGTGGCAAGATGTTCTGCCCCTGAGACTCATGTTGTCTTATTTGGGCAATGAAACTGGGTCCCTAAGAGAAAAGTGGCTCGCCTACAGTGACACAGATATGGAGCGATCAGAGCTGTGACCGAGAGTCAGTGGTCACAGCCTATTCCTGCTCGGCAAGCCATAACAACATGGTGTGACAGAGACGGAAGTGGGGGTGATAATATTGAAATCTGTGACTGAGACACATAGCCACAGCTGCACTACAATCCAGTATTAGCTTGCTATGGTTTCTTTTCAGAGATGGTGGGTATGGCTGTGATGCACACCTTCCCCTTCTTGTGCGAATCTTGTATCAGCAATACACAGCTTGCGCTTCAGAGCGCAGGGCTGGTACCCCAGTCACTCTTCACTTTGTGAAGTGTGTGAAGCTTCCAGCCATCTCTGGAGTTGCCCCTTTGCTTGCCAGATTTTCCCTTGTAATGGTTTGAATAGGGTTGCCCACATGAATTCATGGGCGTGAATGCTTAGCCATAGGGAGTGGCGCTCCTGGGTGAGCCTTGTTGGAGGAAGTGTGTCACTGTGAAGTTGAGCTTTGAAGTCTCCTATGTTCAAGCTACACCGAGTTTGGCACGGTCTTCTGCTGCCTGTGGATATAGAACTCTTGGCTCCTTCTCCAGCACCATGTCTGCCTCACATTGCCTTACTTCCCGCCATGATGATAATGGATTAAACCTCTGAAACTTTATGCCAGTCCCAATTAAATGTTTTGCTTTATAAAAGTTACCTTGGTCATGATGTCTCTTCACAGCAATAAACTCTAACTAGGACAGGACTTGGTGCTTAGGCCTGGGTATTGCTGTGATAAACCTAACCATGTTTTTGTTTGAAGGATTTAGACTTGGGGACTTTGTGTTAAGGATGCAGTAGAATGCTTTAATCACTGTTTAATGGGCCAGGCTAAAAGAAGGATGGGAGACAGTGGCGCTGAGGGTGATTTGAATGGGAGGAATCATGTTTAGGAGCTTTCAAAGGAGAATTTTAGTGGGATGCCTGGAGATCCTTCTTGTGATATTTTGGTGAAGAATGTGGCTGCTTTTTGTAAAAAGTAAATCTGCCTGAGACTAAATTGAAGAGGATTAGACTAATTTCATGAGCAGAGGAGATTCCAGCTATGTTCTGTCGTCATTAACGACCAGGCTGATAAAGATCTATAATGAAAGGGGCACCAGGAAGAATGGAGCTAAATCCTGCGTTCAAGGCGACAAACAGATTAAAGAAAAGCCAGGTATTAAATGAAATAAAGGGAGTGGTGACTTCCAGGCAAGACCCCACCCAGCTAAGCTTCCACTTTGTGGAAAGAGAGAAAAATTTAGATCCAGGCATGGTGTTACGTGCCTTTAATCCCAGCACTCCAGGGGCAGGAGTAGGAGAATCTCTGAGTTCAAGACCGGCCTAGTCTACAGAGCAAGTTCCAGGACAGCCAAGCTTAAGTAATGAGGGAAACCACCAAAGACAGAAAGCTGGTGGAGATGGAATTGAACAAAGGGGCCATATTACAGCCCCAGCAAGCAGCAGAACTTGGTAGCTTCATCCATGTAGTTCTGGCTTTTGGGTCAAGAATAAAAGAATGGGGTTATAGAATCTCCCTATGTAACTAAGAAAACTCATTGAGGCCAGGTGTGTGATATGACATGGATCTCCCTGCATGGAGGCTTAGAAAGGTCATTGTGTGAAGCTCTGAAGGTGAAACCTGGAGACCCCAAGAGGCTGGAGATGCCAAAGCTGTGGGATGCCTACCAAGGAAAACTGCTAACAAGAAGTGGAACCAGCCCAAGAGAAAGAAGTGAGTCAAAGTCAACAAAGCTGAAATGTATGGAAGATGTAAAGAGCTTTTTGACATCAGACAGGAGAGCAGAGTTTGGAGTTTGCCCAGCTTGTTTACAGTCTTTGGTCCAGGATTTCCTCTCTGTGCTCCCTTCCCTATATTTTGGAGCAGGGACTGTATGAATCTCAAGAGACACTTGGCCTCTGGACTTTTAAACATTGTTGAGACGATAGACCATGGTAAAATTTGAAGTTGGACTAAATGTGTTTTGTATTATGCTATGGCTACAAGCCTATGGGGGCCAGGGAGTGGAATATGGTCCTTTGAATAGGTATGGCCCTCATAGACCCATGTGTTTGAATGTTTGGCCCATAGGGAGTGCATTATTAGGAGGTATGGCCTTGTTGAGGGAAGTATGTCACTGAAGGTAGCTTTGAAGTCAAGATACTCCCAGCCTGCCACACAGTCTCCTTATGCTGCAGATCAAGATGTAGAATGCTCAGTTCCTTTCCAAACACCATGTCTTTCTATACACTGTCATGTTTCCAGTCACAGTCATAATGGACTGTTGGAACCTCTGAGAATGTCAGCCAGCCCCAGTTAAATGCTTTCCTTTATAAGAGTTCCCTTGGTCACGGTATCTCTTCACCACAATGAAATCCTACTTAAGATAGCCCTTGAACCCATGGACTCTGTGCATAGCCAGATCCAAGCTGATTCTTCTTCCATATTTTGATGTAAGAAGTGCTTTCTGGGAGAAAATCAGCCACAGGCTTCTTCGTGATTTATTGTTGGGTTCTTTGAGCCAACCCTGCTGTTCTTTAAGCAGCCTTGCCTCGGAAGCCGTTTTACAAAACACCTAATTACTGTCATTTCTCCACTGTGCTAAGTAAAGCATCAATAATGCCTTTATCACAAGCCATTATACCACTGATGGCTCCTCTGTGAAGTCCGTGGTCACCAAATTGAAACGTCCTCTTAGATCTCAGGAGAGTGGAGTTTACAGCTGTCATCACAACAGGTCCTCTTTGGCAGCTGTGGGACTTGTCACTGACGGGTAGTCCGTGTGTTCTCACAGACATGCCCAAGGGCTTCAGGCTGATGTAAGGAATTATTAATTCTGCCTGCCCCTTACTGCCCGGACCATCATCCCCTCTCCAAAACCAATAAATGGCCCAGGACACTGGTAAAAATACACTAGGTGGAAAATAATGACTCGGCCCACAACTCTGTCAGGAAAGGCCCTGTGTAATGAAGGCTTCCACCTAAGGTTTCCTTTAAAGGCTCCCGGGACTATCATATTCTCTCTTCCTGAGATGAGGGGTATAGGGGCTGCTTTTCCAAGCTAACATGGAAGTCCCCAGTTTGGGGGTGAGGAGTTGGCGTTCTCCCAGCTCATTGTGGCCCGAGGACAAGCTGATAATGCAGTGATACAGGGTGGTAAGGGTCGGGGTTCCTCCGGGGACACTGGGTCCAGGTTATCGTGAAGGTTACTACTGCAGGCTTTTGCATTGGGAGAGCCAAGTGGTTTAATGAGTTCTTGTGTATCACACTGATTGTGGCTAATACTCTTGGAATCCTGACTTTATGGTCAGTACTTTATATTCTGGGCTAATGCAAGTCCTCTGGGAACGATGGCAGGGTGGGACAGGATCAGAGATGGGAGGGAGATGCCTGTGGAGTAGGTTATGAGGGCCTCGGATTATGGGCCATCTCTGAGGGAGGAAGAGATGGAAAAGGAAAGAAATGAGGGAGAAAGGGAAGGAAGGAAGCATGAATTGAGCATACAGTTTTGGGAAGGGCTTGGCCAGGCTGGCAGGGCACACAGGGCACACAGGGCACACAGGGCACACAGGGCACACAGGGCACACAGGGCACACAGGGCACACAGGGCACAATGGGCAGGCCCTAGTGCCCCATCTGAGCCCTCACTGTCTGGAGGCTCAGGAGTCTGTCTTTTGACCCCTGTGACGAATCCTGATAACTGTGATGAATCGTGTAACTGGGGTGTGAGCTCACTATGCTCACCACAGGTAAATTATTTCATTCTCGTATTAACCCTCTCATGGGAGGACTAAGACTCTGCTGGCAGATTTTCAGTAAGGGGGCAGACAAAAGTGAAGGAGACCGTGAGGGCAGAAGAGAGGAAAGGGGCAAGTCTGCCTCAGATTTCAGGGAAAGGGTTAGAACCCTGGAAGAAAATGGGAAGAAAATGTGACTCTAAACCCAGATTTCTCTGTCCCCTTCTAGTTCCCAAGAGTCTGTCTGCTTGCAGATCTCTCACTGGCTGAATTTCTGCCAAAGACTAGAGTGTTCAGAGATAGGATTTTCCCCGGTATATACCCCAGTGTAAGTCAATCATTTTTCATGGTGCTGAACAGAAAGCAGTGAAGGATGTTAATTTTTCAGTATGTGCTGCATTTAACACCCAGGTCCTTGAAAGATGAGACAATTGTGATATTTCAACTTTTCATACGAGGAAACAGGTTTGAAGGGTGACAAATAAGATGCCCTCCTGCAGTAGGCACTGTTTCCACAGGCTCTGCTCTACCTGGGAGTGGCCGTCCCTGGTCTGTCGCTCAGGATGGAGGAAATGGCAGGCAGTAGAATTGAATAGTCAAAGGGCTGGCGAGACCCGCTCATTATATAGAATTCCCGAGCTATATACAAGGCATATCTAATGCCTGTTCTGGGAGAAATGCGGAGTTGTGTAAAGTAAAGAAGCCCTACTCTCTTCCTGCTGAGGGATTTGCAATTATCGTCCAGTGTGCTTTTAAAATGGAAGCTACTAGAACTTTTAAACATCAGTAGTGATACTGCTTTATCTTCTAGTTTAAAATCATGTCAATAATGACCCAATTTATTCAACTGCACACTCAGGAGGAAACACGTTTTGCCCTGCATTGACCTTAGAATTCATCATCATTTCTAAGAAGTGGCCTGTCCTGCTATTGCAGGCGATTGAACTATTTCTTTCCCTTAACCCCACCAGTGTGTCTTAGGCTATTAAGCAGTCAGACCCTCAAAAGCATAACGTGTATGATCAGAGGGGTGTGCCTTTTGTGCGGGCTAACTGCCCTCAGCTTTAGTGAGTGTCGTTCGGTGGAGGGATGCCCCACTTTCCCCTCCCGTGCTGTCTGAGCCTTGTTACCTTCTTTTCCTTTCTTATCCCCTGTTCCATGAAGGTGCAGCTCAGTGCTGACCACCATGGAATCCCCAGACCTCGCTGAGAGAGGCTGCTCTTGGAGCTGGGCATGGAAGGCTTGCTGCAGAAGTTAGTAAACGAGAAGTAAAGGAGATGCTAAGAGTGTAAAGACAGCACCAAAATGCTTGAAAATGGATGGTGATGTAATGACTTCAAATCATGCTTCAAACACAGGGCCAAGTCGCTGCTCGCTCCATGGGGTTTAAGTGAGGATCCAGCTAGAACTGGACTTGAGACTGTCCATCTGCCATGAGTAAATGTGTAGCACAAGGTCTTCCTTTGGGGATTTGGAAAGTCCCCTTTTGTCCCAATAACCTCCCTTAAATCATTGGCCTTTTTTCCTAGACTATTGGGCATGTGTTATATAAAGAGACAAAGCCATTATAGAGCCAGCAGAGGGATTGACTGGAATGCCTCCATCCACATGCTGCTCCTCCAGGAATGGGGCGTGGCAGAGAGTCAGTACCAGCAGCTCCAAGGAAGTCTATGCCTGCCACGGATATCATGCCATCTATCCACTTTTTTTTGCTTCTTCTCTCTTTGCATTAATCCAAAACATCTTACAAGTTCTGTGGCTCTATACCACGAATGTCTCTAAAACTCTGAAGTACCCGTAAGCCCCAATATGCAGGGAACCGGGGCACTGATAGGAGACACCTGTAGGTGAGGGCTTCAACAATACAGAGTGAACACGGCCATAACATGAAGTGTGGACACAGTGACAGCCATGTGTCAGAAGTTCTGGATTCCAAGGAGGCATTTACTGTCAGAGCCAGGAGCTCTGGTTTGCTGTTTGAGTTTCGATGATATGACTCTGTGCACCTGTCACTACATGTACATCAGGACAGAAGGCAGCCTCAATGGTGAGCTGGGAGCCGAGATCTCAGCCTCCTAATTTTGTGGCAGCCCCAACAGAAGTACCATGAGCTCTGTCCTCTGGCCCTGGGTAGCAGCGTCCTCTGCCTTCCTGTGAGTTATGAATGTATCTGGGCAAGGGCCTGGCTGCTGGTAAGACCCAACCAAGAGGCAAAGAGCACATCTGAGTGCACAGATAGTGGGGACTGCCATGTCATTTAGGTTTCTGTGACTTAGGGCTATTGTAGATATGGTTTGCAGAAAGGTAGATAATTGCTTAGTAATCCAGCTGACAGGAAAGAAACTTAGCGGGTGGTTAACTGCACATCCATGTACATATCATGTGCTCGGTGGAAATGGCCATGCCTTGTGTGCATTTCAGTCTTGTGTTTGGATACTGTCTACGATGCCTTAATTTGTCTGCCACTCATCATTTCTATCTTCCCAGAAGCCTGGACTCCTGTACATAGTCATAGATTCCAAAATAGAGGTCAAAGCCATATACCCTCTCATGACATCCCGAGATCACATGTCTGAAGGGGAGTTCCGTGCTCCATTCATGGCTCCTCCTAAGTCAAACTTCTCTTCCCTCCTTTTGTTCATGTTCACATCCAGTCCATCAGCAAAAGCCGCTGGCCTTTCTTTCATCATATAGTGTAGAATCATAGCCTAGTGTCTCCATGCTTGTAACCGAAGGCTCCAGCAGGTCAGCTGGAGAAGTTCACAAACGCTTCCAATTGGACACACGGACACACGCACACACACAGAGAGAGAGAGAGAGAGAGAGAGAGAGAGAGAGAGAGAGAGAGAGAGACAGAGACAGAGACAGAGACAGAGACAGAGACACAGAGAGAGACAGAGACAGAGACACAGAGACACAGAGACAGAGACACAGAGACACAGAGATAGAGATATGCACTGACACGCACATGCACACACACTGACACACATACACACATGCATTGCATACATGCTCTGACACCCTCTGCCCTCGCATCTCACTCCAACTCCAAGTCTGTGCATGAACCCTCCCTCACCTCCTTTAACCCCATCACCATCACTTCACTGAGGGCCCCCCTCTCTTCTTCATGAAGCCCCTCAGACTCAGTCCAGTCCAACCACATTTGCTTCCTCTTTGTTTTGGAAGAACATCAGACATGTCTGTCTTCAGAAGCCTAGAATGTTCTTCACATGAGATGCACTAGTAATAGTTTATCCATCTATCTTTAAGTCTCTGCTAGGTTTCGTCTTACTAGAGAGGACTATGCTTCGACCTTCCTGCTTTATTTTTCTCAGTAGTCTGCTCAACATGCTAGTTAGTACTATGTACTAGTTCTGTTACTGTTTCTTCACATAAGGTCTCTGTACATTCTAGAAGGAGATAGGAAGAAAGATGCTTGGGTCCCCACATCCAGCATTGTACTCACAGGACTTTTAATATTTGTCACAGAGTAAATTCTTAGTAGACATTCTAGAAAACACTCAGGAATGAGTGAGGAATTAATAAATGAGTGAATGACTACCTGCAGAGTAGAATCAGGTCAGGTAGGCAGCCATTAAGTCAACACACAAATACATAAATAAAATAAGTGAAGGAAAGAATCATCTTGAGGCTGGAGAGATGGCTCAGCGGTTAGGAGCACTGACTGCTCTTCCAGAGGTCCTGAGTTCAATTCCCAGCAACCACATGGTGGCTCACAACCATCTATGCCCCCTTCTGGCCTGCAGGTGCATACATGCAGGCAGAAAGCTGTATGATGTATACATAATAAATAAATAAATGTTAAAAAAACTTTATTTAAAAAAATCATCTTGTAGGGAAAATGAATATTGGAGGTTGTGATGCTAAGAAGAGTCAAGGAGAACTTTCAAGAGAAGGAAATGTGCCTGCCCCTTAGGATGAGGGAGAGTTACCAGAGAGACAGCCCATGTATGAGACGCTCCAGGCGATGAGGAGGCTGGGGAATTTCAAGTGGGCACAGAGTGAGCAAGAGGGACCATGTGCAGCTGGAGATGCCAGGCCAACTACAGGCTCCTGAACTCTGTACCATAAAGGGCTCCAGAACTCTGGGAGGAGAGTGGCGTTTACGTGAGAGGCTAATTCAAGGAAGAGTAATGGAAAGTCTAGAGATGAGTGAGAACTGAACTTGGGAGTAACTTGGGGTTAGAACACTTGCCTAGCGTGACTTAGCATGTTCAAGACCCTGTGTTAGAGTCCAGCACTACAAAAGGGGGCATGGCAGGCAAAACAGGGAAAGGGGAAGGAAAGGGAAGGAGGAGAGGAGAGGCAGGGTGAGGGAGAGGGACAGAGATAAATCTGTGGTGAGAGAGATCCCGAGAGGGCAGGGAGTAGCCGAAAGGATGGCAGGACTGTGGAGGCGAGCGATGTCTTCACTCTGCCTGGTTGGTGTCTGTTATAGCCATTTTTAAATAGTATTACAAGCTTACAGCCCACGTGTTCCCATCTCTGCCAGGCTTGTCTCACTGAAAGCAGATCTGAATCAGTACTTCCCTTAAGAGGGGATCTAGAAATGGGACTAGGCTGCAGCGTTCATAAACATAAACCACACCTCTTCTCCGCTGCTTCCTGGCTGCAGCTGGCCGGTCAGAATGCTGCAGAATTAGGCCAGTGTGGCTTCTCTGGAAAAGGTTGGTCCAGAATGCCCTGGGCTTAGCATGGAAGGGTCCTGTGTGCTGGTTACCCTGGTGGGGGTGACTCTGAGAGGACAGGCAGCAGGCAAAAGAAAGACGCTCCTCACGTCCCTCACAGCCATTGACACCAGTGACCAGGGAATATGCCAACGTGCCAGGGCTCTCCCAAAGATGGAGTCATCCTGGAGGTTTGTCTTCTTCACGCATAGATCTACAGGTAGGAGCTTACAAAGGGTGGTTCAACAAATGGAGAACACGGTGCCATGGCTGGTGTCATACAGCAACGACATCCACAAATCCCTTTCCACTCCCTCTGAGCAGCTTTCAGTCACTGGAATATATAAGACACATGTATAACTGTGAGGAGCTCTCTCTCTCTCTCTCTCTCTCTCTCTCTCTCTCTCTCTCTCTCTCTGTGTGTGTGTGTGTGTGTGTGTGAGTGTGTGTTTGTGTGTGTGTGTGTGTGTGTGTGTGTGTGTGTGCTACATGTAGACAGATGATTGAGTTTTCTCTGCCTCCAGGTGAAGGATCATCGAGCACAGTAACCCTCCCCCAGGAGGCTGTCAAAGAGCATCTAAAGATAGATACATACACAACCTCTGAGGGACTTTGGTGTCTGCCCAACAGCCCACATCCTAAGCTAAATTCTTATGGCAGCTGAATTCCGCTCATCCATTCACCTAAATCTCCTCCTTTTAGTTGGAACAATTATAACGTTGTATATAGTTATCGTTTTTCAGAAAACAATGCCTGGATGACCTTGCCCTGTAGTCACACATATATTTGGATTAAACAAAAATGGGTTAATTGTATGTATTTACCTAACTTTTAAAGCAAATCCTCTTCCCTTAATTTGTCATTTCTGACTCTTAAGTTTCAAACTTGTTCAATGTTCTTCATAAGGATACACGCTCCGGCCGATCTCCAGGCGAGTTTTCTTTTTCATTCACTCAGCAAGAGGAGGAAGATCTTTGGGGAAGCTGGAAGAGGGGAGGCAGAACACCCTAGGCTCGCACACTACCTTCCTGTGTTCCTTCCTCTGTATCTTCATCTACATCCTGGCTACGTTAGGCATAAATAGACAAACCTGGGTTCTCCTGCAATTGGTTTCCTGTTGGGTTGCTCTGTCACAGCTGAGGCAAGGCCTCTTCTTCGTGACCTCCTTTTCACTGAGGTTCCCTTGTAGTTGCCCTTTTCTATCCCACCAGTTTGAGCAGAAAACCGGACTTGGTTCTCTTCTGGATGCTGCAATGGTGATTATGAGTCAGCAGACATTTTGAGAGCATTTTTAAACAAACACGTTACAGTCCATATTTTGGCAGTGGGCCAATAGGCTTTATACATGCTACTAAATCCTCGTCTTCTCCCATCCCATTTTACAGATGAGGAATGGAGGCACGGATATGTTAAATAATTGGCTCAAAACACAAGGTGGGATTTAACCTCACGCAGGCTGGCTTCAAAGACTGTGCCCTCTCTAGTCTTGATATTATTGTCTGAATTCCAGCCTTGTACCAGCAGCACCCTTTCCTTATGGTTTAGAAGAAAACAGATTTCTTCTATAAAACCTAGCTCTCATGTTCTACCCCCCAGGGGTTGGTTTAAGGACAATATCCAGTTCTAGCTGGAAGGTGACAGGACATGATTTCTTGAGAAAGAATGGACTGTGGGAATGTTTGGAAGGTGATGGGTAGAAATGTTTGCTCAAGCTTAGCTGCATATTGCTGGTTACAGGTAGCCGAAAGTAATATGACCAAGACACTAAAAGATATGTATTCTGGGAGGAATGTTGATATAGCAATATGATTCCATGGTTGCAAGACATCATTTCAAAGCAGCATCTTGTCCATGCTCAACCCTAAATTTGACTAAAACAAGGCTTGAAAATGCACAAATGGCTTACCTCTAAGTAGCAGGCTTGTCCCTGTAGCCTTAGCACTTGTCAGTTCTTCCTGGTGAAGTGTGGGCAGCCTGGGCTGCAGAGTGAGACCCTGCTTCAAACAAACAAGCAAGAAGTATGAACAGTGCAAAGGATGAGCTGTCCGATGCTGTTTCTCTGGACACAGCTGCATTTGGTTTGGTAGCTAAATTTTAATTCCCACCTGTGCTCGTTGGCATCTGCATGTGAATATACTTGGAGCTGGCCTGTCACGTCTGCCAGAGGGCTGTATTCCAACAGTCATGCTGAGACGGAGAGAGAGAGAGAGAGAGAGAGAGAGAGAGAGAGAGAGAGAGAGAGAGAGAGAGAGAGAGAGAGAGGCAGGCTGTGCTTTTCAGAATCTGAGTTCTCTAATTGTATCAATAATAAGCCAATGAGGAAAATAATCAGCAATACATATGTTTTAAAATCACCGGAGAGAGGTTTCAAAAAATTAGCAAACTAGTGATTCAAAGCTAGTGTCCCAACTGAACTTCTCATTTCCTGTGTGTACAGGTGTCACAGTGGCACAGCAACTGACCCAGAGGGCTTCAAGGGAAATGTAGTCTGTTGTACTGAATTTCGTCACCTTTGAATTTGCCATGTGCCTCTAACATCACCTTCTACAAAGCCAAATACTTCTTGAATAACTAGAGGAACATGGGAGGAGGTCTTTACTATCATGTAAAGTATGTTTAAATTATTTATGTACTGTATTAATATACAGGATGCCAATGTACATTATGTAGCTATATTATATGTAGTATATATTTATACATGTGTGTTTAGTACATGTGTGTGTGTGTTTGTGTGTGTGTTTGTGTGTATGTGTGTGTGGTAGTCTGTTTGTGTGTACTTGCATGTCTGTGCACATGAGCGCAGGTGTACATGTGCTAATATGGAGGTCAGAGTTGGGTGTTGGTTCTTACCTCTCACCTCCTTTGAGTCGGGATCTCTCTTTGTTGTTTGCTGCTATGCATGGAAGGCTAGCTGGCCTGCAAATTTCAGGGACGTTCATGTCCCTGCCTCCCACCTCACTGTCTAGTTACCTACACGCTCCTGTGTCCAGCCTTATGTAGACTCTGTGGGTTTGGAGGCCGAGATTTTAACGAGACTACTATTGCCTCTCAGTGTCTACTAGGCCTTCAATTCCAGCGCCATTTGTAAACACCTTTAGTTTTGGCTTCTGTTCATCCGTAGAAGTTTGCTAAAATGCTTGTTCCTTGGTCTCTTCTGGGGTTTTTGTTTGGTCTATTGAAGCTGCTCTGATATCTAGGTTTTTATGCCTGTATGTTTTCTGTGCTCCACCTTTCACCACAGTTCAGCTCAGAGCGCCTGCTGCGACTAGCCTCATCCCTGCCCTTATGCTCACAGAGAAGCAGCAGTTCTACCTCACTGTAAGCTGTTCGCTGGCCGGCAAGGTGGCACCAGCGGCTGCATCAGGCTGGATACACTGTGCCCTCTAGTGAGAGTCGATCCTCATGCTAGCAGGCACCTGAGCCTGTTTGCTCCAGCTAACGTGCGCTCCAGCCCCACAAGCTCTTAACCGCGTTACAAGAAGAAGCCCAGCCTCCCTGCAGAAGGGTTGGCCTGAGTGTGCAGTTGCACCTCCTGCAGGAACCCAGCACACCTTACCCCGTCTCCACGCCCCGAACATGCATCCTAAGCATGTACCTGTGCTCGGTGCAAACCAGCTCTCTCTACTCCATGCCCCTCGGCCCCTTCTGAACCAGGAAGTGCTTGGGAGAAGCTTCTGCTTCTGACCTCTGCTGCCACCCATACTCACATTCTCAGGCAGGGGCTGTTTCCTTAGTTCCGGTGGCGAGACTTCAGCTGCTCTGCTCACAGGGCAGCCTCTCTGCCACCAGAGAGAACACCTTCCACCCAGGACTTTTCAGACCCTCTGCCTGGTTCTTTCTAAGTTTGGTTTTCTGTCTCGGTTTGGATTACACACCTGCCACGATAGGCACCAAATGTAAAAATTCAGGGGGCTTTCCTGTTGCCCCTTTTATCTCCCAAATAAATGACATGGAAACCTGGTGTGTTTAAGCTTCAGCAGTATTTCTGGGCAGGTTCTGAGCTATTCTAACCTGACTATGCTGCCTGGTCTGCTTTCCAGCCATGTGTCCTGTAACCTGCCATCTAGGTCTTGCCCTGACCTCCTCCTTGATCTGTGCCCTCATGGTGACTCCCCTGGTGACCTGCTCATGGCAAATGCCTTATGGCAAACCTCTCTGGTCCTCATTAGAGACACCCTCACTTGGGTCAGAAGTCCCACCATATCCTCTCCTGCCCAGACCTTGGCCAATCAGCACTTTATTAACCAACCAGACAGAAGACTATTTTTAAACACATTGAGACAGAGGATGCTTGGCCATGAATTACAACTAGGTCTCTGGGCATAGTAACCAGAATCTGAATGCACACTACACAAAATTACCCCCAATGCAGGTTCTTACACTTGTGAGGCAAACTCTTGGCCAGTTAGCCATCTCTCCAGCCAAACACAAACACACACACACACACACACACACACACACACACAACTCTAAATGTAAGACTTAAAGGCTTAGCAATGGAAGCTTGTTCTTACACAGAAAAGTTTAAATACCCAAGTCTTGACCATTAAAAAACGTTTGTTAGGATCTGTATTTGATTTCTTGAGAATATAATTAGAATTGTTAAATACACCTAAATTATATTTAATAAAGAATTAGAAATATTTTAATGTTAATTTTATGTGTCAACCTGACAGAACCATGAAGTGTCCAGATAGCTGGTCAAACATTAGCGTGGGTGTTTCTGTAGAGGTATTCTGGATGAGATTAGTGTTTAATTGAACAGTCTGAATAATCCTGTTGCCCTCTCTAGTTATGGGTGGACCTTACACAATTAGCTGAGAGACCAAATAGAGCAAAGGCAGCCTTCCCTTGAGTAACAAAGAATAATTTTGCCTTTAAATTAGTTTTTTCTGTCTTATACTCAAACTGCACAATTTACTCTCTAATATTACAGACTCATCTTAAGGATCTTGGGACTTACCATCATCTCATAAGCTCCTCCCTCCCCTTTCTACAGAACACAGCCTGACAGCTGGCAGAATTCTTAGAACAGATTCTTTCAATTGGGGATTAACTGGGAATTCTACAGAGTATAAGCTAAGCTCTATTGATCTATTTGTCCACTCAAGAGTTTCTCGGTGTTCCTGGTCTTCCACATGATGGTTGGGGTTCCTAGACAGATTCAGAAAGAGGTAAGTTTCTAGAGGGAGTCTTGGCACTTCCAATATGCCCGACAGCACTATGCAGCTCCTGGATGTAGGATGCAGTATATACAGGACATTCCCACTCATCCTTTGAAGAAAATCCCTTACATATGTTTCCTTTTCATGTCTTGGTAGAATTCTAGCTTACATTGTTGAAAAGGAAGAGGTGATTGGGAAGGTTTTGCAGATGAAGTTGCTGATAAATTATTTTTTTATCTGAGGCCACAGCAGAACCTAGAGCCAATGCAGCAAAGGGTCCAGGTTCTGAGGGGTCACAGGATCTAAGGGAATAACCTCAGGTGCTACTGTACTTGAGAACAGTGAACCATCCTTAGACTCACCACACAAAATCACACAGTCCTTAGAGTGGACTGTGAAGCCGGGAAAGGTAAGGCCAAAGAGCAAAGTTTCTTGAAGTAAGAAACTATATCTGCTACTGCAAGATAAAACATAAGGTTTGACCTGCCTCCCAACAGTTGCATGGTTGACAGTGATTATACTGCAGTTGTTGCCATGGGAGTTTAAAGCTCGCATGTAAACCTCAGTGTGTGAGGGCTTGTGAGTAAACTTCAATGTCTGAGGGCCAGCCTTTGGAGAGAGAAGTGTCTGTGAAGACTTCCCAGATGGTTTATGACAACGTTTCTATTAAAGGAAGCTCCACTTGAGGTAACTATGTTACACCATATGTGTTTCTGAGGTAATCTTGGAAAATACTCTCATGATAGAACACCCGTCACCCAAGAGGGACAGGCAGAGCAGAGAAGGATGCATAATCAGCTGGCTGTGCTCTACCAAAGCTTCAGAAGGAATCCAGAAAAGAGTTTTCACAGGTTAACAAAACTATATTTTTTTAATAAAACACATCTGGTAAGGTAGATCTTCCTTGAATTTGCATGTGTTTTCTGTTTCTTGGCTTCTTAAAAGTTTATCAAGTACCTCCATGTGCACAGCTCTGAGCTAATTTGTATAGAATAAGCATAGTCAGGCATTCACCCAGCCCCACTACACATTGGCCTTCATCTATGGGAAACTACATTGGGAGAAACAAACCACGCACATGATGGGGCATGACCTCGGCAGCAAGTCTAATGAGAATGAACGATCAGAGGTCCTTCAAGCAGGTGACAAGGTCAGATCTGAAGGATTAGGAAGATGATCACAACCCTGAGACAAGAGCGTCCACAGCCAACGATGGGGTGCTCACTCGGGAAGAGTCTTGGTATATTAAACAAACACACAAACAAACCAGACAGAACCGTGCATGGATGGAGACAATGAACTGAGGTCCTGTTGCATCTTAAGAGGAAGTAGGTGGTACTAGAAAGCAGGATGAGGAAAGGATGGCTTCATTTCAGTTCACCACGAGGAAACACAACATTGAGGCATGTGAGCATGCGGACAGAGGCCAGAGTAAAGCGGGGAGTGTGGCGACCGTTCATTCTCATTGACCTGGAATTCCCATGTGGCTAACCCAAATAAATAATAAACATGAAGTGAAGATTTGTGATGATAGACATCAGACTGCTACTTACGGTAAGTCATGCTAACAACCTAGGCACCCAATGGTAGGGGACTGTGGATAAACACATGTGACATGATTTTATAGTGCCAACTGGTTCCACTGTTAAAAAATGTAAAAGCACAGTAGAAAATCCCAAAGCTCACATCTCTATGGATACACACATACCTTATTATAGTGTCTTTCAAATATCTGAAAAATAAGCACATGTAATGAAATATCTAAAGGGCAGTGTTATGTAGAAAAGATGGGAGGACTTGGGGTGATATATATTCTCTTTGATAAATTTCTGCCTTTTCCACTATAAAAAGTAAGTGATTTTTAGAGAAATATATATAATATTTGTTAAAATGGAAGATGTGTCCAAATCCCATGGTTGCTAGTCAGGATCTGAGCTACTGTGTGCATTGATGGGTTTGACTGGACCTGCTGTAAACAGCCGACTGACTCAGCAGCTAAGTGAGATTTGATTTTGAAGACGAATTCTGTGCGTTTAATTTTGGATTTGAATCTATGGGACAGGTTTTGAGACTGGGCTTTGGTGGGGGTTGGGAGATGTTCTTCGTGCCTTGGGGGCTCTTCCTAGTTATGGAGAGATTAATGGACCTAGAAATGTAGGTTTGAGGAACACATACATTCATTTACAAAGGGGTCACTTTTGCTGTTTCTAGAGTATTAGGAAAAATCTGTCTTCCAAGCACTTGGCTGACATGACGAAAAGCTAGTGGTCATATGATGCGTCATCTCTTCAGATGCAATCGTTCTCGTGGGCCAGTTAAATCTACTGAGCTTCAGTACACTGTGAAACAGTAAGGAAATATAAACATCTTTGTCAGCAGCCCATCTCCACATGGCATGAACCTGGCAGATGTTTTCTCTGACCCTGTCTTTGCTTATGGGCCCACGGGGCACAGAACATCAGGAAACACCCACAGGAAGCCTTGGCAGTCACTTTGCATTTCTGCCACTAACATCATGTCCAAATAAGCGATTTAGAACTGTAGGGACGAGCTGCTTGCCTTCTTATAATTATTAATTACAAAAATGTAGATGCTGATATTGTGAATTGTCTTGTTTTCATAATAAAGTTTGACTTAACTATAAAAACTACACTTGGTATTGATTGCAAGACTTTTCTCTTGGAGAGAGACTAGACAATATCAGTTCCCTCCTAAGGTTTCAATGACAAACCAAAGTTTGGTTCCGCCAAAGCTACCCCTAGGGAACCAATGAGCTTACTAAGTTTACAGACCATGGGTAAGGAATCACTTGGGGCAGGAGCATGGCTGTCTGTCCCTAAAGCAGCTGCACTCTGACATAGGCACCCGATATAGATGGTGACTTCCTCGTGGCTGCATAACGGAGCCCTTTTCCCCTCGTCATCCCCAGTCTGTACACTCTAGCTCTGCCCCAAGATTCCAAAGCCACATTCAGTTAGGGCGCAATTGCATACAGCTGACTGGGAGGAGTGGCTGGTGTGTTGGTTAGCTTTTTGTCAAGTTGACTCAACCTACAGTCATTTGGAGAGACAGGGATTTGATTGAGGATGTGCTTCTTCCAAATTGCCTATAGTCAAGTCAAGTGGGTCATTTCTTGTTGTTAATTGATGTGGAAAGACCCAGCCCACTGAGGGCAGTGATGGCCCTTGGTGGTCCAGGGTGGTGTAATAAAGCAAGCCTAGCAGGCCATGAGGAACGAGCCAATAAGCAGAGTTCTTAAATGATTCTGCTTTAGTTCCTGTCTTCAGGTTTCTGCCCTGGCTTCAGTACATTGTAAGCAGAAATAAACTCTTTTCTCCATAAGTTGCTTTTGTCCATGGTGTTGATAACAGCAACAGAACCCCAACTGGGACAGTTTACCCTGATGAGACGCTCTCCTGCCCAACCCTCCACACCTCTGTGAGGGATGTCAACAGTTGAGACAAGCTAAACTGAAGACAGTGGCTGCTTGACTTGGAGGCTAGTGCTGTGATTTTCCTGATCCTCAAATTACTTAAGATTTGGCCAGCCTGAAAACAATAAAACCAACTATGTATGTCAAAATATAGATGATAGGTAGATCCATTGAATGAGTGACTGTTTGGTTATTTGATTGATTGATAGCCTTCAACCAGGACAGATTTTTGTCTCCTATGGGAAAAGTCTGGCAGTGTCTCACACTACTTTGGGTCTTCATAACTTGGGTTCGGGAGGTATTATAACAAAGTCCTACTGACATTTATTGGTCTGAGGCCACAGGTACTGCTGAACATCATACATTGTCCTAGAATTATCTGGTCCTAAATATCAATAGTGCTAAGGTTGAGAAATGTCATTGTAAATACATAGATGGGAGAATGATCAAGTACACATAAGAAAATGTTGATTCTGAGATGAAGGGTACATGCGTGTTTTATGTGGACTTTGAAATTCTTCTGTAAGTCTTAAATACAGTCAGTGTCTGCTGAGAGAGGAGGACTCAGTCTTCTCCAGGGATGAGCATCCTGATGGGTTATCTAGGCCCAAGTGATAAGCAAGTAAACAAGGGTCACATTAAATGGGTTCAGTTTGTTGTTACCCAGCGACAGTAGACTTTGAGTGGCAGGGGAGCCCTACTGTCTAACTGGAAATAGATAGCTACCCCAGGAGTTGGTGCTGTTCACTTCCTTATGCATCACAGAAGCTGGAAGAGAAGTGCACAGATGTGCAGTTAGGAGTTCTCACGAGCCAGGGCTTGTGATCAGGTTCAGGGATTTAAAAATGTAAACACCTAGTCATTGAACCTCAGTGGTTTAGCATATCAATGACACTTTTCTGTGTAAAGTCGAACAAAATTTGATGGATTAAAACAATGACTTGTTCTTGAGAGAGAGACAGAGAGAGAGACAGAGAGAGAGACAGAGAGAGACAGAGAGAGAACGAGTGGGAGGCTAGATATTGACACTGAATGTCTTCCTCACACTCTCCACCTTGTTTTTTTTGGGACTGAGTTTCTTCCTGAACCTGGAGCTCACCAATTCAGCTAGATTAGATGGCCGGATGGGGGCTGCAGGTATCCTCCTCTTTCTGCCTCTCCAAGCCTGCAACTGGCTTTCCTATGTGTATGCTGGGGCTCCAAACTCAGGCCCTCGCAGTTACACACTGAGCACTTTGCCAACTGAGACTGAGGCAGCTCTGCAGATTGACGCTTGGCTCTTCCGTGTTCACTGAATGGTGGTTCTGCTTCCTATGCTATTCTGCAGTCACTCATGTTCTTGCCGCCAGCTGTGTGGTAAGCTGTCCAAGACATCATGACTTAACACATCCTGCTATTGGTCATAGCTGCTGGCTGAGGCCATGTTTTCCTCCTATGACTTCTCGTGTCCTGGATCCTCTTCCACGACATCTCTCCAACAGGAGAGCTTGACTGTGGGCTTCCTATGGAATAAAAAGTAAAGGTTTCTCAAAGTCTAGTCCGACCTAAGTCATCCATCACCCCTTTTATTGTGTGTTCTGAGGAAAAGCAAGTTAAAGGGTCAATTCAGATCCAGAGACAGGGAAAGAGACAAAGCAAATCCCATCTGTTGGTAGGAGAAATAAATGAGTTTAGGAATTAGCCTTAGGAGTTGATTATGTCGTGGGGGTTATCTCATAACATAATTCCTTAATTATAATTTATAATTTATGGCCTTATAAAGTAGTCCTAAGGCAAGCATTCTCCCTTCATGTAAACATACAAGGTGTTGTCTGTGAACCAGAAAATGGTTCACATTAAAGCATTAAAGCAACCACATCCACTAGTGCCAATGTCTTGAGATTTCTGGTGTCCAAATCCATAAGTTTTCATTCTCATGTCTTTTAATAGCATTCTAGGTGGACCGTGGAAATCTCTAATTTCCACAGATGCTAGTAACTAAGAACTGTGGGTCTGGAGAGATAGTTCAGTGGTTAAGAGCACTGGCTACTCTTCCAGAGGACCCAAGTTCAACACTCACATGGGGGCTCACAACCACATGTAACTCCAGTCTCAGGATCCAATGCCCTCCTCTGGCCTCTGCAGGTATCAGGCATACACGTGGTGCATGGACTTACATGCAGGCAAAGCACTCATCCACATTTAAAACAAATAAGCAAAGAACTGGGAGGTCAAGCCAGGGCCAGTATTCCTGGAAGAGGAGCCAAGCTTAGAAGCTGTACTCCGTTGGCTGGTGTCATCAACAGCATATGCAGATGGTGTCCCCTCTAGTACAGGATGCCTCTCTGGAGAGTCTACGACTTAAGGTTGTCCCTTATGGGTGTAGAAGGAAGGATCTGTTTGGCCTTCTTTGATTTCTATGCCTGGTGCCTACCTCCCTATTCCTGGGTCGTCACCAAGGATCTTTGTTCGGTATTTAACCTCACTGACCACCATTACCCAGGCACGCCCCCTCCTCACCGCCTTTTCTATATATTCTGAGCATGAGATACTGCTGAGTTTTACCACATGCCTGAAGAGTAGCTGCCTACACTCCAGAGAATGTTACAGAATGAAATTCAGCATGTTTATGGAATGCGTGAGAGTAGCCCACCATACTCTTGTAGGCTTTTCCCAGGACCCACAGACAACCCTTGCAATGTGAAATGTTTGCTTGACTTGAAATGGAGCAGGTGATCAATGAATGAGTAATCCCTGCCCCCAAGTGCAGCCATGAACTTGAAAACAATGAAGGGGTTCCATTTTCCCAGATCATTAGGATGCTATTTTGGATGATTTGCAGCCTGCTGGGTGGGGAGGAGATATTTATTTTGCATAAAAAACAATGTTTGTTATCTAGTATGGTTCTGAAATCCTCCCGCCCCTCATGGGAGACAGCTGACTTTCCTCCAGGCCTGAGGTAAATGAGGAGCATAATTATTTGATATAGAGCTCCTTGGAGGTCACGGATTTCCAAAGATGCAGAAAAATTTCTTTCCTTAATTCCTGCTGTACTGTTGAGTAATAAAATCTTGGTTTTGTTATTATTATAGCACTCATTATATTCAAAAATTAAAATATTTGTTTACTATGGAAAATTTGGAAAGCACAAAACAAAAGAGAGAAATGAGAGGTCTTGAGCAATTGCTTTTTGGTTGGAAGTACTTGAAAGGGCTCAGGGTAAGCTAAGTGTAGAGCCATGAACCCCCAAAACCAAACACACTGAGACCCACTGCTCAGCATAGAGCCTTGCACCCCCAAGATCACATTCACTGAGACCCACTGTTAACAGAGTTAGCCTCTCCCCTCCCGATCAGAGAGAAAGATCTGGGGATCTACAGATTGGCACACACACATTCATACAGATACAGAGATGTAGGTATTCACATAAACACTCATGGCTTTCCTTAATAATCGCAGTCACACTGAAAAATAACCGAACAATACTATGGTTGTGCAGTGTAGCATAAGGCATGTTCCTGCCATTAAATATTCTTCTTACTTTGACAGGACAGCGATACAGATGCGCTGGTTGGGTGTTTGGAACATGTCCTGGGTTACACCTCTCTAGGTAAGTCAGCTTCTTCAGTCTCTGTGGTGCTCTTTGCTGCTTCTGTTAGAATATCCAAGAAGTGGGAAGCCTTTGAGGAACGTCACAGATCTTCCGATCAAATTCCGCATCCTACAAAGGAAGAGGCTAAGGCCGACAGCGATCGAAGGGTCTGTGGGAACAGCTAAGAAACTCAAGGAAGAACCCCTTATTATTATTATTACCAGAGACTCCCAGGCTTGAAGGATGAAGTAAATGACATTTGGTGGCCATCTTTGAAGCCTGGCAGTGCACAGTACAGTAAAAATCCCTGGAAGAGGACCCTCCCTGCCCAGCTGGTCCTAGCAAAGTAGATTGCATTCAGCGAAGCTGAAAGGACTGTCACTCCGAAGGTCAGTCAGTTATTGGAAGAGATTTGGTCTAAAAAACAAAGCTTGAAATGTCTTTAGCGTTGTCAGTCTCAATAAATGGGATTGTTGTGCTTCAAGGAGAAAACCCTATGATTTTTTTTTCTTCTATTTTTTTTTAATCCAAAAAGCCCAGCTGTGATAACTTTCAGCATTAGACAATAGATTTTTTTTTCACACAGAGTTCTTAAAGAGCCGAGATGAAAATGACTGAGGTTTTTTTTTTCTTTTAAATTTTGAGTGACTGTTTTACAAATTTTAACTATAAAAACAAAAGCGATATCTTCAAAAGAGATGGCAAGAATATAGAGCTCAACGATGACATTTTTATGTGGGGGAAACAGTCCTTGCTCTCCGTCAGGAGCTTTCTGCATAGTGTACCTTTTTCTCATGTTTGCACATCCCCGTGCATGAAGCCATCACTACAGCAAAGGTCTTTGACTTTTCCCTCCTGGCCATCACCTGGGAAATGACATCCTGCATAGCAGCAGTGTTTGTTAAGGGCATCTCTCTCCTAGGGATGGTCTAGAGGACACGGAGAGCTTCCTTTGGCCAAGTCAGTTTTCCTCTCTGTATCTCGATTAGATGAGAAATCTTTAAAGCAGGCTTCTCGGGCAGGTTTTGGAACAGGAGTGTACACTGAGCAGTGTGGGCCAGAGGCTGCGTTTCTCCCCTGTGTTTTTCCAGAGACTCATACTGGGCCTGGTGACGAAGAGACCCCCTGGCAAGCATTTTAAACTATTTTAGAAGCAATCAGATGTAAATCTTTTTAATTTTCCAGCTGCAACCAAAATAGTTGCCCTCTTGTCCGTTTTACAAATTGGCTTTTCTACCTAAAATTGTGTCTTGAAAAAGTCAGACTCCTCTGCAAAAAAAAAGTAACCTGGAATGTGTAGGTGTCATCTAAGCTCCCTTCTGGGTTGTATACTTTTGTAAAAGTGAGCATGCAGTGTGTGTGAGCACACACTGATGTCTGCCTGGAGCCCCATTAAAGTGGCAGACAAGAGATTGAGCTGACGTAAACCTACAGGAGAAAGGAAGTGTGAGGAAGGTACAGGGGAGTCTGAGACATTGATGAATGGGGGATAGAACTCTGGAAGTTATGTTTCTCAGATGTATGTGGGAGGGAAGTGGGATGATACATTCAGTGTGGAGGAGCAAGCCCACTGCTTCCACTGAACCTCAGAAAGACTCTGGACTTTACCCTCGATTACTCTGAGAGCAGGGTGTGGGTGGAGAGAAGGGTTGGTTGACGCCCGAATAAAGAACAATGAATTCCAGCTCCTTCTCCCCCTAACACTGCCGTGAAACCCTTCCCAAGATAAGACACAAATCACTAGATTTTATGGGTGGGTGTATTAAGTGACAGAGGCTCTGGGTTTGGGGCACATCACATTTACCCACATCACTGATATGGTGAAAACAGAAAGGAATGAGCCTCAATGTTGATCGCTAAAAACCCCAAAGGCCACTTGAATTACCTACTCCTTCCAAATACTGGAAGGGCAGCATGGATCCATTCAGACCACAGCACTCTGAGAACTCTTAGCAGACTAAGCTTCCTGTGAATGTGGATGCCCTCCCAACTGAATGGCTAAGAGCGGACCTGCCAGCTGATAATAGCAAGGTTACGGAAAGAGCTTAACATGGCTTGTGATGTTTAACATTTAGACGTGAACACACAGCCAGATGAAGCCATTACATATGAAGAACTCTAACAAACAGGAGAAAAGTCAAGACAGACACACACAAAAGCCACAGGAAGCAAACACTGTACGGAAGAAAGGAAAATTATCCCATCAAACCAAATAAGCAAGAACACACCATTCCATTCCATTCATTTGTCTCTCTTTTCTTTCTGCAGTACTGGGGACCATGTACTTAAAATTATAATTCAAAAGCAGAAAGGAAGATTCAGTAGAATTAAGAATAATCTCCAGAATAAAATAAGCAATAAAAAAAGCATCAAAGTGGTTTAAAATCTAATTAAAGAAATTTGGGGAGAACAGAAAGAAAGAAATTGATATATCTAGAAAGAATAAGACAGATCACATATAACATATCAGGAAAAATAATGGCTCCTTATCTTTACAATAATATTAAAAACTAGAAGATAATAAAATTTGAACCTAGAATTTTTATCTTCTCAACCATAACCAATATAGATATTTTAAAAATCTATCTAAATTACCATCATCAAGTGTGAGAGGGGAATAGAGCTATTCTCAAACATACAACTTCAAAAAGAATGTCTCAAAAGTATCTATGTCTCATGACTTTTCTTAGAAAGTTCCAAGAAGTAATTATACTGTATGAAAATATAGCAGTTGATTAAGAGGCAGTAATACAGGTCTACAGATAATGGGGATTCAACACAGAAGAATACGGGTTTCAGGGACTGATAGGAAATGGCAGTGTCTGGTGGCAGCTGAGTAACAGGCCTGGAGAACAATCCTTTCAGACTGGGCTGCACCTGAGGGCCTCGAGGCTCAGCGCACATATCCCAAAGACTGTGGAACTAATGAAAACCCAGAGAGTCTGGCCATTGTGAGAGTTGGGAGATGGATTATGCTTCCTCTTGAAAGTTTAGGGGTGGATGAGAGAGAAACGGCTAAAAAGCAAAAACAATGGATAAACCCCAAGGCAATTACTAACTCCTGAAAAAAAAACATAGAAAGGAAATGCAATGTACATACATTGTGTTATGGTATTTCTTCAGTCATAATGATTTAAAGATTTGATTATTTTAAAAGTTGGCAAGGTAGAGAAGAGAGAGAGAGAGAAGAATGGAGAGGAGAGAAGGGGACAATAGAGAGGGGGAGGATAGAAGGAGGAGAGAGAGAAAGGAGAGGGAAGGAGGGAGACAGGGAAGGGAGGAAGTACAGAGGGAGGAAGGGATAGAAAGAGAGACAAAAACAGAGATGAGAAAGAAAAAAACAAAATTTAAATTCCCCATGCGGAGTAGAAAGTTCATAGATAGTATAAAATAAGAAACTAAAATATACTTGTATAAATGTGATATAGAAAAAAAGAGAAAGCAAATAAAGGTAAAGATGTTTAATGCAGTTGATCTGCAGAAGTGGAGCTCACAGGTCAGATAAGAAACCACTTTCCTTTTCTTCAAATTGTTAATTTTGACTTTTAAAAGTGCTATGCACATGAATTCATGAGTTGACTTTTAAAATGTTTAATTAAGTATATGGATGTTTGAGCTTCGTGTACTATATGTATGCCTGGTGCCCAGGGTGCATTTCCATTGGATACACACCCAGAAGTGAAATAGCTGCATTATAACCATTTTCAGTTTTCTGAGGCACTTCAATACTGTTCCTCATAATAGCTACAGTAATTCACATAAATCTGCACAATTAAAATTAGTGTCATCGTCGTCATCATCATCATCATCAAAGCCTTGTAAAGTAGAGACCAATTCTATTTCCTCTAGTGAACCTACACTTAAGTCTGGAATAAGACATTTGACCACCTTGATTACTAAGAGTATAGTAAACTTAAATGTTTGTTCATTTGTTTGTTTGAGACACTCACTCTATGTAGCCCTACTTGTCCTGGAACTTGCTATGTAGACCAGGCAAGTCTCAAACAACGATTTCCTAAACATCTTTTTAAAGCTATGTTGTCCAAAAAAAAAAAATAAAAAGGGTACATAGACTATGAAGTTCTAATAGCCTGTTTCCAAATTCTTTAATTGCCAGACTGAACAAGTTCATCCGACTTGGGTGTCCTTGCGTTAGAGCACCCTGGCATCTGCAGAGAGTAGTTACAGCGCACTGCAGAGTTGGCCACAGGTAAACTGCTATGCTTGCCACCCAAAGCTACTTCTCATCACTGGCAACCTCCTTGTGCGGTTGTCTCTGTGTGTGTTAGCTTACGGTGTGTGTGGTTATCTGTGTGTCTTAGCTTACGGTGTGTGTGGTTATCTGTGTGTGTTAGCTTATGGTGTGTGCGGTTGTCTCTGTGTGTGTTAGCTTATGGTGTGTGTGGTTATCCACGTGTGTGTTAGCTTATGGTGTGTGTGGTTATCTGTGTGTGTTAACTTATGGTGTGTGTGGTTATCTGTGTGTCTTAGCTTATGGTGTGTGTGGTTATCTGTGTGTCTTAGCTTATGGTGTGTGTGGTTATCTGTGTGTCTTAGCTTATGGTGTGTGTGGTTATCTGTGTGTCTTAGCTTATGATGTGTGTAGGGGTTAACTTATGATGTGTGTGGTTGTGCATGTATGTTAGTGTGATGGTTTGTATATGCTTGGTCCAGGGAGTGGCACTATTCAGAGGTGTGGCCTTGTTGGAGTAGGTGTAGCTTTGTGGGAGAAAGCGTGTCACTGGGCATGGGCTTTAAGACTCTCTTCTTAGCTTCCTGGAAGTCAGTCTTCTCCTATTTGCCTTCAAAATAAGATGTAGAACTTTCAGCTTCTCCCGAACCATGCCTCCTTGGTACTGCCACGCTCCCGCCTTACTGATAATGGACTGAACAAACCTCTGAACCTGTAAGCCAGCCCCAATTAAATATTGTTCTTAGGAGTTGCCTTGGTCATGGTGTCTGTTCACAGCAGTAAAACTCTAACTGAGACAGTTAGCTTATAGTGTGTGTCTCTGCCGCTGTGATTAAACACTGACCAACAACAGCCCGCAGAGGAAAGGGGTTGTTTGAGTTACATATCCTGATCACAGTTGCCACTGAGGGAAGCGGGGCAGGCACTCAGGCAAGAACAGGTAGGAAACATGGAGAAAAGTTATTTATTGGCTGGCTTCCATGTTAACTCTTCAGCTATCTTTCTTTTTTAATAAAAAACCTAATTAAAATGTAATTAGATAATTTTCCATTTTCCCCTTCCTCTCTCCAACACTTTCAATAATAACTCACTCTCCCTCAAGCTCATGGCCCATTTGTCTTTGTTAGTTACACGTAAGTGTAAACACGGAAAGATATAAATGTAATCTGCTGAGCCTGCCTAGTGTGGCTTGTGTGCAGATTGTTTTGGGGCAGAACACTTGGCATTGGATAAGCAATTATGGAGCCCAGTGAAGTTTCCTCCTCCATGTTAGCATGTCTGTTGAAACGGTCATTGTTCAGGTCCTGTTTAGGCAGATGTGTAACCAGACTTTTGGCAACTTTTTGGGTTCCTATTTTTCTACCACCCTACTCCACCCTATCCCTTCCAACACCCCCCCCAACACTACGTAGGAGAGAAAGAAGGTTAAAGGGGAAAGGGGACATTGATATTATTAGACTACTTCCTGCTGATTAGGGACATTGAGTTCCTTGGGGCAGTTTTAAACTTTGTCATCAGGATGTCTCCAACCAGCAACCAATAACCAAAAACCAACAACCAGCAGCAGCCACACCCCTCTCAGACTCTTGCCTTTATATACCTCTCCTAAGAGTCTCCAGAATTCCAAATGTCATACACGTTCAGAAAGTATTTGCAGGGGCTGGGGATTTAGCTCAGTGGTAGAGCACTTACCTAGGAAGCACAAGGCCCTGGGTTCGGTCCCCAGCTCCGAAAAAAAGAACCAAAAAAAAAAAAAAAAAAAAAAAAAAAAAAAAAAAAAAAAAAAGAAAGTATTTGCAGCTGGAAAAACCATGCCCCTGCTCAAGCACACAGGCCGCTGCCTTGGATAATCTGAATCAGTCCTATATCCCATACCTGGGATTAAAACAAAAACATATTCCCGTAATTTTTCTATATCTTTAAATTAAACAAAATTCTTATACACAGATGCATTGTGCCCTCATATGCACTGATCAATGTCTCTGTCCCACACCTAGACCCTAATGACACCTTAGTCTATCGATGAGTGGGTAGTACTCATAAGGAAGGGGACTTTGAGTTATACCTGTAGGCATTGAAGTGAGGGGAGACTGTGACTCTGAACTACCCAGTCTGCGGAGGGGACTCACAGAACAAGCCTCAGATGTATAAGAACCTGACTACTTCCAGGACTTTGGGCACTCCTGTTGTTACCTAGAAACTATGAGTAATCTCTTCTCACAATCTTGTAGGGGGTGAGAACCTGAGGTCACTCGGGGCAGCTGTATTTGTTTGCTTTGACTGTACAGCTCATTGGCTGTAACAATAGCATTAGTCACTGTGGCCACTAACATGTATCAGAATGTTACTGGAACCCAAGAGGCAATTTCAAGTCAGATCTGTGAGAGTATATGAACCTTATCACTTAAACGAAAGAAACTTTGGCAAATTGAAATGGTTTGTCTCATACTCTGCCTCAGGATGCCAGGTTCAATAAGTTACTGTTACTACATCGAAGCTGTGTTAAGATTGGTGACTCCCACATTGGAGCATGTATCAGAATCATTTCCAAGACTTTACCCATGAGTCTGGTGTATAGGCCATGGCCTTGTTTCCCTAATCTTTCCCCATGTGCAGATGTCTTTGGGCTTCCTAGGAACCTGCATTGCATTCCTGCTGCTTTCTCAACAATCAGATATCAGGGAGGTCCAGCAGGTTCAAGCAGTGTACAATGAACTGGATTTGGAGCATTAAAGATCTTAGAACAATACCAGGGAACACTTAGTAGCTCATGCTAATACAGAGCACCAGTAAGTGTTTCTTCATCCATGGAAGACAAATTATTATCCTAAATGAAATTACTCAAGGGGTCCACATCCTCTCAATTATATCTGTGGGGGAAGGGAAGCAAGTTTAATCTTTGACTTGGAGATCCAGTGATTCTAGGTGGGATTGGGAAAAAGAAAAGGGAACAGAAAAGGCAGAAAATGAGGCACTGCCAAGCAGAGGCAATGAACATCTTCCAAGTGCCATTGCACTTATAAAAAACAACACTTGCACAGTTGGAACTCCTATGCTATGTTGATGTCCCCTGCACATGGTTTTGAACGTCATCATGGTGGGTGCAATGCCACAGAGTGACAGAAGAGACAATGTCAGACAAGCAGCCTTTGTCATGACTGCAGAGTGGCTCTTTTGGTTCTGTTAGAGAATCACCAAGCCTGTAATTATGATGGGAAATGTCTAAGTAATTAATTGTTATTTTTTAAATCTATTTATTGCTACTGTGTGTGTGTGTGTGTGTGTGTGTGTGTGTGTGTGTGTGTGTGTGTGTGGTGGGCATGAGGCACATGCCACAAAGCACACGTGGAAATCTAAGGACAATTTTGAGGGGACAGTTTTTCTTTGCACCTGTAAGTGGGTTCTGGAGATCAGACTTAAGATCTCCAGGCTTGCAAGGCAAGTAAATGCCTTCATCCTTTGAGCCACCTCATTGGCTTAAATTCTTTTTTATTTCCCTAAAGAAATAATGTCTTCTTTCCCCCAAGCCACAGTTAGAGATAATATGAAGGCAAGATGTCAAACATTTGCTAAAGTAAGACTTTCGCTATTGCCAAGGGAGAACTTAAAGATACCAAAGAATTTGGGAAGGAAAACTCAGAGCCGCCTTGCAGTGTTTTGTGGCAGCCTGTGCTCTTCTGGCTTCTGCGGAAACTCGGGGTGGATGATGCCCGGTAGCTTCTGATTTACCTTCTGCGCTGCAGACTGTAGAGGGAGCAGGTGCCTCATACAGAAACAGCAGATTGACACACAGTGAAGTGAATGTCCCTGCTGAGTACCCACTCACCTAGGGGACCACAGCAGTGGCAGGGCCACACACAGCAGAGCGCCGGCCAGCAGAACCAGAGCCCAGGCCTCCGGGTCCGCCCAGATGAGTGATCATCCGAGAATTGATTTCCATCCACACCGCCCAGCTTAGGAGAGGGGGTGGGATGCAGACTGTGATGCAGTAATGCTTCTGGGCCATGGCAGTTACTTGGGGACAGCAGGCTAACCTGGTTGTCTGAGCTTCGGAGGCTGCTGGCTCTCAAGAGAGAATAGCAAGCTCTTCTTTCTAGTAGCAATGAGATAGGAGAACAATTGCTGTTTTTCTTGATGAGACCCTTTGTGGTTCAAAATAAAGTTATCCGGTTATTTCAAAGTACTGTGTAGTAAGGTCTTGTAGAGGAACAGAACAAATAGTAAATACATGCATGCATGCACATACATATACACATACATACACACATACTACATACATACATGGATTTATTGAATTGGCTTACATGATTAGAGGCTGGATATTTCAACAATGGATGTCTGCAGAGAACCCAGTAGTTTCTCAGTCCAAGAAACCAGAAGGGTGAGGGACAGTGAGGTAGCCCCGGTATGACGCTGAAGGCCTGCGGGCACCCTGGGGAGCTGTTTGTGTGAATCTGTATGGAAAGGTTGACGGAGGTGAAGTCTGCATGTCTGATGCCAGCATCGATAGACAGACACTCTTGCTCCAGAGGAGTGGAGCTTGCGTTCTCCGATGCCTGGGAACCCAGGTTCCCAACCTGCTGGATGCCACTGCTCACATGCAGGGAGAGATTTCCCCTTTCCCTGCATCCGTTTTTTCTCTCACATATGGGTCCTTTCTGGAAATGCCAGACAACACCTAGACCTGTGTTTACTGATCCTCTTAGGTTCTCCCAATGCAGTCATGTTGACTATTGAGATTAGCCACTACAGTGTTAAATTATTCAGTGTGAAAAGTTAGAGATGTACATAAAGTTCCACTCAACTAAAAGTCACTCAATTTTGAAGCATGTTTGAACTATTTGTTGGCACAGAACCATTACAGGGTACGTGTGGGAGCATCAGGTATGCCCGATGTCCATGCTTTCAGGGAGCTTCCGAATGGGTAGATATGTTGGTACATCCAGATGGGTTGGCATGGACACACAGTGACAGGGTGTGGGATGTACCAGTGTGCTTCTCACACTGCTGGGAGTGTTAGGTCCTTTAGATAGACATTCCACCCCTCCGAGAGGTTCTAGCTCAGTAGGAGCCCAGCAGGCTATATTATTAACTAGTCTTGGTGATTCTAGTCCAGGACCCACACTTTGGTAACCACCAGACTTCAAAGCCAGGCCCAGACATGTTGTCACTGCTAGCTAAGACCTTCAAACGTGCTTATATTGGATACATTTTGATAAATTGAGCAAAGTTTTAAATAAAGTGCCACACATTCAAATTGTGATATTTACAACCTAGAAAGTTTTTTTTTACATACGCATTATACTAAATTGAAAGAATTAAGCATTTTGACCCAGAAACCTTTGCTTAGGACTTTATCTCAGAGTTATATGTAAAAACAAACACACACCAATACCCTTACCACAGAGTTCCATATAATAGTAGAAAACTGGGTTCAATAAATGCTTATCCACTGTGGCCAGTGCACCTTCAACAGACGTTCTGTGCAGAATGATGCGGGAGCTGAATCTTCACAGGCGAGAAACGTGCGTCATAAAAGCTGAAGTGTGCAAAGCTGTATTTGATACAGGTGTACACGCTCACCATAAAAATCCTGACATGCTGATTTTTCCCCCGAACCTCTTGCTTTCTCTGTGTCTTTTATCTTGTCTCCAGTGAACATGAAGGACTTGAGTGATTCTTTTCAGCCGACAGAGAGGGAGATGGTGCCATTTTGTTTTTATTTCTCAGTCTTCAATCTAACCCAAACTTAATGCTTCAGAAGAAAGCAGGTTTCGCTTCCGAGGCTAAGTTTCTCTACACTGGCAGAATAGAATGCTGAGCCTGCATGCACTAGCTGTTCTCTGGTGGAGAGGCTACAATTAGGTATCTTCTCCTCTCCTTCTGATTTGATTACAGCATATTCATCCAAAATCAGATATATCCCCTTCTCTTTTTATTGATACGGCTGTTCACAGAGGTCACTTCTAGTATATTCAAAGGGAAATGAAGATTCCCAAAGCCCCAATCTAATGCTGCAGTCTTCTGTAAGATTCAGTTGAAAGTTTGACGTGGGAAGCATCCTTGTAGAAACTAGATGTTTACCCATTTCCTGCCTTTTGGTACTTACCATGGCCCCTCTGAAATGAGAGAGGAGTTTACTTTTCCAGGCTGACCTACTTTCCCTCTGACAACTTGATGTTGGTATAGACACTGGGGTGCTGTTTGTTTTTGAGAAGATCAATGGTGGCAGGTGCCCTAGGGACGAGGGAGGCAGTGTAAATTTTTATTTGGCCTTTACCAACAATAATGTACACACATCTGTGCACAGAGAGAGACCTTTGTTTAATTTTTATCACAATTCTAATAGATAGCTTTATTTGCAGAGATGAGGAAACTGAGTCACAGCGTCAGGACCCCGCTCACACACTCATCTGTGGTATCCCAGGTACCACTAGTAGAAGGCACTGAAGAATGTTGTCACCTGGGTCATCTTTCCCCTTCCCCCCTACTGGCTGTGTCCACAGACTCCTAATGTGACTTGGCTTTGACACAGTGTCTGCACCAGGGCTGCCACTGACTTCCTTATGTGATGACTTCCATTCTGTGTCATCATCTCTGAGAGAGCTGGAATGGGTGCACGGTGATACGCATGGACACACCATCCTTTTTACCACATATTCAAAAAATTCCAAGACAGCTGTCTCCATTCCCCAAGCCTCCCCTGCTTCACCTAATGTGCCATGTTTAGGGGGCTGGCTTCTACAGGAAGGAGTCTTTGACACGTAGTGATCTGACTGGGTTGGATACTTATGTGTAAGTGTTCTTGATCCTTGGGGCCACAAGAGCAAGGAACACAGGATGAGGCCAAGGGGAAGCTAAGCAGGGCCACAACCCTGACAACCCATAGCCAAACTCAGGGGGAGCTCTGGAACCCCACTTGTCCTCACAGGCCTCATGGTCAGCTTTCTGCTTCTACCAAGACCAGTCATTAAATGTGGGCCACCTGAGAGGGCACAGCACAAGGGAGGCAGCTTTATGCTGTTCTAGAAAGGGCCACCATTGGGGGTGGTCTGCAGCTGAGGCAGCATATCCAAACCTACTTGAAGGTAGATCTGAATAATAAATTCCCTCCTTGGGGTGTTGGAGCGACATAGCAAAGACAGGCAGCCTACTTTGCCAATTTTAGGCAATTTGATTGCTACCCTAAATTCACCATCAGCACAGGAAAAGCTCAAGAAAAAAAAAAGACTCCCAAAGGTTGACTCAGATAATCCTCTCAGCAGAGGGGAACAGCTTTTATGGGGCCCCTGCTGATATATGGGCCTTCTTGAAATAAGCTCTTGGCTTGTGACCAGGGAGGGTAGAGGTGAGGTGGCAGATAAAATGTCTCACCCACATTTCAGCCTTCGGAGGAGGGTCCGTGTCAGATGATCTGATTTTATTTAAACTGGCACATCACCTATATGGCTCAAGCTCAACTCTTCCCTTCTGATTCTGCAACTTTGGGCAAGTCTCACAGTTTCTCCTTACCTCAGTCTCCCCATTGGGAAAATGAAGAGTTTATCCGGAGGTGTTCTACACACCCCACCAGCGCACACCCATGTTGGTTCTCCCATCACTGAGGTCAAGGGTCAACAGACTGTGGCCAGCAGGCCAAACCGAGCTCACTGCCTGTTCTTGTAAATTCATTTCCCTTGAGGATAGCAGTGTTCATTCCTGTGGCTGCATTAATGGGAGGACAGGAGAGTTGGATAAATATGGCAGAGATTGTATGGCCTGCAAATATTCTGAAATGGTGATTACCTGTCTCTCTTCAGAAAAAAAAAGTCTGTGAATATTCCATCATTTCCCATTCCGAGGAGAAAAAGAAACAAGGGCCACAATCCTCTGGACAGGGCTGATGTCAAGCAACTGCTAATTTCTGGATATGCCTTGGGAACTTAAGAGAAAGCAGAGAGGGTTGAGGGAGGTTCTGGGCAAGTGTTCTAAGAGACCAGAACACCAAAGGCAGTGTCTGCAAAGTAAGCATTGTCCCGGAGATCTCCACCAAAATGCCCGTGCCCGAATCAGCTCTTTGCTGCCCACGTGGCACGGAGTTTAGTGGGGGCCAGGACCTCTAGGCGCAGGTTCCCATTTTGGAACCTGGATCCCAAAGAAGTAAAGGGAGATCTCAGAAGGAAGAAGGGAGACTCTCTCTTCTTGTAAACCTTCAGCACCATCAAGCTGTCCCCTCTACAGGGAAGACAGCCCAGTGGGCTGTGTGATTCCAGGGTGGGAGGAATCCTGATTAATCTTGTTAGGAGCCCAGCTTTGCAAGCTCAGCATCCGCAGGCTCATGCCTCACCCAAGTGTTTGCAGCTCATCTCCGGGGGTGGGGGGGTGTCAGGTGTCCTAAGCCTCAACACTCTGTATTCCACAGGAAAGCAAGGAGACTCCGCAATGCTTTCGTTTGCAATCTGGTAATGCTCAGGACACTCGTTAGCTCCAGCCATGTGTCCCTATGCCCCTGGTTCCACCTACAGCTCATTATCTGCCTTAGCATTGGATAGTCTCCTCCGTGTGTGTCCCGTACTTAAGTCCTACACCTGTTCTCGGACTTGAGGGAAAGCGCTCAGCTAATGCAGTCACTTAAACATAAAATTAGGAAGCCGGGGATCATCGGGGAGGTAGCCTGAGGCGAAGTAGCCGGTGAGTGGAGATAGAACAGCAGCCACAGCCCCCCATCCCCCCGTGTGTGGGCGTTTTTTTTGCCCAGACCCTCACTGTGCTGTTCTGAATTCCCCATGTCCAACAGCATCAAACCTATCGTACTCAAACCTTGTACTTCAGGGAAATGATGGAGGCAAAACCAAAACAAAGATCAGTCTGGAAGGGTGTGATTTCTGTGCAGTGCTGAGAGGTCCGTGGGAGCAGGGACAGGTGAGAGCTACCCTAAGAGGTTCTTGACATTGCAACTGCCCCTGACACTTGCGTAGGCCTCCACACGCACTATTTTCTACAGGTGTGAAACTGCTCTTGGAATCTGTTAGGAGAAAATTAATTTAACAGCATAGAAATCATAGTTTCTTCCATTTTTTAAAAACACTTTAAGAAAGAACTTCAGGATTAGGGGTCATTTGTGTGTGTATATGCGTGTGCATGCGCATGTGTGCGTGCGCACATGTGTGTTATGTAGCTCCATGGAACCACAGGTTTAGGTGGGAGCCACATTAAAAAGGTTTAATGACCTTTTCTCTTTGGGTGTATGTTTTGAGTGTAAGAAATGATGGGGCCTTGAAGCGTTTCAGAGTCTTAAAAGCATTGCTTGGGTGCTGTCTCTCCTCAGGTCACCTTTCTAGGAAGATAGGTCTGCCACCACCTACTCCAACCCAGCCCTGTGGTCACTGTCACCATCTTCAGAGGGCTTGGGTATGGGCAGGGCAGAGTCAAGGACTAGAGCGACTCCCAGACCTTTCTGAATGTCACTAACTCCTGAGAAAAGGGGACATTAACTATTTAGTTTTAAAAGAGTAAAATTTAATAGAAAAATGAATAAGCCAGGCACAACAATTGGCCCAGAGAGTGCTACAGAAGGAAGAAAATGGCTCTAGCTTGCTTTTTGACTGAGTCTTGTGTTCCCAGTCACACTAGACCTACGCCGCTTAGCTGGGTCTGAAAACCTTGCTATTCACTGTACTCTCCTGACCAGCAGATACTTACTAGAACTGTGAAACCCCCGACCCCTTCCAGACTTCTTCCAGATTTCTTCTAAATCTGTATCCTCAACAGGAGCTCTGGGCAAGCCTCATCAAATTAGCATTTGGGATTCAGTGGCTCCTTAGAAGGTAGCTAGATTGTTTCCATCATGATTGTTAAATGTGTCATCCTTCTGTTTGACATAAAGCCACCACTGTTGCCATCCGGGGACAGGATGGAGAGGCTGAAGGAGCTTCTCAGTGAGAAACATGGGGAAAGATTTACTTACAGAGCTCCAAGCTTCGCCAAGCTTGCAGCCTGAGGTCATTTTGTCCCCTTCTCTACCTCTGGACTTAAGGACTAATATCTTTCCCAGCAATGCTGAGATTGGTCAGCTTGAAATAACCCTTAGCACTCCTGGAAATTGCTTTGACCTTTAACTCCATAAGCCTCCAGGCCTTGCCAGGCCTCTCCCAGAGAGGAGAAAGCAGCTTACCTCTCTCTCTTGGCAGAACTGATATTTTAATCTCACCTGGACCATACTTGTGATACACTTGGTGACTTTTCAGATTCAGGCAAGGCATACACTTTTGTGATGTGCATCCCACCCGCAAGCCTTCATCTTTCTTATTCCAAGCTTTGCCTAGAGGCCTGCATCTGTCTGTTCAGGGCTAGTGGGAAATGAGAACTGACAGGAAGCTGCTGGGGCAGAGGAATAAGAGAGGGGCGACAATCAGTTGGCCACTGTGTCTATAACATAAAGCCACGCGTTCACATGGTCACGTGGCCAGGTCCTGGGAGGACAGAAAGAATTTCACTAATTCAGATGTGCCCTCTTCAAAAGTTCATGCCCGGAGATCCAATAATTCCGTATCCAGGGATCTACCCTGAGGAAAGAGCAGGGCCTCAAAAAGTTATGCAAGATAAATGTCATCTCAAGAAAAATCTATAAAAACAAGAAGCTCCGAGCAGAGCCCATGCCCTCAGGGTCTACCCAGAAGGAGGATATATATGGAAAGAAACTAGCATCTGCGTTTGATTTCTTTTTACATTTTAAAATATGAAGGAAATAGTTTGACTACTTACTATATAAAGTAGCAATTGGTCCTTGCTTCCTTGAGCGGCCCCTGAGTCAGGTCACTGTACGGAATTCTCTGAGGAAAGAGCAGGAATTTCACAGCGCGGCTCTTACACAGATGTAACTGGTACCTGAGGATGGGCACCGCACAGCTTTACCAGTGGGTGACAGCATCATGGCGATCTTCCTGATGAGACAGTCTCTCCCCCAGCTCCATGAAGGGAAGGGAGCGGGGCCGACTATGGAGCCCCACTCTGTGGATGCACAGAGCCCTCGCCAGTGACCCTGGTTGAGCTTCTTAACTTTTATTTATTTCATTGTTTATTTATTTATTTTATGTGTCTGGGCACTTTGCCTGCATGGATGTTTGTGCACCACTTTCACGCCTGCGTGCCCACAGAAGCCAGAAGAGGGTGCTTGATCCCCTGGAAGTGGAGTTACACACAGTTGTGAGTCGCTATGTGGGTGCTGGGAATTGAGCTTAGTCCTCTGTAAGAGCAGCTAGTGGTCTTAACCACTAAGCCATCTCTCCAGTCCCTGTGTTCAGGGTCTCTCAATTCTAAAGTATTCTGCAGGGCCTCTGGGGTCTCTCAGGAAAGAGTGTCCCAGCAGAGTCCATGCTAGCTCGGCTTTCCTCAATAGCTCACCTTCGTGCCAGCTCTGACCTTCTCCATGCTGTTGGACTCCCCCATCACCTCAGCTTTTCTTCACAAAGAGCTAATGGCCAAGTGTGTGGATAGGATGCAGGGAGAGGTGCTCCTCTCAGTAGACATCCCTGTTAGTTAAACGGTTATCACACCTATTAAGAGAAACTGGCCCAAAGCTCCCCAGAATTTTGGCTCTACTGATCAATGCAGTCTTCTAATGTAAAAACTCACCTTTAAAACACCAAGACTGGTTGCAAACAGTCTTTCCTGAGAGAGGGTTCGTTGTTGAAATTGTTGTGCATCTCAAAACCATAAAAAACTCATGTTATTTGGAATAAATCTTGTTAATGCTCGTGTGATAATTGAATTCATCTCTAATTAATGCAGCATTGCCTGTGGCAAGGGTGGGTTAGCTTTTCTTCTCTGATTGCCCTTGAATGTCACCTTGGGTGGTAGCAGTGCTGATGAGGTCAATGCATTGGTTGTTTTTCAGACACAAAGACCAACACCAGTGCAGTGGCAGATGTGTCTCCTGGACCAACGGTTTTCAACAGTGCAATGGCTAGGACCAAGGTGAAGCGCATGAAGGAGTAAGTAACAAGCTCCCGCCTCCAGAGTGGCGCTAGAGCACTAACCAACCCTTCGGTCCAGTCACATGATCTCATCTTGGTTCCCTCAGGCGCCATGACTAAGTGCCTGATAATTGGGTAACTTGTAAACGGTAAAAAGCCATTTCTCAGAACTGTGGGGATTGGGAAGACAAAGATCATGGTGACAGAAGTTCCTTGTCTGATGATAACTGGATATCTCTACTTCCAAGATGGTACCTTGTCACTTCATTCTCTCATGCTGATTGGCAGAAAGGCAGAGGCGCCATGCAGAGCGCCCTTTGTAAAGCCCTTAGTCTCACTTACCAGGGGGACGCTCTAAGGCGCTATCCCCTCAAGCTGTGGCACTGTGAAATTAGAGGTGCTAAGTGCTTGTCGAGCGGTGGCCAAAAGGCCTATGGGAGATTTTCCCAAAGGAAGGAATGCCAAAGAAGACTGGGTAACTTGCCCCAAGTAAATCCCAAACCCAAGAAGACCAAAAAGTAAATTATTCACGGTGTGTGTGTGTGTGTGTGTGTGTGTGTGTGTGTGTGTGTGTGTGTGTGTTCCTCAAGCCCCATCTACTATAATTTTTTGAGGTAGGTATCTCACTGGCCTGCAGCTCACTGTTTGGGCTAAGCTGCTTAGACAATGAGTCCCAGAATCCCCCTGTCTTCACCTCCCCAGTACTGGGTTCTAATGTCCTCATGCTGGAAAGGTAATCTGCTCACTAACTGAATTATTTTCCCAGTTCCATAAAAGTAAATCTCAAGGCTTAAGAATAATCTATAGCACCATATTCCATCTTTAAGAGCAAGCCTTGTGCTCCTCTCGGTAGCTGGGGTCTCATTTCTATCCTTCCCAGACTGGCTTCACGTGCTGGTAACTCTACATGGGTGGCCTTAGTTCCACAGTTCTACTAGACACTGCTTTATCAGGAGCCATCTGTAGTAACCCTACCCCTGAGACAATTCTCTGCCTGGATTTCTAGGCTCTCCAGTACAAACTGAATCTAGGTGGGGTATCTATGTCTCCTCTCCATAGATCTAATACTCTGTGTACCTGAAGAGTTAGCATTGCACAGACCATGCCAGAACAGTGGTCCTAGCTGCCCTAGGTCCACTTGAGCCAAGAAACATTGTGCCCAAATGCATGAATCAGAAACTTGAATTAGTACTAGGCAGTAAGCCTGAAGTTGCACGAGATCTGGGCTTCTCCTACAAAACTGTTATCCCACAAGGCCTTGGTACTCTGTGATGGGGACATGCCTTGAAGGAGCTCTATGATTTCGTGGGGAATCATTCTTCCATTGTTGTGGTGAGTAATACTCAGCTTCATTGTATTCAAACAAACCCTACCAAACCCTTGTTTGAATATACAATTGGTATTCTCTCCCAAACACGCTTTTGTGTGGTTTACACAATCACACTGAGAAATGTCCTTTTAAACTCACATGTCTCTTCTCACACTTTCCTATAAGCAGTCCTGAGGAAGCTTGCTTCAGTCTGTGCACTCTGTTTAGGGTTTTCTTCTTCCAAATATGTTTGTTCATCATCCGCCAAATTTCTTTCTTCTAACGAACTTGAATATGGACAGAACTCAGCCAAGTGTTTCTCCACTTCATGGCAAGGATAGCTTTTCCTCCAGTTCCTGATACCAGCTTCCTTCTGGGCTGGCATCAGAACAGCTCTCATTAGTCTTGTTCGTGACCCCTTACACAAGCTCTGAGCAGCCGAGGCTCTCTCCAGCTCTCTGCTTCCTGTCCTACATCAGAATAGCACTTTACAGTCTAGCTTCTACCTGTTGTCCTGTCCCAAAGCCACATCTACATGTTTAGGTATTTGCTACGTGACACTTCTAGGAAACAAATTTTATCTTAGAACTTTTGTGTTTCTATAGAAAAATACCTGAAACTGGGTAATTTGTAAACGTATCAACTTATTATAAAGGGGTGGAAATCTGAGACACTAGCATGTTTAGTGTCTGGTGAGGGGTCAGCTTCTGCTTCCTAGATGACACTTCAAGTGTAGTGAACTCACGTGGCAGACAGGATAGAATGGGGAGGAGGTAGGGTTCAACCATTTTATCAACTTGATAAACCTCTTCACGACAGTCAGATTTCTATAACCTGATCAGGTCCCAAATGACTCCAGTTCTTCAAATGGTGGCACTGGAAATAATTTTCACTGTGTATTTTGGGGGAACACAATGCTCAAACAGACGATATTTCAAAGGCCTCCACAGCAAATCTCTATGCAGTGCTTGATAGGGCATAGGATGCTCATCAGAAAAGGCCCAGGTATCCATCCTAAGGGCCTGGGACAGATTCTGTAGCGAGGAAGAAATGCTTCACCTCCTGGTCTTGCTGTTTCCATACATCCATGTCTGTGGGTCAGAGCCCATGGGATAGGTAGGAACGGTTTTAGGCTTTGTAAGCCTACCGTTTCTGTTACAATCACTCAGCTCTGGTGTTGCAACACAAAAGCACCCATGGGCAGTGTGTTAATAATCATACATGGCCATAATTTCAAACAACATCATTTTGAGGCTGAAATGTTAATTTTGTATAATTTTCAGGCAGGCCTCTCAGAGATGATTATTTTATTTCTTTTTTCTTGTCACGGTGTTGATGATTGATTCCAGGGCCTGAGCATGTTAAGGCCAGTGAGTTTATTTTTTTCAACCACTAAATTCCAAAGGCGATTCCTAACTGACAGAATGCACAAAGGTGAGAGGGTGCAGACTTTGCCTGTGGACCGTGTTTTACTGGCTCATACTATGGATACTCCAACTCAGAAGCTTCGCTATCAGCTAAATGAATAGTTAGAGAGGGTGAGGGAGAATCATGTCCCATTTGGATTGCTTATGAATTGTCCTTGCAATATGATGTATTATCCAGGCCATTGTTTGAAAGAAAACAATCACTGAAAATTATCACCAAACAGAACAGTGTGAGCATGCGTAGATGCTCATGGCGAGTTCTGCCTATCACAGGATACAAGACAACACAGTTGCCATGACAACAAGTGAGTCCCAGGAGCTGGAAGTGGGGGACTTGGGGCTCATTTTCACGTCTTCCTACTTCCCTCTCTCCTGATGAAGAAGTAACAGGAAGAGTAATAATCTCTCAGCTGATGATCTTTAAAGAAAGAACAGTGGCTGACTTAATTTACTCCTGAACATTACTGTGGCCATGAGGCTTTTTGGTTTCTATTTAAGACTTCATTACTTTTGCAGTGTGCACAACATCCTATTACCTTGAACAGAATAAAATGCTTTAAATAATTGAAATCAAAGAGGCTTTGCCAAATTGAGCTGACCAAAGTCCATTCCAGTTATTGTTACTGGAGGTTGTTTTCTTCTTTATTTTTTGTTTACCGTGTATTTTGATTATATTCTTTTCAGATCCTTCCCACCTACCCACTCACCCAACTTCAAGTGTTCTCTCTCTCTCTCTCTCTCTCTCTCTCTCTCTCTCTCTCTCTCTCTCTCTCTCTCTCATTGTTGTTGTTGAGACAGGGCCTCATTTCATATCCCAGGTTGGTCTGAAACTCACCATCCCCTGCCTCCATCTCCTTAGTGATGAGATTATAGACATAGACCACAATACTGGTTCCAGGTCAAATTTTTAAGAGTCAACTTCCTGGTCTGCACAGTGGTAGCATTATTTCTACAGCTGAACCCTTGGGTAACTCAGGATGGAGATTAATGTGCAGAAGGGTTTGGAGGCTGTGCTCTTGAGATTGACACGTGTACTTTAAAAGAAGAAGGAACCATGCTTTCTGTGGAGAACTATATACACATACATATACATACATACATACATGCATACATACATACATACACACACATCACACATACACACGTGTGTGTATGTGTGTGTGTGTGTGCGCGCGCATGTGAGCATGGGTCCACAGGTGCCACCTTTTGCATGTGGAGGTCAGGGGACAAGTTTCAGAATTCAATCCCTGTCTTCCACATTGTTGAGGTAGGGGCTTTGTTTCTGCCAAGCTTTGTACTCAAGGCAAGCTGGCCTGATGGCTTCCAGATGATTCTCCTATCTCTGCATCCTACTTCTCTATAGGGTCCTGGGGTTATCCATCTCTCTATAGGGTCCTGGGGTTATCCATCTCTCTATAGGGTCCTGGGGTTATCCATCTCTCTATAGGGTCCTGGGGTTATCCATCTCTCTATAGGGTCCTGGGGTTATCCATCTCTCTATAGGGTCCTGGGTTTAGCCATCTCTCTATAGGGTCCTGGGGTTAGCCATATCTCTATAGGGTCCTGGGGTTAGCCATCTCTCTATAGGGTCCCAGAGTTATCTATCTCTCTATAGGGTTCTGGGGTTACAGTGTGCCACCACATCCAGCTTTATTCCTGGTTCTGAGGGGTCAAACAGCAAGTGCTTTTATCCCCCGAGCTGGTGTCTTCCCAGCTCATGGTTTACTGTTGATCTGGACCCAGGCCAGGATCGCACATGGCATCCAGCTGCTGTGACTGACAGTTATGATGGAGCTGTTCTTCAGTCATTCTTTGTCCTCACGACCCTGCTATTTTTAAAATATATGACAGTTTTGTAAGATGTCCCTCATTTATCTTGTGTCTCCTTATTATTTGACCTAGGCTAGACATTTTGGTGGCATCCTACGTCCTCAATTCTGTGTGCCTATGTGAAATGTAAGCTTTTTAATTCTGGAAATTTGAAAACTATATAAAAAAAATCCAGTATAAATAATCCCTTCACCAAGACTCATCACCTCAGTAATCATCAGGTCTTGGCCAATTTTGGTTTTTCTGCATTTCATCAATTCTTCATTGTTGCATTAAAGGTTTATTGTAACTTCTATTTATTTATTACAAATTTTATCCATTCACATTTTCAGTAAATTTATACAAACTAGCATGACCCTAAACATTTTCTCTTTCATACCCATTAAACACCTCAAAATCTAGATGTTCAAAACTCGACTGCCTTTCCCTGCCACTGTCCAAGGCAAGATCTAGGCTCACACTTAGACAACATGCTCCCCTCTTGGTCATCTTGATCATTGGGGCTTCTAAAGGCCTGTGGTGATGTCATCTTCTCCCACTGTGAGAATACAAAGCTCTCTGAGGAAGGCGTGGAGCAGAACACACAGGGTGACACTGTCACCCTGCAACTTCTCTCAGCAGTGGGATCCTGGGGCTGAGTGAGTCAGCACTGAGTCAGTGCTAGCACAGTAGTCCAGGGAGGGTGAGGGGACTTGTGGGATGGATTTCTAATCCTGCTTACCTCTTGTCCTAGTTAGGTTTGTTGTCTATTTGAGTCCCAGTTGAGGATGGATGAACCAGATTTGCCTGCAGGGCACTGCCTTGATTGCTATTTGATGTAGAAGTGCCCATCCCGCTGTGGGTGCCACCATTCCTGGAGCCAGGGGTGTCTAAGAAAGTCAGCTAAGCAGGAGCTGAGTGTACAAACCAAGCGACAAGCAGCACTGTCCATGGTTTCTATTTCAAGTTCAAGTTCAAGCTCAAGTGAGCTCCTGTCCTGACTTTCTCTGTAATGGAATAGGAACTAGATGTTTGAGCCAAATAAACCCTTTACTCTCTTAAGTTGACTTAGATCAGAGTGTTGAATCACAGCAGCAGAAATCAAACTATAATAGCAATGACTAGTTCGTGTTCTTGGAAAAGTTGCACTTCTTTGACTTCTCACCTGCAGAGTACCGTTTCTCTATATTCTAGTATTTTTTTTTGTATATATTGTATTTAAGGTATCTGGAAATAAGATAGAAATGGCACTAAACATTGTCTATTGCCATGCTCAGATCAGCTCCAGGGATGGACCTGGCTGGAACATTAAAGGGATGAAGAAAAGACAGACACACAGACACACAGACACACAGACACACAGGCACACAAGCACAAAAATGCTGGGATCTGGTTGTCCAGGCTCTCTGATGGAGAAACCACAATGCTTAGCTACCCAGCATGTTTATTGTATAGATCTGAACAGATTATTGCATGTAGCTGTACGTGGAGGCTTGGGTATTACACTAAGACTTAAAAAAAAAAGAGGAGGCAGTGCTTATGGTGTACAGCTGGATCAAGAAGATGGGTTAGCTAACGTAGGTAGCAGTTGCAGTAGGGAGCAGTCTTCAGATCACAGATATCCTGGAGGAGAAAGCTATAATGGACATTTTCTAGACACACTGTGAACACCCATCCTGGACCTCCAAGGGGGGCTTTGCTATTTCATGATCCTCACGCTGAGACTAAAGCTTTGCCATTAATCCTCTGGTCTGAAGATAGGGTCCTGGGCACACGACTGTGCCCTATCAACAGCACTCATTCTCAGGACGGTATTCACCCTGGCTTTCTCCACTCCCGTGGTTTATGGCATTTCACAAACTCTTAGAATGAACTCCTGATACATGTGCATTTGCTTCCCATTGGAAAGCCTCAAGCTAAGGACATGAAATGTCGTCAGGGTTTAATCTGTTGAGAGATGTTTTTAACCTGAGAGTATCTGTTGGTGAAGAAGCCATTCGTAGAGGCACATATAGCTTTGTTATTTTTTAGCCTAAAAAGGCATCATCAATGCTAGTTCTGTTATATATACATGCACACATGTATGTATGTATGTATGTATGTATGTATGCATGCATGCATGTATGTATAAAATCAGGAAGTCACTGACCATATAACCCAACCATTTTTCATCCTCCAACACCTCACTTCCTGCCATGACCACTTCTTACTCCTATAGGAGAGACCACCCAAAAATTAGTGTTCTGTGTTAGGGATGGATTCTGTGTTGGTTGTTAGATTTCCACATTTGGTAACTGGTACCCACAAAGACATTGGAATGTTGGAGGAACAACAGGAAATCAGTATGGGGGTCATTTTGCTGGACAAGCAATCCCTCTGCTACTTATGGATCGTTGGATGCATCCATGGATGGTCAGATGGATGGGTGGTGGGGTCCTCTGTGGTTTCAGAGGCCTCCTGAGATCTCTATCCTAGGGGCAGGTTTCTAAGTGTTTGTGGAGAAGACCCTGTCATTACCATAAGCTACTTTCAGTCCATGCCTGGGTCTAGGTTACACTTGGACATGAGGAAGTATACCCTACGGCTTGACAGCTAGTCAGTGATCATCTCTCATGAAAGTGGCACAGTCACCAAGAGATGGTTCCTTTGACTCATAGAGGCTAAGGCAAGAAGACGGGCCCATTCTTCCTGAATAGACAGTTCCCAGAGACTCAGCTTTCCACATCTAGTGGTCTCATTAGTGCCTCAGACCTTATAACAGCATCACCTGGAAGCTTGTGACAAATTCAGGCCACCTGGAATTGCCACTCTTGACTCAGAACTTGCCGTGTATTAAACTGGAGAATCATGCCATATCAAAGTTGGAGAAGCATTGATGTGAGACCTTCACCCTGAGGAGGTGATGCTACCAATGACAAGTCATAATAAAAGTCAAATGACACATAAAATATATCCATTGTAATATATTTGTTATGGTACTCAAAATTTAGGACTTAACATATACTTGTTTTACATTTATTCTAATAAGGAAAATGTATAATTGATATACAGTGAAACCCACAGCCCCTTTAACATATGGTTCTGAGGTTTGGCAACAGCATCACTTTTATTTATGTGAAGTATGAAATCTCATTGCCATTCACACTTCTAAGTACATAGTTCTATCAGTTTTGACAGCACAATCAAAATTAAGAAACAATTCAGCCTTCTCCTAAATTCTCTAATGGTGCCTCCGTGCAGTTACTTCCTTCCATCATACCTTGTCCCTGGTAGTCTCCCTCTGTCTTTTTTCTGTATCTGTATTTCATTTTCTATAATGTCATATACCTAGAGTTACCATTACCTCATAGACAATCCACATAGGACTGTAGATGTGGACCTTGGTGAAGAATTTGGCTATGTTAGATCCTGTGTTTCTGAATTCCTTTTTCACCTCCCCCTTTGAATAATCATAAGGAGAGGCATATTTTGAGTTAGTCCCTGGCATCTTGAGAGCATTTGTGACTAAAGTGTCTAGTCCTGAGAGTGTTCTGTTGAAGGGACTTGGCACCTAGAGAATTCTGAGGCTAAACTTCTGGTTTCACTGCTAGAGATTTGTCAGGTTCTTATGCTTGTTGAGAGAAATATCTTAATTAGGGTTTCATTGCTGTGAAGAGACACCAGGACCATGGCAACTCTTAGAAAGGAAAATATTTCATTGGGGCTGGCTTACAGTTTCAGAGGTTTAGTCCATTATCATCATGGCAAGAAGCATGGTGGTGTGCAGGCAGGCATGGTCTGGAAAAGGAGCTGAGGAACCTACATCTTGATTCGCAGACAGCAGGAGACTTGTGAGTCACACTGGACAGAGCTTGAGCATAAAGAAGACTTCAAAGCCCACTCCCACAGTGACACACTTCCTCCAACAAGGCCACACCTCCCAATGGTGCTACTTCCTATGGGCCAGACATTTGAGCACATGAGTCTGTGGGCGCCATTCCTAGTCACATCACCACAAGAGATCTTAGTGCCTAGGCACGATAGAAGTAGCCTCCACTTTCATAACCAAGTGAGACTTCTAGGGATTAGATCCGCCCTACTAAGACTCAACCTGATAATGGGAATTCATGGAGAAGACCTGAGGATCTGAGCTGGACAGAGACAGACCACATTGTTTTTCGAGACAAGGTCTCTCACCAAACCTGGAGCTCACCAGTATGGCTAGACTGGATGGCCAGCAAGCTCTAGGGATCATTTTGTCTTTGACTCACCCAACACTGGGTTTGCACGTAGCTGGGGATTGGAGTCCAGTTCTTCATGCTTGCAGAGCAAGCGCTTCCTTGCTTGAGCCGTCGTCACCCCAGCCCCTCATGTGTAGTCTCTGTTAAAGATGAGAGGCTGCTTGGTGCTCTGGTGTGTTGAAAGGATGCAAGCTCAGTTGGTACAGTGTGTGCACTTTCCAGTGCTCCATGCTAGTTCCTCTCCCTCTTGTGTGTCATCACCAGATGGCAGTAGGTCTCATGTCTGCTGAGGGCTGTGTGGGGGCACGTGTGAGAGAAGAAGGGAGAGGTAGGAAGAGACTATGAATAAATTTCTGGCAGTTTCATTGTTGAACATTGCAGCCATTTGAGATTTCTTACCAAGGTCAGAAAACAGCTTTGGCAGAGAGGGCTAAAGTCAACTCTTTAGAGGCTGCAGAAGGCAGAAGAAGGTTCCACAAGCAACACTGAGGTCAAACGCGGTAATTGGCTCAGTGTTCAGCAGCTGACTTGCATGTTGTTAAAATTGTTCCTTCACTTTCAATCACAAAAGGCCTTAACAGGAGAAGGTTACATTGTAGGTGAGTAGCCCATGGCCTTTGCTGTCCTTCTCAGTAGCATGATACATAGCTCATGGCATAGGGAAAATGGCTTATAAGAATCATGGCTGAGCAGTACACTTATTAAGAAGATGCTTTCCCCAAGAAGGACATGAGGTTTGTATTAGTGTCATTTCGGGTTGTGAGCCACACTAAAGCTGTCACAGGAATGGCGTGTGAAGGAGGGCTTGTTCTGGACACTTTCCTCTGTGCATGGAGTGCACTAAACCAGATACCTGCTATTGCATGCCACTCTGTGCATATGAAGAGGGCAGGCCACCTTGTTTTAACAATAACCAGGTGGTATTTGCAAAGGATCTAAAACTTTCCCACTGTCTGACATCTGGAGAGTGGCCAGGCTACACATCAAGATGTCTGAGAGTCTGAGAATCTAGTTAAATCTGGTTAAAACCCAGTGCTGGTAAGCGTGCCCCAGGAGAGATGGGAGCAGGGCTGGGCGGCACAGAAGTCCAGGTCCTTCAGGAGTTCCAGGGAACCGTGTTGTTTCCACAGGGATTTTATATACCTGGAAGCACCTGCTAGAGCCTGCTCACTCTAACCGGGATGTCATTAGCACATGGCAGCCCCACTTAAACCAAGGCAAGCGGAATGGCACTGTGAAGCAGGCAGCCAGGACTGGATTTTCTGCTCTCAAATTCCATCCCTGGCTACATGATTCTCTGTGTCAGTATATATTTTGATAACATCTCATTTGTTCAAGCAGTTTCTCTCTCTCTCTCTCTCTCTCTCTCTCTCTCTCTCTCTCTCTCTCTCTCTCTCTGTGGTGTGTATGTGTGTGGTGTGTGTGTGTGTGTGGTATGTAGTGTGTGTGTGTGGTATGTAGTGTGTGTGTGGTGTGTGTGTGTGGTATGTAGTGTGTGTGTGGTATGTGTGTGTGTATGTGGTGTGTGTGGTATATGTTGTGTGTGTGTGGTATATGTTGTGTGTGTGTGGTGTGTGTGGTGTGTGTGGTGTGTGTGGTGTGTTTGTGGTGTGTGGTGTGGTGTGTGTGGTGTGTGTGTGTGTTGTGTGTGTGTAGTATGTGTGTGTGGTGGGTGTGTATGTATGTGTGTGTGTGTGGTGTGTGTGTATGTGGTCTGTGTGGTGTGTGGTGTGTATGTGTGTGTGTGGTGTGTGTGTGGTGTGTGGTGTGGTGTGTGTGTGTGTAAAGAACTTAGTATTTCAGCATTTCCAGTGCCTTGTGAGTAAAGCCGATTCTGTTAAAATTGCCCTTCAGTTGAGAAACAGATGGAGCTGTGATTCTTTTCATTGAGTTTTCAAATCTGATTTGAAAGATGGTAGATAGACCTCAGCATTCCAGTTCTTTAATAAGAGGCAGGTGTCATAGAGAAAGTCTGAAGGGAGACAACTGATTACAACTAGCACCTCAATATTGACACACAAAGCTTATACATAAGGCTTGGTAACCTACAAACCAGGGCTCCTTGTTCAAAGACAGGCAGTGTTGAAATGTGTATGTGTGGCTTAAGAGACCCTTCCAAGAGCCTCTCAGACCTCCTTGTCCATTATATTAAGTACCGGGATTGATTAACTAATATTTTCTAGAGTTTGTGGAGTGTGAGGCAGTGTGTTATAGAAATACCACAGACAACTTAAACAATTGAAAGTGTGGTTCAAAAAGCTGGAAGACAATGGGGCTGGAAAGGTAGCCAACTTGGTAAAGAATCCATGGCTTGTTTTTTTGTTAGTTTTATTTTGTTTTAAAAGGTGAGCATGGTGGCGTATTGTTGTAATCCCAGTGCTGGAGAAGTAGACATGGGAGGATCCTCAGGCCGTTGGCCAACAAGCCTAGCCAACCTGATAAGTTACAGGACTGTGAGAGAGGTAATCTTTGACAAAAAAAATGAATGGCACTTGAGAGATGGCAGATGGCAGCCAAGGACCGACCACACTAGTGTGAAAACACACACACACACACACACACACAGAGAGAGAGAGAGAGAGAGAGAGAGAGAGAGAGAGAGAGAGAGAGGGAGGGAGGGAGAGAGAGAGAGAGAGAGAGAGAGAGAGAGAGAGAGAGAGAGAGCAGAAATGGGTGTCATATGTCTGTGAGTGGTTGCTGGTATCCCTGAAGTTCAGAGCAGAGGCCCATCTCTTCCAAAGGGATGGGCACATCCATGCCCCACTGCCTGACATACCTGCTGTGCCTATTTCCCCCATTCAGGAAAGGCAGCCTTTCCTAAGAAGGCAAGGTTTTGCATTTACAGCTGGTCCCTACCATTCCATGTGTGGGCAACTTCAGTTCGCCCCTCAGTCCATGCCTGTGGTCATTCAAAGCTTAGATTGACTCCTCGTGTTATGAAGACCTCATCCTCTGTCTTCTGTCTGCTTAACTCCCATTCTGTAGCATGTTGATTTAGTGTGAAAATCTAACCTCTGTATCAATTTTCCCCACTACAGTTCAGCCAAATCTTTGTGAGGCCAGTTATCTCTTCAGAAGACTGGAAGCTACTGACAATGACCTTGTGTCCCAAGGACGTAAGCAAGTTCAGACTGATCCCTATGGCCCAATGGATAGTTTTCTAGCTCTGCAGTAGGCAGGAGTAGGGAATGCATGGGCTGAGATCGCTCACATAAAGAGCCATTTCTGGGAGGGATGTTTCTCTGGATTTACTCGTAGGTGCAGGGGAGGAAGCAGGAATGGGCAGGGGCATAGTGGGCTGTGGTTTAATCTCAAGAAGGTCTGGTCCCCAGCATAAAAGCCTTGGATGTCTCAAGAAGCAAGGTGGTCTGTCTCTGCCCAGCTCAGACCCTTAGGTCTTCTTCATGGCTTCCCCTTATCAGGTTGAGTCTTGGTAGGGTACATCTGAATCTGGGATGGGCTTGCATTTACCACACATTGACACTGCAGCTGAATTTAGAGCATGGTAGGCACTAGTCACTGACAGAAGCATACAGGTTGGGAATGAGTGCAAACCAAGGTCTTGGACTGAGCTGAAGACAATTTCCCAAGAGTCTGAAGGCTTGTGCTGCCAGCCAGTTCTCGCTTTGAGCTGCTTGAAACAAGATTTCTCCATTCTGGAGAATGCTCTTCACCTGGGTTCCTGGAACATTTCTTCTATAGACACACCCCTGCATTCTCCACACCTGCATTCTCCATACCATCTCACAGATGTCTCTAGGTGCGTTTTGTTCTAGATAAATGTACGCATGCAGATTCATCAACTGAAGCCTAACGGCTTGACCACAGAATTCTGTTTGTGTCTGAGTGCCAAGAGGCCTCCCAGGAACAGCTGGGAAAAGAATGTGGGTGTCAGGGTCATAGCAGCATTGCAGTCTGGTTCTTCCCCCTGTGGGTGTAGACAGATTTCTGAGCTTCTAGGTGCCTTGGATTCTCCCTCTTTGAGAAGGAGGAACACTTAGCATCTAAGTGTTAAATTGTATGCTGTGTAATACAAAGAGAGAACCTAGTAAATTCCCTGGAGTCGGACCCCCTTCTCTCACCTGTTGCCTGACCTTTCCAATTACCATTCATCAACCCCTAGGTTTATAAGTTGATCCGTAACTGATTATAAAAATACTCCTTTCATTGATTTTTTAAAAATAACTAAGTTTGAAATTAAATAGAAAATCCTCAAGAAAGCCATCTAGTTGTGGTCAACTTCAAGATAGAGGTACAGAGATGGAGCCTATGTGTTTAATAGACAGAGACTGTCTGCCATCCAATTGTCCCCTAACATGTTTTTATTTAAACTCATGTATTTTTTCTTATTATTGTCACAGCTGGGAGCAATAGGTACCACTTTGAGATGGCTAATCTTAATTATGATAAAGTTGAATAAACTGATACAGCTGTTCCAGTATTATTTGGAATACTTATATCGGTTTGGTGATGAAAGCCCTGAACCAGTCCCCACATGAGGTGATCGAAGCCTCATGTTTATGGATGTATTCCGTGAGTTTTGACTAACAGTTTCTAATTTGCCATCCTGTGCTTCTAGTTCATGGGACCTTGGGGAAGAGACTGACAGCTTCTCCCAATCAGTAATGTATGTAAATATTGACAAAAGTAACCCCCACGTCTACATTGTTTTGGATTGTTTGTAATATGAGGTAGATTCAGGGCTTCGGAGCTGTCCTTCCCCAAGTCCCTGAGGGTGTGACATTCTGAAGCACTCTCATCCAGAACAGAATAATAAATACAACTTAGAATAATTGGAAGGATATTAGGGTCCTGTTGTTCCCAAGTCTGCATGGAAGCATTGGATGTTGTCTTGCTGGGAAGATGAGATCTCGTAGGAACAGGCACACTCTTTCACAGGGCCAGGAATTCAACAGACACAGAGATCCTTGCCACTGGGACCTATTAGGATTTAAATCTTGGCTTACACACAGATAGACCACACCGAGCCAACATGGTTCCATGTGACAGGTTTAACGAGAGAAGAGTAGTGGAGAGGAAAGAGGCTGGCCATGGGCATGTGGAGGGGAGGGGAGGATAGAGAGAAGGGACAGGGAAGGGGGCAAGAGCAGAGAAGCAAAAAAAGCAAGAGAGGGAGGAGGGGACAAGCAGCCCCCTTTGTAGTCAGGCACAGCTGGCTGTTGCCAGGCAACTGTGGGGCGAACCATACCTGGCTGTTCCCAGGTAGCTGTGGGGGTGGAGCTTAGACAGAATACCAGCATTCCCCCTGTTTTGGTTTAACTAAAAAAGAAAAATTAGAGGTGATGGTGGAGCAGGAATAGGGTCATTGTGACCTCTGACTACTTCCTGCTTGCTTTGGGGGTATGTGTCTCTAGAGAACCTAGAAAAATGGGTTTGGGGATGTTTGTACAGTCTTAGAGTTGGCTTTTTCCTTGTTGTCCAGGATCTGTGGAACCGTCCGAGGATAGGTCAGAAAGAACAGGTCTAATAGAAACATCTGTGTCTGTGAGAGGAGATTGGTACATCTGGAGGTCACTTCTCTAGAGCTGTCCTGGATGTAGTAAGCGCCTGAACTTGACAAGATGCTCGCGCGCGCGCGCACACGCACACACACACGCACACACACACACACACACACACACACACACACTACCTTTAGGATAGGTAGTAAGTGGGAACTTCGGGCAGGTGTACTTATCTGGGTGGAGTCTATTTGGTCCATGAGAGGTAGGTCTGAGTGGGTTTCCTGTAGCTTATAAGTTTACAAAAGAGATAACAACATGGGCTAACAACCTGAATATTCTTTAAGATAAGCTTTTTGTGGAGCAGAAGGAATAAGAATTTGTGATTACAGTTGGGTCCTATAGTGGGAAGTTCATTAGTTGCAAATTTGTAAGAACTCGAATAGGACAGTGGTGTAGCAGGAAGAGGAAATATGAAGCATTTAGTCAATGAAGACCGAGTTCAGGTGAGCAAGTAACAGATTACATCTGTGAAAGCTTCATCTGAACTAGTTGCTAGAAACTGAGTTCAGAGGTCTGTTTCTTAGTTAAGTTACAGTTACCTTAGCTGTCAGTGTAGTCAGAATCTGGGGAAGAATAAACCATAATCTACCATTCGTGTATTATTAAAAATGACAGAGTCCATCAGTCAACCGTTCCCCGTGGTCTCTGTGGTCTTCATGGCAACCTGGGCAGAGTCAGTCTGGCTTTTGGGTCCAGAAGACGCAGAGCTTTTTTCTGTGGAATGGATACGTGTGGCATGAGAAATGACTTACCTTGATTTAGATAAATCATCTGACTCTGAGGGTATCCAGTTTTGTCCACTGTGTTTCTCCGTGATTGTCATAGCATAATCCATGCAGACTGTTGAAGCTGTGTTCACATCTTCTGAGACCTTGTGGGGCAAACTGTTAAAGACTTTGGGAAATTCTGTCTGTCATAAACTTAAACATATTAATAATCACCGGACTTCTGACAAGATTGAGGGCTATATTGATTGGTTACATCAGAGTTATATAACTTGTATATATATATATATATATATATATATATATATATATATATATATAACAGAGTTATATATATGTGCCTATTAAGTTACATATTTGAGAATATATGTAGTAAATATAGATCATTATAATTCAGTGGCTATAGTAAAAAATCATTTACCAAGGTACCAAGGCAGGATAGCAACATGACATGTTTTATAAATAGAAAGAACGAATAAGAAAACCATTGTCATGTGTGAGACCATGACTGGGTAGATTTAATCCTGTAAGCAGGGCATCACAGCGATGATGGCCTGCTGGACTGACCAGCCAGTACCCAGGACACAGGTTACCTCAGTGGGATACCACGGGAAGCGAAACACAGAGAAGGATTAGACCAAAGGTATATGAATGTTTGGGCATAAAGAACTTCCCCCCCCCCATTTACCACACTGCTGGCAGTATGTATGAAAATCCCATAAAATTGAGGAATCTAGTGTGCTGTTATGTGGCCATTTTGAACCATTTATCTAATGAATACTGGGTCCAGACATTATTGCATAGGTGTATCAGTTTTGATGTCCTCAGGTGAGGCATTAATTTTAAAGTTTTGAAATTCTCTAAAAGACATCCTAATGGTGTATGTGGGGGTACGGTTGAAGATCACAAATAGCTCATTGGGGGAAGTTACCGAGTCATCCGTTCCGGCGTCCCAGAAGGATTAATCTCGATAACAGAAGTACGCTGCCAAGCCTGGTGTCTGAGTCGTCACTTAGACTCCTGGAGGTCATAAATGACGGGTCCGGACCCGCCAGAAAGTGTTCCCACCCGTGGGCTGCGAGAGAGCCCGGAGCCAGAGGGGAGAGAGGAACTGCTTTCAAGGTGAACTCTGCCCAATGACTGAGGTCCTATTGTGTATGTCAGCTAAGGAGATTCCTGTAATCTCAAAAAAGCTGGCCAGGCTTTGTCTGGGAAATCACGGTCTTCCTTGCCAGCTGGAATAGACCAGCAATCTGCCGGTGTTTGTGCGGAAACTGTACCTGAAGTCTGGTAGCGGGAAAGTAGAGCTGTGTGGCTGGTGAGGGCCTGTCTAGGCAACCCATGTGGCAAGAGCTGACACCATGTGGCGAACCACGGAGGGCAGCGGTTCACACAGAAATCTGAATGTGAGCTAGCCGAAGCAGCAACTCACGTGGTGGAAGTCCTGAGTGCCACAGCAGCCAGCAGGTGGTGGTGTCTAATGGCACAGTGAACAGCAGCGGCTGTAGCACGGGGGCAGCAGCAATGACCTCAGGCTGGGGACCAGCAGGAGTGGTGGGTGCGTGAGGCTCCACCCCTCCCCACCAAGGCTCCAACCACGAACCTGCCCCAGCTCCAGGCCCAGGGTGGGCCATGGAGGCACACTGTGGGAAAAGCCTACCCTCTGCCCCATGGGGAGATCAATCACCCCATACAGGCCACCAATGTTAGGATTTAAATCTTGGCTTGCGCACGGATAGAACACACCAAGCCAACATGGTTCCACATGGAGAGGTTTAATGAGAGAATGAGAGGAGAGGAGAGGAGAGGAGAGGAGAGGAGAGGAGAGGAGAGGAGGCTGACCATGGGGATAGAGAGAAGGGACAGGGAAGGGAGCAAGAGCCGAGAAGCAAAGAACAAAGAGCAAGAGAGTGAGGAGAGAGCAGGAAACCCCTTTTATAGTGTCAGGCACAGCTGGCTGTTGCCAGGCAACTGTGGGGAGGGCCATACCTGGCTGTTCCTGGGTAGCTGTGGGGGTGGAGCTTACATGGAATACCAACAGGACCCGAGTCAACTGTTAACGAGAATGGGGTTTAACTTTGTTCACTCAAACTACTTCAAGGCAATTCTTGGGAATGTATATTTAATCTATATTTGGAGCCCAACTCCATCTAAGAAGTTTTAGAGGAATAAACTGATATTTCTTTATTAAAGGGGTCAGTGTTTTGCTTGTTTAGTAAAGAACCTGCCCTGAAAATATGAACACCAGTTTCAGCCTCAGAACCCATGTAAAAATTCCGGATGTCAGGTCTGAGAGATGACTTGGAACAACCTTAGCTAAATCCTGTAAAACCTATGTAAAACACTGGGCATAGATATGAGTGTGTTCAACCTTAGCACTGTGCAGAGGGAGTCAGGAGACAAGGCCACCAGCCTAGCTGCAGATTCAGTGAGAAACTTGCCTCAAAGGGTAAAGCCAAGAGTGATGGAGAAGGACACCTGGCGTCCTCCTCTAGCCTCTGCATGTGTGTATGGGTGCATGTACACACATACATGTCAACACACACCTGTATACACAGACATGTATACACAGAGACATAAACATATACGCAGAGAGACACACACATGCATACACACAGACATATGCACACAGGCAGGCACACACATGCACACATGAACACACGCGCACACACACACACACACACACACACGCACACAGACACTGGACACATACACACACATGCCAAATGTGGTGGCCAATGCTTGTCACCCCAGTGCTACAGAGGAAGAAACAGGATGAGCCCTGGAACTCTACAGCCAGTCTAGCCTGCTTGGTGAACTTCAGACCAGTGGGGACTATGTTTCAAAAGAAGTGGACAGCCTTCCTGAGGATGCTACCCAAAGATGTTCTCTGAGCTACACATATGCAATAACATCTGTACATGTATGTTCCCATACACATGAAAACACATACACACATGCATGAAGTAAATGCAAATAAATAAGTGAAACACTAAATAATACCTCTTTTTCACTTTCCAAAAGTCTTTATTGAACCAATTCTGTGTTGTGTGATAAAATATTTCACTTTTTCAAAATGATGTTTCTCTTCATAGACCAGGTTGGCTTTGAACTCAAGGATTTGCCTGCCACTCTGCTTCCAAAGGCTGCCTGGCTAAGTATTAGCCAAAAATGTCTGCTAGCTTTCAGGGCGATCCTCTTGTGACATTTTTCCAACAATTGTAGACCGCATCACATATGATGGCCGCTTCACTGTTACATGGCCCTTAGTTTGATGAGCAGAGGCTGACAGACTGTCTTCTCGGACTCTTCCAAGAACTTCTCAGTGTAACCAGGCCCTTCTGCTGAGTCTCATCACTGTCGTATCTCCTGGTCTCCTTCCTTACCACGTTCTTGGTCTGAACAGCAAAGGTGGATCAATACCGTTGTCCACAATAATCGTTTCCTGTCCCGGGTCCTTACCTCACAGGGAATGTGACAAGGCACTATTAAATGCCAACAGATGTTTGAAGGCTTAGCAAACTAGTTTCAAAACATTTTTGTTGGCTTATATCACACACGTGCTGATATATTTTCATTTATGGCTTCTCGAGACAAAGTTTTTCAATGTAGTCAGTAGATTAGGCTCAGAAGCTCTCCTGCCTCCCCTCTACCTCCTGAGGACTAGGAATAGAAGCCTCAGGCCACAAAAGTTCGTTTTGAATAATAAAGGTCCTTACATACCCCTGAGAAACCTAAGTAATACCTTAATCACAAGAGTATAAAATGGACTGGGTCAATAATCAATTGGTAAAATGTAAGATGAGGACTGGAGATGCATCCTCTGAACCCATTCAAAACTGTTGGGTCTGGCAGAATACTTGTGATCCCGGTGCAGATTTTTACTGGGCTCCCAGGCAAGGCAGTCTAGCCTCCTTGGCAAGTTCTAAGCCAGTGAGAGACCCTGTCTTTAAAGCAAGGTGGACAGGTCCTGAAGAAGGATGCTAAAGGTGACCTTTGGATTCCAAAAGAAAATGTACAGGAGTGCGTGCGTGTGCCTGTGTGCCTGTGTGTGTGTGTGTGTGTGCCTGTGTGTGTGTGTGTGTGTGTGTGTGTGTGCACATGCACACACACAGAGATACAGATACAGTCTAGCACACAAAGAATAACTGATGGGTGCCAAGCTAGAGAGGGCTGTGGATTCGATCTGTTCAGTGCAAATCTCTCAACTGTCCAGACACCAAGCAGCTGCCCTGAGTTTTGCTTTGTTTTATGTGTTCAATGCTATGAAATTCCCCCTACAGCATTGCTTGTGCTAGATAGATGACACTACACTGTGAGCTTCTCCAAGGTGAGATCTGTCTGGAGGGACAATTCCCATTCATGAATTACAGTTCATGTTCTCTCTCTGGTCAACAGTTCCCATGGTTGGCTTCCACCCATAAGGGAGCTCTGGTCAGCCGTAGCTCTGTGCATTCACATGTCCCTGGAGATTTTGTAGTCCAGGTTTGCCCTGTGTCCTCACTCTTTCTGAAACCTGCAAGAGTTGTTCATTTCTTACCCAGCCTTTTGACTGCATTAGCAACTTCTGAGCTCCTTGGTGAACTAGAGACCACAAGTCTTCCCTCAATTTTTTATTGCCCCTCTTAGCTTAGAATTTTAGAAAGCCTCCCAGAACAAACCAGGCTCTCAGCAAGGGAGAGCTGTGGTTGAGTGTGTCTTCAAAGGCAATATTGTGTTGAAGCTTAGTCCATAGGGTGGTGATGCTAACGGATGATGGAGCCTTCAAGGGGAACATTGGGTAAGAGAGTTAGTCATTCAGAGGGACGAGGAAAACAAAGGAAAATGTTCTGTCTCTCTCTGTCTCTCTGTGTCTAACTCTCTTTCTTTGTCTCTGTCTCTGTATCTCTGTCTCTGTCTCTCTGTCTATCTGTCTCTGTCTCTCCCTCGATGTCTCTCCCACTTCCTCCTCTGTGGGTCCTCTGTTTTAAGCATCTGTACTGTGGTTCCTTCCATCATGAGATTTCCCAATGGCCAAGGAGAAGCTGGTGTTATGCTCTCGAGACACGTGAACTCTAGAAGTCTGTATTCAGCAGCCCTTTCTTCCTTCATGAAGTACATAACCTCGGATATTTCACAGAGTAATGGCAAACAGCAATCCAGCAAGCGTTAGCTCTTGTTTAATTCAGAAGCATTTACTGACCTCCTACCATTTGCAGAAACTAGGGAGCATAGAGAAATAAAAGATGTACACAATACTTGCCTTTGAGAGACTGAAAGTTGTCCCTATTAAGGATATATTCATTTTCTAATACTTCATCAGAATAATTTTTAAAGCCGACTCACAGTTAGCACATCCGAATAGCATGTTTTGTTGATCAGGATCTAACACTTACACCTGAGAAAAAGTTTTGGTTTATGTTAGCATCAGAAAAAAAAAAGATATGATAAACTTAGTTGAATAACGCAGAGGGAGGAAAAGATGAAAGAGAAATTAGGAAGCCAGGGTGCTCATCGTCACTGTCCTGGCTACATGTATAGCTTGGTTCTATGTTTCCATAAAGCCAGGTCAAATGGGCATCACGATGGTACAGTCCTAGCACTCATTATCAAGAATGCCAGCACATTAGCAGTTCTCAGGCAGGACCAAGCTGTTCATGCTGTGTTGGATGCAGAGCACATTGTCTGAAATATTGACCTGATTAGTCTAATTGCACAGGAAACAGAGTTGTGAATTTCAAAAGGTGGCTTGCTGGTGATAAGAAGCCACCCAACCAAGAACTAAACTGTGCACTATTTCAGGGCCTTAACTATGTATGTTTGCTACTCAATTCTCAAATGAAAAACCTGTGACCCTTGAAGAAGAGATGGGCACTTAAGCAGAGTTTGATTTCAATCGTTTGAGGAATAGCTGACGGGTGCCCTTGGCTGGTCTGATATCCTCTGCTTTAGGTCTGTTTTATCCTGTGTGTGTAGTGTTTTGCCTGCAGTATGTCTATGAACTACATGAACGCCATAGACCATGAAGATCAGAAGAGGGTGCCACACCCCCTAGACAGGAGTTGCAGGTGGTTATTAGCCTCTGCGTGGGTGCTGAGAACTGAACCTGGATCCTGTAGGAAAGCAACTCTCCAGAAACCCCTCTCCTTTCAGGCATTAATCACAGGAGTGTTTCGATTTTCTATTTTTCACGGTCACGTCCCAATCAAAGAATGTCAAGGCATGGACATTACTACAACCCACGCTGGAGCCCCGTCAGCCTTCAGCTGTGCTCCTGCTTCTGATGGTTCGAGTCTCCTCCGTCTTCAGCTAAGTTTCTGCTGTGCTGCTTTGCCCACTCTTTCTGCAGTCCGGTCTTACCCAGTGACCAGAGAAGTCTATAAGGAACGAAGTGTGGAGGAACATAACTCTGCTGCCTGAAACATGTCAAGGATTTGTTTGCTATATCCACTTTTTACTACATCATAAAAACAATTTGTGAATGCAAAAATAAGCAAGGTCTAGTGGCTAAACAAATGGAATAAAGTGCCAGGAGTTACTCTATCCCTCTCGCCAGTGCCTCCTGGTCTTTGCTTGACCAGTAGTTTTCTCTAATGTTAGAACTCCTGTTCTCCCTGTGAGTATCTGGACCACACAGTCCTGAGAAATTCATTGGTGTGTATACTGTCTCCTAATTGATTCTTTGTGAAAAATGCAATTCTCTACCAGTTAGACTCCCAAGTTGTTATTTGGATTATTAAAAAATAATTGACATAAAAAATGATATATTGGACCTGAGCTTAGAAGGGTCTCTCGCTGTTGGAAGCCCGGATGTTGGAAAGCAGCCTCCTCTCACTCACTACCTGAAAGGCTCAGGAAGGTGCCCTGTGGACTACAACCTCCAGACAGTGAGGTTCCGATCACTCTGCTTCCGGATCCCACCAAGATCTTCGTGGCCTGGGGCATGCTTATAAAAGGCAAAAAGAAAAAAATGATTTTCAATTTCTTTAAAAACATTTTCTTTATTTTTTGAGAATCTTCTGCATATATACAATGAAATAAAATCAAGTCTACTCCCCATGCCCCACTTCAATGTCTCATATTCTCCCAACATGCTCTATGTCCCGTTAGTGCTGTATGTATGTGTGTGGATGTTGAGTCCTGTGCTGGAATATGAGAAACCTTCCAGTGGTCACGTCCTTGAAAATGAATTATTTTTCCTGCACTAGCAATTACTTACTTCCTGTCAGTCTCCTCAGTAAGGAGTGGGGTCTGGAGACCACCTATGCCATGTCTGTCTACATGGAAGGATGGCTGCTGAGGGGGTTAAGTTAGGGGCTGAGTGTTACCAGACGGCTTGAAGAATGCGACCGACAAAGCAGCCCTTTTGTGGAGAAACGTTAAGGTATTTCGAAAGGCATACATGGCATGGCATCCTTGTTACATTTCTGCAAAAGGACAAGAGACTTGCTTGGTATAGTTTAGGCAGACTTCTCTTCTGGAAGCTCACCAACTCTTTACCACAAAGAGGAGACGCTTACTAAATGCTCCACGTGTGCGTGCACGGGTGGATGTGTGAAATGCGAGGGTCCCGTTAAAAAAACAAGTTATCTTCTTTACCGCACTCGTGCGTGGCTTTCCAAAAGGTTGACCAGCAATCAGTAACAGTGGGGAAGATCTTTGGTTATCCCAAATAGATTGTGAGTAAAGGCTACTCAACTCAACTAGACAGGGAGGGAGTTGTAGGCAATCTCAGTGGTAGACAGCATAGCTATTATCTTCTGGTGGTCTTATTTTTAAAACTCTTGAATCTCAGTTTTTCCCCTTTTCTCTATTTCCTCTTACTTTGTACATAGCACGCATCTCGATGTGAAAAGTGAAACTGGGTGTCAGAGGTGCTAGGATTCGCACCTCCTGAATGCCAGCTGCAGTGGGTGTGCTTGGGGCTGTCTCTGAACATCTGTAGGAAGAAGTGCAGGCTATTTCTGTGCAAAAGAAAGACACAGAGAAAGGCAGACGTTGTGTAACAGCATACTATTTTATCTTTCCATAGTTTGAAGCACCCAGACTCTGCTCTAAATTGAAGATGTTCCATTTTTAACACAGCCCTTGGCCACACCCAGGATAGGCGCACTGAGAATGGGCAGTATCTTGCTGGTTTCCAGTGACAGCATCACAGACTGGACTGTATGTTGAGTATAATGGTTGGCCTATTAGCTGTAAACTCTTCCCTAGCGCCTAGAATCTCTCATACACTAATTACACACATCCAGGACTTCGACAGTTTGGTGGGATGCAGGGGTGGGGGTGGAGTGGGGACACTTTCTGAGTCCCTTTTTTCAGCCCTATAAAATGGGAATGATACTCCCTTGTCCCATTTACTTGTTATGGACGCTGACTTACAAAAGGAATGCAAACAAACCCATTGTCAGACACCTTGATCAAACCAAATGGCTCACAAAACAAAACTGAAAGTCATGAGTTCAGGAAGGGATCTGGGAGGGATAAAGTGGCGATGAGGGCTGATTGGGATGGGGGAGGTAAAAGGGAGTGAGATAGGACAGTAATCAGAATACATTGTATACATGCATAAAATTGTCAAATGGCAACATGGATTAATTGAAGAGACCATTGTTGTATTCCATGGTGTTGACTGACTATTGGTTGGTAAGTTGTGTTGGGAGTGTGGATGCCAGGGGAAGAACAGAAATATATGACAGACCTGCTGAGGTAGCTGACGTTGGCCACTCATATGTGAGCCTTCTGGCCATCACTGACGGTATTGTCCTGGTAAAGGCTGGGTGCAAATCAGTTAAGATCTGGAGAAAAACATCCCAGAAAGTATGAGATTAAATGGAAGTTTAAGCCACTGGCTCTTGTTTCAGGGAACCAATGGCTAGTCTGGCAGAGCTCACAAAAGCGCCGATGTTGGAACTGCTTGTTTTCTGGTGATGCTGGGAATTAGAACTAAGGACATTGCTAAGTGTGTGACATTGAGCTGCACTCCTCCTGAGTGTTTTAAAGGAACTGGCTTGTTGAACATGGCTTAGAGAAATAGAACCCTACACAGTTACTGGCTAGATATTAGACATCTCAGAAGGTAACCTGAGTAACAGCCAGAAAGCAACAGATTTTGCTTAAATTAATTTTAATCACCATAGAGAAAGTACTTAGTGATGGAGCAGAAAGGGTGAGGTCTGTTGGTGACAAACAAGATGTCAGGAGCCTAGAGTCAAGGAGATCTGAATTCAATCTCACACACACACACACACACACACACACACACACACACACACACACACAAACACACACACAGGCCCGTGCACGCGTGCATGTGTGTGTATGTGTATATGTGTGTGTGTGTGTGTGTGTGTGTATGCAGATGTGTATACATATATGTAACCCCAGTATCTGACCAAAATAGACAGATTGTGAGTGTACAGTGCCCACACTAGAGATTGTTATAGTTTTTAGCCTTGGAGATGCTGCTGTATTCTTTTAGTCCTCTGACCCTGGGGCACTGGATACCTGCAGTGTGAATATGAGTGCGTTTTACAGGTGAATGTGTGACATTTACCACACACAGAGCTCATTTAGAAGCCAAGTATCCCGAGTATAAATCCCAGTAATTTGTGAGATTTAAGTGGACCTCAGGCACGACTATTTCCTTAAAATTGAAACATTTTCTCCCAGCATGAGGAAGGAAGAGGCTTGAGACTGAGGAAGCTGAGGCTCAGGAAGTGACAAGGCCCTTCCCCAGAGTTATATAAGCAGGAGGCAATCTATGCGGGAGTGGAGACTCGCCCTTACAACGGCCTGCGAGTTGTACAAGGGGCTCCAGCGATGCAGTTTCCAGGAGGCTTCTAGGTCACCCATGCTCCTGTAAGTGACCCCTCATCTCAGCCTCTGTAAGTAGCCCCAACAAACTTACTGGCTCCCCAATATAGATCTTCATGGAGTAGTTTCTTTGGTCTGATGTTGGTGTCCTATCTAGGGTAAATAAATGCTTGTTTTACATTCTCAGGAAAAGTCACACAGCAAGGTGCCAAGGACCCAGATAGCCTTCTAAGTATCTGCTGGTGTATAAATGGTGGTATATATTTATCAGAAGACACCTTTTTATTGAATGAGCATTTGGCCAACTCTCTTATTACCATAATGTCTTTACCTGTAGCAAGCAGCCAAGACTCAAGTTGAGTCTTCCTAGTCTGGAGTGAGCAAGGACAGTTCTCAAACTCTCAGGACCTCTGACATGCCCACAAGGGTATGAGTAGTTAAAATAGGAAAGCCAAGATTTAGAAGCAGAGGAGGCAGACATGTCATAAGAAGGCTTTAGAATTGTGTGGGTTAACTTTAACCATCAATGTCCTACCCTAGCATTACCTGGGAAAAGAGCTTCAGCCAAGCATGTAACTAAATCAGCTTGGCTTGTGGGCATGACTGTGGGAGATGATCCTCGTGGTTAATTGACTGAGCCCAGTATGGGCGGTGCATTCCCTAGGCTGACTATGACCTGAATAAGAGAGACATCTTAGTCTCTTTCTATAACTGTAACTCATCTGTCTTTAATTTGAATTTCCCACCACCCCCAGCCACTCTATTTCTATATATTGTTTGTGTAAATGAAAGCTTGCAGAATTTATGTGTGCCTAAATTATTTCAGCTAGCATAATTCTTCTAGATATCTGTCCCTGCAAATGGGAGGATCATCTCTATTAAGTTTGTCTAATATTCCACATATCTGTACACACATGTGCACATACCACCATTTCTTTATTCACGTGTATGATGATAAACATTTGGGTTGGCCCATAGCTTGACATACCTATAATTGTGTTAGTTTTCAACACAAAGGTCCAAAGACATTGATGACTTTGGACATGGGTATGCATATGCAAAGGAAGTTCTCAAAAGGCTGCTTCCTTTGACCTACAATCAGGTAGACACCCATTGTATGATGGTTATAAACAGATGAGTCAGACATCCAGGTTTTCTGAAAAGGGGGAGAAATATTGTGTCCCCCTGATTTTCTACTGTAATGAAACTTCTTATTACAAATGAAAGCCCAAATCAAGCATTAAAAACAACTTAATTGCTAATCATCGTATTTTCAAGTGATCCGTAATTAGAGTAAAATTTAAAGCGAATACAAGCATATTAGAATATTTTCGCATGTACCTTCATTTGTCCGTATCACACATGAAGCCAGACCCACACATTCTCGATGGTTTCAGAGACTCATCAACTCATTCACTCAAATGCACACTGTTTCTAGGTGTAGTCAAAGGGTGTCTTCAACAGCTTCCTTGGGCGAGAACCTTCTTTTCTCTTTTTCTTTTTTTTTTTTAAAAAGATCTGTTTATTTTTATTTATAAGAGTATATTGTTGCGTCTTCAGACACACCAGCAGAGGGCACCAGATCCCATTACAGATGGTTGTGAGCCACCATGTGGTTGCTGGGAATTGAACTCAGGACCTCTGGAAGAGCAGTCTCTCTCTCTCTCTCTCTCTCTCTCTCTCTCTCTCTCTCTCTCTCTCTTTATTTCATCTTTATTAACTTGGGTATTTCTTATTTACATTTCGATTGTTATTCCCTTTCCCAGTTTCCGGGCCAACATCGCCCTAGCCCCTCCCCCTCCCCTTCTCTATGGGTGTTCCCTTCCCCATCCTTCCCCCATTACCGCCCTCCTCCCAACAACCACGTTCACTGGGGGTTCAGTCGGAAGAGCAGTCTCTTAAGATGCACTATCCCATGCTTCTCTCTCCTTCCTCAAGTCACATTTATAAGCTGCACCCTTGTTCTTGAAGAGAGCTGCCGACGCCCTTCATGCTTGTACTAAGGCTCTGCACGGCATACGTGCACCTCCTGGTGAGGGCTGTGCAGCTCTAACTTGGCACAGATTTCTTCTCCCACCAAACAAAATAATAAGGTAGAGGAGAAGAGAGGAACAAAGAAAAAGAAAATAAGAAAGAAAAAGAAGGTGGCGAGGAAGAATAGATCAGAGGCAAAGGAAGGTGCAGAGACCTCATTTATAACTGCACTGGGGAGCTGACTTCTGTTTCCTCCATTTCTTTAACGCTTATTTTTGTTCTTTGACAGTTTCTTCTATGTATATGAAACTTTAACTTATCTTCACCCCCATTCTCCTCTGTGATATTCGACTTCTTCATATTTTCTTTTCACGTGTGACCGCCTGAGTTTAGTTGCTTGCTTGGGTGTGGATTATTGACGGAGCATGGCAGCTTGTCTGCAGCTACACCCCTCCCCCAGTAGACCCTCAGGGAGGGGTGGCACTTTCACTGCCCTGCCTACACTGCCCTTTTTGTGAGGCAGTATGTGCAAACGGCGTCTGACACAACTACCTGCAGTGCAACACGCTCCTGGCTCTGGCATTCTGAGAGGATAGCTCTCACGAGACTGATGCATGGTTCGTTTGTTAATTTTGGTGCTTGAGGCATTGTCTCGCTGTCTCCCAGGCTGACCTTGAACTCTTTCCTGGGCTCAGGGGATTCCCCTGCCTCTTGAACAGCTGACGCCGTAGGCATACACCATCGCACTCAAAGTATAGGACCGTTTCAGTAGCAAGAAGCTTTAAGTATGCTAATGAGAAACATATTTTGAAAAAAAGCAATATAGATCTCTGCAAGGATGCATGTTCCAGCAAGGAGGGGGAGGGGGAGCTGTGTGTGTTTATCTGGTGAGCTCTCTAGGCTACTTCATTGACAGAACAATGCTTCAGAAGAGTAGCTGTGACCTCTTCTGTGTTATTTTCAAACCTGTGGTAATGTCCAACACAGCCACTGGACTAGTCTACAGCCCTTATAAAGCAATTGTGAATGTACTTTGAGTAGCATGAAGCATTCTTATGATGTAATGGGGGCTTTATAAAAGAAGTAGGATATTGTTCTTACCTTTCTTGAGCATTTTCCAAAGTTATTAAATGTTTCAAAATATAATTAATTTCTCTATAATGTAATATCCTTCCGGGTTGTTTTCAGCTTTTCCAACTCATATATAATATTGACATAAACTTTTTGTTTTTAGCCTAATGTTATTTTCAGATTTCAGGCTTTTTCCTTTGATAAATGTCTTACAATTACTGGTTTACAAAAGGTGACCTTTTATTATAATTACTGATTCATAGGGCACAACCCTTGATGTATTCTACCAAATTGGTTTCCGTAATCCACAAAGATTTATAACGTGATTCTTCAGATTTTGCTAAGTTATCGTTTATTCAACAAACTATTAGATTTGAAATAAAAGTTACTAATGCCCGGCTTCCTTAAAGGCTCCAAACACACCATTATGGGGAGACATGATGATTCCTACAGTGTCGCCCAATGTGACGTCTCAGACTGAGATGGGAGAAACAGACATTTAGAAGTAAAGGGCAGTGCGTGAGCTTGGTAAAGCTATGACAGAATGCCAGGGGACTCGAGCACACTGACGGCGTGACTGTGATTGACCAAAGACAGGTGAGGGAAATCCTATTCTCCTACTCATCCCCCACCCCCACCAGTCCTATTACCCTGGGGCAGGTCTACAGGGGAAGGGCCTGCCCCTCGTACCCTGCTAATGTCCAAGGACGAACTGTCCCCATCGGGACAAAGAAGTATTTTCCTTATATTCTTTGAGGTGAGAAGACTCAGCCAGTGTTGGCAGGGTAGCTCCCTGGGTGGGGTACAGGAATGGAGCCCAGTAGCAAGCATTCATCACTCCCTGTTGGGTGACTCTGTGTGCAGTAGGAGCTACTGCTTCAAGATCATGCCTCTCTGACTTCCTGCCATGGTGGACTGCAGTTTTGAACCACGAACCAGAATGAAACGTTTTCCCCTTAAATTGCCGTTGTCGGAATATTTTAACACAGTGACAGGAAAATAATGGAAGACATTTGCTCTAGTGTGTGTTGTCGAGGTCTGTCACCATTTATGTATTCTTTTCACAGATCCAAAAATAAGCTTCCTTCTAGGGATACACACACTTATCCTGAGTCTGTAACTAGACATGGCTTTCCAACACCCCTGTCTCCTTTGCTGCTTAGACTAGAAAATGGACACTAAGGTGCTGAAAGCGTTTTCTCCAGCTCGGAAATGCAGATCTCCAAGGAAAAGCACAAACTCAGCTGCCACAGTTAGCGGCTTTACAGTGTTTGTGTCTTCTTTTCCCTTTCCGTGCTCTGTGCACACTCCCACACCCTGTGTGCACCCGTGTGTACATGTGTGCGTGCATGCATGTGTGTGTGTGTGTGTGTGTGTGTGAGAGAGAGAGAGAGAGAGAGAGAGAGAGAGAGAGAGAGTGTGCCTATGTGTATGCATGAGGAGCACAGAGGTTAACCTCAGGATACCTCTCTACCCTGCCTTTGGGACAGTCTCCCCCTAGCCTGAAGATTATCCCTAACCAGCGGACCAATAAGCTCTGCCTCCCACTGAAATTACAAGCCTGGGCCACCATGAGTGGCTTTAAAAATCAGAACGGATTCTGGGATAGAACCCATGTTCTCCTGCTTGCAAAGTAAGCACTTTACTGAACTATCTTTCCAACCCCCACTCCCATATACTTAATACACACGTGTGTGTGGGGGGGTAAATATATATTCCAGGAATTGCTACTTCATTAACTACCTGCAACTTCCAATATTTTACTGCTTTGAACCTGTAAAATGGATTCCATACGGCTCAATATAAAACCTGCGGTTTAATTCCTCCCATCTCTTCCCAAGACTGTCTGTATGGCATATCGAATCAAAACTTTGTTTCCCACCAAATGATCTCTGCAGTGCTTGCCCCAGACCCAAACAGAAAAAGAAACCCATCATTAGCACAGCCTTGTGTTTGTCTGACACTTCCCAGTCAGATCTGCAGGAGAATGAAATCAGAATGCAGTATTTCCAACTCAAAGCGAGAAAGGTTTCCTGCTCAGTCAGCAGCACAGAGTTCCGCTCCATACAGCATTAAAATGCAGGAGCCATGTGGCTAGCAGACCCCGAAAGCTATCGAACAAGCTGCAACCCGCTCTCCACCTCGGGGCAGGGTGCAGTCCTCTCCAGACAGCAGCCTGGAGCCCCATTGATCCTGGTGTGTTATGGATCGAATAACATTAAGTTTTACCCTTTGGTTGTTTTATTTATACCTGGTGCTTAGTAACCGTGCATACTGATGGAGTGCAGTGTGACATTTCATGTGCATGTGTGTAATAACCAGATCTGGGTCATTTCAGTACATGTACACAGTGTATAATGACCAGATCTGGGTCAACACATGTGTAACAATCAGATCCAGGTCATCGGCAGACCCATCACTCAGTATTTATCATTTCCTGAAATTATCAGTAAAATAAATCTGTACACAGCAGGGAAATGGGGAGGGAGGGGAGGAGTCATCGGTGGAGACAACGGAATCAGTCTGAATCTGAAAGTCATAAAAACGTGGGCTGAGCACATTGGCCGAAGAGACTGCAGCGTGCAGTGGGGCCTCTGAGCCCATAACTCACGCTCTATAACAGCGTTCTCTGCCACCGCTCACGCATGAATGGGCGTGCGTGTGCACATGCATGCACGTGCATACACATGTGTCTGGGTTCTCGTGCACATGCTAGAGAGTTTATCTGGAGGCCAGAGGCCAACACTGAGTGGTGTCCCACGCCACCACAGTAGCTACAAATCCTGTTGCTCAGATTCAGTCAGGAAAACACACCTTCGAGAGAGTTCTCTCCTTTGGCTGCAGAAGAGAATCAGAAAATGGCATCTCCAGGTGAACTAGCAGTTCTCCTGTTTGGTCCTCTTCCCATCATTGGCTCTAAAGCACAGTGTAGTCCTGTCACCTTCTGTCAAACCAGGCGCCAGCTTCGATTATCCTTTTGTGAATTCATTTCAGTTCTTTGTTGGGGAAGGAAGCATGGATTCCCCAGTCACAGCTGTTTTCCCCGCTGCTTATTTCTCCCTCTTCCTCCTCTCCCCCTCTCTCTCTTCTTCCTCTTCCCCTCCTTCCTCTTCCTCTCCCTCCCTCTTCCTCCTCTTTCCCTCCCTCTTTCTAACTGTGTCTCCTATCCCCCTTGTTCTATTTCTGGCATGTATTGAGAATAAAGCTACCTGATCAAAGGAGAGGTTTATGTATAAGGTGCCATATGGATGTGTTTGAAAGAGCCAAGGATGGAAACCACACTTCCTTACGCACAGGAAAAGCTGACCATCTTGGTATTTTCTTCAAAATATGGTGTAGAGCTGTGTTTAAAGTTCAACAGGTTTTCTTTAGAAAACAAACAAACTTCTTTTCATTTTGTGTATGAGTGTTTTTCCTGCATATATGTCTGTATACCTAATGTGTACCTGGTGTTCCAAAAGAAGGCATTATGTTCTTGGGGCTGGATTTACACCACATGGGTACTAGGAATCGGGCCCAGGTCCTCTGGAAGCACAGCCAGTGCTCTTAACCACTGAGCCTTTCCTTCAGCCTTGAATGAGTCATCATCTTAAGGACCGTCTCTAGCAAATTCCACAGCCCAAGTGAGTGCACATGATTTACTGTGTAAGCCAAAAACACTTATGACCACCTCTGGGCCTGGCATACACTGGGGCTAGCTAGCCCAGGTTAGCCCAAATGCAGGACCGTTGCAATTTGTTAGTCTGCCAAAGGACAAATGCACCAAACAGAAGCTGACAAGGACGGCTGCTTTGGAGAACAGTGTGACAGGACACAGGTACTTAAGCTGAGTGAAGCAGACACTACTGGAATTTACCATTCACCGACAGCGGACCTGTGAGGAGGTGGGTTGTGGGCATTAGTTTGAGTTGTCACCCTGACACAATCTAGAATCACCTAGAAGAGAGGTGGTTTTGGAAGAGTCGGCAAGGGACTTTGTAGATCAGGCTAGCCTGTGGGGGTGTTTGATTGTCTTAATTGATGTGGAAAGAGCTAGCCTGTATGTGGGCAGCACTGTTTTCTGGTTTGGCACCCCAGCCTGGATAAGAGTAGGGGAAGACAGCCGGGTGCTAAGCTACACTAGTTTATTCCTCTCTACCCTTGACTGATGTGACTATCTGCTTCCAGTCCTGCACGGACTTCTCTGCAGTAACCTGAAATTGCACGCTGAGATAAACCTCACCTCCTCTAAATTGCATTTAGTCAAGGTATCTTTCACAACAACAGACATAAAACTAGGACACTGGATTGGAAAATTACTTTAAAAGAATCTGGTTAGGATCAAGGGTGCAGGGGTTTGCTGAGCTGGGCTGAGCACGTGGAGAAGTGACCAGTACTGACAAGGAGGGATCCTTGACAAACCTCCCCAAATACAAGGCACCTTTAAACCTATTAGTCTCCAAGGATGCCCTGCAGTTTCCAATCACAAGGACTTATCCTTAACAGGGCATGGCGGTGCACACATGAAATCTCAGTGTTCGAGAGGCTAAGGCAGGAGCTGGTGACTTTGAGATCAACCTGGACCACATAGTGAAACTCTATGGGGTAGGGCATTGTGGAGGGAAGAGAACTGAGGGAAAAAGACTCAGGGTAAGTTTCTTGCTGTAAAGGCATGAGGACCCAAGTTGTGGCAGCAGCAGCAGCTTCAAAGGCCAGTGTAGTTGTTACATCGTAACCCAGCACTGAGGAGTGAGGGCGTGGGTGGATGTTAGCGAGAACCATCTCAGAAAAGGTAAGAAATTAAGGGAAAAAGGCATTCCAACATCAGCTTCCTGTTTTCTCACAGGCTTGCATTGGTGAGAGTGCTTGCGTGCACACGCGCGCGTGTGCACACACACACACCACAAGGGGGGGTGCAGGACAGCAAGTCCAAACCAAGTCTTCCAAACCTATTCTTTACTTTTCCATGTTTTACTTTTTAAACCTTTGCTTTGCAAACCCAATTGTCCTCATTTTGTTTGATTAGGAAATTTGTTTTATCTTCTGATACTTGTTTCTAGTTCTGGAAAGCCCGATGGCATTGGTTTTAGAAGATGAAAACCAACAGGTTTAACTGATAAAAGGAAGCAAAATTGTAATTCAACCAAGAAGGACTTTGTGTGGTCCTTGATTCGTGGCTATTGCTTAGCGAGGTTTAGAGCACAGAAGACATCGGGAATGCCAGCACAGTTCATGTGGTCACCCATCATCGTGGCAACTCTGAAATATCCAGATCGAGGCCTCTGAACCTCGATGCTCTCCTCTGGGAGCCACTTTTCCTATGTTCAACGGGCCCTTGGCTATATCTTGTCTATGTAACTTATAAATGAAGGTATTCATTCCATTAAGTAGTATTTTTATTCACTGTATTGGGCTTTGCAAAAACTTGTGTGTGTGTGTGTGTGTGTGTGTGTGTGTGTGTGTGCGTGCGCGCGCAAGTGTGTGTGCAAGTGCGTGTGTGTAAGTGTGTGTTTTGTGTGTAGGCTGTGTGTACATGTGTGTGCGTGCATATGTGTGTGCTATAATGTGGGCACACAGGGAGCTGCTTTCTCATGTCCAACTTATTTTTTGAGACAGGCTCTCTCACTGAACCTGGAGCTAACCTTTGAGCTAGGGTGGATGGCCAGGAATCCATCCATCTCTGCTGCCACCCCAACTCTGGGATCACAGACTTACAGCCCATGTTCAGCTTTTATGTGGGCACTGGTGGACCAAACGCAGGTCTTCCTGCTTGCGCAACAGACACTATTCACCGAGCCATCTTTCCAGCCCCTGGTTGCTTTCTGGGGTACTGAGGATTGACCAGGGCCTTCCTAAGCATGCGTTTTACCACTGAGCAATATCCCCAGCCTGTAACTCTGATTTTTAAAGCCACTCTATTTTATTCTGAATCATTCTATTGTAAACATCCATCTGGACATCATTAGGAAGGGTTGGATGAGATTGACAGCGAATCAATATGAAAATAGTGAGTTAATGTGGAACTTGTGTGTGAAAAGCGAGATTTTTCCGTGGGTTTATTTTTCTTGTTTTAGGATAATTGCGACCAAGGAGATGTGTGCAAGAATGGTCACAATGCCTCTTCTGTTAAAAGTGTGTCTTCCTTGCTGAAGGGATTTAGATACGCAGACATTGTCTCATACTCTACACTTTGTCATATGTCTTAATGTATAACATCCTCATGCTAAAGATGGGATAGCCATGGAAAGACATTGCACACATTGGTCGGCCGACTAGCAGCATAGGCTCCACGAAATGCCATAATCTTGTAGTGACAAAGGCTGATGTTGACTTAAACTCTTGCTATCTGTAGCACAGTTATAATAGCACCGATTCCCAGAGCACAGCAAGGAAGAAAGCTTCCAACATACCCCTGCTTAGCTGTCAGGACGTTAGACACAGAGTAACTCTCGTTATTATCCTGTATAATTTGTACTCTCTGGGAAATGCTTATGAAAACATACGGGTAGTTAGATGTGCACTCATGATTGGATGCCAGATTGAGAAGCAAGCGCAGACTCGGCTCTGAAGTCCGAGTGACCAGCTCAGCAGGAGAATGGCATCCCCCCGTGACCCTGACATTAGGGTCAGGTGGGCAATCAGTCACTGGGTCCGTACTGAGGCATTTGTGATCTCTTGTAGGCAGTGGCTCCTTGTTCAGCCACCCTAAATGACACAGAGTCTTGTTGGGACACTGCTGAGACCATGGCAGCCGGTGAGAGGCTCCCTGTCCCTCTGAGGTTAACTCACCATCCTTCACAGAGGCTCCAAGGCCATAGCCTGCTTGGGTGACTCCCCTTATCTCTGCTTTTGAGATTCTTCTTTATGAATGTATTTTATTATATATGTGTGTGTGTGTGTGTGTGTGTGTGTGTGTGTGTGTGTGTGTGTGTGTGTGATATATGAATGCCGAATAGTTCCCCTTTTGGCATTCCTGTGTGTACGAATGTGTCTCACTCTATATCTAGATCCCACACGCGCTACTTTGTCTTTCTCTCCCCTCATGCCCTCCTCTTGTTCTTTTTGTTCCTCTCTGGATATTTTGTGTCATGAAAGTAGCTTATCTATATTCTCTATACAAATAAAAACGTGCAATGTTTATATTTCTGAAACTGGCTTCTTTTGCTTTAGACAACGGTCTCCAGTTCTATTCATTTCCCAATTTCATTCTTTCTTTTCAATTCTGTTGTGCGTGTGTGTGTGTAAGGGCTGTGATGTCTGAGCTCTTCGGTGTGCGGTAGTGCATGAGTGTGTGCTTTCACACCATGCATGCGGAGACCAGAAGTCAGAGTCAGAAGGAGCCAGCGTCTCCTTTGGTCATGTCCTGCCTTTTATTGTTATTGTGTAAAGTGTTTCTGTGCACATGGACACACATGTGGCACTCAGAGGACAGCCTTTAGGAATGAGTTCTCGGTTTCCACCATGAAGCTCAGAGGATCAACTGTGGATCACTAAGATTGCAGGTGAGAACTTTTATCCACGCAGCCGTCACACCAGCCTGCAACCTTATTTTGAGACGAGGTCTCAAACCTGGAGAACCTGAGCACATTGATTTGTCTAGGCTGTCCACAGGTCTGTCGGACGGTGCCAGCCTCCTGTCCCCAACCCCAGGGTTGCAGACACACACCTCTATGCCTGGCTTTTACATGGCTGCTGGGATCTGAGCCCAGGTCATGTTTGCCCAGCAGGCACTCTATTAACTGAGCCATCGCCCTGGCCTAGTGTCATTCCTTGCGACTGAACAGAATCTCGCTGTGCACATGTGTGACATTTTCTTTATCCAGTCGCTGTTGGAGGGCCCCTGGGCTGGCTCCTCTTCTTAGCTGTTCTAAACAGAGCTGCCGTAAATACGCATGTGCAGATTCCGTGTGCCATGCTTGCTTAGAGTTCTTCTAGTAAATGCCCAGGGATGCTAACTATGGACAACTGGGTTTGCTTTGCTTCTGGTTTCCAAAGAAGCTCCGTTCAGATTCCCAGGAGTCTGCAGTTGGCTCACACACCCAGGAGCAGAGTGCAGATGATGCTCTTTCTCTGCATTTCACCAGCATTCCTTGTCTCCATTTTCTGGATGGTGTCATTCAGTCTGGAGAGAGATGGAATCTCAGTGTCTCTGTGGTGTGCATTTCCCTGATGGCTAAGGAGGTTGACTATTTCCCCACATATTTATTGGCAGTTTATATTTCTTCTTTCCATGATTATCTGTTCAGTTCACCTAATGACTGAATGCCTCAATTCTGAGGGATGGGAGAGCCTTAGTTCTTTAGCAGTTATGGGTGATATTAGTCCCCTGTCAAATGTTTATAGTAGACAAAGGTTCGCTCCCATCTTCAGGCTGTCCCTGAACTCCGCACCCACACTCACAGCCCCCCACAAACACACACACACACACACACACACACACACACACACACACACACATACACAAATGTGACTTTGTAATAAATAGGGCTACCACTGCAGAAGTCTCGCACCTCCTTGGCTGGGTAGTCCAACATTTTTGTCTGGTGTTTGTTTATATGAAGCTATTATGAATGGGATTTTTCCCCTAAATTTCTTTCTCACCAAATTTGTTATTGGTATATTGATTTTCTCTCCTACTACTTTGCTGTAAGTTATTACAGCTCAGAATTTTCTGGTGAGGAATTTAGGTTCTTCTAAGTATAGGATCATATCTACAAATAGGGATAATTTCACATCTTTTACTATTTATATTTTATTTCTTTCTTTCTGCTGTTTTCTTGCACTAGCCAAGCCTTCAAGTGCTGTATCTGACAAGAGCAGAGAGACTAGGCACCCTTGTCTCAGCTCATATTTTAGAGAGAATGCCTCTGCCACCCCATTTTGTACAGCAAATGAGGTTTACTATAATATGGTTTAATTGTGTCGAGAAACATTCATTACATTCTTAGTTTCTTCATGAATATTATTATGAGGGGATGTTGAACTCTTTCAAGAGCCTTTTCCTTATCTGTGGAGATGACCTTGTGCGGTGTCTCCTTCACCCTGTCTCTTACCACTCTTCTCCAAAGAGTCCCTAACTTCCCTAGTCACTCTTGTCCTTACAGAACTTACATACTCTGAGCCTTCCTGTCCTCTAAACATGGCGGCTCTTCTCTCAGAGTCTACGAGGGATAATTCATGTTCATGATTCATGTCTCCATCCCAGACACCATCTCCTACCTCTACCCTTAAACTAATGAAAACTCCCTCCCACCTCTCATACGTAAGCCCCAGTCAAAGGCACGCATCTGGATCCTGTAGTGCTCTGAGCAGCCCTTCGCTACCTCTCTTCCCCTGGAACAAGGAGTGGGTGAAGCCAGCAGTATTTGCATATCCAGGAGCCTGGGTCTCCTCTTCTGAGCCACACCCTCACTGTAGCTTGGCAGTATCCTCTCCAAAATCCACACTAACACTCAACACCCATGTGATAGTGTTAGGAGGGATGGAGGGATGTGAGGGGGGAAAAAGGGAGTGAGGGGAAAAGCAAGTAGGGGGAGTAACTCCTGAAGGAGCTAAGGCCCTTAGGAAGAGTTGCAAGGGGAATTCGCAGTTTTGCACTTCTCCCTTCACCGTGAGAGGACAGAATTCTTCCCCTCTGGAGGGTCAGAGAAGCAGCTCCCCACAGCCACTGTACCTGCCCATGCCTTCCTCTTAGATTCTCTGAGGTTGAGAACTGTGGAGGAATGAAGTTACAGTGTTAATAATGAAGTGGAACAGAAAACATGCAGCAGTGCCCACTCTGTGTGTTCACCCCTCCACAGGGCTGGCAAGAAATAGAATGCCTGGCGTCGTGGGGAGACGCTAGCATTCGGCAGAAAAACACACTTTAGGGTGGAATACTTCTACCCACTGCCATCTGTCTTCTTGTTCATTTATCTTACAGGACCTTAGACATTTAGAGACTCCATTAGTGGATACTAAGTAAAAGAGGTCACCTGTATGTGTACAAGTTATTAGCAATATCTCTTGTAGCAATGCACCTAGAGACCTCTCCGTTCATGAGTGGCTTTATAAATGGAGGTAGCGCCTGGCCTAGAGAAGTGTGACCTGGTCGTGTGTACAGCTAGCTAGAAGCAAAGCCTGGGAGAACTGATCTTCACTCACCTCCACTCAACATTGATGTCTGCATACCAATTTCTTCACGTGTAAAATGGGCCACCTTTTGCATACTTACCCTCATGTAAATGATGGATAATAGAGACCTGAAGCCCTGCATCAGCTTTAAAGACAGTATAAATGGTGACAAGGACATAAGACAGCAGGAGCGTTGGGGGTGGAGCTGCAGAGTGGGACAGCCAAGTTGGAAGATGATGATTTCTTACAATATTAAACATACAATTACCATACAGCCCATCAACACTACCCTTAGCCATTTATCCTAGGAAATAAAACTATATGCTCTCCTGAAACACATGTAAATACATATAGTAATGCAATTCATGATTCCCAAAATCTAGAAAGAACCCAACTGTCGGTCATCTGTGAATGGGCGGACCAATGGGGCGTGGTAGAGGAAATGCTGACCAGTGGAACAGAGGGATGAATCGTGATACATCCGACAGCTTTGAGAACATCCAGGGCACTGTGCCAAGCGAAAAAAGCTTTTCCTCTGGCTTCAGTGGTTCATATGTAAGGCTAGGTCACCAGCGGAGTGTTATTGGGAAATGTCGTGGCCCTTTAAGAAGTAACCTTGGGTACTTAGGACAATGCCTGTAAAGGGAATCATGGGACTCTGATCCCATCATCCTCTTCCTCATCACCTCATATGCCCTGCCTCTCTCACCTGAGGCCCCAACCAATATGGCCACTTGACCTTCGATTTGAACCTCCAGAAACTGCCTTTACTTCAAAAGTTACTTGGGTTGGGCACTGTCTTATAGGAATAGAAAGATAGCACAACTGTATTCTGAATGGTTCCATACATGACACTCTGGAAAAGACAGACCATCAGTCACCAAAAGTAAAGAAAGGATTCAAAAAGAATTACAATAGGATTCAAGGAAATGCATTTGGGGTTGAGGAGTTACATAGAAACATTCTCTGTCTCAGGGACTGATTATAAACTGTGGTTTATCTGACTCAGAACTATACTCCCAAAAGGGTAAATTTTATTATCTGTAATTGTTCTCTAAAAGTACGTAAAGTCTTTACTGAGAACTCCATTGCTCGCACAAAAGAGACAGTCGCTGGTACTTAGATCCTCAAGCAAACACATGTCCCGCAGGCTTCTCTTTCCCCTTCTTCCCAAGGAAGGACCACTCATCTGACCAAAGGCTCTTAATACTGTCCATCTTCACCTGTTGTAAGAAAGTATCAAATTCATGACTTGCTATCTAGTTTTCTACTGGTCTTTGAATCGTTTATTTCTTTATTCTTTCAATAAATATGCACTGGTCACCAGCAAGCAAAGAATGTTTGTGAGTTTCTGAACATCGCAGTTCGAGGAAGCCCCAGGCATCACCTCTAGATTGCAGATGAAGTCACTGAGCCTCTGAGTTGGAAGTCACACACAAAGACATGCAAGAGGTCGGTGGCAGGACCCACCAGCCAGCACACAGAGCTTTAGATAGGACTTCAGTGCTTCATGGTGCACCATGGCCCCACCTTATCCTGAGAAGCTAATGGCTGCTGTGAGAGGTTGTCCCTCAGCTCTGGGTGTGCCCTCCGATGATGGGATTCACGTGAGAAAATGCTTTCTTTCTCTAAGGGGAAGCCTTACTTCTCACAGCAGCAGGAGAGCTGTATGGCAACATCACTACTTTAGTACCTAGATTCAAATGTTCCCCTTGTCAGGCCCTGCTTTGGTTTTCATCCCAAGAGAAAAAGAGAAAATTATTGAAAGTGCATATGAGTTTAATTTTTTCAGTTCTTTATTCTTTAATATTTATTTATTCACTCCACATCCCAGTCACAACCTCCTTGCTCTCCTCTCCCACCAGTCCCACCCTCACAAATCCCTCCTTCCATTACCTTCCTTCCTCCTCTGAAGAGGAGGAGAAGCCCCCCTTGGGTACCACACCCCCGCTACATCAAGTCTCAGCAGTTCCTCTCCTATTGGCTCACACACCAGTCCAGGTAAGGGAGGGAGATCCAATGGCAGGCAGCGGAGTCAGAGACAGCCCCCTTCCAATTGTTAGGGGACCCACATGAAGACCAAACTACACATCTGCTACGAATGTTATAAATTCTGTGTTTGCCTCTCGTCTGACATGTAGCTGGTAAAGATTTTCCCCATCCTGTGAGCTGTCTGTTTGCTCTGTTGATGGTCTCTTTTGCTGTACAGAAACTTTTTAAAGTTTATGTCGGCCCATATGCTAACCCTGAGGCAAATGCCTACGCAGTTGGAGTTCTGTTCAGAAAGATTCTGCCTTGCCTGTGCCTTGAAGCACATCCCCGTGTTTGCCTCTAGCAGCTTCAGTATTTCAGGTCTTAAAATCAAGGTATTTTACGCATGTCAAGTTGGATTTTTACAAGGTAAAAAATGGAACTCCAGTTTCACCCTACCCAGGTGGTTACCCAATTTTGCCAGCATCATTTGTTGAATAGACTGTCATTTTTTTGTCAAAAAATTAGGTGGCTTTAGCTATGCCAGATTATTTCTGAATCCTCTATTCTCTTAACCGGCCTAACCATCTGTTTATGCCAGTACCAGGGTATCTTTCTCATTACAGTCTGTGGTGCGATGGAGAAAGAACTGTAAAAATTAAACACTAAATGCCTTCCAGTTAATAAATGGGCTATTGAAATGAGCATGCAGTCCTCAAAGGAAGAAATAAAAGTGTCTGAAAAATAAGTATTTAAGAAAGTGTTCAACATCCCTAGTCAACTGGAAAATGTACACTAAGACTACCTTGAGAGAGCAACTCATCCAGATGAGAGTGGCTGTCATCAATACATGGTGGTGAGGATGTGGGGAACGAGGGGCCCTAATTCACTGCTGATCAGAATGCAAAATAATACCACCATTATGGAAATCAGTGCAAAGATACTCAGAAAATTAAAAATAAAATTACCATGTGGCCAGGCTGATAGGCAGTCAACTCCTGGACCAATTCACAAAGACCCCACATAGCACAGAGATACCTGCATGGCCGTGTTCATTGCTGTCATATTTATAATCGCAAGGAAATGGAACTAGCCCACGTGTCACAGATGAATGAATGATGACACGTGACCCACATACACAAGGGGATTTTATCCATGTCGAAAAAAATTGGAATTGTGAAACTTTCAGTGAAATAGATGGGCCTGGAAAGTATAATATTAAACAAAGTAACCCAAACTCAGAAATAAAAACCATTTTCTTTCATATGTAAATCCTAGTTACACACACACACACACACACACACACACACACACAAATGAGCAAGCAGGTATAAGTGTGAATGAAAGTGGAGAAGACCAAAGGAGAACAATAACGATGCCATCAGAGATGACAAGGGAGGGTGGGAGTGGGTGACACGTGGGTCCTGAAAATGACAGAGCCTGGGGAACCTAGGAGGGAAAAATGGGTAGGAGGAAGGCGAGGGGTGGACAATCGGTAGAACCCACTTGTAAACTAAAGAAGACATTTAAAATACAATATAAAAATATTAAGTAAATAAGCAACATATTGGGGCCTCTGTAAGAAACCCCCAAGATAACGGGAGGCTAGATTCCTGCTGCCAGGTACGGGGGAACGTAAAAGGAGACAGCCCAGAGAGAGAGTGGGTAGACCCAGCAGGTACAGGTGGCCCTACTAAGGGAGTCTCCTCACAAACTGGCTTCTGACTTTCTTGAGAGTTGATCACGGAGAGACTAGATCAAGGTCATTCTTCAGCCTCTGCTATACAGCAGTGTTTTGGACGTTGGTGAGAGTAACAGATGGCAGCAGTCGGTGGTGTCAGTTTCCTGGTTGGGGGACTGGCCTTCACGGTGAGTTTTTATGTATGAAAGACCAAATGATTGTGGGGAAGCATGATCTTAGCAAGTCATTCTCAAAGGCTGAGAGTACAAAAGAGGAGTCTGCCCTTCTGGAACTTTTCTGTTAATATGAGATTGTTTCAAAATTAAACTAGGATTTGAAATGGGAGGATATGTCACATGTTACTCTTATAGAGCCAAAGCCACCTGCGGCCTTTTTCTTTATAGCCTCTGAGATAGAGATAAATAAAGGAGAGAAAGAATAGTCAGTATTGCTGTAAGTGCCGTCACAAGACTCAGGAGGATTAGGGGTTCAAGGCCAGCATCAACTACATAGAGTGTCTGAAGCCACCCTGGGCTACATAAGATTCTGTTTCAAAACAAAATTAAAGAACAAAACATAATAGCCAATGTTTAATAGGGTAAAAAAAGCAGAGAACATAGATGATACCAAGAAGCACTTGCTGACAGGAGCCTGGTATAGCTGTCCCCTGAGAGGCTCTGCCAGAGCTTGACCAATACAGATGTGGATACTTACAGTCAACCATTGGACTGAACACGGGGACCTCAATGAAGAAGTTAGGGGAAGGACTGTAGGAGATGAAGGGGTTGGCAATCCCATAGGAAGAACAACAATATCAACCAACCAGACACTCTAAAACTCCCAGGGACTAAACTACCCACCAAAGAGTTCACAGGGAGTACCCATGGCTTCAGCCACACATGTAGCAGATGGCCTTGTCTGGCATCAATGAGAGGGGAGACCCTTGGTCCTGTGAAGGCTCGATGCCCCAGTGTAGGGGAATGCTAGGGTAGTGAGGTGGGAGTGGGTGCGTCGGGAGCTTCCTCATAGAAGCAGGGGGAGGGGAGGGGCTAGGAGGTTTGGGGAGGGATAACATTTGAAATGTAAATAAAGTAACCAAGTTTTAAAAGGGCAGAACAAAAGCCAAGTAAGTGGGTCTGGTGAAGGGAGACTAGATTTGGGCAAGGAGAGTGGAAGTGCTCCCTGGGAGCCTGGGTTCCCTGAGTCAGACAAAGGTACAGCAGGATTTGCTTTGGATACCGGCCAGCTTGACCGCTGGACTCTGTTAGGTGCCATTAGCCCACCCGCAGCATTCTTGCCTGATAAGCCTGGTAAGTGGGTATCCAGTCCTCTGTCATCCCCTGCTGCCTGTCCACCCTTGTGCTGTTCAAACTGTAAATGAAGGATTGGGGCAAAGGAAGCGGGATATAAAAAGGGACAGGGAAATTAAAATGGAACTTCTCTGTATTTGAGTCTCTGACTGACGGTAGCGATAGTCCCCTCCTTCCATACCTTACAGTACAAAGGATGCTGTCCTCCTTTCCGACACCACAAACAACAGCAGGAACATCCCTCTGAACAGGACTCTCCATTCTGTGAATCGTGAGCATTCCAGTACATTTCTGGATCGGTATAGTAGCACCTGCCTGCCCACTTCCTCTTGGCCTCACAAGAGTTTATGGCGTGGCTGAATTTTTTTTTTGACCTATAATTTAGAAAAAGATTTAAGTGTGCTTACATGCGTGAATGTTGTTGAGACCGGAGTCGTCTAAGAGATAATTTGTTCCTGTCAATGTCAGAGAAGAATCTGTGTCCCCACGTGGTGTTGAGGGCAGGTCTCTGAGTTCTGTGCGCATGCTCTTCAGGTCTTCTGTGCCGTTGCTAATATTTTGTTTCGAATTTTTATTCTTATGTTGTGTATGGCTATTTTTCTGGATTTTTTTTCTTTTCATTGTAAGTAGCCTTTCTTGGGTTATTATCGTAAGAAAACATCAACAGATCCACTGTGTACAAACACATAGGTGAAGGCAAGAATATGCCTTACGTATTTTCTGCTGTGTTCATAGCATCTGAAACCTGGGACACAAACAGCAAACACTCAAGCTTTGCTTGTTGACCACTGTTGAATGCCGAGGATGAGATTCTGTACCTTAGGGTTCTCTCTTTTCCCTCCTAAATGCCAGGGTCACAGTGTTATTTGTATAACCATCATCTTTAAAGTACATTTTCCTGCAGGTGATCTCTGTGCGAGACCTGTAATCTTTCCTACCTTTCTTGGCAGATCAGCTGTACAGAAGCTAGGAACGGAAACATTTGAGGAAGTCTATGATTACCTCAAGAGAGCAAGGCATCAGAATGCCAGAGAAGCAGAGATCTGGGAGCATCTGGAGACAGTGGTTCCTCTGGCCAGTGACTGCTTTGAAGTTGACCAGCTCCTCTATTTTGAGGAGTTGCTGCTGACCATGGAAGGAAAAGAGTCCAGTCTCCAGAGCCCGCACTGTGAAGCCTGCCGAAAGAAGCCTGTCAAGAGTATACATTTCTGTGACAATTCATGAAGTTTACACTCTAGACTATATCGTGGGAAACTAGTGCGTAACTGGAGCCACTACCCTCCCTTTTGCTCCTGGTCAGATGTAAGGGTATCTATGGAGAGGTCTGGCTGGCTGCCTAGGCTTAGAGTCACAGGTCAAGGTCATGGATGAAGTCTGGCATCCTGAATGGCTTTCCCTCAGATGTACAATCCTCGGGGTTTCCAATAGGGTGGGAGCACTCTGAAGACACAAGAATTCTGTACTCTGTCCATCCAGGGCAAGCCCGGTGCCTGACCACTTGTGAGCTCCAGGAAGAATGGCCAGCTTGTGATGGCCACGGGGCACCAGCCTGGCCAGTGGCCTGTTCATCTCCAATGATGTAGTTTTGATCAGCACTTTCTTCTATGACTAACATGCACACAGTGCATATATTTAAGCCTGGATTGAAAATCCACAAAGCGTCTCCCTTCTGTGATTTATTTCCAGCCTTCACTTATAAAGCATTAAAGGCTTGATTCAGAATAAATACAAATTTCATCTTTATAAGACAAATCTCCTATTCTATCTTTTTCTTAGCTAACAGTGTTTCTCAGCTTGTGGGTCATGACCCCCTTGGGGTTGCGTATCAGATGTTTACATTATAGTTCATAACAGTAGCAAAATTACAGTTATGAGGTAGCAATAAAATAACTTTATGCTTAAAGGTCACCACAACATGAGTCACAGCGTTAGGAAGGCTGAATGTCACCGTTCTATAATCACATATTGTTAAATGTAACATCCGTGTAAAGGTAATTTTTGTTTTGTTTTGTTTGCTGTTTGTTACTACTAAAACAAAACTATTACACACAAATGTAATATCAGTTGGTGTTTTAAAGATTTAATTTATATATCTGAGTGTTTTGTCTGCATGTATGCATGTGTGTCATGTGTATCTTTCCTCCAACACCAAGAACATTTCAGCCAATGTCCTGCTGCAAGGAAGCTACATCACGATAGCAATTCCCCATGATTCCATCTTCTAATTGTGTTTTCTGCAATGGCCAGATGTAGGCCAGAAACAGATTCAGAGGAAATGAACTGCTATAATCACCATGATGGCAGGAGGTCTAGGGGTCATGCCATTGGTGTTCAACTTCTTCCTCATACAGATTATGGCAGAACTATTGTCAAACATTGCTACTTTGCTATGTATCTATTCCTGTTTTACACACACACACACACACACACACACACACACACACACACACACACACACCCCTCTTCCTTCTCTTTGCTTCATTTCTGTTTTACTCTCCCTGTAACTGGATCCTACTTTCTTTCAACATGCTAGTTGATGTCTAATCTTAAGGAAGATCGCAGTGTCTTTGCCTGGTGTTGGAGGAAAACCTTTATGGTTAGTCTACCTGAACCTCTGTCATCAAATCTTCATCCCTGAGCACTTCCTTCACCAAGGTTCTACTGTCACTGTTGCAAACACATTCCAAAAGATAATCACTTTCAGACACTTTGAATAGCCCTTGGTGGCTACTCCAAAGATACAAATGAGTGGCTGGCTGATAGGACCAGCTTTGCCTTCCAGAAGTCTCTAACCCACTTCACCCTGCTAAGCCACCAGTAGAGCCTCAGAGTAACCATCACTAGGGTCCTCAGTTCTTCCCTAATTTCAGAAAACAGTTCATAACTATGGCTCGACCAATACATACATACATATTCATATATTCATATATATACATAAATATACTGATAGATATACTCTAGGAATACAATGGTCATTAGAATTTATGTAGTACTGTCCCACAGCAAAGCCTATTGAAATGTAATCTTCGTTTTGAGACAGTAAAGTGAGACTAGGTGGGACCTTTAAGAGGTGATTGGGTCAGGGGACTCTGCCTACCTGGATGATGGAATCAATGATTCATGGATCATCTCGAAACTAGGTCTGTCTGTTATAAAACAGAGCAGTGACTCCTCTGGCCATGTGATGACCTGTGCCACCTGAGAATTCTTCAAAGAGTCTCTATCAGCAAGAAGGTTTTCAATAGATGTGGCCTTTTAACCTTTGACTTCCAGCATCTAAAACTGTAACGTGAGTGAATCTTTGTTTTTATAAATTACCTAGTGTCTTAGTTAGGATTTCTATCACTGTGAAGAGACATCATGACCACAGTGAGTCTTATAAAGAAAAAGATTTCATTGGGGCTGGCTAGCCATTTCAGAGGTTTAGCTCTCTATTGTCATGGCGGGGAGCATGGCAGCATTCAGGCAGACATGGTGCTGGAGAAGGAGCTAAGGGTTCTACCCACAGATCAGCGGGCAGCAGGAAGTGAACTGGCTCGAGCTGTTGAAATCTCAAAGCCTACCACCTCCAGCAATGCCACACCTACTACACTTAAGTGCCACTCCCTATAGAACTGTGGGGGCCATTTTCATTCAAGCAACCACACCTAGTCTCTGGGTACTAAAGTAGTCTGTTATAGCAATGGGAGACAGACAAGATATCCAGAACGGACAACTTGACTCCACATTAGTCTGGGTGGCGATCCTTCGGCAGCTAGAAATGTTTTTGTTGATCCACAGTGTGATTCGCTCTGATAAGTGGAGTTGTCTGGTTCACTTCACCACTCACTATACTCCCTGCCTGTGGCCTTGTACCTTTAAGGCTGTTTGCTCTGACTCTGAGTTTCAACTCGGAGCCTGAGTTGGCTGAGTTGGAAGTGTGTTGCTCCCTTGGATATGTTCTGTCATCCTGCTGTCCTCTCCAGCCTGTCCACCTATCACATGAGCATGGGAGTTGGAAAAGATTTTCACCAACTCCATATGTGACAGAGGACTGACATAAAAAATATATAAAGAACTCAAGAAAAAAAAAGAGAAGAAAAAAAAAAGAACTCAAGAAACTAGACATCAGTAAACCAAATGATCCAGAGCTAAACAGAGAATTCTCAACAGAGGAATCTCTAAAAGCTGAGAAGAACTCAAAGAAATGTTCAACCTCCTTAGTCATCAGGGAAATGGAGATGTGGAGAAATAGGAACCCTCCTTCATTGCTGGTGGGACTGCAAACTTTTACAACCACTTTGGAAATCAATTTGAACGTTCCTCAGAATATTGGGAAGAGATCTATTTCCAGACCCAGATATATACCCAAAACGAGCTCCACCATCCCACAGGGACACTTGCTCAACTATGTTTACAGCAGTTTTGTTCATAATAGCCAGAAACTGAAAACAACCTAGATGTCCCTCAACCAAAGAATGGGTAAAGAAAATGTGATACATTTACACAATGGACTATTACTCAACCATTAAGACAATAACATGAAATTTGCAGGCAAATGGATGGAACTAGAAAAGTTCATCCTGAGTGAGGTAACCAAGACCCAGAAAGACAAACATGGTATGTACTCACTGATAAGTGGATATTAGTCATAAAGTACATGATAACCATGATACAAACCATGACCCAATGAAGCTAACTAACAAGGAAGGACCAAGTGGGGGACGCTTGAATCTCACAGAGAAAGGGTAATAGACTAGACATCAGGGGTGGATAAAGGGAGGAGACTGGATGGGGGAGGGGTAGGAACAGGAGGAATGAGGTGTAGGGAGGACAGAGGGAGAGTATTACAAGAGACTCCTAGATTGAGGGAGGGCACCTCTAATGACAATGAGCTAAAAACAGAGGACAATTGAAACTCTCAGGATTCTATGAGAATGACCCTAGCTAAGACTCTTAGCAATGAGGGTTATGGAGCCTGAAGCAGCCTTCTCCTGTAATAAAGCAAGACCTCCAATAGAGGAGTGGGGACACCAACACAGCCACAGAATATTGGAACATGTGCAGGGAAAAAGAAGGAGCAGAATTTGAGGGAAGGGCCAACCAATGACAGGCCCACCTTGAGATTCATGCCATGAGAGGGAACCCACCCTCGACACTTCATGATATTCTTCCATACTTGCATACAGGTGCAAAACATAACTTGCATAACATACCTGTCATCAGAGAGGCTTCACCCAGCAACTTGGGGAAACTGATGTGGAGACCCACAGGCAAACATTAAATGTAGCTTGGAGAATCCAATGGAAGAGGGAAAGAAAGAATAGAAAGAGCTAGATGGGTCGAGGACACCCCAAGAAAACCAACAGAATCAACTAACCTGGGCTCATAAGGTATCATAGAGACTGAACTGCCAATCAAAGAGCATGAGGAGGTGGGACCTAGGCCCCATGCACATATGTAACAAGTGTGCAGTTGGGTCTTCATGTGGGATTTCTAAAGTGGGCACAGTGGCTGTCTCTGACTACATTGCTTCCCTTTGGATCCCTTTCCCCTACCTGTCCTGCCTCGTCCAGCCTTGTTAGATGAAGATGTGCCTAGCCTAGTCTTCTTGCAAGTTGATATGCCAAGACTGGTTGATATCCATGGGATACCTCCACTACTCTAAGGAGAAGGGGAGGAGGGCAGACATGGGAGAGAGGAGGTGAGGAGGGACTTGAAGGAGAGGTAGAGGAAGCACCAACTGGGATATAAATAAATAACTCAATAAAAGTAGTATTTTCAGACATGGAAGAGTAGGTCTTTAAAATATAAATAACGCGTAAGGAAAAGTGTGAAATATTTAGAAAGTTTGCCAGAGAAAAATCTTAAAATATGTAGTAATTAAGAATATTTTAAGGATCCTGCCCAGCCTCATGCAGACCACACCCAAGACCTCCAGCCCAACAACACACAGAATAGGGTCAAAAGGACCCTATGTCTGGTGCTACAGTGCCCAGGGGTCTCAGACCACACCAGAGTTGACCCCCAGCCCCAGTGCCATACAGCATGCATGGGGCATAGCACCACTGAGACAACTCCAGATACCCAGAGGCCCCAGGGCCACTATGATGAGCAAATAAACTGTGGAGAGACAGCACTGAAGGAGAAGCAGAGGGATGTGTGAACATTAAAGAGAGGCAGAGCTGGAAACTTGAGATTAGTGAAGAACTGCCTGACGTGAGAGTTCAGGGCCTGGGGCTATGGTGCAGTTCTGATTTCCCATCCTACCACTGAGAACCCTGTCTGGCCCCATAACCCTGCAACAGCAGGGTCTGTTACCACCTAAGTCCAGGTGCGCAACCATGGTCTGGACTGCTGCCTGGGGCCACGTTGATGTTTGAGGCCCTGCAATCAACACGTTGATGTTGATGCAGAGCTGCCCTGCCCCCACCCCTTGCCTAGGAATGCTGAGGAAGCTGGCCCTAAAGGAATTGAGAACTGGAGATGTGGCCCTGCCCCTCACCAGCTGAAGTACTCTTCAGAGAGTGGACTCCGAGGTTCTCCCAGGAAGCACAGCGAGGTTTTGGGTGAACTAGCACTGAAGGCAGGAGAGCAGAAGAGCTGGCTCTGTCCCTTGCCTTCTGTAGCGTTCAGGAGAGCAGGTCCTGCATCTCATATGGGCAGCACAACAGAGCTAGCCCCAGTGGGCATGTGTGGGCATGGGTGAGCCAGCCATGAGGACTTGAGAGCAGGAGAGCTGGCTCTGCCTCTTGCCAGGGCAGTGCTGGGGAGCTTACCTTGGTGGTATAGGTGCACAGGAGGTGGCAGGCTAACCACCTCAGCTACCTACCACCCAGGCCTAGATCCAGGCTTGGATATGGCCAACCCCAACATCTACTCCATCTATGAACTGCTGGGGCATGTGAAATGGCCAGTCCTACAGATCCAAAGCTGCAGGATCTCCATGACACAGGACAACAAGATATCTTAGAGGAGTCCTAGTGAGGATCCACTATTGTAATACAGTGTAGCAGAAGCCAGAGGTCTCGCTTGAACCAGACTCATTGCAATAAACATTTGCAAGTAAAAAAGTGCGGACACACTGTCATAGACTACATCTTTTGGGGAATAGGTTTCAAGGGCAGAGAACAGGTACAAAGGGACAAGGGCGTGGTTTGTTCTTGAAAACTGTGTTGGACACTAAGATTGTCTAGGTAGAATGAGACTGTGTTGTAGGCTCTAGGCTCTCTCATTATGCAGAACAAGGAATTAAGTGTCTCTCTCTATGTGCAAACATCTGCATCTATATTAAGCTGAACAACACTTTACCTTTCCAACTCTGATCCACCACAACCTGGACCATCCTGGTCTCTCCCTCTCCCTTACTAAGATATTACTTTGTATTTCTTATAAGTGGGTAGATTACAATTTAGCTCTAGTATTTTTGCATTTCTTGTTCTTAGATACATACTTTCTTTAGTTTTGCTGTTTGCCCAGTAGTAGTAGTGTGACAGTGTGTCCATCCTTCTTTACTTGCAAATGTTCAAGTATGCATGAAGTAAGGAGGAGCGGAAAGCACCCTGTTATGCATAGGAGTGAGAGAGGAGAGGACAGCAGTGAGAGAGAGCAAAACTGGGTTAAGGAGAGAACATGGGAAGCCTATGGAAGAACTGATAAAATGGGTAACAAACTACAGCAATATTGGACTAAAGCCTACCTAGCCAGTATGCTATTTCACACTGATATCAGTTAATAAATGTGGGAAAATATAAACACCTTCAGTAGGGATTCTACAACATGAGTGACTGGTAGTCCCCAAACTCATGAAGGTTGTTAGTTTAGTCCATCATAGCAGCTGCAAGATTCGTTTGTCATAGTTCTGATGATTGGGATGTCCAAGATCAAGGGGCAGGAAAATTTGATCTCTGGTGAGGGCCCGGTCCTGGTTTCTTGAGAACCCTCATGTTGTTGATACCTCACACACCAGAAGAGACTAGATCTCTTTAATATAAAGGTGTCCATTGTCTGGCTTTGGACTTGCCTTGTCATTCTGAGGAGCTTTCTGCAACCCCCAAGAGTGTCCTGCTTCCCTGTCGAGGCCTACATGGGGTGAAGGGCAGGAACAACGAGTTTGAGACCCTCTCCCATCAATTCCTTGCCAGTCCAGTCTGCCTGGGGCACACGGCCAGCAGAGTTGAGCTGTGCACTGCCCCCTGACCTCCATTTTCTGGCCCATGGCTCTCTCTTCCTTCCCAGGAAGTCCACCAGGCATCAGAAACATCCAACCAATACCACGGACAACGGATGACTAAAGGACAGTAAAAGAATACAAGAACCAGTGAAATGTAGCACCACCATATAGCCCGGATATTCTGCTAAAGCAAGCTCTGGATATCCTAACACAGCAGAAGCACAAGAAGATGAGCTTAAACCCAATCTTATAAAGGTGAGTTCTTTAATGAGGAAATTAATAAGTCCGTAAAAGAAATACAGGAAAATGTAATCAGACAGATGAAGGAAGGAGTAAAACTGTCCAAGAACTGAAAATGAAAATAGAAGCAATAAAGAAAATACAAACTGATGCAACCCTGGAGATGGAAAACCTAGGAAAGAGAACAAGAACTACAGACACAAACATCATCAACACAATACAAGAGATGGAAGAGAGAATCTCACGTGCAGAAGAGACAATAGAAGAAATTGATATATGACATTTTGCATGTCAAAGAAAATGCAAAATCCTAAAGGTGACATAAACACCCCCCCTTGGTCTGTTTGCTTGGAGTTAACAAGCTGGAGTAGCCATTCTAATATCTAATGAAATAGACTTTCAAACAAAAGTAATAAAAAGAGATGGGAAAGGACACTTCATATGCATCAAAGGAAAAATCCACCAAGAGGATGTTTCTATTCTGAACATCCCCACAATGCCCCAAAATGCAAGGGCACACACATTCATAAAATAAACATTACCGAAGCTTAAATCATACCTCAAACCCCACACATTAACAGTGGGAGACTTCAAGACCCCACTCTCACCAGTGGACTGATCACCGAAATAGAAGCTAAACAGAAATAATGAAACTAACAGGGGTTTTGAATCAAATGGACCTATAAAACATTTCATCCAAATATATATATATACCTTCTTCTCAGCACCTCACAGACCTTCTCCAAAATTGTCCGTATACTTAGAAAAAAAAAAAGCCAAGCCTCAACAGATACAAGAAGATTGAACTAACCTTGCATCTTACCAGATCACCATAGATTAAAACTGGACGTACATAACAGAAAACCTACAAATTTACAGAAACTGAACAACTCTACTCAAGGATGGAGTCAAAGAAGAAATAAATGTTTGCTAGAGCTCAATGAAAATGAGGGCACAACATGCCAACACTATGGGACACAATGAAAGCAGTGCTAAGAGGAGAGGTCAGAGCACTAAGTGCTTTCATAAAGAAACTGGAAAGATTCCATACAGCAACTAACAGCACACCTAAAAGCTTTAGAAGAGAAAGAAGCAAACACACCCAAGAGGAGCAGATGGCAGGAAATAAGTAAACACAGGGCTGAAATCAGTAAAGCAGAGATAAAGAGGACAGTATAAGGAATCAACAGAGACCAAGAGTTGGTTCTTTGAGAGAATCAAGAAGATAATTAAACCCTTAGCCAAACTAAAAGGAAGAGAAAAAATATCCAAAGTAACAAAAATCAGAAATGAAAAGGGAGACATTACAGGAAGCATAGAGGAAATTCACCGAATCATTAAGTCTGACTTCAAAAGCCTGTACTTCACAAAATTGTAAGATCTAAATGAAATTGAAGATTTTCCTGATAGATTTCACCTACCAAAATTAAATCAAGATCAAATAAACAATCTAAACAGTTCTGTAGGCTCTGAGGAAATAGAAGCCACCATTAAAAGTCTCCCAACCAACAAAAGGCAAGGGCAAAATGGTATTAGCACAGAATTCTACCAGACATTCACAGAATAGCCAATACCAATACTCCTCAAACTATTCCACAAAATAGAAACAGAAGAAACATTACCAAACTCATTCTATGAGGCTACAGTCACCCTGATACCTAAACCACACAGACACAACAAAGAAAGAGAATTTCAGATCAATTCTCTTATGAATATTGATGGAAAAATACTCAATCAAATACTCATGATCCAATTCCAAGAACACATCAAAGATATTATCTACCATGGTCAAGTAGTCTTTATTCCGGAGATACAGGGGTAATTCAATACACAAAAATTTATCACCATAATCCACTATATAAACAAACTGAAAGGGAAAAACCCACATGATCATCTCATTAGATGCTGAAAAAGCCTTTGACAAAATCCAGCACCCCTTCAAGTTGAAAGTCTTGGAGAGTTCAGAGATACAAAGCACGTATCTAAACACAATAAAGACAATATATGGCAAGCCAATTGACAACATCAAATTAAATGGAGAGAAACTTAAAGCAATTCCACAGAGAAATAAAACAACTAAAGGAGATCAAGGGAATACGAATTGGCTATTTGTAGATAATATGATAATCTACATAAGTGACCACAAAATTGCACCAGAGAACTTCTACAGCTGATAAATACATTCAAAGTGACTGAATACAAAATTAACTAAAAAAAAATTGATAGCCCTCCTTTATATAAACAATAAGTGGGCTGAGCAAGAAATCAGAGAAACAACACCCTTCACAATAGACACAAGTAATATAAAATATCTTGGTGTAACTTTAGCCAAGCAAGTGAAAAGACATGTGTGACAAGAACTTCAAGTACCTGAAGAAATAAGTTGAAGAAGATATCCAAAGATAGAAAAATCTTCCATGCTCATGGATCAGTAGGATTAACAAGGTAAAAATGGGCATCTTACCAAAAATAACCTACAGATGCAATGCAATTCCCATCCAATTTCCAACAGAATTTTTTACCCTGAAAGAACAATTCTTAACTTCATATGGAAAAATAAAAACCTGGGATAGCTAAAACAACCCTGTACAATAAAAGAACTTCTGGGGGTATCACCATCCCTGATCTCAAGCTGTATCACAGAGGAATAGTAATAAAAATTGCATGGTATTGGTATAGAAACAGATTGATCAATGAAATTGATGACACTTGGTTTTGTACAAAGAAGCCAAAACCATACAATGGAAAAGAGAAAGAATCTTCAATAAAGGGTGTTGGTCTAACTGGAAGTCTGCATGTAAAAGAATGCAAATAGATCCATAGTTTTCACCCTGTACATAACTCAAGTCCAAGTGGATCAAGACCTCAACATAAAACCAGACACACTAAATCTGATAGAAGAGAAAGTAAGGAATAGCCTTGAACACCTTGGCTCAGGAGACAATTTCCTGAACAGAACACCCATGGCTCAGGCATTAAGATCAACAATTGCTAAATGGAACCTCATGAAACTGAAAAGTTTCTGAAAGGCAAAGGATGCCATTAACAGGACAAAATGGCAGCCTACACATTCGGAAAGATCTTCACCATCCCTACATCCAACAGAGGGCTAATATCCAAAATATATAAAGAACTCCAGAAGTTAGATACCAGCAAGTCAAATAACCCAATTAAAAATGGGCTTCCCGCCAAGGCTGGATGCCCTAGTGTAGGAAAATGTCAGGGCAGGGAGGCAGGAATGGGGGTTGGTTGGGGAGGGGAACACCCTTATAGAAGAAGGGGAGGGGAATGGGATAGGGACCTCATGGACAGGAAACTGGGAAAGGGAATAACATTTGAAATGTAAATAAAACAGTAAAAAGAAGATGGGGTATAGAGCCAAGGAATTCCCAACGGAAGAATCTCTAATGGCTGTGAAGCGCTTAAAGAAATGCTCAACATCCTTAAATCAAAATGACCTTGTGATTCCACTTCACACAAATCAGAATGGCTAAGATCAAAAACTCAAGCTACAGTGAGGATGTGGAGAAAGAGAAACACCCCTCCATTGCTGGTGGGGGTGCAAACTTGTACAACCACTCTGGAAACCAATTTGACAGTTTCTCAGTTCTAGCAAGACCCAACTATACCATCCCTGGGCATGTATATATATCTTTTGGATATATATATCTCTCCAAAAGATGCTCTACTATATTACAAGGACACTTGCTTATCTGTAATAGTGAGAAGTGGGAAACCACTCAGATGCCCTTCAACTAAAGAATGAATACAGAAAATGTGGTTCATTTACACATTGGAATACTTCTCAGCTATTAAAAACAAGGACATTAAATTTGCAACCAAATGGAGGGAACTAGAAACTGTCATCTTGAGTGAGGTAACTCAGACCCAAAAGGACATGCATGGTATGTACTCGTTGATAAGTGGATCCCCTCACTACAATCCACAGACCCAAAGAAGCATACTAATAACAGGGGCCCAAGGGATGATGCTTGAATCTCACTTAGAAGGGGAGATAAAACTGCCATCTGAGGTAGATGGAGGGAGGGAGGGAACTGGGTAGGAGAGGGAATGGGGAAGAGAAGGGAGATGGGGATCAGATGTAGAGAGAGCTAGGAGAGTGAATGGAAATCCCAGTATAGGGGCTCTTGAGACCTGGGGTGGGGGAAGCTCCAGGGAGTCTATGAGAGTAAGAGGGTAACTCTGTTGAGACTCCTAGCAGTGGGGAATATGGAGCCTGAAGTGACCACCTCCTGTAGCCAGGCAGGACTCTCAGTGGAAGAATAAGGGGACCAACCCACTCACAAAACTGTTGACCCAGTGTCTTTTCTGCAAGAGACTGAGGGAATGGCCAGCCAATGACTGGCCCTACTTGAGACCCATCCCATAGTCAATCATCACTATTAATGATACTATTAATATGATCACTATTAGTGATACTCTGTGATGCTTGCAGACAGGAGTCTAGCATAACTGTCCTCTGAGAGTCACCACCCAGCAGCCTATGGAACGAGATGCAGAGACTCACAGCCAAACATTAGATGAAGCTTGAGAAGTCTTGTGGAGGAGTTGGAGGAAGTCTTGACAAACCCTGGGGTCCTGGGGACTCGAGAAGACCAACAGATTCAACTAACTTGGGCCCTTGGGGAATCCTAGGGACTGAACCAAGCAAAGAGTATACAAGGGCTCGACCTACCCCCTCCCTGGCCCCCCAACACACACACATATGTAACAGATGTGCAGCTTGGGCTTCACGTGGGTCCCCCAACAACTGGACTTACCCTGACCCTGTTGCCTGCCTGTGGATCGCATCGCTACTGTGCTGCTTAGGCCTCAGTGGGAGAAGATGTAGCTAGTCCTCCAGTGACATGAGGTAACAGGGTGGTTTGGTACCCAGAAGGGGACCTACCATGTCTCAGAGGAGAAGGGGAGCAGGATGGAGGAGGAGTCATGTGTGTGTGGGGGGGGAGTAGGTGAAGGAGGGCGGTGATCAGGATTTAAAATGAACAATTAATTAATGGGAAAATAAAATAAAAAGTTTACAATCTCACTCACTTTTCCTACATCCAACTCCAACCCACGTTTTCTGGTTCTCTCTAGACCAAACTCCCAGTGGCTCTCTCAATACCCTATTCCTTCAACTTTCAGGACTCTTCGGTAATCTGATCTTATCCAAGGTAGAAAACCTGAGACCCTGGGCCTCCTAACTATGACTTAGGACACTAGCCACACCTTTAGCCACGCCCTGGTACAGGGCCCAATCCTGAGGAAGCTTTCAGCTTCCCAGGCTTCTCCACTGCCTGGCCAATCGGCCCCAGTCTGCATGGAGCCTGAAGGCATTGTCTGAAATGATAATCTCCTGCAAACCACGTGATCGGACAAAAGTAAAGATTCATGGCCTCCACCAGAAAAATAGAACTGGAGGACGCCCTGGCCCTGGGGCCCAGCTGGCGGCATCTTTGTTACGTGATGCTGTATGCGCCCAATCCAGGGGTGCTCTTCGGTGGCCACATCTTGCTGAACTACTCTGTGCTGGTGAGGAATGGCCTCCAGCAGTCCTAGCCTGTGCCCTTCCTGGGATTAGCTTTCCATCTCCTAGCTAACCCTCACTCCTTCCATCTTTCCTCAGATGTCTATGCGCTTTGATGGGCGACTGGGCTTCCCTGGTGGTTTTGTGGATGACAATAGCCCCAGCCTGGAGGAAGGGCTGAATAAGGAACTGTTGCGGAAGCTGGGCGAGGGAGTGTCCACGTTCAACATAGTATCCACCGACTACCGAAGCTCCCTCATTGAGACCACATCGAAAGTGGTGGCCCATTTCTATGTCAAGTGCCTAACACTAGAGCAGCTCCAGGCCGTGGAAGCTGGAGCACCACTAACCAAGGACCATGGACTAGAGGTGGGGCCAGCCTGGGACCTCTTACCCCTACCTACCTCCCTTCTCTGTGGTCCCTTTCCAAAGAAAACCCCCTTAGGAGACCCTGGTCATAAGACCTTGTGCCCATCCTGGTGTCCAGGACTAGTCAAAGCCCTGAACATCTCCATGCTAAGTAATACTGCCAGTGTGGTCTCCTATGAACGTTTTATACTACCCACACTTGACTGGCCTCTGCAGAGATTTTTCTAGAACACACCCAGTCAAGTGTGATGATGATCAGGCATGACACCATAATAGCATAATGGTGCCTTGCCTTTGGGCCCCTGGCTTAGGGAGGAAAGGAAGTGATTCTCCAATTCTGGCCAGTACTAAATTCATGCGGGTGAGGTGTAGAAAAGTGACTCCTGCATTCACACTGGCAACTTCTAGTAAGCAAGCAAATTCTAGACTTCCCTTGGACAACCCTTGTTAAGGGAGGAGTGGGAGGAAGGCCTGTGAGTTTGCAGTTTTCTTGAGTTTCCTGGCGAGGCCTACACAGCTGGCATAGAACCACTGGAGGATAGGGCTGTGCCTGCATTCAGGCCACGGGAGTCGGAAAGTGCTCCTGAAAGGATTAACACGGAGGTGGACCCAGTATGCTTTGGGGGCCATTGCCTGTCCACGGTTAGGCCCATTGGGCCCCACTGAAGTATGAAGCCTCAGGACTTGTTCTGCAGGGATATCTACTCTGGACATAGCTTGTTGTAGTGAGAACTGTGTCTTGTCCTCTCTCCTTCCCCTCAAAGGTCTTGGGCCTGGTGAGAGTGCCCCTGTATACCTTGCAGGATGGTGTGGGAGGCCTACCTGCATTTCTGGATAATTCCTTCATTGGTGTCGCCAGGGAGCAGCTACTTGAAGCCCTCCAGGACTTGGGAATTCTGGCTCCTGAAACTGTCTCAGACCTCAAGGGACGAATTGTTCAACTTAAGCAGACCCTAAAGTTGATTCGGGCCAGAGCCGAGAGAACTTGATAGTGGGAGGACTGGGGAGAAGGGACATGCTTCCTGGACCTCAGAGACAACAGCTGATACCAGATTAAAGGACAGACTGTAATGCAATGCACTTTGAACAAAAGATCCCATCACCCTGTGGCACCAGAGACAGAAATCCATATAACCTTTTGCAGGGTCCTTGACATGCGTCCCTCCCTGTCCCTCCGGCTAGCACACATGCACTCTGTGCTACACGTGGTGTCACACGCTTCCCCTCATGGTTACTCTAACTGGGAAATGTAATCCCCTCCACTCCTTGCTAAGCAGGGGAGAATCTTTCCCTCTCATAAAACTAACTTCTAGTGGGAAGCACCATGTTTCCTGGAAGAGCCAGAGACAGGTGTCGCAGTTTGAATACGATTGGCCCAGGGGGTGGCACTATTAGGGGTGGCCCTGTTGGAGTAGGTGTGTCACTGTGGGTGTGGGCTTTAAAACCCTCATCCTAGCTGCCTGGAAGCCAGTCTTCCACTCGCAGCCTTCAGATGAAGATGTAGAACTCTCAGCTCCTCCTGCACCATGCCTGCCTGGATGCTGCCATGCTCCCGCCTTGATACTGGACTGAACCTCTGAACCTGTAAGCCAGCCCCAATTAAATGTTGTCCTTATGAGAGTTGCCTTGGTCGTGGTGTCTCTTCACAGCAGGAAAATTGTGAGACAGCAGGGATTACCCTTTGAAAATGGCCTCTTACCTGAGATTCAACCAGATCCACATTCCAGAAAGCTGGGGGAGGCCTTAACCCGCTCCATACCTCCCTTTCTTCCCCGACAACTGAACATAAAGGGTCAGAAGATGGTGATGGCTTCTTGGGCTGCCCTTGGTTGGACCTAAGACCTCTGAGTGTGTTGTCCTCTCTGGAGAATTCAGAAGGGGAGTGACCCAGCTGTCCAGCCTGCCCTGACAAAAAGAGCCTTCTAGGAGAAGATGTCAGCAAGGCCTTCTCTTTAGTTTTCTCAGCTGATGCTGGGGACTCAGCCTTGCTGCTAAAGGCTCCAGAATGTGGTCAGAAAACCTTTCCTAAAGGGCCAGAGAATGACTCTTTTAGGCTTTGGAAACCACCCATTTTCCTAGAAAATACATACATACATACATACATACATACATACATACATACATACACACACACATATATATATATATATATATATATATATATATATATATATATATATATATATATGCACCAGGAACTGAAAACAACCTAAATGTCCCTCAGCTGGAAAATGGAGAGGTTACGATGATGGATTACAGAGCCACCAGTTTAATGTCACTCATATGATGACGGAGAGATGGCTGGACATGAAGAGTGTGCACTGGAAGGTGGGTTTGAAACAGAGATTGGTGATTGGTTAAGGAAAGCTGGGGAGGTAAAGGTGGCTGAACCAAAGCCAGGGGGATTGCTGTAAAGGGGTAAGATTCAGGATGGGGAGGCAGAAGGGGAAATGAACAGTCAGGAGAGTAAGGATGCAAGAAACTGACACATGTTGGAGGGGTAATATGAACCAGGAGCCAATACCCTCATGATGAAGAGGAGAGACAGAGTCAATACAGCAGCACAAGGGCAAAGTGGGCAGGTCAGACTATGCCCTCCCAGGACAAGATCCCATGAAGGAAGGGGGCTAGGTAGAGCCCTGGAAAAGTAATGCAGGGTCCTGAGGACTCCAGTTGGGCCTCAGCTCTTGGCCTTTCAAATGTGGGGTAGACTGTCAGAAGCAGCTCTAGAGGACACACATACACACACACACACACACACACACACACACACACACACACACACACACACACAGGCATCATCCTTGCCCTTGCCTGTGATTACTTCCTCAGCTTCCCCACTTCTCCACACAGGCAAGCTTAAATGTTCTATTCTAGTACTCATGCTCCCCGTCCTCCTCGGAAGGTTCAATTTCCACTTTTTACTTCTGTGAAACTGACTTGCTTTCTGAGATCTCTGCTACTGATGCCTATAACCCCTGCCTTATCTAAGAAGTGTCCTTCCCAGGCACTGGGTTCAGCCATCACTCACTGGTAGGTGTCCTGGGTTTAGTTCCCTGACCTGGTCCTGATGGTGCAGGAGGGAGAGAGACAGGCTAGACTGTGCACAGCTCTCCTCACCCACTCCCACTCTGCTGGGGGATGGTCAGCTGGGATGACAACCACACAGGACTCCCTGTGTCCCTCTAAGCACAGTGCTCTGGGGAGGGAAGAAGGTGGAGTTCATCTAATCTGCAGCCCTGCTCCCAGCAGCCAGGACTTCCAGCTGAGCCCTGACTTCCTTATCTCAAGCTTAGGGTTGTGATTCCTGGGGAGAGGGTTAATGGAGGGAACAGTTGGCATTAACTTTGGGCAGGTGAGCCAGCACTCTGTCAGCACTGGCTGCTGCTGCTTCTTCCTGGGGAGGTGAGAGGGCAGGTCACACACACACACACACACACACACACACACACACACACACACACACACACACACACACACTGATGCCTCTCAGCAGAATCAGCAAGAAGTTTCTACTTCTCAGCCTTGCATTTTCCCTCCTCACAGAAATCACTTTCAGACTTCATTCTGTCCTGAGCCCAAGTCCTTGTCAGTAGCCGGGTTTGAGTCTAAGTTGCTGGTTCCTGGCAGGACTGTGTTGGGAAGGAGGATGGTCTCCTGCTTGTGACCTTGGGCTCTGAGGGAGGCTAAGGGAAACAGACAGGGTTAGTGAGAGGGGAGCAGACGTATTTAAATCTGTACCCCAAACATCCTGGTTACCTAATGAGCGGAAAAGCAGATCTGGATATGAACATTTCACCCTTGATAACATTCGTGAAGAGCATCAGAGTTTGAGTGGTGTGGAAGGGGCTGGGTGTGGCTCATCCCTTAGGAGAAGAAAAGGCAGTCTATTCTATTTAACACAAGAGGTAGAAGGGTGTGAGAAGTGCAGTGATGGCCTTCAGGCCACAGGAAGTCTACCAAAGAGAAACAGCCCTCTCCCCCATGCCTTCCAGGTCCCGTTTCTCTGGCTCAATTCCTATGACAATTCATTCCCTGCCCCCAAGTAGTGGGCACAGTCTGTCAGAGACACCACTGAGGGTTAAAATACCACTGTACCCATGCTGGTCTGCATGCCCTCACTTTTGGAATTGGAAACCAGCCATATTGAAGGGCCACAGGGGCCATGAAAGATACAAGGAGGCTCCTTTACCATCAACTCCTTGGCTGGGGAAAAATCTACATTCCAGACTCTCCCACATAGTGGCCAGTTCACCCTGATCACACGAGCAAAACCAGGGCCACCTGACCTATCCTCAACCCTTCTGGGTGTTAAGGATCCCGTCTTCTCCTTAGCATGACAAGTTCTTCATGGAGCTCACCAAGTGCAAGTAGGAAATAAAAATGCAAATAGGAAGTTCCAGTCAGGTTGCTGTTCCCACCCTCACAGCCTCTCCACACTCTGGGGTTTCTGAAGGCCCCACCTTATAGATTTACAGCATCCAGATACCCGGAAATAGTTCCAGGGTGTGGAGGGAGGCAAAGGTCTATTGAACAGGAGAGAAGACTGAATGATCTGGGAGACAAGGAAGCCACCCTGACCAGTAGGAGCTCATTCCTGTGCAACTACTCTATTAACTTGGATCATGCATGTGTACCACTTCTGCCCACAAAATACCCAAGGTAGGAGGTTCCGGTTAGCTCTCATCACTAGACTTCATTCTGGCATAAAGGGACAAAGAGGGAATATCTGTCTGCTCATAGCGTCCATGAGAGCCTTGGGTTATTTGTATCCTTTATAGTAGACCTGCAATGGCTAGTTTTATGTCAGCTTGACCCAGGTAGAGTCATCTGAGAGGAGGAAACCTGAGTTGAGAAACTTCCTAGTAAAACTGGGCTGCACGCAAGCTTGCAGCGCATTTTCAGTGCCTGACAGATGTGGGAGGGGCCTGCAGATTGTGGGTGGTTCCACTCCTGGGCTGATGGGCATGGATTCTCTGAGAAATCGAGCCGATCAAGCAATGAGGAGCAAGGCAGTAAGCAGCATTGCCTGGTGCTTCCTATCCAATTTGAATTCCTGTGCTGGTTTTACTCACTAGACTGTGACCTAGGGTATGTAAGCCAAATAAACCCTTCTCCCCAAGTTCATGTTTGCTATGGTGTTACCATCAGAGCAATAAAAACCTAACTAAGGCAGAAATTGATGAACATTTTAAGTCCAAAAGATTCCATGACTGTGGACCCACCGTTGTTCTTCTTCAGCTGTGAAGTGAGGTCCTCGGCAACACTGCGCAGAATACCATGATGGTGAATAAGGCATGGATGGTAGTTTTGGCAGAAGCATTGCGTGCAGGAAAGGCAAATCTATAACCAGAATACATATCTATTCCAGGAAGGACAAAGCATTGCCCTTCCTGTGAAGGAAGTGAACCAATGTAGCCAACCTGCCACCAGGTTGATGGCTGCTCACCCTGGGGAATGATGCCCTATCTGGGGTTCAGGGTTGGCCTCTGATATTGGCAGATCTGGCACTCGGGAGCAGCCGTAGGCAGGTCAGTCCTGGTGAATGGAAGTCCACATTTTCGCCGCCAATAATGACTTCCATCTCTGCTACCACGGCCAAACTAGAAACAGTCACAGTGTCCTTTCAGAGTAGAGGGCTAGTTCAGTTATAGTGCTTGCCTTATAGGTACAAGGGCCAAAGTTTCATCCCTAAAAGATCGGTAAAAAGAAAAAAACTTGGGCACATACCTGTCACCATAGCTTTGGGGTGATGGAGAAAAGTGGGTCCCTGGGGCCACCAGGGTAACCAACCTAGTCTAGTTGTCAAGTTTCAGATCAACGAGAGACTTTGTCTCCACAGAAAACAATGGGCAGTGATTAAGGAATAATACCCAAGAACGTCCTCTGGCTTCTTCCCACAAACACACGCAAATGTGCATGCATGTTGGTTCGTGTACACGCACACACGCACCACACACACACCACACACACACACACTACACCACACACACCACACACACACACGCAACACACACACACACACCACACACCACACACACACACACACACACACACACACACACACACACACACACACAATGTCCCTCCATGGTGGACTGTCCTTACAGGAAGTCCTATTGATAAGCTTCTAAAAGCTCTCTCTGGTAGCATCCCTGTGTCCAGTCACTATGTGGTTTTCTAAGTCTGTGGTTCTCAACACTGGCTCTTCATTTAAACCACACAGAAAATCCAGGGAGGACCATGTGAGTTGGTTTGGCATTCTAAGGCAGGTGACAGGCATTGGCCATCCTAGGCAGTGTTAGTCTTCTTAGAATTGGTCTTGGTGCTCCTGAGGAGAGAGACTGCACCTCATTTCCCCTTTAGGCTCCTGGTCCAGTGGGGAGCCTGTCTGCTAAACGGTTTTGTGAAATGCAAACGCTTCATTCAAATGTAAATTATAACCTTTTCAATGTCAGGAGAAGCCAGAGATCTTTCTACTTTTAACTGTTTACTACAGGAAACATCAAACTATATAAATTTAAAAAAAAATAAGCCTGAATGGTCCCCCAGAAACCCAGCTTCTAAAGCTGTATTCACACCCTCAGCCTCTGTCTCTTGGAGGATTATTTTTAGTGTGTGCTTTATACATATTTTAGTAGTTAGCTGTAAAGAGCAAAGAACATTTAAACAATTACATTATTTTTATACATCAAGCATCTGACCCCCATTTATAGATACAAAAGGAAATAGTTTTTGTAATTTTAATATCCAGGCCATTTTGAGCCTGACCTCCAGTGACCTATAATGCCTCACTCAGGTATCTAGAGCCTAACCCCACTAACTCAGGGAACTTTGCACAAGTTGGCCTTAAGAAAATCGACTAATACTGTAAAATTCATTTCTCAACAAGAGAGATGGGAAGTCCACCTGCCCACTAGAATATGGTTCTGTTAATCCCAACTGGGTGAAAACAAGACCACTACCACAACTATCAAGCCAAAATTGAAGCAAGCTTTACTAAATACTGGCCAGGACCAAGGATACTGGCCAGGACCATACCCAGGATTTCCAGAGGCTGCACCCAATTATAGGTAAAAGTACAATCTAATACTTCCTTCCTTTGTTCAATCAGGGACAAGCATACATCCTGACGTACTTCCTGACTGTGTGTGATCCAGCTCACATCCTGTGCAGTTGGAGCAACCAAGCTTGTTCACAAAAGCAAAAGCACATTGCTTGTTATTGTCCATGAACAACACCCTCCAGCATTCCAGATGTTTGGGGCAAGTGGAGCTTATATATTAGAGGTTTTATAGATTTCCTAAGCACAAAATTTAAACTTAAAACATAACTTCAGCCATCACAGAGAGTCCCATGAGGACAAGGCAGCTTACCCCCCCCACCACACACACACACACACACACACACCATCTCAACTGTTATTAAAAAACAAAAACAAAACCCTCTTCTTTCCTCACAGCAGCCTGGTTCCCTCTGGGCACCCACCTGCTGCTTTTTCTTTCCCTTTTAACAGTGTATTTCAATAATCTCTCACTTTGTATGTTGGTGTCTTGGTGAGTTCTCTCACCATCCATGTCCCTACCCTACCACGTGCTGTCCCTCACAATAGTATTCACATGACTAGCATTATTTACTTTTGAACTCAAATGTGGCCCAAGTCCTGTTACTTTATTAAATCCAATCGCTCAGGACCAGGGGGTGGCTTGATAAAAGGGCTAGAAATTCTTTACAGCACACAAAAGACTCCCTAGTCTTCAGAATGAGGGAAATTATTTTCAGTCATTCAGTTGTTAAGGTGGGGTTGGGAATGGTTAACTCAGCCTCATCCTCAAGGGTCTCCTGCTAGGACCCTATGTCCCCAGTGGACAAAAGAACCTCTCCATGTCTTGTTGGGTGACAAGTTGTATTGGATTTTTTTTTCTTGAGCCCAGTCATTTGTGGAAGGTTCCCTGTATTGTTAGTGGTTGGTCCTCAGAGATCTGTGTGAGGCATCATAGGTCATCGGCAGTAAGGTTCCAAAGGACCACAGCTCAGCCATTAAAATTGAAAATGTTGGTTTCGGCGTTCTGTCTGTATTAGTAAGGGCTGGATGCATACAAATGAGTATGAGCCTTCAGAAGACCAGGCCCAGGAATGGGTTTTCAGAACTTCCAATGGCAGGGTTAGCAGGCAACAGTTGGAAATGTACACTAGACCTAAAACTTTAACACTGAAAAACAAAACAAAACAAAACACCCCAACCCCACCTCAACAACTGAAAATTATTTCCCTGTTTCTAGTGCTGTGCTTTTATGTGCACTTAAAGAATTTCTAACCCTTCTATCAAGAGAACCCTGACAGCAGCGCAGTGTGTGAATATCGGGCGTAGGTCTGTGGGATTGAAAGAAAACACGTACACGGGTCACCCGTTTACAGAGAGTGCCACCAAGGCTTTACTGAAATCTCCTTATACACCAGGTTTTACCGTGGTGGAAAAACAACAAGGCAGGTGAAAATCCCCAACCAGGAAAACAGGAAAAGTCTGTGTGGTGAAAGTTCCAGCCCAATCAGGGGCATAAACAACTTCTTAACAACAACAAGCAGGAAGGCTAGTGGGGAGGGAGGGTGCCATGGAAAGTCCTGGCCCCAAATCAGGGGCTAAGAGCAGCTGCCAAGGGTGTAAACAACTTCTTGCTATAGCAGGCTAAGAGGCTCAGCGAGGGGGAAGGGAAACACCCTAAGGTAGGGTCCAACACACCCCCTGGCCCTGAGCGTTTGGATTTAACAAGCCAGAGGACATGAGCCACTGGGAAAAGCAAGCTCTGCTTGCACGGAGCCTCCATCAGGAGAGGCAGAATCCGCTGATGCCAGGGAAGCTTGGGGACAGCAGGTCCTCTAGGCAGGGCACTTGCTGCTCCTTGGGTGGATCGGGGGTAAGCAGTTGTGGAGCCTTCATCGTCATCACTCTGGGGCTCGAGTCAAGGATTTCAACATGAGTTTAGGAGTAAAGAGCATGTTTGCGTATTGGCCCAAGGCTGTACGCTGTTTACTTTCTTTAATTTCTGCCTCTGTCCATCCTCAGGCATTGTCACTAAATTGTGGACATCCCATAATTTCCTCCATTCTGGCTTCAGCTGACAATGTGTACCCAATCTCTCTCAGGGTAGGGCCTGCTTCCGTGTCTCATTCCTCCTTGTCATCCAATTGTGGCCGAAACTTCATCAATTGACCTGTAAACTTCCATTAACTACTGCCCGCCTGAGTTTTCTAAAGCAAACATAATTTTAGGTAGTTTGTATTCGTAATGGAATTGAGAGGATAGTGCGAGGGATTCCCATGTATGCAATTTAATTTCTCAACTAATATCTTAATTTGGTATGGTATAGTTCTTGCAATAATGAGCCAGGTTTAAAGCAGTAATAGTAACCAGTTTTATTCAGAGTCTCTTGGCTGTTACCTAACGCCCTCATCTTTGCTCAGATTTCAGGGGAGGCTCTCCTTTATTTCATAGGCACCTGTGGAAGTTTCTATTTTTACTTTGATTGTTATAGATTGAATATTTATGCCCTCTGTACCTGTACTTCAGTCCGCATGCCGAAATCCTAACCCTGCAGTGATATCTGGGGATGGGAGTCTTTGGGAAGGGACTACACCATAATAATGGGGCCTTTATAGCATTAGTGATCTTGAAGGAGGCCCAGAGAGCTCTTCAGAACCTTCTGAGATCTCAGCTACAAGGTGGCTTATGAATCAAGAACTGGGACCTTCGTAGACATCAAGTGTGTCAGCCCTTTCCACTTAGACTTCCAAGTCTCCAGAACTGTGTGAAATAAACTTTGGTTGTCTGTAAGTCCTCCAGTCTAAGGCATTTTGTTCCAGTAATTCCAAAGAACTAAGGTAATGCCTTGATAGTTTAGGGGTTTCCTTGTCAACCACCTGATGATGTCCTTTGGCTGAGGCTGGCTTGCTCCTCTCCTCACAGTTTAGATCGGAATTCTCTCCTTTAGGGAGGGAGGCAAAAAAGCCATTTTCATCACATCTTATCAATTACCCTTTGCTAATGTGACACATCAAGGCTGATGCTTACCTTGACATCATATCCAGTCCCCTCTGTCAATGTGACACACCAATTCAGAATGCTTACCTTGACATCATATCTAGTGCCATCCATCAGTGTGACACACCAATGCTATGCTTACCTTGATTGTACGCTAAGGTAGTGCTTGTGGATTTCACCCCAAAGCTACAAAGTTGCACTGGGGTTTTCTTCTTTTGATACTGTTTACTCTTCAGAAGGAAGTTACTATTGCTCTGTGCTCCATGGAAGACAAAGCAGCTGCGGAAATCATCTCTAATTCTTCCACGTGGAGGACTCTGCCTACACCCCGGCAGTTCATTCCATCTATACCTGCATTCCATATCAGTACAGATGTGAGGATATTTATTTTCTACCTTGCATTATTATAAACAAACAATAAATAAACCAAAAGTAAACCCACTTTATTTTGTTACTCAAACTGTTTCTGTTTTGAAAACTCTGCAGTGTCCTGTGACTTTCTGTTACAGATGTAACAGTCCGGGGGTTCTCTTTTTTTAGGGCTCTTTTTTTTCTTTTTGGGTGGGTAAGGGTGAGGGTGAGCTTCCTTCCTGACATCACAAAATGTTTGACGTCCACTGTATGCTACCTGGGAATCTTTCCGGGCCTTCAGTGGAAATTGTCTAAGGAGCTTTGGCTTCTTTTGTTGGGATGTGATGTTCTGAGCCCTGAGTTGTTATCATTAGGAATCATTGGCCCTGTGATCTTCTCAACTGACAGAGCAACAACAAGAACAAAAAGGTAAGGTGTTTATTAATCCTCGTATGCATGCATTCCTACAAATGTTTCTGTATGTAGATGCCTGTAGGTCTGTATAGGCCAAACATGAACTCATAAGCTCATATTAAGCTTTAACCTGTTACTACAGAAAGTATAATAATTATATTCTCTTTGTTTGGAGGTGGCCCTTTGCAGTTATTATAGATTGGACCAAGATTCACAGTTTACAATAGTGGTAATACAATCTTGAACCATAATTGATGTATACAGTCTTGAGCCATAATTCCTAACACTGTGCTTGCATGAGGCTCTGGGTTAACTCTGTACAATATTGTAGCCCTGAGGTAAGCCTGTTTTCTTTTTAAAAGAAGGGGGAAATGTGTAATTTATTTTTCTGTTTTCTAAAAATGAAAAAAAAAATCATTTGGGCTCCTCCCTAACATCTCCCAAAGACAGCCCGGAGTTGACTTCTACCTCTGTGAACCATTATCAAGCGTGGGACAGCTCTAGGCTCAGTCTACCTCCAGCCAGGACTCCTGGCATCTGCTTCTGTGTTTCAGGGTTGGGGATGAGAATGCAGGGGTGGGACAGACACAAAGAGTTGTTTGAAAGACATGGTATCTTGGTCTGCTTTTATTTATTTTTTAAGACTTATTTATTTATTTATTATACATGAGCACACTGTAGCTGTCTTCAGACACCAGAAGAGGGCATCGGATCTCATTACAGATAGTTGTGAGCCACCATGTGGTTGCTGGGAATTGAACTCAGGACCTCTGGAAGAGCAGTCAGTGCTCTTAACCGCTGAGCCATCTCTCCAGCCCCTAGTTTGCTTTTCTGTTGCTGTGACAAAACACCTTTATCAAAACCAACTTGAGGACATGGAAGGGTTTGCTTGGGTGATGCTTCCACAGGTCACAATCCCCTGAGAGAAGTCAGGGCAGGAACCCAAGAAGAAACTGTGGAGGGTGACAATACTGATTCTTGACCTTGGTGGCTTTTCAAATGGTACGTTTTTTAAAAGCAGGGTTGGGAAGATGTCCTAGTCTGTAAGATCTCTGCCTTACAAGCATGAAGGTCTGAGTCTGGGTCCCTAGCACCTACACAGAAGTCGAGAGTAGTGGACATGCCTTTAACTCTAGCACTGATAGGGGAGAAGTGGAGACAGGTGGATCTCCAGAACTTACTGACCAGATATTCTAGACAGTTAGTGAGCTCAATGGTCAGCATTAGACACTTTCTCAAAAAACAGGGGAGGCTGCAACGGAGGAAGACACCCAGAATTGACCTCTGGCCTCCACGCACATGTGAACATGTACCTGCATGTCTTATGCACACGCCTAAATTTGTACACATACACACATCCACAAAACGGAAACAAAGAACCACTACGTTCCCAGTAAGTTTTTCTTGAAATTGGCCTGAGATGGGGCTCTGTAATTGGAAGGTATCATAAGGGTTTTATACGCTTTTTTTTTTTTGCAAGGTAATACTAATGTTTGACCAGGATGACTCGCCACCCCCTTGTGTGTTAGCCGGGAAATTGTATCACACCCATGGCCTCACCATGATGTGACTGTCTCAGTCAGTGGCATCTCTGCCTTGAAACCCAGGGGACTGAGCAAAGATGTCCACAGGCATTTCCCGATGCTGCCCTAATTCTTGGGATGCTGGCCTCAATCCTTGACATAAGACACAGCATCAGGCCTCTATCCTCTAATCCATTTACTGTGTGTCTGGCTCTGAGGAAAAAAAAATTTTTTTTATTAACTTGAGTATTTCTTATATACATTTCGATTGTTATTCCCTTTCCTGGTTTCTGGGCCAATATCCCCCTAACCTCTCCCCTTCCCCTTCTCTATGGGTGTTCCCCTCCCCATCCTCCCCCCATTGCCGCCCTCCCCCCAACAATCTAGTTCACTGGGGGGTTCAGTCTTAGCAGGACCCAGGGCTTCCCCTTCCACTGGTGCTCTTACTAGGATATTCATTGCTACCTATGAGGTCAGAGTCCAGGGTCAGTCCATGTATAGTCTTTAGGTAGTGTCTTAGTCCCTGGAAGCTCTGGTTGCTTGGCATTGTTGTACATATGGGGTCTCGAGCCCCTTCAAGCTCTGAGGAAAATTTTACCCCCATCCCTAGACTGGTACATTCACTAACAGGTCCGGTAACTGGGAATCTGAGAGGGTTGAGTGACTTCTACTAAAGTCACAAGTCTGTGTGTGGGTGAGTTCTGAGCTCTACAACAAACTGCCGAGACCAGGCTGTGACTTGAAGTCAGACCTTCTTTCAGAGTCACCTCTTCCCTTCCTTAAATTCTACAGGTTCTTCATATATGGGCTGAACTTCAGGTGGGGCAGCCTACCTGAACTGAAGGAGCCTGAATCCCAGGTTCTCAGCATTAGGCGTCAAGCACTCTTTCCCCCTTTTTTTCCCTCAGAATTTAAAGTTCTGAGTGTATTTTAATTTACTGCCAGTGTGGTGGCTGCGGGGGTGACAGGTGCCCTATCTGACTCCTCCCCACTCTCTTTTCTGTGTTCTAGTAACACCCTCAGCCAGCCACCCCTCCCTAACCTTACTGGGTGACCTGTGACATTTCCATATGCCATTTTCCACATAGCAAGCTCCACACTACCCAGAGCCCACAGACTCTGCAGTTGCTTGTTGTAACCACACCCATTGGCCACTCTTCTTTCCTTCCCCAGGAATGTTAGCTCTGTCCTGGCGCTTGCTGTCCTGGCGCTTGCTGTCCCTGTGTCCCTCTTATATTTAATCAATCCCCACATTTCCACCACTCAAGACTTGTTACACCCACCTCTCCCTTCCTCCATTACCCTAGGATAGGCACGGGCTCTGAAGCCAGACTACTTTCCTCCCATCCCTAGGCTCCTTGCTACGGATGAAGCAACCCAGAACAGTTTCCTAAATATGAAGTTGTCCTTTGCACTGCCAGGACTCCTAAGTAAGTAAATTCTACTCAGGCTCCAAAACTCCCTCTAGCCTTCCAAACTGCAACCGGGCAGGTCTCTACTTTACTAAGCCTTCAGCCCCGCCCTAGCCTAAGGGCCAATCCAGCGAATCTTCTCCGCCCGCCCCCGAGAGACCCATCCTAATTGGCTGATGCCAGGCTCGCGAAGCTCCGCCCCGAGGCGCTGGCCTGTGCAGGAACCCGGAAGTGCGAGCCTCCAGATGGAGGGGGATCGGAAAGTGGAGCTCAGCGAAGCCCTGGCGCTCGGGCCAGGCTGGCGCCACGCCTGCCATGCGCTTCTCTACGCGCCCGACCCCCGCAAGCTGTTTGGCCGCATCCCGATGCGCTTCGCGGTGCTGGTGAGGACATCGCATGCACAACTCCTCCCCGTCCGGGGACCCGCGTGCCCTGGCCAACCATCCTACCCTCCTCCCCCAGATGCAGATGCGCTTCGACGGGCGACTGGGCTTCCCTGGCGGCTTCGTGGACGCACAGGACAGCTGCCTGGAGGACGGGCTGAACCGTGAACTGCGCGAGGAGCTGGGCGATGCGGTGTCTGCCTTCCGCGTCGAACGCTCGGACTACCAAAGCTCACGCATCGCTGCCAGACCGCGCGTGGTGGCCCACTTCTATGCCAAACGCCTGACGCTGGAACAGCTGCAGGCTGTGGAAGCCAGGGCACCTCTAGCCAAGGACCACGGGCTGGAGGTGGGACCAGCCTGGGACCCACTCCATCTCCCATCTGTCCTCCCAACCCCCATGTCCCTCACCGAAAAAAGCCACTGGGTGGAGGAGATTTTGACCCTCCGATTTTGAATTCTTTCAAGTGGCATGAGCTAGCTGGGATCTTGGTCATCTTCAGGTTGAATAATACCACCAACTCGGTCACCTTTAGTGCCCTCTGCAGAGAGCTTTCTAGAACACACATCCAAGGGTCTCTGCTCTATTGTAATGTGCATGATACCCAAGCTCTTGACTTTAGGCTCATATTTCCCTTGACAGTGATTCTAATGAAGTGTGTGTAGAGGAGACTCTGAACCCAGGGGTGAGGGCGGTATTAAAACAAAGCTCGCACACTTTGACAGTGTGTAGACTGAACAGTCATCAGAATCGGGTTGAGTAAGGATGTCAGACACCTATACAATGGTGTGAGTTCTATGTTGTGAAATACTGTTACAGGTATGCATGCTTCTGGAGGCAGTAGCCTGTGAAGGTGAGGAATAGGGTGGAGAAGGATTAGCAAGGATGGCGACTGATACCTAGCGTGGGTCATTTGTCCACAGAGCTCTCTAAGCTCTCCTGAGATGTGACTTTTGGGCCCAGTTCTGCTTGGCTGTTCTCTGGAGAGGTCTGTTCCAAGGAAGATAAGGTAATGTGTGGAGGTACTTGAAGTCCCACTTGTCCCCTGTCTGCTTTTCATAGGTGCTGGGCCTGGTGCGGGTACCCCTGTACATCATGCGTGATGGTGAGGGAGGCCTGCCCGCCTTTCTGGAGAATTCCTTCATTGGTGCTGCCCGGGAGCAGCTACTGGAAGCCCTTCGGGACTTGAAACTTCTGGATCCCGGCACTGTTGGAAAACTCAAGATCCCAGATTCTAAGTAGAGTCGGCCCAGCATGGACCCCTGGAACCCAAGTTGAAGGCCATGGTATGAGGGAGGGAGAGGAAAAGGGAGAGAGGGACACGTTTTCTCTTAGGGGTCTGAGGGATTGCAGATGATGCCACATTAACAACAGAGGTGGCGAGGCAGTGTTTTCAGCGGCGGACCTTGTCTGGTGGCATTAGAGATAAAGGGCCTTTGTAGACTCTCAGAGTCCTTGCTTATGGACGGACAGACAGCCTGGAAGCTCCAGGTATGCATATGTGTAGTCTGCGGTCACACACAGCATGGCACACTGCCATCTGTCCGGTTTAACCCTGATGTAGCATTTGGCACATCCCACCCACCTCCTCCTGATAAACGGGAGGGGTTCTTACCCATCTGCTGCAAGGCTGCTGCCCAGCGTCCAGCCCATGCCTGTTAGGGAAGCAAAAGAGGAGGCTCCTCTCTGAGAATGGCCCTGTGTTACCTGGGGCTTGAGCAAAGTAGTGGGTTTCAGAATGTGGCCTAAGGACCTACCCAGTCCTGCATTCCTACTGAGGGTTGGAACGTGTCAGGGGCTTCTTGCGTTGAACCGAGGCCTGAGACCTCACTCCTGATGTGTGTCTTCCTGAGTGTTCACCCTCATGCTCCCTGTTTATCTCTGTTTAGCATGCCCTGCCAAAAAAAAAAAAAAAAAAAAAAAAAAAGAGGCATCTGGAAAAGTAGGCTGATACCTGGGCCTCCAAGTTCTCCAGCTCTTTCAAAAGGTGCAGGTTAATACTTGCTGAGTGGGAGGCATGGGGACAGAAATAATGACCCACTGCTCTTGTCTTTAAGACTCAACAGTGAGGGGCAGGCACTACATAAACAGCACTGCACAGTAAAACGTGCAAGCTTCGTCAGTCACACGGTGTTCGTGGGACCCCTTTAGCCCTGCCACGTCAAACTTACCTTCACAATGTATAAATTTGTGGTTGTTGCGTCCCAATAAAACACTAATGTAATGTAAAAGCGTCTGTCTGACTTCTGGTCTGTAGTTTATCAATGCCCGCTCTGCTGGGAAAGATAGGTTAATGTCTGTGACGCCTGTGTTTGGAAGCGTTCTGTTGACACCCTTTCACTTGGGTTCATCGGAAAAGCCCTGGTAAATAGGGAAGAAGGGAAAGGAGGGAGATAATCACATGGGGATTTGGAAAGAAGTTTCTTTTTTTTTTTTTTTTTTTGGTTCTTTTTTTCGGAGCTGGGGACCGAACCCAGGGCCTTGCGCTTCCTAGGTAAGCGCTCTACCACTGAGCTAAATCCCCAGCCCCTGGAAAGAAGTTTCTAATGAGGCATGTGTGAAGGCCCTGAGGAGGGGAGAATCTTGTCAGAACATCCCAGGACATACTTCCTAGTCGGGATCTCGGGATGTATTTCATAGTCAAGTAACCGTTTTTATTTCAAAGCCGCTCCTGTGACTGATGTGGATCTTTCGAAAATTCTCAAATTCTGGGGATATGGTTCATGGAGCTTTGCCTAGCATTCATGAGACCCTGAGACTAACCCCTGGCATAGCATAAATGGCATGGTGGCAAACACCTGTAACCCCATGCTCAGGCAGGAGGATCAGAAATTCGAGATCATCCTTGGCTAGTTGAAGGCCAGCCTAAAATTCATGAGAGCTACCCTGGAACCCCCTACATTTTAAATGTATAAATACTATGTATAAGTCTAGATAGTGTTGAGCTGGTAGATAGGGCCTGTCGGGAGAATTCAAGGAGGCTTCATTACCTTAGTAGAGAGGGTTAAAAGGCTCAGATGGGAACAAAGCCACTGCATGTTGCCTCACCAACGTGGTGATCTAGTTGGATGAGATTCCTTCATGACTCAGTACCCAGAGAAGGGTAGAGATCGGGGTAGAAACTGCAAGAGGACTGATTCAGACCCCTGAAATAAACAATGTCATTTCATACCCCATCAACCAACCAAGTCATTTAGTACTGTATTCAAGGGTTGGGGGTGAGACTCCATTTCTTGCTCGTGGTGCCATGGGAGAAGTAATAAAGGGCTTGCTGCCAACATTGACAAGACCCTTTCATGGAAGAGAGGAAGACTGAGAGAATTAGACATCAGTAAGCAATGGGAGGCTGTGCTCCAACCCAGAGAAGGGTTGGGTAGTGAAGGTGAATAGAGAAAGACCTGGGGGTGGGGGTGGGGGGTCATGGTGTTATCTGACAGAGCCTGGTTGTTGGAGAAAAGAGGTGGGGAAGTCAAGGGTGACTTTTAATTTTGAGCTACACGGTGTTTGTGTTGTGGATGGAGACAAAACTCAGTGGATCAGGGAACAAGATTTGAATACAGGGACATGAGTCTGGGAGTCAATGCAGTAGACAGCGTGAAAGTTCTATTTTGAGATTATCCATAGAGAAAAGAGATGGGCAGGTCAAAGCCCCAAGACTTGGGAAGAGGGTTAGAACATGATATAACAGATCAGGAACCTGGGGGAAAGGAGATTTAACAAACCAAACAGTTCTATGTGCTTCTAAGAGTTTTGGAGAGTTAGGTCAGAAAAGTCCATGGGGTTTAGCATCAGCCGTGTAGTTGGCTTGTTGGGAGCAGTGTCAGGAGTGTGAGTGCAGAGGGCTAACAGACTGGTGGAAGGCAGACTGCCAAGGTGGGTTGAGCTGTGAGGTATAATTTAAAGGAGAAACCAAAGACTAGGTTCATGGTTGGTTGCTAGAATAGGAAGCTGGGTCGTCTATGGTGGTGGTGGGGGTGTCTCATGCTCCTACGTGCATCTCCTTTCCCCTCTCACCTGTGATGAATGGTCTCTGAGCACCAGTTTGATTAGATTGTAAGGTGCCTAGAGCATTAGTAAAGTCTACAGGGCTGTGAGGTTGTCTCCAGAAAGATTATGACAGCCATGGCCTACTCAATGGTATAATTTGTTGATGGATTCAAAATCGGAATAGACTATTGGGAGTTAGTGGAACTACAGGAGGTGCAGCCTGGTTGTGAGAAGTCAGTCTTTGGAGTTGTTTTATAGCCTGGACCTGGCCTAATCTTGTTACTCTTTCTTTGCTTCCTGGTTGCCATGAGTCAACCACCCTTTGTCTCCTGTACCCATCTTCCACAATATCTCTGCCTTGCCATAGGCCTCAACTCAATGAAGGAAGCCAGACATGAAGTATGAAAAGATGTGTTGAGATGAACCCATCCCCTAGTATAAGTTTCCAAGTGGTGACAAAAGACTGGCTGCCACACCAGTGTCCGGAAACGCAGATGGAGATGCCCATCACAGAGCTGGGGTCATTTCAGGGTAGGAGTAAGAAGGGAGGGGTTGTCTTCAGAAGAGAGTCACAGGAGAGTGAAGTGACAGGTTGAGAGGCCTAAGTTCTACAGACTTGGTGAGATGGATATGAAGAGAAGAGCTGACTTGGGAGTAATCATCAGATCCTCTGAGGGAAGGAGGAACCAGGAAGTGGATCTCAGGCAGAGAGAAGCACTTGTATTTGGAGAGCTAAAGTGATCTCAGGAAAAGTTAAGGACCAAGTGAGAACACAGGATGCGTGGCCAGAGGTGGGAGGCAAGCTATAAAAGGATGAAATCCTAGGCTGGAGAGGCAGAGAGTTGGGTGAGCAGCCAAGTAGGTGATGAAGCCAGAAGGGGACACATGTTAGAGAGGTGTGTAAACCGGGAGCCAACATCCTTGGTGACTAAGAAATGGCCAGAGATGACAGAAGAACAGAGAGAACATGTCAAAACATGGTTTCCCAGGTCAGTAGCACTTAAGAAGGGAAGCTGGACAGAGCCCTGAGGAAAGTGACTCAAGGCCAGGTGAATGCCAGCAACTGGAAGGGGTGAGTGTTGAAGTACAGAGATCACATTATTCCTACCAGGCTGTGGCGCTCACTTTTCCTCAGGAAGAAATGATCAAGCATCCGCTCACTGCAGAGTGAGCACCAACCAAGTACCAATTACACCCAGGTCTAGCTAAGCAAATCGATAGATTTAACCCCTAGGAGCAGATGTAAGGGATTACTTGGAGGAGAGAGCAAGAGCGAGAGGCGGGGAGGGAGGGAGGAAGAGTCAGCATTGTGCATATGTGCTCTCATTTGCACACACACACAGTGTGTGTGTGTGTGTGTGTGTGTGTGTGTGTGTGTGTGTGTGTGTGTGATTGTAGACAAGCCTCTGGGAATTCCCATGAGGGGTTTTTTAGATTAGATTCTAAAGACTCACCTTTACTGTGGGTACTACCATTCAGTGGACTGGATCCTGGGCTGAATAAAGCAAGGTGGGCACCAGTATTCATCTCTCTTTACCCCACATTGTGAAATCAATGTGACCAGCTGCCGCAAGTTCCCGATGCCACGGTTTTCATGACATAATGAACTGCACCCTCAAACCGTGAGCCAAAATAAATGCTTCTCCCTTAGATGCCTTTGGTTATGATATTTGATCAAACAATGAGACAAGTGTATGACCTTCCCAAATAGCTATATTGATATTGAGGTTTAAAGATGTTTCTACCTGGCACAAGCAATTGCCTCCCCACAGCTGGGTAGATGAAATCTCTCTGTGTCATCTTTTCTCTCTGATGTACTCTAGGACTTCCCAAGACCACACACAGCGAAGGCAGAGCCATATGCAGTTGCTATGGGTACACCGGAGGGAGTAGTGAGTGGGATCTCAAGTGAGCATATAATGACCCTTCCTTCTCCCTCCTTCTATAAGGGCCTATCAGGCAGCAAGCCAGGACCTGTTGAGGGTCCCCTGTCAGTTATGGCGATTATTATTAAAATAGCTCCCTATGCAGACAGGACAACCCATAACAAGGATTTCATCCCCCTGTCTTTTCTACTGACCTGACCTTCATCCTTGTGTCTAGTTTCTGTTTGATAGTTGGATTTAAGAAGCACCTGGGAGAAGGGCTTCTGAACGTGTCTGTGAGGGATTTTTGAAGCCGGTTAACTGATGTTGGAAGATCTCTGTCTCCCACCCCGTGTGGGTGGGGTCAGTTCCTGGCTCAGGGTCTTGGACCCAATAACAGAGAAAGCTAGTGAACACTAGCATGCACCCATTTCTCTCTTCTGACTGCAGATACAGTGTGGCCGGCTGCTTCAGGGTCTCAATGCCTTGATTTCTCACAGCTTGATGAACCGAAGCCTAAACTATAAGTCAAAATAAACCGTGTCCTCCTTAAACTGCTGCTATTGGGGGCACTAAGACAACTCCTTGTCTTATGTAAGAAACGTTCCTCATAAGCAGTGGGCTCCTTCACTGTCAGCCATCACACACTGTGGGTGTCCTGGGTTTAGTTCCCTGGCCTGGTCCTGATGGTGCAGGAGGGAGAGAGGCAGGCTAGACTGTGCACATCTCTCCTCACCTACTCCCACCCTGTTGGGGGATGGTCAGCTGGGATGACAACCACATAGGATTCCCTGTGTCCCTCTAAGCACAGTGCTCTGGGGAGGGAAGAAGGTGGAGTTCATCTAATCTGCAGCCCTGCTCCCAGCAGCCAGGACTTCCAGCTGAGCCCTGACTTCCTTATCTCAAGCTTAGGGTTGGGATTCCTGGGGAGAGGGTTAATGGAGGGAACAGTTGGCATTAACTTTGGGCAGGTGAGCCAGCACTCTGTCAGCTCTGTCAGCACAGGCTGCTGCTGCTTCTTCCTGGGGAGGTGAGAGGGCAGGTCACACACACACACACACACACACACACACCACACACACACACACACACACACACACACACACACACACACACACACACACACACTGATGCCTCTCTCAGCAGAATCAGCAAGAAGTTTCTACTTCTTAGCCCTGCCCTTTCCCTCTTCACAGAAATCACTTTCAGACTTCATTCTGTCCTGAGCCCAAGTCCTTGTCAGTAGCCGGGTTTGAGTCGAAGCTGCTGGTTCCTGGCAGGACCATGTCGGGAAGGAGGATGGTCTCCTGCCTGTGACTTTGGGCTCTGAGGGAGGCTAAGGGAAACAGACATGGCTAGTGAAAGTATTCTGTACCCCAACACACACGTGAACGAGAAGATAGACACCAGGAGGGATGGGTAAGAACACTTCACCTGTGATAAACTGTGCAGGTGACATTAGAGTTGCTGTCATGTAGAAGATAACTCAGAGGAAGAAAAACAAGAAGTGGGATGGAAAAGAGACTGCCCTCACCCCATTAGACCTCACCTCCCCAAAGGAGAAAGCGTGTGGCCTTTCTCGAAGTCCCCCTGGATCCCAACATCCCAGCTGAGTGAGGCCATCCCTCTGGTGTATGGGACACTCTGGCAAAAACCTCCAGGGTCAGAGGTGAAACCATGCACAGGCTCTCTGCTCATCCTTGCTGTTCTGCTAACAAAGCGACAAGAGTGAACGACCACAGGGAAGAACATGAAAGGCACAAGGAGCCTCCTCACCAACCTCTCCTGGCTGGAAGGAACTGCATTCTAGACCCCTTTCCAAAATGGTCTCTGTGAAGCAATCTCACTGGCAAATCCAGACCCTGAAGACTCCATCCTGGCTCTCCTCCTCTCCTTGGGCATACCTACTGGGATATCTTTGCCAGAGTGATAAGTCCTGTGTACCTCTTAAGTGAAATGGAACAGACCCATAACAAGGAATGTCCTGTTTGTAGAAATGGGAAGTGGAACTTAGATGCAGAAGTGGAGTTTACCAGGGAAGACAAATCGAAGGGGATGGGGAGAGGGCAGGAAGGGAAGCACGTGGAGGAGTAACGGCAGGGGTGAGTACGAGAAATGCATATTGCATGCACGTGTGGCATGTCGTAACTCTGCACAATATTGTTCTCCTGGAACAGGAAGTCCCAGGCATGATGGCTGCTCCCACCCTCACAGTCTCCACCCTCTTGGGCTCCTGAAGGTCACACCTGATCAGTTTACAGCATCCTGACTCCCAGCAATAGTTTCAGGGTGTGGGTGAGACAAAGGTCTATTGACCAGGGGGAGGACGACTGTGGAGCAATCTCATGTTTGAGAGCTATGGAGTGGAAGGAAGAACTGACTTCCAGTCAGCTTCAGGAAATGGGATGTGCCAATGTCATGTCTGTTCTACCCTGCAACATGGAAAGGAGTGTGAACCACAGAAAGGGCGACGAACTGGGTTGTCGAGTCACAGAAATTACTCAGGGGACTTAAGGTAAGCATGGGGTTTGGAAGGAGGAGGACAGGTTAACGTGTAGGCAGCTCCAAGGGGGAAGTTTAAAGATATTGATCTGTTTTTAAGAAAAAGCTTCACAGCGCCCCCAGAAGAACAAAGAGCACCCTCAAGCCAGGAAGAAGTTCCTCTAATGAGACAGGAGAGCAAATGCCTAGAACACTAGGAAAAAGCGCAAAAACGAGGCAAGAGGCCATAGATCATGGTAGAACTGAGACCAGACGGTAGAAACAGGTGTTGTTGATTATGCAGACAGGAAACATGGAAATCCGCACAGTATTTTAGGGGAGACAAAACAAACACCTTCCTAAACACAGGGATCCTGCAGTTTGATAAAGGATGTCTGTGAACAACCACCTGGGAATGGTATTCATTTCTAGGACATCCGTGAGGTAGGAGAACTAAATTACTTCACGTAGCACAAACCTCACACCTGTCTGCACCAACATCACGTGCAAAAACATGGCTATCAAGCACCAATGTGCTCTCTGGAAAATGCAGGAGTTTCTTAGTGTGGCCCTGGGAAAACTCTCAGAAAGGAGTTGGTAGATAGGAAAACCAAAAGCTGCCACGTTACTGAGCCACACTGACATACCCACTGTGGTGGTTTGAATAAGGATGGCCCCCATAGACTTCTGTATTTGAATGCTTGGTCCATAGAGAGTGGCAGTATTAGGAGGTATGGCCTTGTTGGCGGAAGTGTGTCACTGTGGGAGTGGGCTTCGAGGTCTTGGCATATGCACAAGCTATGCCCAGTGTGACACACAAGTCTACTTCTACTTTTTCTTTCTTTCTTCCTTTTTTTTTTTTTTTTTTTTTTTTTTCGGAGCCTGGGACCGAACCCAGGGCCTTGTGCTTGCTAGGCAAGCGCTCTACCACTGAGCTAAATCCCCAACCCAAGTCTACTTCTACTACCTGCGCGTCAACATGCAGAACTCTGGGCTCCATCTCCAGCACCATGCCAGGCTGCATGCTGCCATGCTTCCTGCCACGACAATGGACTAAACCTCTAAAACTGTAAGCCAGCTTCAATTGTTTTTCTTTATAAGCGTTGCCATGGTCATGATGTCTCTTCGCAGCAATAAAACCCAAGCTAAGACACCCGCCTAGCATTGAGAAATTGCATTAATTGTAAGGTAAAATGATGTGAATGGATGCCAACTGAAATAAATTACATATCGCAAAGCAACTTGATGAATAGGCCAGTCCGTACCCAATTCCTAGATCATTCCCTACAGTGCTAGAGGGGGGATGAATAAGGAAGAGGTGCTAATTTTCCTTGTAGACAAGTGGCTACCAGTTGCTTTCGGAAACTGAAAGAGTCAGACTAGGGAATAAGGAAAACAGGACAGAGCTATTTAAGTGGCGTGCTCGAGCAGTAGATTCCTGCTTGAAAATATAAGAAGGAGCCAGGAATTCTGGGCAGTCGCAGTAAAAGGGGAAGACTCGATGTAGTACAAATATCAAAAGCACTAGAATTTTATAGCTGGTGAAGAGATCTGCAGGTGTCACAAAATCATCAGTAATTCCAGAGTACAGAAGAATTGATTGCAACTATGAGGAGAAGTGAATGGAATAGAAGCTGTGCTTAAATACGGTTCAGTCCTTGACATGCAAACTGCCAATAGAAATATAGGTGTTTAAATCTACAAGTAGGGTGGTGATAGAAATCAAAATTTTGAGGGGCACATGAACCAACTTCTATGCTCTTTACACACACACACACACACACACACACACACACACACACACAGAGAGAGAGAGAGAGAGAGAGAGAGAGAGAGAGAGAGAGAGAGAGAGATTGTATTGATGATTTCTCTCATTCCTGTCATAGATACCCGACTTATGGCAGGTAAGGTTAATCTTTGCTAGCTCGCTCCCCGGCACTGCTCCGATGTCAGTTCTCTTTTTTACTAATGTGTTCTTTCACCAAGTGCAGTTCATACTCTACTCATTCCTGTCAAGTCCCACTTGTCCCAAACCTTCTAACGCCCCGGTATCTTCCAGACAGCTTTCGCAGACACACACAATACTTCCGTTGGGCTGCCCTGTCAGCCTAAGCGCGCCTCTTCAGTAGAGCATGGTGACTACTCAGGATTCTAGCCTCAAATTTCTTTGGATCCCAGGAGAAGACAACTTTACATCCCCAGCATCTCTTACATTGTTCCAAAAGTAGACTTAATAAGCGCTTAGTCAAATGCTTCCTGAATCTCTCCATGAGCAGCCTTTGCTTCTCTGAAGCTGAAACAAACCTCCATAGAAGTTAATGGTGGATATTAATTACCATTAAACTCTTCCTAAAGTCTATGTTTTTCATACTGCCATAGAGCTAGGACTTCCAGTTTCTTCTCCAAGCCTGGGAGTGTGTGACCTTGAACAACGCTGGGTCTTCACCTTCTCACCTCTGGGGACAATTTTAAGGATGCTCTGTATTTCCTGTTACTTAAAATGGAATCCAAGCCACTCATCTTGTTTGTGTGACAAAATGACAAACAAACAAACAGAAACAACTAAAAAGGAAGGTTGGTTTTAGCTCATGGTTTAAGCATGGTGCCTTAGTTAGGGTTTCATGGCTGTGAAGAGTCACCATGACCAAGGAAACTCTTACAAAGGACAACATTTAACTGGGGCTGGCTTACAGGTTCAGAGGTTTTGTCCATTATCATCCTGGCAGAAAGTGTGGCAGTGTGCAGGAGACTTGGTGCGGTAAGAGCTGAGGGTTCTGCATCTTGTTCTGCAGGCATCAGAAGGGAATTGACCTCTGCCCGCAGCCTGGAGGGCAGTATGGTCCACACTGGGCAGAGGCTGACTAGAGGAGGAAACTTTCTTCTTTGGGCAGCCAGGAGGAGGGTCTGGATCACACTGGCCAGACTTAAATATATATATATCCTCAAAGCCCCACCTCCACAGTGAGACACTTCCTCTAATGAGGCTACACTTCCTCCAATAAGGCCACACCTCCTAGTAGTGTCATTGTCATATATACTGAAATCACCACAGGATGCGGCCATTACGGCATGGTAGGTATGGTGGAAGGCATGTGAGGTGGCTGATCACATCACATCCACAGTCAGGAAGCAGACAGTGCCTAGACAGTGGGGCTTTTTTTTTTTTTTTTTTTTTTTTTTTATTAACTTGAGTATTTCTTATATACATTTCAAGTGTTATTCCCTTTCCCGGTTTCCGGGCAAAATCCCCCTCCCCCCTCCCCTTCCTTATGGGTGTTCCCCTCCCAACCCTCCCCCCATTGCCGCCCTCCCCCCATAGTCTAGTTCACTGGGGGTTCAGTCTTAGCAGGACCCAGGGCTTCCCCTTCCACTGGTGCTCTTACTAGGATATTCATTGCTACCTATGGGGTCAGAGTCCAGGGTCAGTCCATATATAGTCTTTAGGTAGTGGCTTAGTCCCTGGAAGCTCTGGTTGCTTGACATTGTTGTACTTTTGGGGTCACGAGCCCCTTCAAGCTCTTCCAGTTCTTTCTCTGATTCCTTCAACGGGGGACCTATTCTCAGCTCAGTGGTTTGCTGCTGGCATTCGCCTCTGTATTTGCTGTATTCTGGCTGTGTCTCTCAGGAGCGATCTACATCCGGCTCCTGTCGGTCTGCACTTCTTTGCTTCATCCATCTTGTCCAATTGGGTGGCTGTATATGTATGGGCCACCTGTGGGGCAGGCTCTGAATGGGTGTTCCTTCAGTCTCTGTTTTAATCTTTGCCTCTCCCTTCCCAGCCAAGGGTATTCTTTTTCCTCATTTAAAGAAGGAGTGAAGCATTCACATTTTGATCATCCGTCTTGAGTTTCGTTTGTTCTAGGGATCTAGGACAGTGGGGCTTTAAAAGCTCAAGACCCACCCTCAAGAATCCATTTCCCCCAGTGAGGCTCAGCCTCTTAAGGCCCACAGCTTTCTCAAACAGCGTCAGCATCTGAGAAGCAAGCCTAAGACAGGACATTCTACATTCAAACCACAGCCGCCTGGAACCCAGGACTCACTCCGTAAGTGCATGCTCGAAATAGGATCTGAATGTGAAAAGAAGCTAAATTATCTTGGAGATTCTTCCAGAGAAAAAAAACCAAAAACTCAAAAGCCAACAACTCCACTTCCCCCTAGATCATCCAACCATGATGCTGATTATTTTCAAATCTACGGGACACATCTTGCATAAACTCACAAGGCTGCCTGGAGGTTTCCTAGCAATGTGTTACCATGACACTTCCTAATCCTCACGAGATTGGCACAGCACACAGGAGCACGTAGAATGCTGAGCTCTGAACCGGAGACCAGATTAACATTTACTTGATTTCCTCTGAATGGTCCCAGAGGTGACTCCCTGCCCTCTTCTACCTGCATGGCTGGTCCTTGAGAATCTCTGTGTGTGTGTATGTGTGGGTGTGTGTGTGTGTGTGTGTGTGTGTGTGTGTGTGTGTGAGAGAGAGAGAGAGAGAGAGAGAGAGAGAGAGAGAGAGAGAGAGAGAGAGAGAGAAAGCCTTATGTCTCTTAACAAAATAATCCTCTGTGGTTTTATTTTCAGTTATGCCCAATGCCAACATTAAGTATCTTTCTGCATTGCCCATAGCTGAGAGGGAGAGGTTGCTTCAGTTTGGAGGTATCATTTTAAGATAATCGACTTAGTCATTCACGGGTCAGATCCCGGAGCCTGACAGCCTCGGGCAGTTCCTCTTACTCTGTTTACCGTAGCTGGGCGGAGCCTGTAGGAACTTATGCTATATACAGTGACTTGATTCCATCAACGATGCAGAAATGGGTTTGCTTTCTCTGATGATTAAAGAATTTAATGACAGCCGCAAACAGAAATTCCAGGACAAAGAACAGAACTCAAGCAGAAGTTTAAGGACAGTGTATTAGAGTTCAAAAGGAAAAACCCAGGGCAGGGAAGCTGTAGTCTCCCAGCAGCCCAGAAGAGAGGAGAATGGAGAAAAACAGAAGAGGCCATCGGCCCTGCCACAGGTGACCTCACAGTGCGGAGGGAAGTTCCGGGGAAAGGAGTAAAGGAGTCTGAAGGTTTGGTTAGGAACTTTAAAACGTACTTAGGCCCTGGCCAGCGTCTGAATGAAAAGGAAAAGAAGAAAAGAACTAGATCCCGGCCCCCCTGGCTAATCCTCACAGCAGCGCCTAGATACTGCACCAAAGGGTCAGAACTATGAGAAAGGAAAGCACATTATCCATTCTTTGCGATTTCTTTGCCAGGAAAACGAGAGAAAGAGCACGAAGAACAGGCAGAGGAGGAAGAGGGAAGATGGGAGGAAGGAGAGGCTATACATTTAGATATATACAAGGAGTTACAGTGGCACCCTGGATTCCATTAGCACTTAACTGACCGGGATGCCAATAGCGCTGTAGAGGAGCCTGTATTCGCAGCGCACGCATTTTTAGTTCACACATCTGCATCGTCGAAGCCTGCTTGTGCTGAGCGGTTCGGGTCAGGTTCTCCCGTTCACTGCTGCGTACCCGAAGCTGACTGGGCCCACTGGCTTCAAGTATTCTGCCGTCTCTGCCTCCCGTCTTTCAATAAAAGCCCTGGGATTCCAGGCAAGTGTTACTACATCCCGCCTTGCACGGGATCTGGGACTCGAACTCCATCCCTTACTCTGTGTGACTCTCAGGACTGTCGCTGCCTCACTGCGCCTGCCTGCTCCTCTGCCCCTTCTACCTGTTCCCCCTCGCGATCCCGCTGCCTCATTCTCCTCTCCCTTGCTCCCAGTAGCCAAAATTACGGGAATCCCTTAGTTCAGATGTCCAAGCTGTAATGCAGGAGTTGCATTTGTGCTGAAAAAAAAAAAAAAAACAAAGGGAATATCATTTTTGTTTAAGTAGGGCCATCTCCCTGGACTACCCACCCCTCAGCAGACCGCGGAGGGCCTCCCCCATCTTGGGAACCGTCGGCAGGCTGATAGCATTTTGGAACTGCAAATGCATTTCCACTTGTTGATGGATGTGTATTCTTTATAAATAACACAAGGCGTAATTCCAACCTTTTGTTACACTCATGCCTGGGATTCTCGGACGTACACAGGATTTAGGTTATTTGTCAGGTTCTGTGAGTCCATTTTTCTCTCACTGGAGTCTAATATGTACAAGGACAGCTCCAACTGAAGGCCGGTCCACCGTATTGTGTCCTTTGCTCTGATATGATTGGGCCATCTTTGGACCAGTCCCTCTAGTGGGAAAAAGGCTCTGGGCAGATGGACTCGGCATTAAGTAACCCGAGTCAATGTACCACTAAGTAACTCCCAGTTAATTAAGAGGTATCATATAGCACCATGCAACAAACTCACCATTTCAGCGATGTGTACTGAAGTCTCCCAAAAGAAGCAATACTTACATTAACGGTCTAAAAGGCTGACTAGAATCTCAGTGATTGTGGAAAGTTGGAACATCTCACGGCCAGAGCCCAATCATTTGTCTTCAACTAACTTCACTTGTCAAATAGCACTTGCTGCCTACCTCTGTTTGTGACTTCACATCTTGGTTTGTACCAGGGAAACCCTTCTGGAATGTATAATAGACACCTAGCTCCCCACACATGTCCCCAAACAGCCTGCAAGGCCTAAATTAGAGGCTTGCCCATCGCTGTAGCTGGAGTTCCCACCAATGTATTTGAAAGGTGTTTTGGCTTATGACTTTCTTTTATTCTGTTGTTATCAAAGGATTTATCCTGTTGCTATGCAACTTCATGTAACTTACCTGGCCATTCGGATTTGCCCTCAGAATAAAAACTGTCTCTTAGTCCTTTTGAGGTGGGAGCTGTGTTTTCATGTATCAACAGCAGTGGGCGTGAAATGTGTATTTTCTGTGTCTGCAGGCTGGGTTAGCTGTTCTGGGCTGGGTCATTCTGTGTGTTTCTCATGGTTACTCTTCCATGAAGAGGGCAAGAGAGGGACAACATTCAAATTGTCAGTAACAGCGCCATGAAAAGCAGGAGACTGTTGCAGAAATGAAACATGATTATTTCTTGTCAATTGAAGTGTAAAAGGCACAAAATGAAACTTGTCTTGTTCTGCCCGATTTAAAACAGTTCCCCAGAATTAAAGGATTTATTCGAAATTATTGTCCTCCTTGGCAGCCCCCTCCCACTTCTGTATTTAATAAGAGCCTGAAATCGGAAAGGACTCCCAGGTTACCTACCATGGTAACTGATCACACAGCCAACAGCATGCCCATTGCTCTTCTAAATGCGTGGGCTGAGATGGAAATCACAAATGGCCTCATTTCTGTTGACCCTGCTGGCTTTGCTCTGTGCCAACAAGCAACATCCAAGTTTCCAAATCCAGATCTCAAACGGTCGACTGAAAAACCAGATTAGGCCATTTCCCAAGGATGTTTTGAAGCATTTATTTACTTAAGAGACTATAAAATTAGAAATGTGGTTAGGGTCAAATTAATGCTCTGGTGTGATCTTTGCATTTACCTCACAGGCCGAGCTGGGCTAGGACATTTCTGCACCAACTGGCAACATCCTTAAAAACAGTCATCAAGACTTTTACAACGGAGAAAGAGCTCTGTTCCTCCTGGGGTTCTGGAGGCATGGTTACGAACACATTTACTTTAGAATCCAATGACACTGTATGTGTACATGTTTGTACATATGTCCCTGTATGTGTATGTATGCACATTGTATATTTTATGCATGTGTATATATATGTGCATGCATGAATGTGCATGTACATTTGTGTATGTATGTGTATGTGAATATATGTCTATGCACATGTATGTATATATATGTGTATGTGTGTATATATCTATGTATGTACATATGTACATGTGTATATATGTATATGTCTGGCCACACTTACCATATGTGCTCACTATGAAGAGACAAATGTCTACTCTGTACAAGGTAGTTAGCCTAAATAACTATATTCGTAAATAGTTATATTTTATAGTTTTTCCATCTACTCTATTTTCTTTTCATATCTCATTTTCTTGCTTGTATATAATTGAGTGATCTATATATTGTGTTTGTTAAATATTATGCACCTTAATTTCCAGTTACTAATCTAAAGCCACATCATATTCATAAGCCTGCATGGGAATAAATTCCAAATATATATACATATATATTCTTTTCACCTATACATTAATCTGTCTACCTATCTATCATCTACCTATCTTATTTATCTCCCATCTATTGATCTATGTATCTCTATATTTTTATTCTATCATATTATCTCATAAGGAGACAAATGCACTGACCTGGTTTTACCCCCCGCCCTGCCCCATCTACCTCATGGCATACTTTGGACAGCAGACCTTCCTACAGCATCTGAGTCGTTGCCGGCTCCTTGATCCTCGCAGCACCTTTCAGATTTCATTTCCCTTTTTTGTTTTTAATGGCCCCCGTTTGGACAGCAAATATGAGCAGCTGTTTATCTAAGAACACTTTCATTGCACTCTCACACTTAAAAGACATTTTAATTAGCTAAAAAAAAACTAGTGCTTCTCTGTATGATTAAGTGCCCGTGGAATCCAATATGGCTGTTAGGACATCTGGTTTCTTACTGATTGTTGGTCCCTTGTGGAGTTTCGAGGTATTTAGACTCTCTTTTTTTACTTCATATTATTCAATTTCACCACCACACTTTGCTTTTCCTATCACCCCCTTCTCTTTCTTTGCTTTGCTTTTTGGTGATGGAGATAGAGCCCAGGACTTTATGCATGTGAGTGAGGCAAGTTCTCTACACTGGCTTATGTAGCTTTTTTTTTCTTTTGAGACAGGACCTCATGTAGCCTAGGATGGCTTCAAACTCATTATAACCTTTAAATTCCTAATTCCCCCTGCTTCGACTTCCCAAGTAGGATTGCAGGCATGTAGCACTATGCATGGCTCTCTTTTCATTTTAAGACAGGGTGCAAGGGTGATGTCTCCTCCCCTCTTACCGCCTGTGGTAGTTTGGAGAGCTATCCCTGCCCCTCACTGGCTGTAGCACTCTGGAAAGTAGGCCCTGCACCATGCCGGAGCAACACAGTGGAGCTGTCCCTGAGGGTGAAAGTGGGGCTCTCCAAGTTGTGAGAGCAGGAGAGCTGGCCCAGCCCCTTGAAGCTGTGGCACTTGGGAGAGTGGGCTTTGTGCCTTGAATGGAGCTGACTCTCAAGGCATGGGTGTGTAGGTGAGCTGGCCCCAAGGTACGAGGGCAGGAGAACTGACTCAGCCTCCTGCATTGGGTGGCCTAGCTGGAACAGTGCTGGAGAGCTCACCCTGATCATGCTGATAAGGGAGAGCTGATGTGCTGAGCAGCTTGGCTACCACCCAGGCCCAGACCCAGGGCTCTGCGTTGGCTCACTCCAGATCTTTATCATCTGTGGATGGTTGGGATGCATGAGAGGACCAGTCCTGCTGCTCCACGGCTGCAGGACCTTCATGACGCAGGGCAACAAGATAACTGCGAGGAGTCCCGATGAGGATCCAATATTGATGTTGTCAGAGAAGCTAGAAACCTAGAACCAGACCAATGACTCGTTGTAATGAACATTCGTGAGTGAAGATGTGTGGACAGGAGGACACATCGTGACATAAAACAACTTCCATGATGAGATGTTTTTCTATGCTTTGTTTTTTTTTTGAGTGTGTGTGTGAGTGTGTGTGTGTGTTATTTTGGAGGGGAGGTTGGAAGAGTGAAGGGTGGATATGAGGGGACAGGAAGATGAGCAGGACTGGGGTGCATGATGTGAAACTCACAAAAAAAATCAGTAAAAAGTTAATATATATGTATTTAATGTTACATAGTCCTATATTTTCTCTTCCAATTAAGCCAAATCTAAATCTTCTTTTAGATGACTCAGATGCCCTGAGAAGGATTTAATAATAGCTCTTAATGATTCGTTTGAATATCTTATTCTGAAGTCACTCTCCTTTGAAGAGTGTCGGTGTGAAACTTTGGCTCCCAGGAAGTATGGGTGAAGATCTGTGCAGAGACTGTTTGCAGAGACGGTTCTAATCGTACTTAATAACTGCGTTTCTCTATGCCCTGCCAAAGCACTTGGGTGTTACAAAACCACTTTAGAATACAGCCATACGCAGATGAATAGCTAAAGACTTTAATTAAGCTTCTTAAAATAAAGTACTGTTTCATTCCTTCTCCTGAACTCAGTGTCTACCAATCTTATAAACTAGTTCTTAGACTAATTGCTTGGGTAGATCTCAGAGATTAGAGTTTGCAGAAATGTCTTGTTGCATAGAAAACTCCAAGAGTCTAAATGCATTTGGCATCCATGACTGTATGATGCCAAACCCCTTTGTCCATGATAGAACCGAGAGTGTTCTCAACCTGCCTATCTAGCCTGGTTGTGTGACCTCAGAAAAGCTGCTTTTCTTTGTGTGCCTTACTTTCCTCCTGTGTTCAACAAGTGTGCTTGAAGAGATCTCTTGAGCTCTTTCTTGCGGTGGAAACATCCTTCTATAAGTACAGAAAACTTTCCCTACTCTTAATAACATAAATGACTTTTATGAATTTATAGCTAATGTCATTTTATTGATGTCAATTAATATTGTTTCCCAAATTTCAAGCACAGAGGAAAGATAAAGCTGAGGACTGTCTATATACTGTCTATATACTATCTACATACTGTCTTTAGACTGTTTATATATTGTCTACATACTGTCTATATACTGTCTTTAGACTGTTTATACCATCTATATACTGTCTATATACTGTCTTTAGATTGCTTATATACTGTCTGTATACTGTCTATATACTGTCTGTAAACTGTCTATATACTGTTTATATACTGTTTATATACTGTCTTTAGATTGCTTATATACTGTCTACATACTGTCTGCATACTGTTTACATACTGTCTGTATACTGTTCATATAGTTTATTACTGTCTATATACTGTCTGTATACTGTTTATATAGTTTATATACTGTCTGTATACTGTCTATATACTGTCTGTATACTGTCTATATACTGTCTGTATACTGTCTATATACTGTCTGTATACTGTCTATATACTGTCTGTATACTGTTTATATCATTTATATACTGTCTATGTACTGTTTATATACTCTTTATATACCCCCTCCTGGGTTGTTCTACTGGTTCATTCCTGTGTCCTGCTACCTGTTACATCTACCCCTCCATTCCCACACTCCTCCTTCAAAGTAAGTCACATATACTAGTATCAGTCACCTCTAATCATTTTAGCATGGAGGAGCAGAAGTTCAACAATGGCTTATGACTTCATTTGTTTTTAAAATAAAGCTATTTATGGAGAAACACACTAATCTGAAGTGAGAACTGCACACACGAGTACAAGATAAACCCCAATCAAGATAATGAGTGTTGCGATCACCCCAGAAAGTTCCCTCATGCTCCTCTCTAGTCAACCCATCCTTCTCCTGCCATGCCCCATTGCTAAAGATGACTTGGGGTCCTCCAAAACCTCTCAAAATATAAAAATATAAGTTCCCTTCATGACTGGCTTCCACTCAGCATGCTTCTGGTTCTTGGCATTAAGGAGTCTAGGACTGAATGTGTCTCTGTCATCTCGGGATCAGAAATAAATTTACAGTCTCTCACTCCTTCCCTCCCTCCCTCTCTACCTCCTTCCCTCCCTCCATCTCTTACTCCTTCCCTCCCTCCCTCTCTACCTCCTTTCCTTCCACCTTCCCTTTCTCCCTCCCTCTTCAGTACATAGGCACGTATTAGGCAAGCACACCACTACTGACATACATCCCCCAGCCCCAAATTTCATTTTTAGGATGGCCATGGTATGGAACTGGTGGGAGTCCTTACTTCCTGAAGCTTCATTTCCAATGATGCCTACCACAGAGATGCTCAGATAGGGTGGCATTTCACAGATCTCCACGGCTAGAGTTCACTCTGTTTCACAGGTAAGAAAGCCAGAATCTGGAGAGCTCAGGTGACCATTAAATGGTATCCAGTAAGAACACAGGTCTACTTAACATTGTTTTGTTAATCCTGTGCTCTCTTCTGCCTTCCCTTGATTTGAACAGTGTGGTTAGTACACTATACATATGTGCATATGCACATATACATGTATACCAGAAACATGTATAGGATTGGCCTGGAGAGTGTGTCAGTGGTTAAGAGAGAGTACTGTCCTTGAAGAGGAACCAAGTTCAATTCCCAGCATCCTCACTGGGTGTCTCACAACTCCCTGTAACTGTGGATCCAGGGAGATTTAATGCCTCTAGCCCGCAAGGACATCAGTATCTTGGTATACATACATACCTACACACAGACCCACCCAATCATTCATATATATATATATATATGTATATATGTATATAAATTTTTAAAAAATCTTTAGATGTGTAGTATGCATATACATATATATGTTCACTATTATTATAACTAATTTATAATAATAATAATAATTATTATTATTATTATTAGTAGTAGTAGTTGTATTACTGTACAGCTATGAAGTCCTTTACAATGGGGGGGCTCTCAACTTATGGCCACCTTCCCCACAGAAGCTAAAAGTGCTATGCAGAGATGACTTTTTTCCAGATTCCCTTGCACCAATGTGATCAAGGCTCTCCCACTCTGATAGACCCAGGCAGGTTTAATCCCAGAAGAGTAGTTGCCCGCATAGCGCATGGAGCATCACCAGTTTCCTCACTAGACTTAGTAATGAGCTGCCAGTTAGCGTCTTCTTCACAGCTAGTATCACTTCTGTAAGCTCATCAGTATCGATTTCACAGCCAGAGTCTTCTCTGGCTTCTGAACCAACCCCTTGACGCGTATAACTAATACTATTTATTTTTTCTACTCTTTTTTTTTTTTAATTTTTTTTTTTTTATTAACTTGAGTATTTCTTATATACATTTCGAGTGTTATTCCCTTTCCCGGTTTCCGGGCAAACATCCCCCTCCCCCCTCCCCTTCCTTATGGGTGTTCCCCTCCCAACCCTCCCCCCATTGCCGCCCTCCCCCCATAGACTAGTTCACTGTGGGTTCAGTCTTAGCAGGACCCAGGGCTTCCCCTTCCACTGGTGCTCTTACTAGGGTATTCATTGCTACCTATGAGGTCAGAGTCCAGGGTCAGTCCATGTATAGTCTTTAGGTAGTGGCTTAGTCCCTGGAAGCTCTGGTTGCTTGGCATTGTTGTACTTTTGGGGTCTCGAGCCCCTTCAAGCTCTTCCAGTTCTTTCTCTGATTCCTTCAATAGGGGACCTATTCTCAGTTCAGTGGTTTGCTGCTGGCATTCGCCTCTATATTTGCTGTATTCTGGCTGTGTCTCTCAGGAGCGATCTACATCCGGCTCCTGTCGGTCTGCACTTCTTTGCTTCATCCATCTTGTCTAATTGGGTGGCTGTATATGTATGGGCCACATGTGGGGCAGGCTCTGAATGGGTGTTCCTTCAGTCTCTGTTTTAATCTTTGCCTCTCCCTTCCCTGCCAAGGGTATTCTTTTTCCTCATTTAAAGAAGGAGTGAAGCATTCACATTTTGATCATCCGTCTTGAGTTTCGTTTGTTCTAGGGATCTAGGGTAATTCAAGCATTTGGGCTAATAGCCACTTATCAATGAGTGCATACCATGTATGTCTTTCTGTGATTGGGTTAGCTCACTCAGGATGATATTTTCCAGTTCCAACCATTTGCCTACGAATTTCATAAACTCGTTGTTTTTGATAGCTGAGTAATATTCCATTGTGTAGATGTACCACATTTTCTGTATCCATTCCTCTGTTGAAGGGCATCTGGGTTCTTTCCAGCTTCTGGCTATTATAAATAAGGCTGCGATGAACATAGTGGAGCACGTGTCTCTTTTATATGTTGAGGCATCTTTTGGGTATATGCCCAAAAGAGGTATAGCTGGATCACCAGGCAGTTCAATGTCCAATTTTCTGAGGAACCTCCAGACTGATTTCCAGAATGGTTTTACCAGTCTGCAATCCCACCAACAATGGAGGAGTGTTCCTCTTTCTCCACATCCTCGCCAGCATCTGCTGTCACCTGAGTTTTTGATCTTAGCCAATCGCACTGGTGTGAGGTGAAATCTCAGGGTTGTTTTGATTTGCATTTCCCTTATGACTAAAGATGTTGAACATTTCTTTAGGTGTTTCTCAGCCATTCGGCATTCCTCAGCTGTGAATTCTTTGTTTAGCTCTGAACCCCATTTTTTAATAGGGTTATTTGTTTCCCTGCGGTCTAACTTCTTGAGTTCTTTGTATATTTTGGAAATAAGGCCTCTATCTGTTGTAGGATTGGTAAAGATCTTTTCCCAATCTGTTGGTTGCCGTTTTGTCCTAACCACAGTGTCCTTTGCCTTACAGAAGCTTTGCAGTTTTATGAGATCCCATTTGTCGATTCTTGATCTTAGAGCATAAGCCATTGGTGTTTTGTTCAGGAAATTTTTTCCAGTGCCCATGTGTTCCAGATGCTTCCCTAGTTTTTCTTCTATTAGTTTGAGTGTGTCTGGTTTGATGTGGAGGTCCTTGATCCACTTGGACTTAAGCTTTGTACAGGGTGATAAGGATGGATCGATCTGCATTCTTCTACATGTTGCCCTCCAGTTGAACCAGCACCATTTGCTGAAAATACTATCTTTTTTCCATTGGATGGTTTTGGCTCCTTTGTCAAAAATCAAGTGACCATAGGTGTGTGGGTTCATTTCTGGGTCTTCAATTCTATTCCATTGGTCTATCTGTCTGTCTCTGTACCAATACCATGCAGTTTTTATCACTATTGCTCTGTAATACTGCTTGAGTTCAGGGATAGTGATTCCCCCTGAAGTCCTTTTATTGTTGAGGATAGCTTTAGCTATCCTGGGTTTTTTGTTATTCCAGATGAATTTGCAAATTGTTCTGTCTAACTCTTTGAAGAATTGGATTGGTATTTTGATGGGGATTGCATTGACTCTGTAGATTGCTTTTGGTAAAATGGCCATTTTTACTATATTAATCCTGCCAATCCATGAGCATGGGAGATCTTTCCATCTTCTGAGGTCTTCTTCAATTTCTTTCCTCAGTGTCTTGAAGTTCTTATTATACAGATCTTTTACTTGCTTGGTTAAAGTCACACCGAGGTACTTTATATTATTTGGGTCTATTATGAAGGGTGTCGTTTCCCTAATTTCTTTCTCGGCTTGTTTCTCTTTTGTATAGAGGAAGGCAACTGATTTATTTGAGTTAATTTTATACCCAGCCACTTTGCTGAAGTTGTTTATCAGCTTTAGTAGTTCTCTGGTGGAACTTTTGGGATCACTTAAATATACTATCATGTCATCTGCAAATAGTGATATTTTGACCTCTTCTTTTCCGATCTGTATCCCTTTGATCTCCTTTTGTTGTCTGATTGCTCTGGCTAGAACTTCAAGAACTATATTGAATAAGTAGGGAGAGAGTGGGCAGCCTTGTCTAGTCCCTGATTTTAGTGGGATTGCTTCAAGTTTCTCTCCATTTAGTTTAATGTTAGCAACTGGTTTGCTGTATATGGCTTTTACTATGTTTAGGTATGGGCCTTGAATTCCTATTCTTTCCAGGACTTTTATCATGAAGGGGTGTTGAATTTTGTCAAATGCTTTCTCAGCATCTAATGAAATGATCATGTGGTTCTGTTCTTTCAGTTTGTTTATATAATGGATCACGTTGATGGTTTTCCGTATATTAAACCATCCCTGCATGCCTGGGATGAAGCCTACTTGATCATGGTGGATGATTGTTTTGATGTGCTCTTGAATTCGGTTTGCCAGAATTTTATTGAGTATTTTTGCGTCGATATTCATAAGGGAAATTGGTCTGAAGTTCTCTTTCTTTGTTGTGTCTTTGTGTGGTTTAGGTATAAGAGTAATTGTGGCTTCGTAGAAGGAATTCGGTAGGGCTCCATCTGTTTCAATTTTGTGGAATAGTTTGGATAATATTGGTATGAGGTCTTCTATGAAGGTTTGATAGAATTCTGCACTAAACCCGTCTGGACCTGGGCTCTTTTTGGTTGGGAGACCTTTAATGACTGCTTCTATTTCCTTAGGAGTTATGGGGTTGTTTAACTGGTTTATCTGTTCCTGATTTAACTTCGATACCTGGTATCTGTCTAGGAAATTGTCCATTTCCTGAAGATTTTCAAATTTTGTTGAATATAGGTTTTTATAGTAAGATCTGATGATTTTTTGAATTTCCTCCGAATCTGTAGTTATGTCTCCCTTTTCATTTCTGATTTTGTTAATTTGGACACACTCTCTGTGTCCTCTCGTTAGTCTGGCTAAGGGTTTATCTATCTTGTTGATTTTCTCAAAGAACCAACTTTTGGTTCTGTTGATTCTTTCTATGGTCCTTTTTGTTTCTACTTGGTTGATTTCAGCTCTGAGTTTGATTATTTCCTGCCTTCTACTCCTCCTGGGTGTATTTGCTTCTTTTTGTTCTAGAGCTTTTAGGTGTGCTGTCAAGCTGCTGACATATGCTCTTTCCTGTTTCTTTCTGCAGGCACTCAGCGCTATGAGTTTTCCTCTTAGCACAGCTTTCATTGTGTCCCATAAGTTTGAGTATGTTGTATCTTCATTTTCATTAAATTCTAAAAAGTTTTTAATTTCTTTCTTTATTTCTTCCTTGACCAGGTTATCATTGAGTAGAGCATTGTTCAATTTCCACGTATATGTGGGCATTCTTCCCTTATTGTTATTGAAGACCAGTTTTAGGCCGTGGTGGTCTGATAGCACGCATGGGATTATTTCTATCTTTCTGTACCTGTTGAGGCCCGTTTTTTGACCAATTATATGGTCAATTTTGGAGAAAGTACCATGAGGAGCTGAGAAGAAGGTATATCCTTTTGCTTTAGGATAGAATGTTCTATAAATATCCGTTAAGTCCATTTGGCTCATGACTTCTCTTAGTCTGTCTACATCACTGTTTAATTTCTGTTTCCATGATCTGTCCATTGATGAGAGTGGGGTGTTGAAATCTCCCACTATTATTGTGTGAGGTGCAATGTGTGTTTTGAGCTTTAGTAAGGTTTCTTTTACATATGTAGGTGCCCTTGTATTTGGGGCATAGATATTTAGGATTGAGAGTTCATCTTGGTTGATTTTTCCTTTGATGAATATGAAGTGTCCTTCCTTATCTTTTTTGATGACTTTTAGTTGGAAATTGATTTTATTTGATATTAGAATGGCTACTCCAGCTTGCTTCTTCTGACCATTTGCTTGGAAAGTTGTTTTCCAGCCTTTCACTCTGAGGTAGTGTCTGTCTTTGTCTCTGAGGTGTGTTTCCTGTAGGCAGCAGAATGCAGGGTCCTCGTTGCGTATCCAGTTTGTTAATCTATGTCTTTTTATTGGGGAGTTGAGGCCATTGATATTGAGAGATATTAAGGAATAGTGATTATTGCTTCCCGTTATATTCATATTTGATGTGAGGTTATGTTTGTGTGCTTTCATTCTCTTTGTTTTGTTGCCAAGACGATTAGTTTCTTGCTTCTTCTAGGGTATAGCTTGCCTCCTTATGTTGGGCTTTACCATTTATTATCCTTTGTAGTGCTGGATTTGTAGAAAGATATTGTGTAAATTTGGTTTTGTCATGGAATATCTTGGTTTCTCCATCAATGTTAATTGAGAGTTTTGCTGGATACAGTAATCTGGGCTGGCATTTGTGTTCTCTTAGGGTCTGTATAACATCAGTCCAGGATCTTCTGGCCTTCATAGTTTCTGGCGAGAAGTCTGGTGTGATTCTGATAGGTCTCCCTTTATATGTTACTTGACCTTTTTCCCTTACTGCTTTTAATATTCTTTCTTTATTTTGTGCGTTTGGTGTTTTGACAATTATGTGACGGGAGGTGTTTCTTTTCTGGTCCAATCTATTTGGAGTTCTGTAGGCTTCCTGTATGTCTATGGGTATCTCTTTTTTTAGGTTAGGGAAGTTTTCTTCTATGATTTTGTTGAAGATATTTACTGGTCCTTTGAGCTGGGAGTCTTCACTCTCTTCTATACCTATTATCCTTAGGTTTGATCTTCTCATTGAGTCCTGGATTTCCTGTATGTTTTGGACCAGTAGCTTTTTCCGCTTTACATTATCTTTGACAGTTGAGTCAATGATTTCTATGGAATCTTCTGCTCCTGAGATTCTCTCTTCCATCTCTTGTATTCTGTTGGTGAAGCTTGTATCTACAGCTCCTTGTCTCTTCTTTTGGTTTTCTATATCCAGGGTTGTTTCCATGTGTTCTTTCTTGATTGTTTCTATTTCCATTTTTAATTCCTTCAACTGTTTGATTGTGTTTTCCTGGAATTCTTTCAGGGATTTTTGCGATTCCTCTCTGTAGGCTTTTACTTGTTTATTAATGTTTTCCTGTGCTTCCCTAAGTGTGTTCAGGTCTTTCCTGAAGTCCTCCAGCATCATGATCAAATATGATTTTGAAACTAGATCTTGCTTTTCTGGTGTGTTTGGATATTCCATGTTTGTTTTGGTGGGAGAATTGGGCTCCGATGATGGCATGTAGTCTTGGTTTCTGTTGCTTGGGTTCCTGCGCTTGCCTCTCGCCATCAGATTATCCCTAGTGTTACTTTGTTCTGCTATTTCTGACAGTGGCTAGACTGTCCTATAAGCCTGTGTGTCAGGAGTGCTGTATACCTGTTTTCCTCTCTTTCAGTCAGTTATGGGGACAGAGTGTTCTGCTTTCGGGCGTGTAGTTTTTCCTCTCTACAGGTCTTCAGCTGTTCCTGTGGGCCTGTGTCTTGAGTTCACCAAGCAGCTTTCTTGCAGCAGAAAATTTGGTCTTACCTGTGGTCCCGAGGCTCAGGTTTGCTCGTGGGGTGCTGTCCAGGGGCTCTCTGCAGCGGCAGCAACCAGGAAGACCTGTGCCGCCCCTTCCGGGAGCTTCAGTGCACCAGGGTTCCAGATGGTCTTTGGCTTTTTCCTCTGGCGTCCAAGATGTGTGTGCAGGGAGCAGTCTCTTCTGGTTTCCCAGGCCTGTCTGCCTCTCTGAAGGTTTAGCTCTCCCTCCCACGGGATTTGGGTGCAGAGAACTGTTTATCCGGTCTGTTTCCTTCAGGGTCCGGCGGTGTCTCCGGCAGGGGTCCTGCCGCTCCTGGGCCCTCCCCCACGGGAGCCCAGAGGCCTTATACAGTTTCCTCTTGGGCCAGGGATGTGGGCAGGGGTGAGCAGTGTTGGTGGTCTCTTCCGCTCTGCAGCCTCAGGAGTGCCTACCTGACCAGGCGGTTGGGTCTCTCTCTCACCGGGTCTGGGCTATTTTTTCTACTCTTATGAACACACTAAGAATTTCATGCTGGGAACTGTACTAAGTAGTTTACATTTGAGAATTCACTTAATCTTCATGATAACACCATGACTTAGGTCTCATATGCCCACCGTTCAGGTCAGAGAATTGCAGCCTGGTGAGCTAGAGAAATGGGCTCCAGAATAACTAGGGAGGCAGCAAGGACTGCATTTGAATTAGGCTGTCTGTCTGAATAGAGGTCTAAATGCTTTCTGAAATGTTTTGATTTATTTTTATTTTGTGTGCATAGGTGTTGTTTACATTTATATGTGTGTCATATATGTGCAGTGCCTGTGGAGACCAGGAGAGGGAGGCAGGCACTCTGGAATGAGTCAAAAATGGTTGTGAACCACCATGTGGGTGTTGGGAACCAAATCCGGGTTTTCTGGAAGAGGAGCTAGTGCACTAACCACTGAGAAATCTAGCCTTTACTATAACACCATGGCCACATATAAACACACACATGTATTTTTGTATACGTGAAGCAATATTTTATATGCCACATGTAGGACTCTTCACTATCTTTTATCTGCAGCTCCCCCCCCACATTTAACCCCCTTTGTCTCTTCTCTCTGATAAACCAAGTGTGTCAAACTTCTACTCACAGTCACTTCCATTTTTTCCCATAAGATGACCTTTGGAAATTTTACCAACTGTAATATGATGAGTTTTGTGGGAAAGTGTTGAGATTTATCCCAAGGAGATAAAGACGGAAATGTGGTTCAACTTTTGGGACTTACTGAGAGATTTATTTCTTTAAATCTGTGGCAAACTACCCTCTTGTGACTTTTCTAAGTGATTTTCCATCATGTGAAAGACACTCTTCAATATTGAAATCAAAAAACTCAAGTCCTTAATGAATTGTGGGTAAAGACACAAATACAAATCAAATTGTTCTGTTGAATACGACTGTGGAATTTTTTTTTTTTTTTGGTTCTTTTTTTCGGAGCTGGGGACCGAACCCAGGGCCTTGCGCTTCCTAAGCAATCGCTCTACCACTGAGCTAAATCCCCAACCCCGACTGTGGAATTTTTGGCAAAGTTGTTGACAGTTGCAGAAGCTAAGGCTAAAAACCATGACTATAATAATGTTTCATTACCACGACCAGATGAGGCCATTTTTCCCTTATTTTAGAACTCATGTTGGTATAATTTTAAAATATTACTTTCCTTTTTATTGGGGGATAACATTTGTTTGGTTTCCAAACTTTATTATATTACTGTGATTTGCACATAATTTTACATCTAGTACAATGATAGAAGCATTCATCATTTACAATCCTTTTTGTGACCCCAGTTACCTTTGTTTTCATTTCATGATTATTATGGATTCTTCTGCAGTGAGAGAAATAAATTTGTTTTGCAGAGTGTTATAAAACCATAGAAAAGACTCAAATATGGTTATTTATTTATTTATTTATTTATTTATTTATTTATATTTATTCACAATCCAGCCATTGCCCCCTTCTCAGTTCCCCCCTCCCACAGTTCCTCATCTCATTCCTCCTCCTCTTGGTCTCCGAGAGTCTTCTCCCCCACCACCAGGCCTCCCCATCCCTGGGGCCTCAAGTCTTTCCAGAATTAGGTGCATCTTCTTCCTCTGTTCCTGTATGCTGCCTGGTGGGTAACTTGGTGTTTGGGAGGTCCGGGTTCCGGGTTAGTTGAGACTGCTAGTCTTCCTCTTCTTCATCCTTCCCCTAATTAAAACATAGGTCCCTGATGTCAGTCCTATGGTTGAGGGTAAGTATCTGCATCTGTCTCAGTCAACTGCTGGAGAAGCCTCTCAGAGGACAGCCATGCTAGGCTCCTGTCTGTAACCACATCATAGCATCAGAAATAGTGTCAGGCCTTGGTGTCTCCCCATGAGGTGGATCCCGAGTTGGGCCGGACACTGGACCTCCTTTCTCTCAGTCTCTTTTCCATTTTTGTCACTACAACTCTTTTAGACAGGAACAATTCTGGATCAGACTTTGTGACTGTGGGATGGTAACATCATCCTTCCTCTTTTGGGTATATGTGCAAGAGTGGTATAGCTGGGAGTTCAGATAGATAGTTCTATTTCCAATTTTCTGAGGAACAGCCAAAGAGATTTCCAGAGTGGTTGTACCAGGTTGCAATAACACCAGCAATGGAGGAGTGTTTCTCTTTCTCCACATCCTTCCAGCATGTGCTGTCACCTGAGTTTTTGATCTTAGCCAGCCTGATTAGTGTAACATGGGCTCTCAGGGTTGTTTTGATTTGCATTTCCCTGATGACTAAGGACTTTTAACATTTCTTTAAGTGCTTCTTGGCCATTTGGGATTCTCTGTTGTGAATTCTCAGTTTAGCTCTATATCCCATTTTTTAATTGGGTTATTTGTTTTTTTGGAAGTTAGCTTATTGAGTTCTTTATATATTTTGGATATTAACAATTAGCCCTCTATTGGATGTGGGGTTAGTGAAGTTTTTTTCCCATTCTGTAGGTTGCCGATTTGTCCTACTGACTGTGTCCTTTGCCTTACAGAAGCTTTTCAGTTTCATGAGGTCCCATTTATCAATTCTTGATCTTAGAGCCCAAGCCACTGGAGTTCTGTCTAGGAAACCTCCACCCCAACCCCTGCCAATGAGTTTGAGACTCATTTTCCCACTTTCTATTCAATTCAGTGTATCCGGTTTTATGTGGAGGTCCTTGATTCACTTGGACTTGAGCTTTGTGCAAGGTGATAAATATGTATTTATTTTCATTTTTCTATATGTAGACCTCCAGCTACCCCAGCACTATTTATTGAAGATGGCTTCTTTTTTCCATTGTATATTTTTGGCTTCTTTGTCAGTGTTTTTACTATTGCTCTGTAGTACAGTTGAGGTGAGGGTTGGCGATTCCCCCCAGAAGTTCTTTTATTTTTAAGAATTTTTTCACTATCCTGGATTTTCTGTTTTTCTATAAGAAATTTAGAATTGTTCTTTCTGTGTATATGAAGAATTGGTTTAGAATCTTGAGGGGGGGTTGCATTGAATCTCTAGATTGCTTTTGGTAGCATGGCCATTTTTTTTTACTATGTTAATCCTACCAATCCATGAGCATGGAGGATCTTTCCATCTTCTGAGGTCTTCTTCAATTTCTTTTTTAAGGAATTTGAAGTTCTTGTCATACAGACCTTTCACTTGCTTGGTAAGGGTTACACCAAGATATTTTATACTATTTATAGTTATCATGAATGGTGTTGTTTCCCTAATTTCTTTCATAACCTGTTTATCATTTGTACAGAGGAAGGCTATTGATTTGTTCGAGTTAATTTTACCTCCAGCCACCTTGCTGAGGTTGTTTATCAGCTGTAGAAGTAGGCTTTTTGGGGTCACTTATGTAACTATCACATCATCTGCAAATAGTGATATCTTGACTTCTTTTTCAATTTGTATCCCTTTGATCTCCTCTTGTTGTCTTATTGGTTTGACTAGAACTTCAAGTACTAACACTGAATAAAGACAGAGGGAGTGGACAGCCTTTTCTTATCCCTGATTTTCGTGGGATTGCTTCAAAAGTATCTCTCCATTTAATTTGATGTTGACTGATGGTTTGCAGTATGTTGCTTTTATTATGTTTAGGTATGGGCCTTGAATTCCTGATCTCTCCAATACTTTTAACATGAAGGGGCATTGTAGTTTGTCAAATGCTTTTTCAACATCTAATGAGATGATCATGTGATTTTTTTCTTTGAGTTTGTTTATATAGTGGATTACGTTGATGGATTTCCGTATATTGAACAATCCCTGCATCCCTGGGATGAAGCCTACTTGATCATAATAGATGGTGATCATGATGGTTTTGAGGTGTTCTTGGATTTGGTTTGCAAGAATTTTATTGAATACTTTTGCATCGATATTCATAATGGAAATTGGTCTGAAGTTCTCTTTCTTTGTTGGGTCTTTGTGTGGTTTAGGTATCAGAGTAACTGTGGCTTCATAGAAGGAATTAAATGTTCCTTCTGTTTTCTTTGAATATCCGGTAGAATTCTGCACTAAAGCCATCTGTTCCCGAGCTTTTTTGGTTGGGATCTTTTTAATGACTTCTTCTATTTCCTTAGGGAATACAGGACTGTTTAGATAGTTTACCTGCTCCTGATTTAACTTTGGTACCTGGTATCTGTCTAGGAAGTCACCCATTTCATCCAGACTTTCCAGTTTTGTTGAGTATAGGTTTCGTAGTAAGATCTGATGATTTTTTTGAATTTCCTGTTTCTGTTGTTATGTCTCTCCTTTCATTTCTGATTTTGTTAATTTGGATACTGCCTCTGTGTCCTTTATTTAGTTTGGCCAAGGGTTTATCTATCTTATTGATTTTCTCAAAGAACCAACCAGCTTTTGGTTTTGTTGATTCTTTGTCTTGTTTCCTTTGTTTCTAATTGGTTGATTTCTGCCGAGTTTATTTCCTGCCATCTACTCTTTTTGGGTGTGTTTGCTTCTTGTTGTTCTAGGGATTTCTGGTGTGCTGTTAAGTTGCTAGTGTATGCTTTCTCCAGTTTCTTTATGAGGGCACTTAGTGCTATGAGTTTTCCTCTTAACACTGCTTTCATTGTGTCCCATAAATTTGGGTATGCTGTGTCTTCTTTTTCATTGAATTCTACAAACTCTTTAATTTCTGTCTTTATTTCTTCTCTGACCAAGTTATCATTGACTAGAGAGCTGTTCAGTTTCCACCTGTATGTGGGATTTCTGTTGTTTCTGTTGTTATTGAAATCTAACCTTAGTCCATGATTATCCGATAAGATGCTGGGATTATTTCAGTCTTCTTGTATCTGTAGAGACTGGTTTTGTGACTGATTATTTGGTCAGTTTTGGAGAAGGTACCATGAGGTGCTGAGAAGAAGGTATATTCTTTCATTTTGGAGTGAAATGACCTGTATATGCCTCTTAAATCCATTTGGTTTATAGCTTCTATTAGTTTCACTGTTTAGTTTCTGTTTCAGTGAACTGTCCATTGATGAGAGTGGGGTATTAATGTCTCCCATTATTATTGTGTGGGGTTCAATGTGTGTTTTGAGCTTCAGTAAAGTTTCTTTTATGAATGTGGGTGCCTTTGTATTTGGAGCTTAGACATTCAGAATTGAGAGTTCATCTTGGTGGATATTTCCTTTGATGAACATGAAGTGTCCTTCCCTATATCATTTGATAACTTTTGGTTGAAAGTCTACTTTATTGGATATTAGGATGGCAGCTCCCACTTGTTTCTTGTGACCATTTGCTTGCAAAACTTTTTTCCAGCCTTTTACTATGAGGTAGTGTCTGACTTTGTCATTGGGGTGTGTTTCTTGTATGGAGCAAAATGTTGGATCCTGCTTGAGTATCCAATCTGTTAGCTTATGTCTTTTTATTGGAGAATTGAGTCTGTTGATGTTGAGAGATATCAAAGACAGATGATTGTTAGTTCCTGTCATGTTTGTTGTTGGAGGTGGTATTATGTGTGTGTGATTCTCTCTTTTTGGGTTTGTTGTGAGATGATTCATTTCTTGTTTTTTCTTTGGTATAGATACTTTCCTTGTTTTGGAGTTTTCCTTCTAGAATCCTCTATAGAGCTGGGTTAATACATACATACATATATATTATTTAAATTTGGTTTTGTCATGGTATATTTTGGTTTCTCCGTCTATGATGATTAACAGTTTTGCTGGGTATAGTAGCCTGAACTGGCATTTGTGTTCTCTTAGACATGTCATCTCTCTAGGATCTTCTGTCTTTTAGAGATTTTGTTGAAAAGTCTGGTGTTAATTCTGATAGGTCTGCCTTTATATGTTACTTGGCCTTTTTCCCTTACAGTTTTTAATATTCTTTCTTTGTTCTGTGCATTTAGTGTTTTGATTATTATGTAATAGGAGGATTTTCTTTTCTGGTCCAATCTATTTGGAGTTCTGAGGCTTCTTGTATTTTTATATCCATCTTTTTCTTGAGGTTGTGGAAAATTTTTTTCTATGATTTTGTTGAAGATATTTTCTGGCCCTTTGAGCTGGGAATCTTTGTTCTCTTCTATTCCCATTATTCTTAAATTTAGTCTTTTCACCATGTCCTGAACTTCCTGGATGTTTTTGGTTAGAAATTTTTTATGCTTTATATTTTCTTTGACCATTGTGTCAGTATCTTCTATGGTATCTTCTACATATGAGGTTCTCTCTTCTGTCTCCTGTATTCTGTTGGTGATGTTTGCATCTGTAGCTCCTGACCTCTTTCCTAGGTTTTCCATTTCCAGGATTGCCTCTACCAGTGATTTATTTATTGTTACTATTTCCATTTTTAGGTCTTGGACCACTTTGTTCAATTCCTTCACCTGTTTGATTGTGTTTTGCTGTGTTTCTTTAAGTGAGTTATTTATATCCACCTTTACGGTCTCTATTATGTTCATGAGATGGGATTTTAGATCAGCATCATGCTTTTCAGATGTGTTGGGGTATCTAGGGCTTGCTGTGGTGGGAGATCTAAGTTTTAGTGGTGTCAAAGTATATAAGTTTCTTTTGCTTATGATCTTGTGCTTGCCTCTTGCCATCTGGTTATCTCTGGCATTAGTTGGCCCAGATATCTTAAATTTTACCATTTTTAGTGGTGTGTGTACATGTGTGATACATGTTTGTGACGTGTGTGTATAAAATGTGCTTGCATGTGTGTCATAGTATGCATGTGGAGGTCAAAGTACACCTTTAAGGATCTTGTTCTTCCTTTCCACTTTGTTTAAGGCAGGCGTCTTTTCTGTGCCCGCCACTGTATGTCTTACAGTGGGCTAGCTGGTGCTGTGTGGGTTTTTGGACAGTCTCTGACTTTGCTGCTTGTAAGATAGCCAGGGTTACTATTATTTGTGCTCCAGGAGCTAAAGCCAGTTGGTCAGTTACCACAAGACAAGTACCTTTACCCACTGGTCCAAATCTCCAAATAACCACAACTTCTCCTTCCTGAAGGTTAGCATACAAAGAATATGCTAACATATACATATGCTAACATATACAGAGCATGTGAGGCTCTGGTGGGCACACAAACTGCACAACACCACTGTTATCCATGTTAGAAGATTGAGGAACAAAGGAGCCATGACTGATTTTATGACACCCTGGCAGCTCCTTGGTTCCCACTTAGACATACTTGGCTTCATCTTTAAGACAAGTGTCTTGCTTCCCCTGTCATTTCCCTTTGTCAGAGACTGTCTTTTCCTATTCACTGGCCATGTACCTTCACTCTAGAATTTATTGTTTTCTCTGGGATGATAGTTTGGTAGATATATTCTTAAAAATCAAATGAAGTCTATGGATCTTTTTTCCAAGAAAAAAAATTCCAAAAAAGTTCATATTTTCTCTTGCACCAATCTACTCAATTTAGGGGGCTTAGGAGCTGTCCCTTGCTCATAAAGTCTTATGTGTATGCAGCTAACCTGGGCCCATGTGTGCCCACCCGAGTCACACCCTTTTTATGCCAATGTTCAAGGAGGAGGAGTTGTGGTTGTTTGAAGGAGACCAGCAGGAGTTAGACTATAGGATGTTAGAAGAGCCCGTCCCATGCTAGGTGATCCTCAAGGTCCCAGCACTTCCTTAATTTGGATAACAGTCTTCACAATGCTCCCACAGACAACTGGTCTTACTGAATCCATATCGTAGTAAATACTTAATTCTCTTGCTCTCTATTTATTCATATTTTACTGGAGGAAAAGAGATCTGACATATAGAGGGGTTAAGAAACTAGTTTGAAACCAGTCAGGGTGAGAGGGCCCCTAGATTCTGGGTTCCACTCTGTCTTCCTCTAGACCTGTCCTCTATAGGATGAGGAATTGGTGGGGCCAGGCTACTATCTGAGGCCCTGTCTTCCTGATCTACCTTTTATACCACAGCCAGGTAGCCAGGACTCCTCTAAGCCCCAGACTGTGCCTAGGTCTGGTGTAGGCATCCTCTCTGGGGTCTCCACACAGTAGACCTCCTCCAGCATGGCTATTTCTGTTTGCCGGAAGCACAGGCAAGAAGCTGCTCTCCTCAACCATATGGTGTGGAGGACCTTGGCTGTGCAGACAAGGAGTCCTTATGGAAAGGGAAGAGGCTGGGTGGCTATAGGAAGAGCGAATCATCTATTGCTGCCACGCAGTGTGACGCTCTGAAGAGCATCAGAATTCCGAGTCTGAGTGTGGCATTCCAGGACATTATGAAGGATAGACACACCCCATGTGACGGTATAATGGCATGACTATGTAACACATATCTAAATGGGTTTTTTTTCTTTTGGTTCTTTTTTTCGGAGCTGGGGACCGAACCCAGGGCCTTGCGCTTCCTAGGTAAGCGCTCTACCACTGAGCTAAATCCCCAGCCCCCCTAAATGGTTTTAAATTATGAGTTAGTATTTTAATTCTTACTCTGAGCACTGACAATGCTAGTGGAGGACTGGGGCATGCTGGTAGGTATTTAATGAGCAGCCCTGAGGGGTGCAGTTGAGGTAAGGGTGGAGTAGAGGAACCCCAGAGTCCAGATCTCAGCTGGTTTTCATGGAACTGTTGCTGAGTACAAGAGGGCAGCCAGGCATGCTGGCTCTCAGGGACCAGGGAAGGCAGCTGCAACACAGTCCTCCCACAGTCATCCAGCTAGCTTGTGGCAGAGGCAGGATTTTGACCAATGTAGCCTGGTTGCAGAATCTAGATTCTTTTTGCTTCACTGCTTCCCGGTTCTTTATTTCCAGGGCTGAGCCATCAGTGCAAAGAAATTCATGAATACAGCACACTAGGCTTAAGTAATTCCAACACACTGGTGGTTGAACTCTGCCTGTGGTTATAATTTGTCATGACTCCATGGACCCCCAAAGCTGTATCCCACTCTGCTCTCTGTTCAAGCATGCTGTCCTGATGAGTTTGAGCTTCTCCCTCATTTGCATATAGGATAGCATATCAAGAAGGTTCCTGATTTCTGTCTTTCGCCTTTCCCCCTTCCTCTCCTTTTTAGAACACTAACCTGCATGCTAATCAGAGCCTGAGGGAGCACATTAAATGCATGAGGAAGTAGCAGAGTGAAAGCAGGCAGGAGTCCCAGTCAAGCTCATATTGCTTATAATTGAGATGTAATACAATCCCATTAAAAGTTTGCAGACGTCTAGTTTCCTTTATGGCTAAATATTACTGAGCCCAGACTCTTGAAACCCCTTAATATATTCCAAAATCATAATGTTAAATCTAAGGTTATAATGGAACCCTGTGGCTTTAGAATATGATCAGGAAAAAGGCAGCTTCAGACACTCTGTAGAGAGGCCGCAGGAGAGTGAGCACATTTCTCTCTTGAAAAGGAATATAGAGTTATTGGGTTGGGAGTTCCACAGCTCATGGTAGCACAGGCTGTAGGTGCCTTTCCCACATTCCTGAGGTACACTTACAGCTAGCTGTTTCCCGTGAGTTCCATTGTGTCTGGCTGGGAGCTTTGTCTGAGCATGAAGTGTGCTTGGCTATTGGGTATACAGTGGGCTAGGAGCTTTGGAAGATATGTTCAAAAGTAACTATCGTGTGACTTCTCACTATAAGCGTATTATAACTAATCAAACTGTAGGCTCTTAGATTCATAAATAAATACTAAAGCAGATGAAAATTCAGGCAGGTTGCAATTTAAAAAGTGAGTGTACTAGTCAGGGAAAGGACCAGAACTCATAGCATTAGGTATATGATATGTATCATATACCTAATATGATATGTGTACACACACATATACATACACACATATACATATATATGTATACATCATCTACCTAATTCTATATAATTCATGTATTAATTCATAAATAAGTCATGTCTATAATTCACATACATATGTAATGCATATATAATTTATATATAATTTAAATTGGAATATTCCCCAGACAAGACTGCTCAGACATGGGTTTAAGCCAATAAAGTCCTTATTAGTTGAGTGGCAACTACACTGGGTATAAGGAATCCCAGTGCAGCTCAGAGCCTTTCTCAGGATAAGCTTTTAAGCTCAAAAACTATGTTCTGGGTTGACATACTTCGGTTAACAAGACCAGTTAGCCAGAAGCAGAACTGCAGAAGCTAAAAAAGCAAGGTTAGGACATTTTGAAACTTTCCCAGAACTATATAGACTTGGATGGATTAGATCTTTGTTTTAGTCTTGGCTGGTGGGTGGTACTGTCTACGTGCTGAGTTTTTCAGCCTAAATGGTACTTCTATCATGGGTTCAGTTATGCTAAAATGTGTGTGTGTGTGTGTGTGTGTGTGTGTGTGTATGTGTGTGTGTGTGGTGTGAGTGTGTGTGTGAGTGTGTGTGTGGTATGAGTGTGTGTGTGTGAGTGTGTGTGTGGTATGAGTGTGTGTGTGTGGTGTGTGACTCTGTGTGTGTGTGTGTGTGTGTGTAATCTGAATATGTATGTATATAATATATTTATTTATTTGTTAGAGTGGCTTCTAGGCTATGGCCCAAGTAGTCCAATAATGCTGTCTTCTGGTGAAAAGGCCAAGAATCCAGTATCAGATCATGAGTACAGCATTCCCAGTCTGCTGCTGGAGAATTCCTAAGAGAGCTGCTGGTCTTCAGTCTACATCAGAATCCTGAAGAAGTAAATTTTAATGCCACTGAAGGAGTATCTGTCTTAGCAACAGGATAAGTGATCTTGCCAACAAGAGTTGGGGCGAGAAGCCAAATAGCAAAAGCTTCCCTCTTCCACGTCCTTTTATGTATGCTGCCGCCCAAAGTGTGGCCTGGATTTTGGGCGGGTCATTCACCTTAAATGATCCAATCAAGAAAATCCCTCGCAGGCGTGTCCAGCTGCTTGAATTGTGTTGCTTCCAAATGAAGGGAGGCCGATGAGCAGGACCGGGGTCACAGTGGTGCTTTCAATGCGACACTCTCCTCTGCAGACCGTTCACCTGAGGGAAAAGTCAATGAGGAAACTTCCGGCTTACGACTTAACAGTAATGCTCTGTGCAGCAGATGAGGAGCACATTCTTCTCAGCAACCCGGGGGTTTCTCTCACACGAATTGCTTTACATGGCTAAAATCAGGTCTTCAGAGCCGAGAGTGAATGTGCCTACTCCCTCATATCTCAGCAAATCACAGTAGAGCAAAATCAGAAACAAGCAGCAAGACAAAAAACAAACAACTCCCCCAAAACAAAACAAAACAAAAACAAAAACAAAAAATCTCCAGAAACAGCACAGATACTTGGAGGTTGAAAAAAAAAATGTATTCTCGGATGAGTTGAAGAAAGCAAGCAGAAAATGTGAAACTTTCCAGAATCAAGCAAAGCTGGATTCACAAAGCCCGTGAAACCCTTTGGAAGGCAGTTTTAAGAGCGAAGTTTATGTGAGCTGTAAGTGCGTACATTTAAAGAGCAAAGCAGAGGGGCTCTGCAGTGATCACTGGCTCTGCAAACCTAACGGCCTTTCTCTGAGTCACCCTCCCCCACCCCTCTCCAGGGTGTGGCACACGAGTGCTTGTAACTCCTGAACTGTGGGGAGCAGAGAATCACCAGGGCTTGCTGGCTATTAACTTAGCTCCAGGTTCAGCATGAGACTGTCTTAAAGCAATATAGGTAGGGAGTGCTGGAGCTGCACACATACATGTATACATATACATATACATATACATATACATATACATATACATATACATATACATATACATATACAAATACATATACAAATACATATACATATACATATGCATATGCATATGCATATACATATACAAATACATATACATATACATATACATATACATATACATATACATATACATACATATACATATACATATACATATACATATGCATATACATATACATATACATATACAAATACATATACAAATACATATACATATACATATACATATACATATACAAATACATATACATATACAAATACATATACAAATACATATACATATACATATACATATACATATACATATACATATACATATGCATATGCATATACATATACATATACATATACAAATACATATACATATACATATACATATGCATATGCATATACATATACAAATACAAATACATATACATATACATATACAAATACAAATACATATACGCATACGCATACGCATACATAAACAAAATGCATACATGTCTATGTATGTGAATGCATACACATGCATACATACATAAAGACATATTTAAAGGAGCAGACTAAGTTCGCGGCCATTTTGTAGTAACTTTACAATTGTTATGAAGTCAACACATGCTGCACACCTAGCCCAGCCTCAAGGTAAAAGAACAAAGTGCTTGCCATCAAAGAAACTGCTGCTCTGCTCTTCTCCTGTCTGGTTTCTCCCCTACCTCAGCTGCACGCATTATGGCCACGAGGAGAAACGGCAGGGTAAACCACACGTCTCAGAGAGAGGTGATCATTCCCAACTTCTTCACGGCTGGTTTTGCGTCACATATTTGTGCTTGGGGATGCTTTCCTTGTCCCTCTGATGTGAGTTTCGCTGGGAGCCTTCTATTTCTGTCGCGCTGATTGCTCTGTGTATGCTGGAAATCATTGACTTGGCATTTAGGAAATTGCCATGTTTGGGACAGCAACGCTTTTAGTTAATGGATTGATGAGCTTTAAGCTTGCTATTAAAAAAAAAAACACATTACAAAAACATGGCCCTTAAAGTTGCCCCTCATCACTCACAAGGTTCAGGATAACAAGCAGGGATCCCAATTATCATTTATTTCAACCCTCCGTGTCTAACCCACCTGGAAAACCACATTTATCCCCCCATTCACTTAGGAATATCTTAGCTGGTTGAATAAATCAGTTTTTAAACATCTAGTACCTTCTTCTAGATCTCGATGAATAGAATCAACCCTAGTAATAAACACTGACCTTCACTCTGACACTTCCTGTCTACGAGGTCCACTGCTGGCTTTGGGAAAGGAGAGGTGTAAAGCCTCCCCTGTGTCCGTGATGAATTCCTGAAGGGCTGTGCACTGTACATGGCACCTGGCAGTGCTCATGTGCTAAGTTCCCACTCTGCTCTAGACACGTTCATTTCTGATCTTCTAGAGAAATCTCCAGTGAGCACGGGACTAGGGAAAACGGAGGCATCAGGACAGTCAAAAGCCTCTCTTAGCTGGGCATGGTGGCACACACCTTTAATCCCTGCATTCTGGAGGCAGATTTCTGTGAGTTCAAGGGCAGGCTGGTCTAAGCAGTGACCAAATACAGGCACGCACACATGCACGCACACAAGCACGCACACGTGCACACGTGCACACTCGCACAGAGCCTCTCCCTGGGCAAGTAACTGCTGGGGGACTTGCTTGGAGCTCCAGATTGTCTTGTACCCTGGTTCCACGATGCTGCCTGCCACCTTCCCCTCAGTGAACTAATTAGAAGGTGGTTTGGGCTGGTGTGCACTGTGAGAAGCTGGGGGAAAAGGCCTGGGAAGGGGCCTCAAAGATGCTTTTCTCCCACCACCAACAGGATTGTTGGGAAAGAGGTGGAGAACAGCTCTGTTTTGGTCAGGCTCCTGCCTCCACACACTCCTGTGAGGGTCATTTCCAGCTGACAAGGCCTTTGGGCGTGGGATGTGTCTCACTGGTTGACAGTTAGCTTCCCTTGGGTTCTCTCCCTCCAGGTGGCTCCTGAGCAGAAGGTTTTCATTAGCATGCAGGGTCTAATCTCATTAAGAATTGATGCTGGCAGAATTTATTTTTACCACAGTTGGAGGAAGGAAAAGGTTAGCTCCTTACAGAGCCGTTCCTATACATGACTCCCCCAGCCCCAGAAATCCTTCCTGAGGCTTTTCTCATCCTGGGGAACATGGAAGGCGGGGCTTCAGAGGAAGTACAGAAGAGTCAGCGTAGTTTTTACCTAAACAGTTGTCTCCTGTCTTCTACTCACACCACATACCCACTCACACACACAAATACACATACACACTCAGTCACACCACTCACACACACACACATACACACACACACACACTCAGTCACACCACTCACACACACATACACATACACACTCAGTCACACCACTCACACACACACACATACACACACATACACACTCAGTCACACCACTCACACACATACACACACTCATACATTATACACACACAAAATACACACACTCACAGAATACACATACACACTTAGTCATCACACTACTCACATACACATACACTAACATGCATTATACATTCACACACATACTATACACTCTCATACACTCATTTACATACACACATGTATACTCGCATACACTATACACTTACACACACTACTCACACACATTGTACATTCACACACTTCGCACTCTTTACACACTCACACAATACACTACACACACACCCATACTTACACACACTCACATACATATACACATACACTATTCATATACATACACTACACATACACACACACTTTTAAACATACACACTACACACTTACATTCACACACTCATACACTCACACAATACACTATTCATACACATACTTACACTACACACACACACACACACACACACACACACACACACACACACGACTCTCCTGGGAGGATGAAGTCAAGCATCTATCCACCCTAATACTGACATACCAAACCAAGATTCTGTCAACTTCACCCTGGTGAAGTAATTGGGTTTCCTGGGGTTCACACACAGGAGCATGGACGACCACTGGAAAGTTCTATCCTCCATAGAAGTTTGACCTTTCCACTCCAAATTTCAAAGATTCTCTACAGCTAGGGTGGGAGAGAAAAGCCAGTAGAATCTTAGGAGAGGGTAGGGGAGCCTCCCTCTCCCTCTTTAAAAGGAAATGCTAACAACCCCCAAACCACAGACCTGGTACCTGCTGTCTAATTTTGTTTGTTTCGTTGCCATGACTACCAGACAAGGTCTCTTGGAGGTCATTACGATTGCTCAGTTTGATGTTGGTGACAGTTATGTGACACCTGGAGGACGCATGTGTACACATACACACACGCATACAATCATACATACACATCCTTTTAGGTAACGAGAGTGGGGCAGGGCTCTCCCTCCAATAAGATTCTTTGCAGGACTGGGTGAGAAGAAGCCCAGATCCTGGGGGTCTTGGGCCCTTGGCTTCTCCAGGGCAGTGAAAGCAGAGGTCATCCACTCTGTCTGATCTAGCCTCGTCGTTTGTCTCAGATTCAGGCCTCCCATATTTGGTAATTTGGGATAGGAAGGATAACATACACACATTGAAGGGAGTGGGTAGCTCTTGGGAGGGACGGCTAAGAACCACAGCCTTCTCTGGCCATAGCTTTCTATAGGAAAAAAACCAGCATGACTGCCACACTGAAGGCTTCACACTGGGAAGCTACATTAAAGCAATGGCTGTGTGACTTTCTTTCTATTTTATATTCTATTATTTTATTTTATGTATCTGACTGTTTGCCTGCTTGTATGTATGTGCACCGTGTGTGTGTGTGTGTGTGTGTCTGTTCTGCAGAAACCCATGGAAACTGAACCTGGGTCCTCTGCAAGAGCATCTAGTGTTCTTAACCATTGAAGCGCCTCTCCGGACCCTGTAATGCCCTTATATATTTTAATGATGAGAAATGGCTGCTAAAAAGGTGAAGAGAAAGGAAGGCCTCCAGCTCCATTCAAAATCAGTCCACTGAGATGACATGACCAAGGCCCACCCTACCCAGCAGAAGAAAGTGATGGACAAGGAGTGATCGATGGAATTAAATGGTGGCAGATATGGCCAGTCAATCCAATGGGGATTTGATTGGTTAAGGAATCATATGATTGATGGATGTGTGTGATGACAGCTCGGGGCAGTGGAATAAATGTTGGACTGTTGGCCACACCAGTGAAGCATCGCCACAACAGAGGCCTGGTCCTGAGTTTAAATGATAGCCTCTCGGCCAGAAGCATGCGTCCCTCACTAGAGGGTTCATTTCACTGTGATGCTAGGATCAGGTCATGTACGTTTTCATACTAAACTTTTGCTAAATAGGCTTTAACAATAGTCCAAAATGATTTTTCATATGTTCCAAAAAAGAAGTAATGAGTCTTTTTCTCTTTTTTAACGTGAAAGCAGAAAATGGAGGTTACTGTATGTGGCCACATTGGAAAGAGGGCAAGGATCCGGTGACCCCCTCCAGTCACTTTTCAGCATTTCTTTTTCTGATCTTCTCCAATGTTACCTTTCTTGGCTGAGATTGTTTTCAAGTTTTATGCATTAAATCAGGAGGTTTTCATTTAAACTCTTAAAGCATGAAGAACCATTGGTTTCAGAGGTTGAGAGAGCCTCCCACACTCCGGAAGGGTTTTAGTTTAGTTTTGTTGTTTCTTTCCCACTCACATTGACATGAGGAAGAGGCAAGTCTCAGTGACCATCGGTGTGTTTATTCAACTGAAAGCTTTGGTTTCTGGCCACCTGTTGGACAGTCTAGGAGTTGGTGAGAACCCAGAGATCATCTCAGAAAATGGCTTCTGAAAAAGTTTTAGCCCCTGGTGCTTCCAGGAGCCCTCAACAAACAATCCTTCCAGAGTTAAATATCCTAGCCTCCTTCTCCTTCAGCCCTATCCTGTAATGTTTGCTTGGGGAAGTTTGCAGTAGGTCATGACATTTCAGAAAAGGTTGTTACCCCAAGGCATTCTTGTAGAACTTGTCAGATTTTAAGAGTGAACCCCACCTCCATCTAAAGAGATGCCACTTTGTAGCTGAGGATCTGAGTTCGTCTGAGGCCCCTGAACTTTCTGCCTACTGTGGACATTAAAACCCTCATCACCAAGGACAGGACCAGAGTGGAGGTTCAGAAAGGGCAGCACAGTGGCCAAAGTCTTCCCACTCCACAACATTGTTTGCCTTCCTATGTCTGGACTCCCTGGGGGCTGCTCACTAGATTCCTTCAACCTTTTGACCCATTGAGCAGACATTATGGAGGAAAGAAAGATGGGAACACTACCCATCCCTCATGCCCTCCACCTACCACCCCTGCCAACTTGCTTTTTAGGGCTGCAGCAACAAATGATACCCTTGGTGGCTCAGATAACAAAAATCTGTTCTCTCAGTTCCAGAGGCACAGAAGGCCTAACCTAAGCAAGGTATTGACAGAGGGGCTCTTCCTCTGTAATTTCCCGAGGGAACACTCCATCACTCGCCTCCTCCAGCTTCCAATCTTCCTCTGCTGCCACGCTTGAGTTTTAATTATCAGTTCTCTCTGCCTTCCTTATAGCAGGATTTCATGTAAGGTCCCCTGGACAATCCAGGATCATGTGCTCTCAAGACCAAGGCAGGACAATTGGGAAGAGAGAGACAGAAAGAGAGAGACAAAGACAGAGACACAGACACAGAGATAGAGACACACAGAGAGATCTTCTAGTGGCCTTGTGCGATTATTACAGAACCAGCATAGGAAATAAACAAACTGGCAAAGGGAAAGGCCCAGAAACCCAGCTGACCAAGGCAGACTCTGTGGCTAGTAGCTGCCCTACTGGAAAACAACAGCAGAGAAGTGTTTGGCCATTGAATTGGGCAACGGTTAATTATCTGTTGGCCTGGTTCAATAAATCTTAGCTACTGTTACTGTCACTGGTACAATAAAGAAAGAAGGGATAATAGTTTCATCCAGGTTGGTACTGGAATGAATCTTCCAGAACAGAGTCCAATACTAATTAATTTCTGGAGGAGTCCAGAGGGAGTATGGGGCTGCAAGGAAATAGCTGTACAATGAATCTCCATCCGACCTTTTAATTGCGTTCATTACTTCTTTTTATTGATCTCTGAGTCTTCTGTTGGGTTAACCAATGTGACAGAAATTTAAAAATTTCTTACCATTCTCATGGTTTGTGCTTTTCTCCTGTGATTCTATATGTACATTGTATGTGTTTTGAAGCTGCATTGTAGGTGCACAACATTTCATGATGTTTTCCCTTTTATTATTGACCAGTGCTTCTTTTTATCCCCTAATAATAGTTTTTCTTTGAGTCCTACTTTGTCAGATATAGTGTTACATAGATTTTTCCCCCTTTCCTTTTTAGTTTTTCAAGACAGGGTTCCACTGTACAGCCTCGGCCTTGAACTCACACAGATCTACCTGCCTCTGCCTCCCAAGATTAAAGGTATAAGCTACCACACCTAACTTAGCTTTCTTTTTGTTGATGTTTTGTTGGTATACATTTTTTCTTGTTCAAAAGACTTCAGACCTTTATAAGTTGAAGAGATCTGTCATCAATGGCATGTAACTAGATTCTTATCTAGTGTCATAATCTCTATATTTTATAAATAATTCTAACCCATTTATATTTGTTGTAATCTACAGGACTCTTTCAGCACTGCCTTCTGCTTTGCTAATTCTTTAGTCATTGTGATGGTTAGTATTGTTAATGAAACATCTAGGAGACAAGCCTCTGGGAATACGATTTAGATTAAGGTTAATTTTTGAGAATGTGTGAGGTGTTGAGGCCTGCCCCCAAACCCCCATGATAGCTGTAACTATTTGTTCCATGCCTACCAGCTATTTCATATTGTTCTTGTAATGTGCCTGTTTGATGTTTTATATTGTTGACAGAAAAATTGACTCAGAGCAGGGTCAAGCTGACCACATACCCTGTTACTTTCTGAGGTTTGTTAATTTTAAGAAATTTCACAATCATAAGCTTCACTTAGGACCAAACAGAATAAAGGTCAGTTGGAACTGTCCTGTCTAGCTAGTAAAAATAGCTTGAGTTGGGGCTAATTACCCTGCCATAAATATATGAGCTCATGGTGTGTTTTTTTCCTTTATAAACTGGCCCTGAGAAATGTTCAAGGTCCAGTCTTAACTCCCAAGTCTAGGCCGAGTCACTGATAGATCAGTCTTGGGGTATATGTTCAATAAACCTGTTTAACTGAGACCAGAGTCTGAGTGGTTTGTGTGGTGATCCCTGAACTTCAACATGAGGGACTGACCTGATTACTTTGAGGTGGGAAGACCCATCTTGGGATCCTGAACTGTGTAAAGTGAATAGAACAAGCCGAGTACTAGCATGTGCTGATCCATTGCTCTCTGCTCTTGACTATGATGTAATGTGATCGGTTCTCTCGATTTTCTGCTGCTACGACTTCCCTGCCATGACAGAGAGTAACCTGCAACTGTGAGCCAAGAGCCTGGTATTTTATCACAGCAACAGAAACTGAGATGGTCAGTCATAGAAAGTTTGTTGCAGATATTTAATTTTTTTAGTATTTACCTTAGTTGCTTATAATAATCAACCTCCATTTCCTTTCTGGCTGGTTTTATTCTGTAATTCTCACCATGTTGCATAAAATATATTATTTTCCTTATCTCTTTCTGCATCTGCCAATCTGTTATTATAGAAGCCATACACTTTTGTCAATTGAAATATTTGAAGGGCATATTTGAGGGGACTATATTTCTTAGCAACTAGATTTCAGTTAGGTATTCCCAGGTGGGTTGTTACATGAGTAATAACAATAATCTGTCTTCAGTGTATCATATTCTGTGAAGTATGATGTCATCTTCCCTTCACAGGTAATATTTCTTTTGATCTTTTGAATTTACAACTAACAAGTAATTAAGTGAAGAGACACTTGAAGACAATTCAAAGAGATTTCATAATCACTAACAAAATTGTTATATTTCTTCCACTTATTTGATATCCATTGAGAATTTTTTGTCTGGATGATTCTTTACCATGATGGCTGCAAAGTGGTAACAAAGTCAGAAACAGATCTGGACTTTTCAACCTTAGTACTCTTAGTTCATTCATTCATTCATTCATTCATTCATTCATTCATTCATTGTGGTAATTAGGGACTGGATATAATGCCTTGGCCATGTTATGTGTCTTAAAAGTTTGAAGAGATGTAAGTAGTCATTATTAGTAACTGTAAAAAGTGATCATGAAGTTTATCTTTTTAACTTGTATTTTCTAATTGTCTGTAGTATTTTCTTCACAATACAAATAAAGGTTTTCAATATAAAACAATAGTATTTCTTTGTGTCAAAATAAAAACATGAGTTTAATTTTTCCATGGCACAATTTTGTATTCTTTTCTTGATAACATTTTTTATTTACATTCCAAATAAAATGTAACTTCGCCTCCTCCAGCTCCCCTCTCCCAGAGTTTTTCATCCCCTCTCCTCCCTTTTGCCTCTAAAAGAGTGGTTCCCCCAACAGCGTCCCCCCACACCTTATCTCACACTCTCTACAATCCCCCTTCCCTGGGGCATTAACTCTCTACAGGATTAGGCACGTCCTCTCCCGCTGAGGCCAGATAAATCAGTTCTCTATTACAAATGTACCAGGGGCCACAGACCAGCCCATGTATGAACTTCAGAGAGTCTGTCTTTGAGCTTAGTCTCTGGGAGTTCCCAGAGGGTCCGGGTTAGTTGACACTGTCAATCTTCCTACGGGGTTGCCATCCCCTTCAGTTCTCCCAATCCTTTCCCTCACTCTTCCACAGGGGTTCCTGACCTCAGTCCAATGGTTGGCTGTTAAGTATCTGCATCTGTCTCAGTCAGCTGCTGATAGAGCCTCTTAGAGGACAGCCATGCTAGGACCCTGTCTGCAAACACAACATAGCATCAGTAATGGTGTCAGGCCATGAGATAGATCCTAAATTGGGCCTGTTACTGGTTGGCCTTTCCTTCAGGCTCTGTTCCATTTTTGTCCCTGCAGTTCTTTTAGATGGGAACAATTCTGTATTAAAGCTTTTGAAGGTGGGTTGTTGACCCCATCCCTCCACTGGAAGCCCTGTCTATCTACTGGAGGTGATCTCTTCAGGTTCCACCTCTCTGCTGTTGGGCATTTTTGGCTAAGGTTGTGCCCATCGAGTCCTGGAATCCTCTCACATCCCAGGTCTCTGGTACTTTCTAGAGGTTTCCTGGGCCCCCCCTCCCCAGCAGCTACTTATTTCTATTCATTCGCTTGGCCTTCTGGGCTGCTCTTCTGTCTCCCCAACCCCATACCTGATCCTGTCCCCCTTTTACCCTTCTCCTCTCTTCTCTCACCCAGGTGCCTCCCTCCCTCTGCCTCCTGTGATTATTTTGTTCCCCATTCGATATGGAATTGAAGCATCCTCACTTGGGCTTTCCTTCTTGTTAAACTTCTTACAGTCTGTGGGTTGCATTCTAGGGATTCTGTACTCTGTGGCTAATATCCACATATCACATACCATGGATGTCCTTTGTGGTCCTGGTTACCTTAATCAGGGTGATATCTTCTAGTTCCATCCATTTGCCTGAAAAACGTAGGATGTTCTTTTTTTTTAACAGATGAATAATATTCCATTGTGTAAATGTACCACATTGTCTGTATCCACCCTTCAGTTGAGACATCCGGGTTGCTTCCAGGTTCTGGCTATTACGAATACGGCTGCTATGAACATAGCGGAACAAGTGTCTCTGTGGTATGGTAGAGCATCTTTTGGGTATATGCCCAGGAGTAGTACAGCTGGGTCCTTAGGTAGAACTACTTCCAATTTTCTGAGGAAATCACCAGGTTGATTTCCAGAGTGGTTGTACCAGTCTGCATTCCCACCAGCAATAGAGGAGTGTTCCTCTTTCTCCACATCCTTGCCAACATGTGCTGTCACTCAAGTTTTTGACCTTAGCCATTTTGATTGGTGTGAGGTGGAATCTCAGGGTTGTTTTGATTTGCATTTCCCTGATGACTAAGGAGGTTGAACATTTTTTTAAGTGCTTCTTGGCCATTCAAGTTTCCTCAGTTAAGAATTCTCTGTTTAGCCCTGTAGCCCATTTTGAATTGGGTTATTTGGTTTTTTTGGAGTCTAAGTTCTTGATTTCTTGGCTATTATCCCTTCATCACATGTAAAGTTAGTGGAGATCTTTTCCCGATCTAATAGCCCATTTTGCCCTATTGACAGTGTCCTTTGCCTTACATAAGCTTTTCAGGTTCATGAGGTCCCATTTGTCAATTGTTGATCTTAGAGCCTGTTCTGTTGAGGAAATTTTCTTCTGTGCCAATGGGTTTGAGGTTATTGCCTACTTTCTCTTCTATTAGATTCTGTGTGTACGGTTTCATGTTGAGGTCCTTGGTTCACTTGGACTTGAGCTTTGTAAAGGGAGATAAAAATGGATCTATTTTTATTCCTCTACATGTAGCCCCCCAGTCAGACAAGCACCATGTGCTGAAGATGCTTTCTTTTGTCCATTGTATGGTTTTGTCTTGTTTGTCAAAGATCAAGTGTTTACAGTGCACAGGTTTATTTCTGGGTCTTCAATTCTATTCCATTGATCAACCTGTCTGTCTCTGTACTAATATCATGTGATTTTTATCACTATTGCTCTGCAGTACGGCTTGAGGTCCGGGATGGTGATTTCCCCAAAAGTTCTTTTATTGTTGAGAATTGTTTTCACCATTCCTTTTTTTTTTTTTGATACATTTTAGAAATTAAGTTTAAGAGTCAAAATGAATACTTGCTCCATAATAACTTTTTCAAGGTTTAAAAAAATTTTAATTCTTATTTTTATTTTAGACAGGATCTCTCTACATAGCCTGTCCTGTTCTAGAATTCACTATGTAGACCACGCTGACCTCAAACTCAGAAATTCACCTGCCTCTGCCACCCAATTGTTTGGATTAAAAGCCTGTGCCACCACACCTCGCTCTTTTCAAGATTCTTTATTTACCCCTTCAGTGGGTCTCCTGAGACAACACATCCTCGCCTCAACATAAACTAGGCAACTCAAAAGTCTAGGGTAGAACAGAGACAGCATATGCTTTGGCTCTCTCGTTCCACAGAGAGCAGTGATGAAGAAATGGAATTCTCCTTAGCACCAAGTGCCTGAAAGTGAAGACACTCTGTTGCCTGATGGTGAGAGAGGCAGATGACTTGAATTTGATGCTGGCACATTAACCTACTGAGTCTGTCTAAGTCAGTCCACCAAGTAAATGGGAGAAACGACCAGTCCTTTCTTCCTGGGTTTGCTTGTTCAGTGTTCTTCACTGGGTAGACATAAAATTGGGATATTGTTTCTACAAAGCTTAAAGAGTTCTCTACTGAAGTAGTCATGACTCAGTCCTAGCTTTTAGGAAAATGGTTTAGCAATTTTAGACGCTTAAGACCTCTCTGATATTCTTCGGACCTCAGGATGTGCTTTCTTGAAGTTGCAGTGTTTTACTGCCTGGAATTGCTTGCATGTGTAACTGATCTCTCTTAGTCAGACTCAAGTCCCCTGATCATCTAGTTTAGGATTGGCTGAGGGCAAGAGGACTGTCTTGATCTGCCTTGCTTTCATCCAGCCAGATGTTTTCATCCCCTTTTTTCCTATTTTCCATCCACAGTACTCAACTCCCCAAATGAATCAAGTGTCTTCTGTGTCAGCAAGAGTTCACCATCCAATGGTGAAGTGACCTCCCAGAAAGCTCCATTCTCCCACTCAGTCTCATTTGGAGTGTGAGCCCTCCCTACTTGGCAAGATTCTGGAACTATTAGACTAGAGAGTTTCCAGCACTTTTTGAAGGTCTAACCTGTGGCTGGAACAGAGATCACTCATTGGTGAAGCTTCCTTTGTGGTGACTCTTGGAATGAACTATGCTGGACCTGCCCCTCCTGTAACCTCCTGGTTGGTGGACAAACTCTGACAAAGGAGTCCTATCCATCACTTTGATGAGAGAAGGTGAGAGCTAAACCTACCCGGCACACGCCTTCCTCCTGGGACAGCCTGCCTCCCAGATGTGGCTTGGTCATGTTTACAGGCACAGCAATGGGAGGAGAATGTGTGTCTCCTCCATAGGAAGACCTTCAGTGGCTGTCCACTGGGTTCGGTGACTGGAAGCCAGGCTGTGCCCAGGATGAATGAGTTGGAGTAGAGGGTGGTTTCCAAGGCAGTTCATGGAGTAGCCACTCACTACATAGCCTCCTCTTCTAAGTATGCTTGCCTGTGAAAGCAAGATGGCTACACATGCCTGGCTGTGCCCCTGCTTCTGAAGATGCCAAGGGGGAAGGGCTGCCAGGAGTTTGAGGTGAACCTGGGACCCATGTACAGCAAGATTATTTCAAAACAAAAACCTGCTTGCCAGGTAAGATTGCGTGAGATCCTGCAAATCACCTGATGAAGGGGCTGCTCAGGGAAAGCTGAGATCTTCGTTTCTGTGGGAGTGGGTAAGGAAGCCCCTAACTCCATTGACCGTCCATTTTCAGTCCACACTGCGATTCTCCTCTGTACAGATCTTCTAAAACTGTACTAAAGTATTTGGCCGCAAAAAGAAAACAGCAGCCATGCTCCCTTCCAGTTTGCAGAAAAAGAAGCTAAATTATAGCAGGCAATAAAATGTTTACATTGTTTTTCCCAAGTATGTATTTTTCAAACTTGTCATACTTGGTACAAGCATGACACAAAATCAGTAAAACAGCAAACACAGACAACAACACTTTGAAACTTTGGACAAGATACAACTGACCTCTCAGTTCATTTGTGGTTTTTATTGTGGCTCTGAGCTATTGAATTATGACAATGTATTTCTATAACAATTTTAAAAAAGCCTGTTTTGTAAAATATGACCACAGTTGCTACCTGAAGACATCTCCATCATATGTAATACCATGTACATATGAGATACTGTCATTGTTTCATTTTTATAATTGGTTTCTTTAGGTGAATTTACTTAGGTGGAATCTCCCAATTAACTGGCCTGTGTTCTATAAGTACTATCTATGACAATCTATAAAATAAAGCACGTTTTGGGTCAGTGCCTTTGGCTATAAACTGGTATAATCTCAGAGAGCTTTTAAAAAGCAGTGTTCAGCCCCTCCTCCCCTCAAGACTCTGAAAACACGGAACTGAGTTCTTCAACGCTCCCTGAGTGTTAACTTGGGACCAGAGTAGGGAACTGGTGAGCTAAATGACTTGAGGCTTCCTCTGTAAGCTGTGCCCAGTGTCCCTTCCTGGGCACTCTGGTTTTGTGAAGCGCAACCGCTGTGGACCACAGAACTTGGATTTTCCCTCTTGGGGACAAAGGTATGTAAAGGGGGTTTCTGAGCCACTAAGTCAACTGTGTGATGGCCAAGCATCCCAGGCACCCTCATTCCGCTTGGCTAGGGAAATGAACCACACAAGCAGGGAGGTGCTACCCACCTTCTATGTGAGTATATTAAGTCTTTACAGCACAGCTCTTCTCCTGTCCTGGAATAGCACCTTTGCTTTGCCCTTCAGCTTTGCTTTGATTTCCTAAGCGTCCATTTCCTCTGTTGGCCTCCTCACCTTTTTCCTGTGCCCGATGGTGGACTGTGGTATTTTAGCCGCAGGCTGGCTGCTGTTCCTACTTCCTGAGGGTGGCAGGGTGAGCGTGCCATTCTGGGAGCTCATCAGATTCAATGCTTCCAAGGCTGGCAGAAGAGATGGACGGTCACCTAGAACTCCTGATGCCATCTCAGCTCCATCATGTAAACAGGATACCATCTTCAATAAGGCACTTTATGTCGGACACTTGCGAAAGTCATTTACTACCATTCACTTCTGACATGGCCACCGCATGTCCCTAAGAGGACTATGATGCAGTATTTAGTCAACTCTTCTGACACGGCCACCACTTGTCCCTAACAGGACTATGATGCAGTATTTATTAACTCTTTTGACACAGCCACCACATGCAGTATGATGCAGTATTTAGTTAACTCTTTGGCAGACATAGCAAAGTCACTGCCACTGCAGAACTAACGGATGTCCCATTGTCACAGCAGAACCGATCGGTGCCTTACTGTTGTCTTTAAAACAACAAACCAACCATCTAAATGCTGAAGAATACCTCATGCCCATATGAAGTCTGCTTTAGCTAGAGAAGTCAAGATTACAGCTGTCAATTTCATTCTCTTCTTCAGACGCCAAGATGAGCAGGCATGGCCGTCACACACCAGGGCACTGTGGCCAGCTTAGTTCATTCTCTTACCTCTTACGGTGGTCTGGACTCACTATGATTAAAGTGGCTCATCTAACTTAACGGACCCCCTCACTAATCTAGGAAGAACTAGAAACATGTGGCATAGGCTTTTGCCACTTTTAGAAGGAGAAAAGTGGCAGACATAGACCAGGACTCTTGACGGCAAGGACACGAGTCGTCTCCCTTCAGGGAGTCCTAGGCAACTGTAGAGGCAGAATCTGAAAGGCACGTCAGCTGTCTGGGGCAGCACACACTGAGTGACTACTGTCATGTACCGATTATGGAAGAGGCCTTACAGCAGACGGAAAATGAATGGAAATTCCCTAAAGCAGAAGCAACCAATCTATTAGTCAGGTAGTTTCCCATGGGAGACTTCTTATAAAGAGAACAGGTAGCCATGAAGGGAAATGAGTATGGAGCCCCTGAAGACGCCTGCTTACTTCAGCCTTACAGTATGGTGACCTCCTTTTCTTTCTTTCTTTTTTTTTTTTAAAGATTTATTTAGTTTTATTTATGTGAATACACTGTTGCTATCTTCAAACACACCAGAAGAGGGCATCAGATCTCTTTACAGATGGTTGTGAGCCACCATGTGGTAGCTGGGAATTGAACTCAGGACCTCTGGAAGAGCAGTCAGTGCTCTTAACCACTGAGTCATCTCTCCAGCCCCCGGTGACCTCCTTTTCTGTCTACAAATTCTTAGTTCAGAAGTTTAGCCCAGTAGGTATCAGCAACACGCCCCACCTCTTCACAGAGGTGTTTTCCCACAGATCTCTTATCAAACAGGATGGGCAATGCAAGTCCACTCTTCCTGATGCATTTCCTGTCCAAGCAGTCTTCTAAAGTGGTGACACTTCAGCAAAGCAGATGACAAAACACATTTTTAAGGTCCTCCTTCCAAGGGAAGGCTGATTAGGTGGCACCACAGCACCATGCTTTGGGCTAGGAGACAAGACAATGTCACTGGGCTGATGCTACCTTTCTACTGTGACAGTGAGGAACCATGTGTTAGGACTGCTTCCACAATATCATTGCAGAGGCTCAGACGATGATGCCGTCAGTAACCTCGGTGCAGCTATCCTCCCACACTGGCTTCTGCTGACACAGCCAGCAGGGCCACCCTCTGCAATCAGGGCCTGACAAGGAAGGCACAGCATCCATGAGATCAACGGATGCTCTTACTGTGACTGACATTCTTTCTCAAAGAGGGACTCTTGTGACCACCTGGACTGGTGGAGTTTGTAGGTGATGAGACCCTCAGAGCTGACTTGGCTCCTGTGTGAGACTGTAAATCTTAACACTCCTGACACCAAAAAACAAAAACAAAAAACCCCCCCAAAACCTCCCATCTGGCTATAGCTGCATCTGTATCGCCACCACATACTGAGACATCATCCAATGCTATTCAACCTGACCTGTGACAGCTGTAAATGTCATTCCCATAGGCCACCCCTCCCTCGTCTGCACCTCAGTATTAAAGGCCTTACAGTCAACTACTACTGACTTGTGAGTGTTCCCTGTCCTGTGAGAAATGCTCAGTGTTCAGGCCATGACAGCTGGCATCATCCAGGTACCTAAGCCTGAGCCACCATGGAGATAGCTGACCCACCTCAGATTTCAGCTTTGGCTGCCCTAACAGGGAGGACAGAGGTCCTGTAAGTCTAAAAGGTGACGGCTCATACTTAGTCTAACTAACTAGTCCCCTTGACCAGTTGAGTCCCTTTGTGTTTTATTAGACAGTCTGGCTGTGTAGCTTGTTGGCCTTGAATTCGAACCCACTACTATCCTCAGCTTCTCTAGAGCTGGGATAAGGTGTACACCATGTGGCTACTAGCTGGCCCTCCTGAGGCTTATGCAGTCACTCGAGGCTCACACTAGCCCACTTTATGGTTAACAGCCAGCACAGGTGTTGGTACGAATTGGAATGCAGAGTGCTTACAACTATGCACTGATTTCAGACAAGACTGAGCTGGTATGTCAGGTATGTCAGGTCCACACTCAAGTCAGGAGCCAGGCTCTGAGAAGTGAACTGCCGGGTGCTCACCATGCTAAGCAGCAGAGATGAGCAGTGAGGTCCACAGACAGCAGGCCTTGCTGGGGCTCTGGACCCACCCAGCCTCAATTTAGATAAAAAAAAAAAAATTCCTCCTCCCATCAAGCTTGTAAACTCTAAATGAATGTTGTGTTTCTAAAGAAATGGATTCTTTTACCCATCACACCGCAATGTAGTTCCCCAGGTTCTGTTTCACAACCAGATATTAAGAGAGATAAATCTTTAATAAAACTATAAACCAAAACAAGACTGGGAAATGTGTCTAAAGAATGACACCACAAACGGCAGGCAGCTTGTTCTTTACAAACTGTCAATGTTAACAAACCCAGTCTATGTGACTGTTAATGCAGTAACCTTGCTAATCAGACTGAAGAGGGGCCAAGTGGCTCACTTGTGCCCTTGGTGGACACAGGAGCTTGCTCTCATGACTAAGCACAGGGAACGACATCCCACTCCTGGTTCTATTACTGATCTGGTCACCAAAGTACGCGGAGCACAGAGGCCTGCAGCACCAGCGCATCAGGCAAAGGTGATGGAAGGTTCGCTGGGCTGCCACACGCTCTCATCGTACAGATCTTCTGGAAGTTCTTCTTCGTCTCCATCAGGAAAGTAGGTAGGGAACGGCAGGCTCTTACAGAAATCCTTGTATGCAGGCAGCGTAGAGTCCTTGATCTGAGAGAATAAGGAAACAAATCTCACTCAATACCAGTCTTGGTGTGTACAGGAGCCGCGGACAAAGCCCCTGCTCTGCGCATCTGAACATGAGTGCAGCCACACCACACAGAGGCCAGAACGGGCTCTCCTGCTGCATTTCTTTGTAGTCTAGGAATTTTGATTAAACATTTCTCCTCAATTGAATCAGCTACACCAAGAATAAAGCCACCGATTATCACTGTAAACTTTACTGTGACTTGTAAGTATGTATTTAACTGTCCAAAAGGATGGATATTTTAAAATTACATCTCAAATATATTTTATATACATATTTATTACTCCAATATAAATATCTGATACTAAATACAATTAATATCTAATAATTATCCATTCTATTATTTACTCTTTTTGCCCGATTTGTTAGTTTTGTATACTTAGAACAAAATTTTCGAGGTTGAGGCTTAAAAACATGGAATTTACTGTATTTTTGTTACTTTAAGTCTAAGAACACAAAAAAGGGAAATATTGCTTTTATTAAAGAAATTAGCTTATATTTGGCAAGGAGCATTCTGAGACGTTAAAGACAGAATGACATACAGCAAAATCAAGAGAAAGAACCCCACAAGTGTTTACAGAAGCTCTGAGAACATTTTATGGCCCCAGACTTTCAGATTATGTCTGGATTCATGGATGTTCCTTGGCAGAGGGGCTGGTAAGATCCAAGATCTGCGCTTTAGTTTTGGATAATATTACTGGGATCCTCAAAGCTTCTGCAGAGAAGAGCTTCAGAGAAAAATACTTTTATACACAATAAAATAGAGCATGTTCATTTTAGCAATAAGAAAATAAATTAGTCGAAATTACTCAGCAGCTGCTAGGAACAATTAAGTGTATAAAAAGAGCTCTATTTTCATGCCCCTCATTACAGTTGTTTCAGGAAGTGACCAGGCCGTTGCCCAGAAGGAAACCATCATGTTCAGTTTTCCAATGCACCAGCCTTAGGCTCAACGCTAAATAGGAAAACGCCTGTAAGAGAACCATGTGCTAATCTGATAAATTGTCACGAAGGATCCAAGCAGTGAATTCTCATTGTGTTTACACTTTTGTGTGTCTACTGTACCTGAGGGTTTCCCATAATAAAACGACTGATGATGCGTCCAGTATAAATGAATATATGTGATGCAATATACATGAAAACTGTGATTTCTGTTTCTGCTGGAGCATCAGTGATGGCTCCCTCGGCTGTGAGCCTCTTACACAGGAGATCCTCGGAAGCTCCCAGGCTTTACCTCAGTCTATCTGGTCAACACCTTAGCGTTACGTCCTTTTCCCCTTTCTTTTTAGTTTTGACAAGGAGAGGTGTGACTGAGCGGCGTGGCAGTGAGACCCCGGCCCCTACTTCAGCACTTCTTGTTCTTTTGCCCACATTTCTGGAAAGGATGGAGGAGGGATGACATTTTGGCAATGGCTCCCCTCTCCCTGCAGCCTTCTCTCCCACAGCTCCTGGGTTCATGGCTCCAGTGAGCGGCTAATTATTTATAGTGCGCCTTTTGTTTTCACTGAGGTGCTATGACAAGGAAAACTGGGGGAGAGAACATGTAGCGGAAGAAGACACTTCTTTAGAAGCCACCTAACAGAGCGAGAGAATTTATGGAAACACTGTACAAGTAGAACAGTACACCCCTTTAGGAGACGGTTGTACCTACCTTCACTAAGCAATTTCTATGTCCAGGCACAGAGCCATTGACATAGATTATATTGTGCTTGGTGTTCACTCTCCACACCTACAACAAGAAGTGAAAAACTTATGAGATGAAGGCGGGAGAAACTGGGGGACAGCGTGACGTGACGTAAGCACTCTACAGCTGACCCCACAGCACGGAAGGCCAAGCAGAGAATGAAAAGCTTTCAGCCCCGTGTTAGCGACTTGTAAGGGCATTCCTGCACCTGACTTCATGGTGTGGCTGCCGACCTCTACCTCAGCTCCAGAATCTGCTGACTCCGAGAAAGAGGCGGAAACTTAGATCTAGTTTGGTTACAATTACTTTTCTACAACTAGCCAGTGGAAACTCCTAACTCCCTGAATCGAATCTCTAAATTAAGCAGGCTAAGCAGACTGCCTTTAAAAACATCTCAACATGGAGTAAAACCAACACACAAGTGGAAAGAAGTCAAAAATAAAATAAAGACACTAAGAAAATAAGTGCTACACAGAACACCGTGACAAGCAGATGGACTTTACTAAGGTAAAATACAATGGTGGGAAGCAGGCTTAGATTTATCTGATAACTGATTTCAGGGCTGACCTGACCGAGTTGAGGGAGTCTCAGTGTGGACTTCTACTCAAATCAGGGAATCCCATCAATCAGAGGCCCAGAATAAATGAAAGCGGCTGAGAATATTTCCTCTCTGTCCTGGTCATCTCAACTCCAAGCTCCCTGGACTTTGGCCCCGGTGTCTGTCCATACGTCTGCTTCAGTCCTAGGACTAGTGCTCAGACTGAGAACTCCCATCACGTGGCTTCCTGGGTGAGATTTTGGAGTAAGTCAGGGATCCAGCCTATAGGCAGCCCACAGTGGGATTTCTCAGCCTTCATATCACAACCACAGCAGGGACTCCTAGAACTATCCTTTCGTGTATCTCAGTCAAATAGTGCTCCCCCTCAACCAAACCCTGACATAATTATAAAAACACTGTACAGAATTTATATATAAAATGTATGAATAAAGATGGAAAAACCACACAGAACATCAGTGACCATTTCTGGGTGTTGTTGCTATGGTGGCTTATTTTGTTCTTTCCATGCTTTGAGCTATATGCATACAAATACACACATACTTGTTGTTTTAATGAAAGTATAAGCATATAGCACCCATTATAGTACAGATAGCTTTCGTTTAGCTACTGAAGACTTGGTCAAATTAGCAGATTAAATGTGAATTTCTCTTCTCTCTCTCTGCCGCACGCACGCGCGCACACACACACACACACACACACACACACACTTTATAAAAGTCCATGCACCATAATTAACTGTTCTTTCTGCCCCGCTACTGGGATTGGGACTGTCCCTCTTCTCGTTACCCACCCTGCTTCACTCACACATCTGACAGAATCTAAGACAGGTGGCCATATGACCTCTAGCTTCTCTGTGAAATATAGAATCTACAGAAACGACATCCAGGAGCTTTTGTTTGTATTCTCTCTCTCGCTCCCTCTAGGGGGGTGTACATCTAATGCTTGGACTCTTTTCCCCCATGTAATATCTTGCAAAAACATTCCAGTTCAAATATAGCTGACTATTTTTTTTTTGTAACAACTGTGCATTTTGTGGCTTTGATGTGGAATATGCAGACCCCATTGTAGTACAACTCATTTCGTTTCTTTTGAATGACTCTAATTCCATATCTACAGTCAATCCCACACCCTACATCTTTAATAGTCAAGAGAGCACCCTTGTTCAGGACACGCACGCACACACTCCGGGCTTTGCATGTGAATTTACATTAGCATTTACACACTTACCTTCAGCCCATACACTGTCCTGTTTTGGTTTCCCATTTGCCCGGGCATTTTAGTTCCAGGCCAGACTCTGGCAATATCCTGAATAATAAAAGACAAAGTTCACATTTTCAGTAATTTTGATTCCAAACAGTATTGACTACATCACAGCGGACACCAGCAGCAAGAATCAGTGAGTTCTCCTGGTTCAATCATTTACTCCCCAGATCAATAAAGAACTGAGGGATGTATGTACACTCACTCCTATATTGGAACATGCCGTGTGCACGTGGTGTCATGCCTGTGTGCATGTGGTGAAGGAGCCCTTGGGGCTGGAGCCAGGGCACTTGCTGGACACCTGCCTTATTACCTGGGTGCTATAATCTGCACTCCAGGCCTCGTGGCTGCTCAGCAGTCCCTCCACTGTTCCAGTCCAAAGAGGACATTTTTACATTTAGACTCACAGTAAATAACCGGGCACCCAGGTTAAAATTCCTGACTTAGTTACTCTTTCCCTCCTCTTCAGTGTGGCTGCGATTGAGCTGAAACACTCAAGCTCATTTCCTAATTATATTTCATGTTGTACTTACTCCCCTCAAACATGAGCAAACTGCTTTTATTTTGACATGGTAAACCATTAGCAAGGCTCCAGGAGTGGAAACGCTAGCATAAAGAGTACCCTCCACCCTGAGCCTGTCCACCAGAGCCTGAAGGCTGGCAGTCTCACTGCATCTTCTGGGCCCTTCAACTGGCCAGGAAGAACCACACACACACTTCTGAGTGCTGCAAGCCACCACTGTTTCCTAGCGGTCTCATCCATTTTTCTTCTAAGAAAATGTTCTCTAAGTAGACATACCACAGTTTTATCCAACCAAACTCCTGTGGGATCCATGCTTGCTAATTACAAGTCATGAGGCCTGACTACCCTGTGGCAGTGCCCTAGGGAGAACACGCTCGGGGCAAATTCCAGAAGCTCTGCTGTGTCAAAGGAAATGCCCGCCCGCACTTTCCTCAAGAGTCTGCCTGCCCTTCATTAGGGCTGCGTGCTTCTGTGTTCCCATCACTGATTTTGATCCCTGGCAGCCTTGTGAACAGACCTCTCTGCAGCCTTCAGACAGTGTGACAAAAAAACAAAATAAAACAAACAAACAAACAAACAGCCCCAGCAACTTGGAACACAGTCAGTTAGGTGAGAACTCAGTACCCGAGGGAAGCCGTGATGTGTTCTATTGTGAGAAGAATGGAGTGTGTGACCTCACCAACCGTTAGAGGCTGACTCTGCATTTCCTGAGCTCCAAAGGTTTTCTTATACCACTATTGTCATTTCTGTTTATGTCAACGACTTTCCCCTGTACTGTATGCTATCCTAGCCGATCTTGAGCAACTGTTTCCTTTAGAGCAAAACTACTATGTGAGGTGGCAAATGGAGCCACCTGCAGTTGCCTTAGATGGGGCACCAGGGAAGGAGGGAACAGAGAGTGCTGCCCACAGGTACTCATGCACTAGAAAAGACACGCCAGGCCCATGAAAGACTGACAACTACTAGGACCCCAGCATTCCAGAGGCTGAGGCGAGAAGAGTCCTGGGCTAACCTGGGCTACACAACGAGACCCAGCCTACCTCCCACCTCCCTCAGGGAGCACCACTATTTATACTCACCCCAGTTGAGATGGCGCCAGGTCTCCTGTGGGTCTTTGTTTGACCGTGAGAAGCAGGTTGGCCTTTAAATCCCCATCTTTTCATGACGCCCTGAAAACCTTTACCAATACTGGGGGAAAAAGTTAGAATTTACATAATGAATGGAGTATAAAATATTTCTGACTCTACCTTTTTGACAGCACCTTGGAGTTCTAACAAGACTTCTTATCTAAATAACCAGAAAAGGCCATACCAGCCAAACTGCAAATGAACGTTTCTTTATCTGTCTTGGATTGCACCTCCCGCTGGAGCTGAGCTCTGTATGAAATGTTATGTCAAGACTGTAAGACAACAGCAAGCTAAGCTCGGGGAATTTACCTATGAAGCTCACCTCATATCTCGTGACATGATAGCAAAGTTCTAGAAGTTTCAGTCTCATAACAAACATGGCAGGCAGCCATTGGGATAGACCCTAAAGACCTGATCCCCTAGTATTTATGCTGTGCTTAATCCTCCTCCCAGGAGCCTGGGAGTGATTCGGTTTAATGAATACAACATGCTAACAGATGAGATGTCAGTGTGAGGCTCAATTCTAAGAGACCCTCCTCTGGTACTCTTTTCTTGCTTCCTAGGGCTACAAGAAGCAGCTTTCAGTATATATGCACTCCTGTGGAGCACAATGTAACAAGGTTTGTTCCAGTCAACAGCTGAAGCCCTGTTGCTGCCAACAACCATGCTAGTAAGCTTGGCGGCAATTTTCTCTAGTCAGGACCCACTTGACTATAGCCTGTGAGAAACCCTGAGACAGATGCCACCAGGCAAGTGCGCTGAATTTCTCACCACAGACTCTGAGGTCTCAGGGGTTTACTTCAATAACCGTGTGAGGACAACAAATCAGAAAGCAACCACTAGCGCACAGATCAGAGTGCTGACTAAATAAACCTCTAGACGCTGGGCAAGCAGCTCAGATGGTACCAGATGGATTCTGGCCTGTGTTGAATAGGAAGCCAGTGGAAAAGCAAAAGTAGAGAAAGGCAGTGTCTTAAATGAATATACTTTAATGCAGAGCCTATCAGCTAGAGAAACAAGCTAACACCCCCAAGTTCAAACATTCACTCAAGGCTATCTCTGAATGTCAAGTGCATCCCTACAAAGGGTCCTGTGCAGGACCAGGGGACTTGTAGCTCTACTACAGACATCATCTGTGAGCACTTAGACTGCAGATCTTCCTCACCTTTCACTAGACAACAGCAATATATTTGAATATAGTTTCAAACAAAGCTAGTTATGATGAGACGTGCACTGTTCAGATCAATTACAGCATAGCATGAAAACCCCTTGCTATCCCTCCCCCTCCCCAGGACTTTGCTATGTATTTATTAACAAAGAATTATCAGACAGGATGGATTAAAGAAAGACCCTTCAAGAACTTAGCAAACCAACTAAGTTATAAATAGAACCCATCAGGCATATACTCTCAAATCACACAATGACTTGTTAATAAGTTAAATGTAGCATACACCTCTTTCTGCCAGCAAATACTTCCTCATCTTTCAATAACAAAAATAAATACATAAATAAATACATAAATAAATCAAGCATTCTTATCACAAAGCTAAAATAGAAATGTAACATATATTCAATGGAAAAATTACTATATAATTTTATCTAAAGTTGAACACCACAGAAAAGCTCTGAGAATCAAATACTGAAATTATGCTTTAGAAATTATTAATATTTACACTTAACAACGAAGTTTAGGGCTTATTTGCAAAGTAATGTAAAAAGCGTAGCAATTTAAAAATGAAGAGAAACAACTCAGGGTAGTTTGGAAGTGTTCTGTCATTTATCAAGTAGCCCCTAGGAGCAGAAGGGAGGGACCAGCAGCGCCATCGTGAAGGAACATGCTTTAAAAATGCCACCTTCGCACACTGGCTGCCTTTTGTAGAAGTTCACTACTGCCTTCAGAGTTCTCAAACTGATTGTGTGCCTTAAAAAGTCAGCGTGAGTGCATGCACCAGAAAAAACGCAAGCAGGTAAATTACAGAAGATAATTAAGCTCATTTCACAGTAAATGATTATCAGATGAAAGTGGGGCCTGAAAGTGCTAATTATGTGTCAGCTAATTGCAGATGGCTTTTCAGTCTGTGTCTGGAACACTTCATGAGTCCCCTGTGTACAACGGGGACCTCTTCAGTAAATAACCTTTAAACAAAAGGCGAAAGCACGGGAGACATGACAATTATGGGCTTAATTCAGGATGCGGAGGCTAGGGTGCACCTGATGATCATGGGAGGCACAGGTAGCCAGTCTCTCTTCTTTACTTGAGAACAAAAGTAAAACAGGAGCAAGGAATGAACTGATCTTTACTTAGCATAAGTCACAGAAAAGAAAAACTTCACGGAAAACTATACCCAATACAGAGGCTTAGCTCCCTCACCCTTTGCTTGCCTGCTTGTCTGAGACAGGCTCTCCTGCGATTGCCTTGGCTGGCCTACAGCAGACTGTCACACTCAGGCTGGCTTAGAACTCATGTAATCCTCCTGCCTCCCACAGGACTGGCTTTGCGGGTGTGTACCACCCTTCCTAGCTACCCAAGGTAGCTTAGCTACTGGCTGCAGAAATAAATCAAATGAAAACTCAAGCCAGGGAGAATGCAATTTTAGACATTCCAACATTGGTAAGGCTTATCTGAAAAGGAGGACCACAAAAATGAATTCACTTAGAATATTTAGATGGTTTAAAGGTCTCCTTTAACTTAGAAGACTGCTGCCGTGTTCCTTGGCCCACATTCTCCACGTGGGCGACACACAGGGCAGAGATCATGTCTTAGCCCACTGCCCAGCACAAAGTGAGCTTAATGCCTATCATGGCTACTGCTATGTCGCGGAAAAACAGGAAAAGGGAAAGAAAGGTTTTCATCCTATGAGTCCTGACCCTTGGGGGAGTCTCATGAACCTTCCACTGGGGTCACATATCATATAGCCTGTATATCAAATATTTACATTACGATTCGTATCAGTAGCAAAATGACAGTTATGAAGCATAATGAAAATAATACTATGGTTGAGGGTCACCACAACATGAGGAACTGTATTAAAGGGTCACAGCATTAGGAAGGCTGAGAGGCACTGAGTTAGAGGCTTGTGTTAGTAAGTGTAAACCCTTCCCGAGGGCAATGTGTAACTTACCATTGCCAGTTCACCCTATTATCTCTAGAGGTCACTAGAGCTTCATCCCCTTGCCCTACCATGACAAATGCCCAAATCCTGACAGCATGCATAGTTTAAAACAAATTATCAGATGCTTTACACCGTATGGCAAGTGTACCCGGGGACAAACATGTCTGAGGTGAGGAGACTGCACATCTGCTCAGAACCACCTTTGCCCAGTTCTCTAAGGACACCTCTACAACCCTGCCCAAGTCCCCCCTTTCCACTGGCTTCTGTGACCTCTCTCTCCTTTTCTTTCTTTTCTTTTCTCATCAAACTCACCATTTGCCTCTGCAATCTACTTTCTTCTTCAATTAGTCTCTGGGAATGACTCTGAGATTAATCTAATCCAAAAATGCAAACGTTTTTAGTAAAATAATTTTTATCATGAAAATCATTGCATATACTGAACAACAGAGAAAATCAGGAAGCCCGAGGCATCCACCACTGACACCACTGACTCCAGGCCTGCCCTGTTAATCTTGTTTCTCTTGCTCTGCAACTCAGTAGGGTACTGAAAAGCCATCTCCATCATGAATGTCACAGTATGGAAAGCTAAGGACACCTTTAAACCACAAAACCACAACATGGTCACCACAATCTTTAAAAAGTGAAGGACTCCTTAGTATCAAACATGCAGCAGTGTTTAGAGGCCCATGGCCTCTTTTCACATGGCTGCCGTCTGTCCTCTTTGGATCTCCCCAGCCCCTATCCATCCCCCCCCCCCCCCCCCCCCGCCACCATGGTTTCCTAATCTTTGAGCCACCCTTCCTCCCTAATGCCTGCGCTCTGAGTGTCCTGCCTCTGCCTCTCTTCTTGCTACTGGTTAGGTCCCAGACTGGCACGTTAGCACACTGAGCACCCGCTGTTGTGAGGAGTTTTATTGGGGCATAGAAATGCGCATTCAGTGTTCTTTAATCCCAGCACTTGGGAGACAGAAGCAGATGAATTTCTGAGTTCAAAGCCAGCCTTGTTAACAGAGTGAGTTCCAGGAGAGCCAGGACTACACAGAGGAACCCAGAAGTCAACTTTTGGGGCTGGAGAGATGGCTTGGTGGTAAATGCTCCAGCCGTTCTTCCAAAGGGCCTGGGTTCAATTCCTAGAACCCACATGGTAGCTCACATCTGTCTGCATTTGCTATCCTCACAGACAGACATGCAGGCAAAACACCAAAATAACAAATCATTAAAGTAAACACATTGTTAAAATGTACACTCACTGGCATACTGAGTACGTCTGTCTTAGAGCTACTGTGTCAAAAGATGTTTGATGTACTAGAACTCTTAGTGAGGTCATGCTTCCTACTTCCCTCTCAGTACGTCCTACTGTCGGTGGGACTTTCTGTTTAAACTAAACTGAAAGCGGCTGACAACATGGGCAGGGCAGCCAACGGTCCTCAGTGCCAGTCTCCAGTCAAGTCTGGAAGCCCTTCTGCTAAAGATGGGGCAGTAAGAGCTCAGGAACTTGCCTTGGTCACCGAGCTGTGTGAGCCATGACCTTCAGCTGTGCCCCTAGGTTACTGGTTACTTAGTAACCCCAGTCTTGTTGACCTTGGGCTTTGTTGCTTGGTAGATTTAATTTGGGAAAGCAATCACAGATTACCACTAAAGTGTGCTTAAACAACAAACCAAGATCCAACCCTAAAACACCTCCTTTCAAGCTAGCCTTCATCTACAAACAACCATTCTACAATTTAAGGATTATCTTTGAGAGATTATCTCTTTATACTCTAACCACTCCTTGTTTCATTACATAATTTACTGGTCTGAATAGAAAGCAAATTCAATTTAAAAAGGATTAGAAATGGAGGACAAAGTAGAAAAGTCTGTCCCCACATCAGTCATAGGAGAAAGAAAATGAAGGGGCATAGAACCTATAGCTGAAAGGCAATGTCTCCATTCATAGTTAATGGGGAATAGTTAATTCTCTCATGGGCTCCAAAGAGCTTAAATTCACAACAGGAAGTGTCCTCCAAATGAGAAGCATCAAGGGACATACACTGAAGAACTTAAAGGAAAAAAGAAAAACAAGCAAATGCATGTTGGCTGTTCAGACACCCAGGAAGTCAGTGGCAGGGAAACGCCACAGCTAAGGAGCCAACACTGCACTCAAGAGTTCAAGCCCAGCACCCCGTGCACAGCAATCAGTCCACAGGTTTTAAAAGAAAGCTAGGGGATGGCAGCAACAAGCTAGCTAGACACGGTGAAATCCAATTCAAGCTGGTGTCAGGGAAGTCAGGGTACATGAAGACATACAGACCAACACAGTGAATTTCCACAGGGCAACCCACTTTCCATACTGACATCAACCAGATGCTGTTCTGCACCAGAACTCCTGTATGGTCTGCTTTCTTCCAGACTGACCCTTACCACTTTAACGCTAAGGGTACCTGCCCTCCTAGTGCTTATTGGCTACTGATCCTGGAGGCTGCCATATAACTTCAAATCATTGTTTTCTAGAAATAGAACCTTACAAAAACAAAACGAAACAAAACTAAATAAATAAAAAACACTCCCCATTTTTACTCTATATCCAAGAAGATTGGAATTACCAAAAGGGGAAAAGCCAAAGACACTTGACAGCTCAGGAGAAGCATATGAACAGAAAGCATCCACTGAGCACAGACTTGGAAACACTAAGCTCTTCACCAAGCCAGTCACTAGCCTGGCCACAAGGCACCTACTGACCAAGGCACCCGATTCTGCATGCCTTCTCACAGTATCCTGTATGTTCTGCAAGGTATGGAATGGAATCCACACAGCATTGTATATAAACTCACAGGATTAATGCAGGGCATCTTATGATTTGTGGTAATCCATACATTTAAAAGTAAAATAACCTGGTTTGTAACCCAGACTTCACTCGCTAACCAACAAGGCTCAGGACACTGAAGAACTGTCTCTAGGAGACAGAAAGAGTTTCCTGGCTTCTGTAACCAGGGGAAGACAAAGGGGACAGGTTGGGAATCTCCTAAAGACTCTTCTGACTTCCAGTCCATCCCACTTCACCTCTACAGAGCTGGACAAAGAGAGGGGCAACTAGTAGCTTTAGCAGTGGTCTGTGTATGACACAAGGTGATCATGGTGTGGAAGCTGTCAGCAGGTTCTGTGTAAGGAACCTATGGCCTCACTCAACAGGTTCTTGGGATGAAAACTGCTGTTTGGTCACCACCACAAAATAAATGCAAACTAACTGCCCTCTCCCAGAGTCCACAGACACCTTTGTTTGTCGAAGGCTCTCAGTGCTGCTATCTTTGTAGGCACTGTCATGTGACTAAGAGGAGAAAATAAACCCAGAGGACTGAAGTCAGGATCCAAGGTGAGAACAAAACGTAGCAACTGGTGCTTTAATTCTGGCTGTTCTAGGTTGTGTGAGTTCCAACAGCCAGCAGAATCCGGTTTGCAAACATCTACATGGACTTCGGTACTCCACACTACTGAGCAGTAACTTCTCTAAGTTCCAAAGACCTCCTGGAGCCATAGAGACACTACTACCCATCATGGCAGAGTGGTAAAGTATCCAGAGCACTAGTGCAGACTAAATGCATCACAGCCAGCATTCTGTCAGCGTCACCAAATGATCACCTCTACATTAGACCTTGAATATGCCAGGGTTTCGCCTTCACAGCAAAGTCTCACTACCTCACGCTAAGAGTCCAACACCACGCCCCTAAGACGACCTGAGGTATGGAAGTCGTTTAGTTTAGATAAAACAATTGCAAACATGGTTTACAGTCACACTAAGAGTCACTTAAACACAACAACCACTTTTACAAATAGTATAAAATCTTACAACTCCTAGTGATTAGAAAGAGTACCTCGAACCAAATTCCAGTAATCACAGGAGCGCCCCACCACCACTGCTCAGCTGTGTTTCACACTCAAACCTTGTGTCTTAGTCTTTAAAGCAGACCTAACTGGGAAAGCACTTAAGTCACACGATCTTCTTCTAAGCCTCACTTCTGAAAGCATTCATCTCAGTTCATCCAGTGTACACTCTATGTGAGACCAGAAGTCAGTGACGTAACAGGCAGCCTTATGAGAGCAGTCTGTCTTTATGACTGACTTCAGAGACTGTACGTTCACCCACTCTGTCCTTAACATGTGGAGAAAAGCAAAGCAAAGGAGAACTGCTGAGACCTACGTTTTGGCTGTGACATCCACATACTGTCCGGGGCGAAAGTGAGCTGCATAAAGAGGAGTCCCTGCATGGAAAAGAAAATGAGAAACCAAGGTTATCTGTCAGCAACAGAAAGGACTTTATCCAGATACCTGGCCCACATAGCTTCCAGTACTGCTTTTGAATGCTCACTGATCTTCAGTATTTAGGAACATCAGAGACACCTAAACACTGAAGCCATCCATAAACAGGTTCTACTTAACGATGAGAAGGCCGTAGAACAAGGGGACACTGTTCAAGAGGTGCTACAGTGAGCCAACAGACCACTCCTATCAGGCCAGCATCTTCATGGGGCTTATTAGTGCTGGTCTGAGTGAGCCAGGCTCAGGCCAGCATCTTCATGGGGCTTATTAGTGCTGGTCTGAATGAGCCAGGCCAGCATCTTCATGGGGCTTATTAGTGCTGGTCTGAGTGAGCCAGGCCAGCATCTTCATGGGGCTTATTAGTGCTGGTCTGAGTGAGCCAGGCCAGCATCTTCATGGAGCTTATTAGCGCTGGTCTGAGTGAGCCAGGCCAGCATCTTCGTGGAGCTTATTAGTGCTGGTCTGAGTGAGCCAGGCCCGTGGCCATCACACTCCTCTTGCTGGCAAGCATAGGTTAACGATTCCTGGTTGCTTCAGTGAATAGGTATGTAGAATTAAGATATATCATCCACTTACACAAGGGGAAAAGAAAGAACATGACAAGAACAATGATGGGTGGGCTTTGATGAGGTCTGTCATCACCCAGTGAATGAGGAAATGTACTAACCTGACTTGGTCCCTCCTCTGCTGGTTATGGTGTACATATTCACACAGTACCTGCTCACATCAGATTACTGCTGCTCTAGTCAGTACTGATAAAGTCTCATTCACCTAACAGTCTTAGGTCTTTGGACTAGACAAAACCTGTCCTTATAGATACTCAACACTTATAAGGCTCAGCTCTGACCTCAAAAAATTGTTATCTTGGGTAAGAGTCAACATTATATCACCAATTAAGAGTTCTTTAAAAAAAGATGAAAAAAAAATGAGGGACTAATATAGCTAAGAACGAAACGGAAAGTAGGTTTTAGTTTGTTTAATTAGTACAGAGAGTGGGGTTCAGTGGAGTTTAAGAGAGCAGTTTCTTTAAGGTAAGATTAATCTAGGTTTATAAAGGAAAAGGGACTTAAATAGGGACTTCATTCTATGTATGCCAAATATCACATTATACTCTATAAATAAATACACTGATTTGTCTATCAAAAATATTAATTAAAAAAAGAAAAATTAAGGTATTACAGAGGCCTCATTTTTGCAAGGCTGAACAACTCAAACTGCAATATGACTCACTGACTCAGAAATATAATTTAATATGGTTAGAATTAGGGCAAATTAACATGGGCTTGACTTTTATATAGCTGTTCTAAACACAAACAAAGGCCTTAGACAAATTAAATCTACTAATGTCAAAGTGGATGCTTAACTTTTCTTCCGAACAGAATATTTCAGAAAATTCCTTTATATTTAATGTGGACTATTGTCACAAATCAGACTAATATACAATAATGCAAGACTTATACTAATTTTATAATTCAAAATTATTTTTCCTTCAAGTTAGAAATTTAAACTTAAAAAATTTCACTGTCTTTTTGTCGCAATGCAAATTCAAATACTGTGGCGCTCTACTCCAGGTCAAACATCAAAATGGCAAACTTTGCTTACCACAGGAATCAGCATAATCACATGCCAACCCCTAATGTGCCATTCCACGGACAGGGAGATGACTCTATCCCAGGGGCTAAGTTTGCTGTTCTCCTTTTGAGGCTACATTTCTCCCTCTACGGTGAGTGTAACTGTTCCTACCAGAATCCTAGCCTGCAACCATGAACACACTTTGAAGCTGGAACACTTACTTAGACAGGCTTTAAAAATGTGACACTCCTCACATTTGCGCTAGAGTTCCTCCCTCTCAGGGAAACAAAGAGGAGCCTACAGCTTTCTCCACTTACCAGAGACAACGACTGTTTGCTCCTAGTGATTAAATCAGATGGGTTTATATTTAAAAATACGTGTTTGGAACTTTGTGTTTTGTTTAGCTTTATTGAAAGGGCTGACATTAAACAAATCACATATTTGGTATTTTTACCTCCCTCCTCTCCCGACCTCAGATTACCTGGCTTAATTACAGCATTATCTGTTACATGAAAGATTTTAATTGTCTGTTTTGGTGGCAATCCAAGATCTCGGTAAAATTCCAATATAGAGTTGGGTTTCTAGAGGGAAAACATCACAAGTAAATAATGCATTAAACAGCATAAGTGACCTGAATGCAGATCCCCAAATCAAGTTATAAACACAGAAAAATAAAAATCTAAGCACACTTTATTTTCTACTGAACCAACAACATCTATTTCCCACTGCTTAAGGGTGATGAGATTACATCAAAACTAACAATACACCTAAGAACAAGTCATCTTACTGCTTAGGATCCAGCCACGTGCACGAGTCTCGAAATGTACGCCCTTGCCCTTGCTGGCTTGAAAGCACACCTACACTGGCCTCAGATCCTTGTCTTCACTAGTCACCTTCTTCACAGGGCTTTTCCAGGAGAGTTTTGGACAAGCTACTCTCTAATTACTCAGGACTCCTGATTTACTGTCCAAAAGAACTACTTTTGTCAGTCCATTTTTCTTATTCCTTAGACCATTTATCTACATCCATCCTGATACACACTTTACAGCAGCCCAGTGGACTGTGTCCTGAGCACTGTGACCACTGCTGCTCTGAGGGGGCTGGGCTGTGACCACTGCTGCTCTGAGGGGGCTGGGCTGTGACCACTGCTGCTCTGAGGGGGCTGGGCTGTGACCACTGCTGCTCTGAGGGGGCTGAGCTGTGACCACTGCTGCTCTGAGGGGGCTGGGCTGTGAACACTGCTGCTCTGAGGGGGTTGGGCTGTGAACACTGCTGCTCTGAGGGGGCTGGGCTGTGAACACTGCTACTCTGAGGGGGCTGGGCTGTGACCACTGCTGCTCTGAGGGGGCTGAGCTGTGAACACTGCTGCTCTGAGGGGGCTGGGCTGTGACCACTGCTGCTCTGAGGGGGCTGGGCTGTGACCACTGCTACTCTGAGGGGGCTGGGCTGTGAACACTGCTGCTTTGAGGGGGCTGGGCTGTGACCACTTTTCTCTCAAGAAGCTATTGTTCCTTCCAAAACACACATTCTATTATTCTTTGCCCTTCCCTTTCTCACTCACTGAAAACTCCTACACCCTTTCTCACCTTCCTTCACACTCACTTCTACAAGAGCAAAGGCGCTTTCCATACAAGACTGTTCCTTGAAATTATCTTCCTTGTGTTTCAAAGTGAAATGTATTTCATTTAAAAGGTTTGTGCTTCTGACATTCACTTAGTTCAGTTGATTTATCAAGCACAATGTTATTTTGTTAACATTAGACTTAGAGTGTTCCAAGAAACTTCTGAGAAGAAACCCTTATGTTTTGGTACAAAATAGCTAAAATGAACATCATAGCCTACATCAACACTAGACTCCAGCATAAAAAGAATTAAGACAACATATATATCTTAATTCCCTTTCAGTTTCACTAAAACTGAATAACTGTTTCAACTAAAATCACAATATTATACAACTAGGTCTTAGTCATGAGAAAAGCCAACGCTCAACTGAGGCTGACAGCAGAAGCGCTCTAACAGCCTGGCCGGCCCCGCCCCCTTCCTTTCTAAACTTCCAAATAAATGATTCAAAAAGGCAATTTAGAAGCTGACAGCACTGTCACATGTGGGTAACCCCGTCCATGAAGCTGAGTCTCCTTCTGCAGAATTCCTCAGCAATTATCCTTCCTACAATGAAAGCACTGCTCTGCTCCCAAGATGAATTGTTTTAATCAACTTTTAGGGCCATTTATGTTCTTACAAAGAGACACTATGCACCACATCAGTTTTTATTTATAAGATACAAAAAATAGCAAAACAAACTGGCCTACTTTAGAGGTATAAGTGCCTAGGAGATTAAAAAAAAAACAGTTCTAGCCTTATTATAAATAAAACCATTTTAATCAACTTATTTTGAATGCCCAACTACTCAATATTTGATATTCATAGGTCTTGTTTAAAAAAAAAAAAAAAAGCAACCAAAAAGATTAAAAACAAAACTGCTCTATATAGTCAGTCTAACTGTAATTTCCCTGAGGGCTAAAATATGTAACTAGCTGGTACATTTTTAGTTTGGAAAATTTCTTTTCTCTTTAAACAAAAACACTTTAATTATAAATGATGAGTGCTCTCCACACTGGTGAAGGAACTTTCTTTTTCTTGTTAGTACACATTAAGGACACAGGGCAGGGGCTCTCACTGTGACGGTCCTATATGCGCACGGCATCCATTCTGGTCATCTCCCTACACACCACCTCTTCCCTTTGCCTCCCTCTCTAACCGCCTTCGCTCTCTCTAATAGACCTTGGAGAGGTGAGTGCCTCCTAAGGTTTATGTGGCTCAGTGGTTAGCATCTACAACATAAGAAAAAGCACGCGACCTCCAGATCCACACTGTGCTGCACATCACTGCAGACAACACCGCAAGCTTGTTTACACACCGAGGGGAGGGGAAGAGCAATCTCAAATATAAGAGTAGAATGCTATCCTTTCTGAAAAAAATTATTAGTAAGGACTATGCTATTTTGCAAATATACTTGCAAATATAAATATAAAGATGTGTATTTGATCAATAACACATCTTCATCATTATGTAAAAGAGAATATATTAAATTGGGCTCTCGAGCACATTTTCTTTAAGAGCTAAAGGATTCAGAACTGATATAAATTTCAGAACTGGAAAAAAATTTCTAGATTTCCAAATCCTATCTTTACAAATAAGAGAAGGATGCTGAAAGGGTGTGTGTGTGTGTGTGTGTGTGTGTGTGAAGAGGAGTGAATGAAGAAACCCAGGATCAGAGCTCCGTCTATGCACCATGTCCCTATCGCCTCCTATTTAGTTTTTTAAAATAATGTTGATCTTTATATAGCATGTCTCGCCTGCATGTATGTATGTGCACCACATGCAGGCCTAGTGCTTGCAAAGGACAGAAAAGTGCATTATAATGTTCTGGAACTGGAATTATAGACGGCTGTGAACTGCCAGGCAGTCTGGGAACACTTCTGCAAGAGCAGCCAGTGTTCTTCTTCTTTTTCTTTTTTTCGGAGCTGGGGACTGAACCCAGGGCCTTGTGCACTCTGCCGCTGAACTAAATCCCCAACCTGGCAGCCAGTGTTCTTAACCACTGGGTATCTCTCCATCCCTGTTTTCTGCTATGTCTGAAGAATCGCTTATTCATACATGTTTTGGAGTAGAATAAATTGCCCCAATATGATGGTTAATTTATAAATGTCAAGACCGGAAGGTCACAGACTTATAAAATTGATAATGGCAATGACATTAGTTGTATAAAAAGAAGTGACTCCCAAAAGTGTTCCTTTAACACCCACTGCCTTTTTGGTCTCCTCCTGTGAACTGCATGGGCTCTCCCCCAAGTTGGCTGGCTCCAGTTCTGCTGCATTTATGCTGACTTGGGCTGGTACTTCATCCATCTCTCCTGGCAGCTTGAGGGTAGCCAGGGGGTTAGTATCCAGAAACATTAGGTATGTGAGACCATGGAGTCTGTCTTGCTCTTACCAGTGGTCAGTCAGTCTTGACCAGTAACATCACTCCTCTGTCCAGAGGCTGAAGTGATTACATGTGAAAATGAATGCAAAAGCCTCCACACCATGTTCCTGGCATGTAGTAAGCACGCAGTAAGTTAACCATAACAAGCACATACATGCTCTGGACCAATTTCCTCTGAGTGACATATTCCTTCCATGAGACTCGGGAGTAAATGAACCTCCCAGTGTCCTCAGAACAGAACCACACTCATGAAGATTCATGAGGCTCTCCTTGAAGGCCGTGGGAACAGCAGAAAGCTGCCTGGGCCGGCATCCTGGTTAGCCCAGCTGTCTGCAGTTGTCCATACCTCATGCAGAGAGCTCCAGGCTTGTAGACTCTGAGCCTGAGCTTGTAGACTCACAGCCTGGGCTGGGCTGTCCATGCTCCTGTGTGCAACCTTCACCCAGACTCCTCCACGTGATCCCGATACCCCACAGGCTGACAATCTAGGCCTTTGCTTAGTTTCTATTCTCTGTTGTGGGTTCCCTATCTGAGGTGAGCTCATTCCTGTCTCCATAGAAAAAGTCACACAAGAGCATGCAAGAAATATGTCTACTTTTGACATACAGTAGGGTTATATATTGATTTTTGCCCATGTTTATTTTATAAATGACAACAAAAAATTAAATTTGTTTGGAGATGAGAGGTGTGTTCTACTTGCCCTCTAGGTTTTGGTCTGGGCATTAGATATTAATCGGGTGCATTTTTCTAACAAGCTACCCAGTCAGCATTCTGTTCATACTATACTCAGGAAACAATGCTCTGTTTCCAAAACAAACCTGATGTGGGTTCATATGCATCCCAAACACACAAAGCTCCTTCTAAAGTACATAACAATGATGTTTATAAACTTCTAAAGTACATAACAGTGATGTTTATAAACTTCTAAAGTACATAACAATGATGTTTATAAAGTTCTAAAGTATACAACCATGATGTTTATAAACTTCTGGTTTTAAGTGTTAAATTGACTTTTTTCATAGAAGAAAAAAAAAGGATAAAGCATCTATGCAGGAAAACCATTTCAAATTAAAAAAACAAAACCAAACAAATCAATCCATGATCTACTGAGTATGTAGGGCAGACCAGGCAATTTGAGGAAGCTCATTTAGTCCTGTGATAAACCTAGTAGGAAGGCGGCACCATTAATCTCTTCACAGATGTACAAACAGAGTTTAGCTTAGTGAACTCTAGTTGACTCAAACCTCTGCTAGCCCCTCTCCCCGAGTCCTCAGGGTGGGTGTCGGTTTGTGACTACAGAAACCTGCAAACATGAGCGTGCAGAGCTGAGACTAACCACATGCGGTATTTTAGGAATGAAGATACAGACTTACATACAGGCGTGACCCGGTTTTCCCCCCCACTGTTAGGGCCGCTGTTTTTCCATTATGGTCTTCCTTGGGAGTGTACTTTAACACATGACAGTCTTGTACCTGAAAACAAACACGAAACTTGAGCTTGTAACATGGTATATACCTGCTGAGACTTCCCAGAGAACCCAGGGAGATAATGACTACAAGGTTCATCGGTCTAAACACGACACACAATAATAAATTCTTCCTGTGTGGTTGAACCAGTCTGCCATTACTGATCCACACTCTCAGACCACAATAATCAGGAAGGAGTTACAGGCTCTGTACCCTGCTAGCACTCTAAGCGTGCACAGCCTATATTTAGCCATCATCACACCTGAGAACAGACCCCAGACACTGAGCTGTCAAGAATGATCTAGAGTAATGGTCTAACTTCATCTGTGCTTTCCCTACAGTGAGAGCAGCTGACACTTTCAAGACACTGTGCACTGTCGCTAGGACCGTCATCTCTTGTGGTCCTCACAGTAACAGTTTGCAGTGAGGCCTTACTGTTCCTCTTATAGAATTATATCACTTAGAGAAGGGGCTAGAGCACTCAGGAACACAGTAAGGGCAGAGCCAGGATTTAAACTCAGAGCCTGAGTCCTTAACCATCTGAGAATAACTGATCTCAGTGAATAAAGTGTGGTTTCTCCAGAGGAGCAGAGTCCATGCTGATGGTCAGCAAGGAGATCACAATTACAATCTGGGCCTGAATGGACTGTGGTGAGCATGGTGGGCTTGAGGTATGTTCTAAGAATGAGTCAGGTGAACAATCTGTGAGGATCTACACCACCCTACCCCACCTAGCATTACTCCAGGTATTCCAATCCCATCATGACAATACTGGTTCAGGCTAGAATCAGCTTGGGTGGAATTGTCAGAAGCAAGGCTCTTTACTACTATCTGCTATATTCTCCTTTGCCACACAGATTTCTGTCTGGACACACATTTCAACCATTACAGGTTATATACACAGATCTCAGCACACACATATCGCTTGTACGCTCTATGCTTTCTTACCTGAAGTAAGGTGACTGCATGCTTTTGACCATCCTTGGTCCATAAAGGCATCATACCCAGCTTCAGGGCAATAAGGCCAACTCTGGAAGAACCTGCCAGCATAGACAATATAGTCAAGACTACTTACAGATGCAAATATCTTCAACTATATCGAACACAATATACTGGTGGTTAATAAATATAAAATGAGTAAACACAAGTTAATTCTAACATTTGTATTTTAAAATAATAATATTAATACAGGGCATTTAATTCCATTATTATTCTTTTATAGTTTCAGATCCTTCCAGCATTATCAATTAGAAAACATCTATTCAAATTCTAAGGCATTAAATGGTGTTACGCTACATATATGCCACAAGTTCTCTATTAAGAACTTTTGGGGGTGGCAATGTAGTTTAGCTGGCCGAGTGCCTGCCTAGAAAGGACAAGACTGAGTTTGAGCTCATGTACTGCATGAGCCAGGTTTGAGGGTATACGCCTATGACTCAGCCTCAGGAGTTAGACACTGGAAACTGAGGCGCTCAAGCCAGGCTACCCTTGAACTTCCGTCACTAAACAATGTGAGAGTGAGTCTCAATAACTCCAGAGAACACAAGTGCAATGGGAAAAGCCCCATCCTGCTTGGTATGGCCACACATGGGTTTAGTATCCTACCATGGACAGCTGGTTCTGGAACGATGCTTGCCCCAACAGCACACAAGCATCCCAACTGAAAGTAGCTGTATTAACCCAGGATATCTTACACTATATTTTTCAGCCTCTTCTTCCCGGTTCCTCCCTTTCGTTTTACATTCTTTGCATCTGAGGGAAGACAATATATGCGGAATGCGTCTCCTCTCACCTACACAACGCCTTCCTGAGGTTTTACTAGCAGCAGACGAGGAGGTTGGAGAAAAACACCCTAGTAGACCAAAGCAGAATGAAACACGCACACTCAAGCAGTGAAAACTCAAGAGGTCGAATGTATGAAGCAGTCACCGTTCTCATGCAACCAGCCACACTGTAATTAAGGGGTCACATCTCAAACCCCGCAAATCACCTGGTTCCCAGGGATGCAAAGGCCATGGTTCGTCCTTCAAGGGGTTCAGTTTACTTGTCAGCTGGGCTTTATTTTCATCGGAGACCAGCTGTTTAACAAACGAGACATTTTCTTCAGACAGATGCTCATCCCACCAAGTACTACTCTTGCTGTGCAGATTTCTAACAACGAACAAGATGTTCTTTCTGGAAAAAAAAATCAAATCATTATTTCCATTTAATGCAGGGGAGGCCGCAGTTAGATAAGATAATGCACTCAAGGCCTCAGGGAATGGTGTGGATCGTGCATTCGCCCTAACACTTCTTGGGCTTCTGCTTTAACCAAGAAAGGTTACCCTGAAGGCTAAATTTCTCTTTTCATCCATGATAAACAATCCCTCCTAAATACACGAGAGGCTACTAACCTGAATGAATCTGTATTTAACAGCTTTATAACCAATGGACTGGCGACTGAATTTTCTCTAAGTGTACCTCTTGCCTCTAATGCCATTACCAATGTAAAGAAACAAAATGAAAACCCGAAAACACACGACCTCTGTCCAGCTAATGCACCGAGAAGGAGCTTAGCAGGCTCGAGGCAAAGAAGGAAGTGTGTTTGATTTTTGCACAGCGTGTGGGTCAGAACCTAAATAAACCTTTGTGCAGTCCACTTTGGTTGGTAGTCAGAAAGTTCCAGCTTAGAATCGCAAGTAAGTTTCTACTTATTAGGTGACTGACTTTGGACAACCGATTTCCCTTTAGTTTCAGTTTTATCGGAAAAACTGTTAGGACAGTGTTCTGCTCACAGGGGGCTACAGGCCTAATATGACACAACACAAGCACAAAGTGTAGCACAGTACTCGCTGGTTGGAAGACATCCTTGCTGCTGATAAAGTCGCAGCTAACCCCTGATTTCTTGAACATAAAACACATACCCCTTCAAGCCTTTAGATTAAAAGATGCTTTCTTAATTTTCTATGCTATACACCCTTGAACACATGACCCCTTCCGCTTCCAACCCTCTGCGCCAAGCCCGGCCTTTGTTCAAGGACACAGTTATGTGGGCGGCGCACCCCTGCCACCCACTCTCTTGCCATACCCACCTACTCCCTAAGCCTGGGGCAGCACCTAGGCCTCCGGCGCCACAACCCAGCACTTGGGCGCCAGCTTGCGCCAGCAGCCTCCAACCCGGCATGGAAGTGGCCGGGCAGTGCTCGGCTCGCGACACCTCCCGCCGCGCCGCCGCCGCGGAACTTTCAGTAAGTCCCCAACACAAACACCACGGGTTCGCAGTAGCACCAGGACAGCAGTCACACGGTTTGTCCGCCAATGCCCTCAGCGGAGGAAAAGCACAGCTGAGCCACTTCCGGTCCGTTTCTCAATATGGTCCGGGTATAGACTCAATACCTGTAAGTATGGTTCTGTCTCCAAATGGCCCTACTTTGCCAAGGGATTAGACGATTCACTCTTTCTTTAGAGGTGGCAAAGAAAGAATTGGGCTTTAAACATTAGAAGAATGAGACAAGAAAAGATGAAAATTTCTTTGACAACCAAAGAATGAGAAGTCACCTCCAACAATGCCCACTGTGGGAAAGCTCACTGTGCTAAGTAGCATTTTGGTAATTTTATATTGGTTAATCCTAAGAGCAGCCCTTTAGAGAAGTTATTTCTATCTTACAAATGAAGGAACAAGTACTTAAAATTTATGTACTTGCCAAAAACAGATGGGCAGAGCTAACAATGAAACACGACTGAGGTATGTTAACAACAGAATGGGACCAAAACAAGCAAACAAAAACAAAACAAAACAAAATCAAAACACCAAAACCGGACAGCACGCAACTTTCCGATCTGGGGCATAAACAGTCCCAGAGCGTTCTTCAATGCTCATGAGAGACCTTAAGTCTAAATTGTCTAGAGGGGCAGTTCATGGAGTTGAGATCAGGTGCAATTGCTGCAGGAAAGCGTGTTACTATAAAGTTTCGGAATGATTGCATGATTCAGCCACTAATAGTACTGAATCTTCTATGTCCCAGGTCTGTCCCACCTTGTGTGTGCTAGACATTTATTTCTCTACTCCAAAAGTCCCTTCCCACTCACATGAGTGCTTTTGGAAAAGCAGAAACAACAATTTGGCTATTCAACTTCCTCTTTTTTTTTTTCTTTTTTTTTCCTTTTTTTTTAAATAAAGACATGGGTGACCTGATTTAGAAGGTTCAGGCAGGGATCAAGTTACTGCTTGGACTGGCAGGCTGAAAATCTTTGCTTGTTCCTCCACTAAGCATCATTGTGGGTACCTTGGCAGCTTCTCAGTAATATTTTGAGCCTTAGAGAAAAGAATGTATCATTCTGTCCTTGATATCTGACTTCACAGATACTTAAGACAGGCACTTCCACTGAGTCTTGACATAAGCTGTGTACGAGAATGGGGGCGGGGTATCTCACTATCACCAATATCTAGTATGTTGTATGCGCTCAGTATTGTATCTGTCCACAGGTCAATGATATCCAGGAGGACACTAAACTCATAGGAATCCAAGTTTAAGTAGCTCAGTGCAACAAGGGCTCTATGCCTGGGGATGTCCGTGTAGGAGTAAGTTGGAGAGCTTTATTACGCCATTTTGGCTTACCCTGGGTGTTTTTAATGTGTTAACAAGGAAACAAACATGCGTTCAAAATGGATGCTATGAAGAATTTAAGACAGTTCAGCAGAAATTAGGCTTCTTAATTTTTGTTCCGGTGACAAGAAGACCAAATTGTGGATTGAGAACAATTGATGAGCCTGCTAGTCATACTTTTATCCGCCTTTAGAAATCCCATGTTGATGTTCTGATGTAAACACAGCAGTGTGGGTGATAAGAGGATTCATTTAACTTCTCTCCATATATTTTTCCCCACTTAATTTTTGTAATAACCTCATGTAATAACCTCATTAATACTCCTGTCATCACCCCAACCTTAGGCAAAGGGAGACTGCGTAATTTATATATTGTTACCCAGTGAGTAAGAGGCAAAGACAGTGTCTAAACAGTGGCAGTGTCACCACAGCGTTGTTTCCCTCAGTGCTTTAGTTGTTTCTCAGGAGCATCTGTGTTACTGTCTTGGCTTTAGAACTCCTGTAACAATAGAGAGGAAAACGAATAAGTATATCACACGCAGTGGCCTGGGGTGAGGACCATTCAGGTTAACCTTTGTTTCTCATGCCAAGTTTTACCTGATCCAAGATGGAGGACATTGTGTCAATGAAACCAATGACAGGCACCACTGCTGAAGCGAATGGAAGCAAGACCATAATTCAGTGTCCCAGTTGACATCTAGGGCTTGGAGTTGTCATTATTCTAGATTTTGTCATTCCCGTGTACTTCTAAGTGACAGTCCCAGGTACCAAGAGCCCTAGCATTGGTTTCCTTAGGGGATGCAGGCACGGATTTGAAGCTCGCCATACCTTGTGATGCTACTCCTAAGAAACTGCCACTTTGCCTTGGTAATGCTTTTTGCTCACTGCAACATAGATAACTTGCCCAGTCTCTTTTCAATACGACATTTCTGAGACCCTTACCCCACTAACTCAGACCAAAGCTGTTGAAAGAAACTTTCTGCTCATTAAAGTAAGAACAAAGCGATTTCCAATTATGAATTACTTCATGCATGCTCTGAAAAGAGAAACCACATGTCATAAGAGTGGGTTTCCGGGGCTGGGGATTTAGCTCAGTGGTAGAGCGCTTACCTAGGAAGCGTAAGTCCCTGGGTTCAGTCCCCAGCTCCAAAAAAAAAGAACCAAAAAAAAAAAAAAAAAAAGAGTGGGTTTCCAGCAAAGCTTCAGTAGATACACTGCTCCTCGGTGTTTCTACCATGTGCTTCTGCCACCCACGAAGTCTTAATAATTGTGATATGTCCCATGTGGTTGACTTACTGCATAATGATGACAAATTCGTCTTCAGGTGATTATATGTTAGTGACCATTTATGAATCATTGAATAACATACATTATACTTGAAGTTAAATGCCTTTAATAAATTAGTTTAGCCTTAACATTATCCCAGGCCTTATTCTATGTTTCCTAAGTTGTGGAGAATTAAAATATTTAGGAAATTGTTAGAAATGTTTATCAAGCTGGGACACCTCTGGTGGTGGGAGAGATAAAATGCAGTATGAGATTTTGGACTTAGAGATTCCATTGCTGGCCAGAACCAAAAGCCTAAAAGTCCATAGTGCAAAATCCCCAGATGCCCATTCAACAAGGAAATGAACTTTGTTTCAATGCAAGATCAAGACTCATTTGAGCTTTGCCATAAGACTTTCAGGACACAATCTTTATTTTTACCAGATCAGGCCCAGACTTCAGGGTTTCAGGAAACCTGGAAATCTATTTAATTTGAAGAAAGCAAAAGGAAGAAGTGAAGGGAGAGGGAGTAGGAGGAAACGGAATGGAACAGGAGGAGGACACAAAAGAGGAGGGTGGAGGAGGAGAAGGAAGAAAGGAAGGAAGGAGGGGAGGAGGAGCCGCAACGAGAGCCACCACCAGTGTGGCTATGTCTGACATTTTAATTTTTTTTCCAGAATTTTGTCTCCTTCTGTTGTTTTTAGCGTGGTTGTGAGAGTTAATATAATTATGCCAATGTGCATTTCTTTAATTTTTTATTGTTATAAAAGTGTTAGCAACAGAAAGTAGAACACCACATACCAGGGGAACTCATGGCTCCTGTTGAGGCCATCTGGCTGGTTTCCCTCCTGGTGCTGGGCCATCACTGTTGCAATGCTCAGCATTTACGTTTGTGATTGCTGCAACCCAAAGAATAGGTAACTTCCCCACTTAGCAAAGACAAAACAAACAAACAAACGACTGCAACTTTACTCTCTGGCTCCTACTCTGAAGTCATCAGTACTGAAGGAGATCATGGCAGGAACGATGGGAGAAGCGAACAGATAAAACAGTGTGTGTCCAAGTGGAGATGTACAAACTCCTTGAAAAGGATTCTCACAGAGGAGGTGATGTGAACTATCCCTTGGGAGAAGAGGAAGGTTGTCCAGAAGTAGAGAATGAACATTACTTTTAAAAAGAAACCCAATTACCCCAAAACAAGAAACTTCACGCACGGAACCTTTGGGCACAGATCAACCACCCACCGCTGTATTATCTGTAAGGATTCTCCTTGCCAGGGTTGTAGAAAGGACATGGTAAAGATAACTTGTTCCTTCTGTAGTTTCTCAAGTGTTACCTGGAACAAAAATGACAGCTGATGTCAGCCGGGGGCCAAATCACCTTCAGGCTTGTTATTTACTATGTATGTGGTGGTGGACGGGCAGATGTTGCTTTTGTGGCTGAAACCCATGTCTGGTCTCTGCTTGTGCTTCCTTACAATATGGTGGTTAGGTTCCAAGAGCAAGCCTTGCAAGTGAATACACATAGGCTGTGTAATCCATTTCAACCTAGTCTTGAGAGATACGTGATGTGATTTTACTGCCACCACAAATGGAAGGATCACCCCGAGTGGGAACATGGCAATGCTACGCCATTAGAAGAGCATGTGGGCTGAGCATCTTCAGAGCCACAGACATCACATGTCCAGGTAGATGAGTAGGATTTAGGTTGTAGGGACAGACTGATGGCTGGAGGGACAGACGGATGACTGACTGCCATGACAGAATGATCCTGTGAAAAATTTCAGACTAAGTCTGGGTGGTTTACAAGACAGACAGTGCGATTTGTACCGTATTTTCCTTTGCTCATTAGAGAAGTTTCTAGATACACATATAGTCCCTCTTCCATTTAGAGAAACAAAGGCAAGGGCTAAAGAGCGCATGTGTCTGAGGGGCAGGAGGACAATGGCAACGTGAGCAACCAACTAGGACAAAAATCAGAGGTCGGGCTGCTGACCTCACGATCATTTCCAGCTGTGTCTGCATGCTCATGGCAAGCAGCTGAACTGGGTTCAGGGGGAGTGAGCGAATGACAAAGGACGGGAAGAGGGCTGCCAGGCTGCTCCAGAGTCATGTGGTGACAGTGGTTTCTCTGTCTGTGGCATTTAGACTCCAATCAGGCCTAGAAGCATCGTCATGGCAACTTACCCATCTGCACTGCTGAGCTGAGACAGGATTCCCTTAGTAACGGAGGAGCTGCGAGGTGATGCTTAAAAATAATCTTTTATGCCCAGAAAGAAATGCCTTTGCAGTTTTATTAGCCACGTAGCACTATGGGGCCTGGCTTTCACTCTCACTTTATATCAAAATGGAACAAAATGGCTTTTTAAAGAAAGAATTTCGCTGTCTCTGCTGCACAAAGCATACATTCCGCTGAAGCCAGTGAATATCACACTGACGTTTCTAGTGTTTCTGGTCACTATTACATAAATTGCCTCCAAATGGATCAGGCAGTCTCCATCTGAAATCACTGGGCTTCATCTAATCTCTTTTCTATATCCCGCTGAAGTCCCAGCAGTCTCTCCGTAGGGGAAATAGTTATGCCAAACAAGAGTTTAACACTTAGGTCATTTAGCCTGACAGTTCCTTGCATCTGATGGCCCTCCTTGCTCGGGCCTCCCCTCCAATTTTCCTTCAGCTGCGTCCCTGCCTCCTGCCTGAGCTATCCCTTGTGACTGACAACCCTGGCTATTAATTCTTCTCCTCTCTCTGTGTTTACCATGCATGTAAGCACGTCCTTCCATGGCTGCATCATCCTGTTTTACATAGTGAGAAGACTCGAGTTCCCAAACCATCTCTTCTCAATAAAACTGTAGGCTCTTAGGATGGGGCCAGTAGCTTGGAGGTTAATGCGTACTTAGCCTGTATCCAGCACTGGGTTCAGGCCTCAGCAAAACAAAGAGACTGTAGTTCACTGGGAAAACTGTCCCAGCCTCTTTACCCCCCACCATCATTCTCTCTCCCAGCCTCTATACCCTCCATCATCACATCCCTCAACATATTCATATACCTGTTACAGTTGGTGTGTTAAAAGTCCTGTGGATCTGGACCACCATACAGGTATTCACCATTGAGGATGGTGTATTTCCTTCTTTAAAATTAGTGTTTTAAGTTGAAACAGATTTACAACACTTCTTTCTCTTTCCTCCCCCAAATCCCCCACAGTTACCCTCATTTGAGCCCCTCCATCTCTTTCCCACTCTCAAGGTGATAGTCTCATTTTTTATTATATTTGTTGCACACACACACACACACACACATGCTCAAATATGTGTAAATGCAACCTGCTGAGTCCATTTTTGCTTGCGTGTATTTAGTGTCAAAGCGGAGATTCTACACTTGTGATGGTTTGTATATGCTTGGCCCAGGGAGTGGCAGGATTAGAAGGTGTGGCCCTTTTGGAGTAGGTGTGTCACTGTGGGTGTGGGTTATAAGTTTCTCGTCCAGCTGCCTGCAAGTCAGTATTCCACTAGCAGCCTTCAGATGAAGATGTAGATCTCTCAGCTCCTCATGCACTATGCCTGCCTGGATGCTGCCATGTTCCCGCCTTGATAATAATGGACTGAACCTCTGAACCTGTAAGCCAGCCCCAACTAAATGTCGTCCTTTATAAGAGTTGCCTTGGTCGTGGTGGCTGTTCACAGCAGTAAAACATTAAGAAAGCACTAAACGGCCAATAAGAGTGCTATCCATAAAAAGAGGCTGCTCTCCCTCTGTCAGTTGGCAGTTGCCTGAAGTCCTTTGCCTGGGGGTGAGATCGTAGGAAATGCTCCCTTTTCTGGGTCAGCATGTCCACTGATGTTGCTATTGTAGTTTTGTTTGTGTCTCCATTTCTAGTTTCTAGAAGGAACTGTTTCTCAGCAGACTTCCGAGTGACACCCCAAACCATACCCAATGTCAGTGTAGCCCTCATTTGCCTCACAGGGTTTGGCCTGTGCCTCTGTTGCTGAAGAAACTGCACATGGAGGACACAGGACTCCGATGATTCAAGTTAGATCCGAACTGAAAACCTCTGCCCTGCACTTTAACGTTCATGGTTTCGGAAAACACTAATGAAATCTTCAAAGAAGGAATGCAGCTACAGTGCCCTGGCCTGCTGCAGCACCGTGAGCCATGGCAATCATCCACAGGATGACCATGAAGGTGCAAGAAATGGCACTGACGTAGCCGTAGCGAGCAATGGTGGACGTAAACCCCACAATGGTGGATCTCCCCACCCAACAGAAGGGAAACCGTGCCCAGTAATGAAATCATGAATTCCTCTTAGAATTTTTGTTTTTCTTTATTTGTGAATGTATTTATTCGTGTATCACCCACATGCTTGTGCCAAGGAGGTCAGAAGAAGGCATTCGATCTCCTGGCATTGGAGTTATGCATGATTGTCAGCCCCTGTGTGGGTGCTGGGAACTGAACCTGGGTCCTTTGTAAGAATAATAAGTTCTCTAAACCACTGAGACATCTTTCCAGGGAAATATGAGGTGGGGTCCAAAGATGACCAGAAGACTATCCATCCCCAATGGTCTCTAAGCCTGCTAATCTCTTTAACTGTACTGGTAGCCCATGTTGTTATAAATAATGATTTGTAATGTCCTGTGATTGTGTCCCCATTTCACAGATGAGAAGCTTGAGGATCAGAGTGGATAATTACATGGTGGAAGTGGTGGAGGTGTAGGTGGAGGTGGTGATGGTGATGGTGGTGGTGGAGGTGGTGGAGGTGGAGGTAGTGTCTGTCTGACCTGGAAACTCTCATTGGTAACCCTAATGATGCTGCTCTTTCGGAAGGTCAGGCCTGCTTGCTATCCATTCTTCCAGGATGAGTCAACACACTCTTGAGAATGAACTGGAATCTGCAGAGTGGGAGCCCAGCTAAGCTCACGTTGATCCTAAGATATTAAACAAAGAGGCCGACGGAGCTGCAGCCATATTTAACGATATTTTTAGTCACTTTCAATTTATTTGCTTCATATTAAACTGTAAATTAATTATGAACTAATCTGAGTGATTATGAAATTATTTTCTCAACCTAATTCAGTCCCTGTGGGCATACATAATTTTAATGCTCCCCACTCCAGTCCACCTGCGTTTGACATTTGGCATTCTGACTGCTCTCCATGATGGAAGGTTTGAGATCCCAGGGGATCCTGGTGTTGCCAAGGATTTACCTTTTGTGTTGTTAATATATGCAGCTAGTCCTTTTTCTGGCGTTTTTTTTTTTTTTTTATATTACTTGAGGTGGGGGCCATTTAATACAGGAGAGGGGAGAAAAATCTTCCCTTTGAAGTGGACCAAGTCTTTTAATCATCAGGGGTATAAAATTCCCTTTTAGAAACCTCATCCCGAGCATTCAGACGGGAGGGGTGATGAGGGAGCTGGTGTCTGCCCACCCTACAGGGGAGCCATTTCAAATTCAGTTCTGCTTCCAATCACACAAAAGCGAAGGGCAGTGAATATATGTGCATGCACACATAAGAAGGCGACATTGTGTCCTAGATGAAACTTGCATATGCATATTTATGAAAAACCCTTCTCCCTCCCTTCATAAATTCCATAGGATTTCAGAGATGATTGCAGAACCTGAAGCCACATTTCCTTTCTGGGAAAAACATTGTTTTTGTTCCACCAGAGAGGTTACAATTTAAGCATTCTTCTCTGGCCTCAGATATCAAATATCCTTATGTTCGTCTATGAATTTACACTGGACTTTTAAAGTAAGGGGGATGGAGATGGCTTAGTGGGTAAGCATGCATATTGCCTTTCCAGAGGAATTGGGTTCAGTTCTCAGCATCCCCACAAGGCAGCTCACAACTGCCTGTGACTCCAAGTAGCCTCTGAAGACACCACCCCCACCTACACGCTATATGTTCACACAGACATATACACACAAGTAAAGAGAAAATAAATCAGAAAGCACCACGGATTTATCTGAATAGCACTCACATAATCTCAGTGAACCTGGGTGAGGTTCAGAATTACAGTACCCATTCTAAAGACTCCCCGCCCCCCACCCCCACCCCCACACAAGTAAAGGGAGTGGAATATAGTTTAACATTTCAACCTTTTCGGGTGGTGATCTGCTTAACTACAGAAGGCAACAGAATGTGAGTAAAATTCTCCTGGTCAAGAGAGCAGACTCTCCGGTCTGAGTGGAGACCTAACATTCCAGCAGGGCCAGGTCATTCTCTTGGCCAAGGAAGGGCTCACAGTACTAAAGAGGTGGATGGAATAACTAGTCCTTCAGTGAGATCCTGAGCTATGTCTGTGTCTCATCTCCACTCCACCTTAAAATGGTGTGGTGTTTGCCCCTCTATTTTTTTCCCCTCTAGGTAGCTACTGAGTTTTACAGTTGGCCTGCCCTGCAGTATTTCTTTTAAATGCTAACAAAATTGTCCCCGAGTTTCTGTTTGTGACTCCTGTTTAAATGCTTTCATTTATGAGGCTAAGAATCCCAAAAGAGGATCTCAGTTGCCCTTGAGTCAGAACCTTTAAACTCGCTGTAGGAAGAACACTTAGTGGGGGTGGAGAGATGGCTCAGCGTTTAAGGACAGGTGTTCTTTCAGAGGATACAGGTTCGACTCCCAGCACTCACGTGGTGGCTCACAACTGTTCCTAATTCCAGTTTCAAGGATCCAACACATTCTTCTGAATTCTGCAGGCACCAACCACGGTACACAGTGCACTTACAAACAAGCAAGCAATACACTCCTGTGCATAAAAAATGAAAACATTCTTTACAAAACCCACTTAGGTTCATGTGGTGGCTATTCCTGGTGGCCAACTTGACTGTATCTGGAATGAACTACAATCTAAAATTGTAGGGCTCACCTGTGATCCTAATCTTGAGGCTAGAAGACACAAGTTTTTGACATGGATCTTGAAATGGAGATCTCGAGGTATAGTGGCCTTGAAAAGCTTAGGCCCAGGCAAGGAGGTATATATCTGCCTTTAATTCCAGAAGACTGAGGCAAGAAGATCTCTGAGTTTGAGGTCAGCCTGGGACAAAGCAAGTTTTACATCCAGGCATGGTGGTACACACCTTTAATCTGGGCCACACCTTCTGCTGGAGGCCTACATCAGGACATTGGAAGAAGGAAGATTCTTCTTCTGCTGCTTGCACTTACTTGCCAGCACATCTGTTAGAACCAACTTCTACAGAAGACCAACTTAAAGAACTAGCCTTGAGGGGCTGAACAACTACCAGACTCTTGGACTTCCCATTCACAGCTGCCCATTGTTGGGTTAATTAGACTACAGACCATAAGTCATCACAATAAATTCCCTTACTATATAGAGACATTCCATAAGTTTGGTAACTCTAGAGAACCCTGACTAATACAGTTCCTCTTGACACTGACACAGGAGAATAGATTTTTGGGGGATAAATGTATGTTATCAGAAAATATAAGATTTCTGTAAATGTTTCTTGAAGAGTTTAGTTTTCTCCCAGGATTTATTGACAGTGCATTTGATGAACCATAATTCTTTATAATAAATGCCATGTCCGGTTTTAAGTTTATTTTGAGGTATCATAATTTCCTTTATTTATCCTAGGTTCTCAGGGAAGCTCTGTTAAGCATTCTGATGCAGAGAGCTGGAAAAGCAGGATGTGGTCCCACAAACTAGTCTCTTTAATGAAAAACCTGAGGAGATACCCCTTTTCCCAAGAGACCTCACTCAGGGGTAGCCAACACAGTGGTTTGCACACTAAGAAAGAATTTCAGGAGGGTCACATAGTTGGGGTTCATTAAGAAAACGACAGCGCTACATATCCAAGGGGTAGATTGGGCAAGCACCCAAGTGTAGAGGACACAGGCGTTCACAAATGAGCACTAGAGAAACTGAGGCCATTAGTCACCAGGGCTGACTCCTCGATGGATCAGATGTACAGCTGCTTTTCACCCAGAAGGTGGAAGTGGATATTAATAACCCAGTGACCTTTGCTATCTGTAGGGTGGGACTTCACCCAAATCCCCAGAATGAGTATCGCAGACTCTCCCACTCTAGCCCTTTGTCTTTTGCTTTGTTTCACATTAAATCTAAGCCATCCTTAGGGGAGATGTCATGTGTACTTTATAGCCTGCTGTTACTACACTGTCTCTGTCAGAGAGCACATCAGATCGTAGGCCCTGAAACTTTGGAATGCATCTTCATGGCCTCATGCATTTTGCACAGGAGTTTCAATGTGGTCACACGCCTTACGCTTTATTGTGCAGATAAGGTTGATAATTATTACCAGGAAGATTTTCCCCCACAGTAATGCTGTCCTTAAATATGTCTAAAATGAACCATTTGGTATCAGACTCCAGCAGCTTGAAACAGCTCAACTAAGAGTTTCCTAGGCTTCCTCTTACCTTGTGTGGATCATTTCCCTAGCGACTATGAGGCAGTGACCTCCACACCCAAGGGGTACCTGGGACATAAGCCTAAGAGCTGCCTGGAAGAGGTTTCCAGAGTCACTTGGAAAGGACACTTTCCAACCCATTGAGCTGCCTGCAGGCTGTGCAGTGTGCGGTCTCCCATGCTTGGGTGGGTCTTTGGTGATGCAGCAGTCTTTGAGTCATTTCTGCTCCTGCAGGTGATCTTATGCTCATATTTCCGTAAGTAACCCCAGTAAAACTGCCTCATGGTCCACCAAATCTAACTTTCATGATATCCGCACTTTGGTCTCTCCTAGGTTCCCTATCTGGTATGAGTGAGTTTGTGAAGTGTTTCCCCAGGAAATGTCTTGTCACACAACAATTTCATTAAGTATCGATGTCCCCAAGTCCATGTTCTTTTAATACCCCTGGTGATAAATTACAAAACACCCATATGTACTTTGATTTCGTTTCCACCTAAAATGGTCCCCACAGGAAAAGTAAGAAGCCCGTCATTGAGATAGCAGATTTCCCCCACAGAACATCATTCTTCCAAAAACATTTAAAGAAAAAGATTGACAGAATTATCCAGACAAGCGTGTTTGGAGTTATTTCTTGAAGTTGAGTGAAGGGAGCTTGTCGCTCCAAGAACATCATCTGACAGTGTTTATTGCCAACAATAACATTTGAGCTTTCTAGCAAGGATTAGGATTTAGAAAAGAATTCAATGTGCTGCCAATATTTGACAGTATTCTCAATACTTTTTTGACGAGATCAAGTGGTATTACGCAGCAGTAGGTCGCGCGATGTTTTGATGTTGTTAAATCAACTGCGTGAGTGTTTAGACTGTCTGACACATCTGAGCCAACTAACATTTCCTAAATGACCAACGCATGGCCTTACAAAACCCTTCATAAATAAAGAAGCTATGGACAAATGCCAGGTAAATTTTATTGCTATGACCTCGTGTTCTTCGTTTACAACCCTACCGTGGGTTGAATTTGAATGAGATGGAAAAATGAAATGATTAATTACAATCAAAAGCTAAAAATAGGAACATCAGTTAAGACATTTCCTCCGTCAGATTGGCCTATCTTTGGGGGCTATTTTCTTGGTTGATGACTGATATAGGCGAGCATAGAAACAGTGGCACCCCTGGGGAGATGGTCCTGGGTTCTATAAGAAAGCAGTCTGGGCGAGTCATAGAGAGCAGGCCAGAAAATAGCATTCCTCCATGGTCCCTACCTCAGTTCCTGCCAGAAGTTTCTACACCAACTTCTCTCAGTAATGAGTGTGACTTGAGGGTTATAATCTGAAAGAAACCCATTCCTTTCCAGGTTGCTTCTGGTCATGGTGTTCTGTCACAGTACTAGAACCCCCGAGACACAGACGGTTTATGATTGTCAGTGCTAGACTTCAGCCAGAGTATCATTTCTCTGCCTCTTGCTGACTACCCTACTCACTGCACCTTTCTCCAGTCCCCAACTTCAGGTAATCACTTTCTCTTCTTTCCTTCTGGGAGACTACCTGTGTTAGACGCCACAATCATCGAGATCATGTAACCCTTGTTGTTCTGTGCCTGACTTAGACCAATTAACATAACGTCCTCCAGGTTCACCTATCTTATCTCTAGGAACAGAGCTTAATATTTTTGACTGAATTATTCCAGGACAGAGTAAACATTGAAAGTGATGGATATGCTCATTGTGAGAGGCCAAACCTCTGCCATCTTGGGACCGGCTTCCATATTAAAGAAAAAAAAAAAAAAAACCCTGAGAACTTGACCTGCAGCACAACCCAAGCTGCACCCAAGTACCAGGAAGGACCCCGTGGCTTGTCCTTGGCCCATTACTCCCTAGGTACTTCCTAGCAACAGTTAATCAAAGATTAGTCTGATTGTTTCAGATGCACTTTCAGACCATTTGTGGCTAGTCGTTCATGGTCTTGCTTCAGAGCACCCACGTGTCGACTTACAATAGACATTCAGTTAGATACTTGCCAGGCTTGACTCTTAACTCCCATCCCCTATAAAACCTCGTTCTGCTGAGGGTTCGAGGCTGCTCTGCCTTCCCTTCCCATCCTGCTGTGTCAGGGTTGGGTTGTAGGAGAGCTCAAGCCTGAACTTGTCATAAAGATACCCTAATGCTGTTAAGTTGGAAATGGCTCTATGGTGGTCTTTTGGGGTTCGTGAATGCTTCCTGGCACAACTACCATGATTTAATCATAGTACATTGTGTTGAACCACCTCCCCGAATCACGTAGACATGTTTCACTATTATGTGCTTATAAATATGAAACAAAAAAACCCAACGAGAGGCTGAATGCAAAGTAGAAATGAGGAAAACACTGAGGGTTTACAAAAATTAGAAGACTATCAGTATAGTTCCTTTTATCTTTTGAAGATAGTTTTGAAATAAAATTATAATATTCATTTCTTTTTCCCTGTGTGTGTGTGTATGTGTGTGTGTGTGTGTGTGTGTGTGTGTGTGTGTGTGTGTTGCATGTGTGTGGGCATGTGCGTGTTTGGGGGTGCTCACAACACGCATGTGAGCATGCTTGTGGAAAGCTGAGGTTGGTGTTAGGCATCATTCTTGACAGCCCTTCCGTCCTGTTCTTTGAGGCGGGGTTTCACAATCAATCCTAGTGCTTAATCTCATCAGTCAGCCTGCTCCGGGAATCCCTCATCTCCACTCTCAGAGAGTAGCTACCTAGGCGGGGCTCCATTTCCATCTGGCATTGATATAGGTTCTGGGAATCTGAACCCTGGTCCTCAAACTTATAAGGTCCTAGCCTCACTCTTAAAGCACTATCTCTCCAGTCTCTTAAAATTTTTATTGCTGATAAGATGTAATGAATTGACTATCGTGATGTAACACATTTTCAACTTCCCCCTTCTTTTGACAGTGTTCTCACATAGCTCAGACAGGCCTCCAACTTGCGAGATAGGCTTCATGATCTGTCTCTGGACTGCTGGCATTGTAGGTGGGCCCCACCATGCTTGACTTCCAGTTTCAAGTTCTAATGCAAATGTCAACAGACACAAGCTCAGAAGAGAGCACCAACAGTCTTCAAGAGTCTCGAGACCCGATGGGGAGGAGGCCAGAGGATCTCTTGTTGCCATATTAGTTCCCACAACCAACGTAAACCTTGAGCTCTTTTTCATTTGACTGACACTGTTTGGCTCATGTACTGTTTTGAAAGGTTTGTTAAACTGGCCTGCTTTTAATATGCAATGTTAAAGGGTTTCGTGCAAAGCCACAGAGTTTTCAGTTTTGCTGAAAAGATGGATGGGCAGTCTGCACTGGGTCCACATTTCTGCTTGGTCCCCTGAGCTGTGGCTGCCCTCTTTTGGACACGTGCTTTCCCATGGCTCTCCATTCTTGCCCTCTGCTCTTGAGTCCTGCATTACTCACAGGGCTTACTCAGATCCCTGAAGCACCCATACACAGAGTGTCTGGTCTATAAGGTATCCTTAGTGCTTTGATCGTGGGAAGAGCCAATAGTGTCCTTAGGATCTACTGCTCCCATGCTAGGGGAAAGAGAAGAACCCATGAGAGAAAGATAGCATCCTCCGATGAGAGAGATGTTTCCAATTTGGGGAGCAAAGGTCTTTATGTGTGTGTTTCATGTGTGCATGTGTATATTTGTATGTTCGTATCTATGAATGCAACTGTGTGCACATAACGTCGGAGACAATTTTGGATGTCAGTCTTCATCTTCTACTCAGGCAGCCTTCCACGTTTTGCTGATGTGTACAGCAGGATAGCTAGCCTGTGAGCTCCCAGGATTCTCGTCTCCACCACCCTTGTCACGGTAGAAGTGTCATGATTACAGACACAAACTGTCATGTCTGACTTTAATTAGGTTCTGTGGATTTGAACTGGTAGCATTGATGCATGACCAGCAACTTATCCCACTTTCTTACAGATTTCCTAAAATCTGCTTTTACTATAACCACACGGATGAGTCCAGGGCCAAAAGGGTAGAGAAGGAGAACTCTATGTGAATTTGGGTTCAGGATCCAGAGTGTATCCATTCAAAATCTGGCTTCGCTAAGGACAGCCATGAACGTTCCCAGGCTGGTGACAGCATTCTTCTGTTTTATGCTAATTTCCCCCATCAAAACCTTGTTTTCCTGTGTTCTTGCTCATTCTCTTTGATCTATCTCATTTTACTAAGAGTTTCCATCAATGCGCTGCTGCCTGTCAATCGAGGGAAGAGTTTTGCCTTGTTTTGCTGTTGTAGAGCGCACCATTCTGAAAACCACACGGACACCGAATCCTGAGGTAGCTCTTCTGCCTCAGTTCTGCCCACAGTACGCGTCTTTCCCGTCTTCCCTAGACTTCTTCCTTTGACTCTATGCATTTCCCGCTGTTGCTGGAAATCCATTATTTCCACATTTGCCTTAAAGCCAGTGCTTCCTTTCTGGGTGGTCAGAAGCATGTGCCTGCCAGAACCCAGCTGATTTCAGTTAAAAAGGGGGTGAGGCTCAACTTAGAGTAAAAGCTGTTTTAATTGATATCAGCTTGCTTAGCTGACAAGGGCAGAGACCTGGGGCTAGAGTCCCCTCTGCCAAATAAATTAATAAGGAATACTCGAATACTAAACGGGTGCCCTTTTTGTTCTGGCTGTATACACATTGTGGGTGCCATGTTTTTTGGGGGTCACATGATGACTCTTTAGCTTTGTATACCCTCTCCCTCCCCTCTCCCAGTCCCCAGGTATGTTTGTGTGTGTGTAAAATATGCTCATATGTTACTTATACAAACTACACAAATATGGGAACTTTTGATTCTTTTTGCTTGCTAAAACTGGTTATTTAAAAAAAAAAAGGAGACAGTCTTCAATATCTTTTTTTTTCCTTTTCTTTTTTTTGGAGCTGGGGACTGAACCAAGGCCTTGCGGTTGCTAGGCAAGCGCTCTACCACTGAGCTAAATCCCCAACCCAGTCTTCAATATCTAAGGTTTAAGAAGAGAACCAAAGACATCAATGGTGTCTGGGTTTTAAATCTGATTTTGGACAATTTTTATGGAATATGGAGGGCTTAGCTGCCCAGACTCATTTCAGAAGATGAGGTTTAGCCAAACTGCAGCCAGGGCCTGAGGAGCTGACTCCGTCCCACCCAGTTTCAGTAGAGGGTGTGACTGTGAGTTCTCTGTTTAGACGGTATGTACTGAGAAGCCTGTGGTGGGAGTGGGTAAAATCCAATTTCCACTCCTCAGAGAGAGCCGATACTAGGATCCCAAGGATGCCAGGGAGATTGAGCACATATACAATAAGAACTTAGAATGATGGGGCTGGGGATTTAGCTCAGTGGTAGAGCGCTTGCCTAGGAAGCGCAAGGCCCTGGGTTCGGTCCCCAGCTCCGAAAAAAAGAACCAAAAAAAAAAAAAAAAAAAAAAGAACTTAGAATGATGTCTATTTCACAGTTACCTCTTGTTACTGACCATGTTTGTGCCCTTCCACAGTTCACACCTGGAAGACCTGGTGCCCACTATGGTGCTATTAGCAGGTGGACACTCTGAGAGATGGCTGTGTAATGAGGAAGACATTCTTATGGGAGGATTAGTGTCCTTGTAAGAACAGAGACCCCCCTTTTTTCTGTATTATGGAAGCGAAAGCAAAGTTACATAAAGATGTCTGTGAGTTAGAAAGGTCCCATTAGGATCCAAATGGCTGGCACCATGACCTGGGTCTTCCCAGGCTCCTAAACCATGAAAAATAAATTCTGGTATTCAAGAATATGCATTACTTGTTATGGTATTTTTTTAAATAGAAGTCTGGGATAAGATATCCTTAAATGATCATTGGGTACTATTTTTACTAGTTGGAGGGGGTGGGGCTGAACTTGAGTCTTGCTATGGAAAGGGAAATACACTGCCTAAAAGTCTGCCAGGCAAATCGGACTCTGTCCTTACTAATTTGTCATCCCAGAGAGTCTACACCGAGTGAAGACACCCCACAGACATTAGAAGCTGGCACGGAATGGCACTTAAGGACAGTCACAAACACACAACCCACCTATTAAATCTATCGCTGGTCAGATATAGATCAGAGGCCACATTGACAAATCTAATTGTATTTTTGCTCATTTTATTGTTCACCTCTGCATTGGCTAAACATCTACTGTGGACTTCCTACATACCACATACATAGACACGGATGTTCATACACTGACTTGGGGTTAGAAACAGTCATCAGGTATTTCTGTAATATAGCGCTTAATTATTTCAAGTTAGACACAGTGATGAAAGCACCAGTGTCCCCTGACATCCCCTCAAGCATGTGACATACACACCTCACTGGCAGGGAATTGCTTCAAAATGAGGAACAAGACCACAACTCTTAGAAAAAAAAATTCTGTAAGTACCCAATTTATTCAGAAAACAATACAATTTAAACATTTGTGACTTTTTTTCTGTCGTACATTTGTTTTAAACCATCATTCCCAAAATGTTATGCATTTGGTTGACATGTATTTGCAAGATAATCTATAATTATAACTCTGGAAATTGTACAAGACATTTGATTTGCTTAATTAATTATTATTGTTTCCCCTTTAAAACAAACAAACAAACAAACAAAAAAAAAAAACAGAACCAAAAACTTCCCCAACAACAGATTTTTTTTTTTGCTTAGGATACACTTCACTATTTTTCTGACCAAAAATAAGTTTCATTTTGTGCCTTTTACAGCTTATAAAACATTCGTCCATTTCTCCGAGAGAAGATCATAAGAAAAGAAGTCGTTGTTTTGGTTTTAAGACTTCCTTAGATTCAGACAAAATGTCCCCATCCTACACAATTCCAGGGCACTTCTGCTTATGGAAATTGTACTCAGGAGTGATACAAAAGAGGCCAAAAGGTGCCCCCACAGTGAGCTCAAAGACCAAGTGATTAGAACAGAAAGTTGGGCAGCCATATTGCTATTTGGCATGATCAAGATTCCACTCAAAGTCCAAGGGAGGAATCCTGGGAGATAATTTCTAGGAACTGACATAAAATTGGACCCACCCATGCAGCAAGCTGTGGTGCCTCTTTTAGCCAATCGGGAGCAAGCTGGAAGGAGTGCTCCTCAGTCCGGATGAGGAAGAGGCGGGGCTATAAAGCCGGGAGGCTGATGTGTGGTGGACAGCTTCTGGAATCAGTCTCCTAACTTTCTAGTCTCATCCCAGAGACGGGCCAGGCTGGTCCTCTAAGCTATTGGGGGCGGAAGAGGTGCTGTGGGCAAGCAGGCTAGGAGCTGCTCTGTTTGGCGTGATCTCTGTGGCGAAAGCCTCAAGTTCAGAACCTCATTAGTCCTAGTGCAGTGCAAGAAATGGGTTAGCATCACTGAGGACCTTGGGAGACGTGCAGAACCTCAAGCCCGGCATTAGCAAACTCCATTAGAACAAGATTCTCGGGGAATTTGTGTCTATGGGAGTGTGTAAAGAAGGGGACTGGGACAAATGACCCAGGCCCACTTCAGAAAAGACTACCTCTAGGTACATAAATGTATTTAGTAGAGAGAGACCATTCTCAGCAGGGAGAGATTATAGATAACAACTGCAAAAACAGTGTAAGGTTATTTTTATTATAATTATTTTAAACATGCAAAATACAGTCCATGCATCTGCCATTTTGAAAAGTCTCTCATCCTATAGGAGAGTAAGCCAAATATACCCTTTGGCTATCAACATTCAGGAAATGTTTCAAAATGCTTTACAGTGTAAAGATAATAAGAAATTTAGCAAAATTTCAACAAACCGGTATAAAAATGGATACATATACCATTTTATTTCAAGGCGACATGCTGTAAAGAGTATGTTATGACTGTATTTCTTTGTAAAAAGTCTTTAACAATACAAGGGCTTAACAGATCCAGGGCTTGGGGCTTCACATGCAAAAAAAAAAAATAGTTAAAAATCACCAAAACGTGCTATCTTTAAATGTATATTGTTGTTTTTGTTTTTGTTTTTGTTATTTTAAAGTGCAGGAATAGAATGAACAGTGCTTCTGAACTCCGTAAAAGTGTGGAGTTCACGGTGCCAGCGTCCGGGACGATTCATACACTTCCGACGAGCACTTTGGTTTAATCCCTTTCCCATTGTAATAGTCCACGACTTGATTTGGGACTTCAGCCAACACGCTCTTTGCAAGGGCAGCTGGCGACGCCTGCAGGGAAGAAACAACCATCATTTGAAGGGGATGCAGACTCTAACGCCAAGATCTGAGCCCTGCCCTGAGAGGCCAGCTGCGTTCCCTCAGTCATCCAGCCATCACCCACTCAGCGTCCACGCTCTGTGTCTGCAAATGTAAACTCACAGCTGAAGATGAACTGTCCTGCAGGGTTTTGCTTTGTTTTAAATTTCACATTCGGTTTTTAGATACTGAGGTTCCAGGAGCAGTGGGACTCTGGAAGGAGTAGGAGTCACGTGAAGGTGACTCTGCAAGCCCAAGTTCAACCGGTCTCTGAGGTACCGGGCTGTAAGCACCACCCCTCAGCGATAGCACCTCAGACAGAATCTTCTAATAGTGCAGATGCCCCTGAATGGGGGAATCTGTATTTCTAACGCGACACTCTGGTGATTCCTATTGAAGTATGAGATGTGCTCTTATAGAAAGTTACAAACACTGTGAGACCAAGTCATCGCAGCATGCCTCCAATATTTAACTTGGGCACATATTTAAAATTTGGGGTGTGGGGGAGTGTGATTTGAGGATCTACGAAGAAATGCATCTGAAGACAGAGTTCATGGTTTTGTGTCAGGGGTGGGGGTGAGAGGTGGGGGTGGGTTGTGTTGTTGATGTTAGTGGTGGAGGTGGTGGAGGAGGAGGAGGTGGTGGTGGTGGTGGAGGTGGTGGTGGTGGTGGAGGTGGTGGTGGAGGTGGTGGTGGTGGAGGTGGTAGAGGTGGAGGAGGTAGAGGTGGTGGTGGTGGTGGTGGTGGTGGTGGTGGTGGTGGTGGCGGCAGGGATTTAGGTTTGGGCAGTCATTCAGATAGAAAACGAGATCGGGTCAGGATCTTGAATGCCCCTGTACTGATTCTGCAGCAGAGAATGGTTGAAGTCAAGAGCATAGTGAACACTGGGGTTATGGAGAGCTGGACCTGACTCTTGAGTAACCCTTAGTATTGACTTTGTAATCCCTGGACAATCTGCTTCAACCGTCTGAACCCCCATATTAGCTATTGAAGGAATTGCAAGGTTGGGCAGAGTGACCATTTAACAAATATTTGAGATTGCCAAGAAAGGAGAGCTGGCCTCAGGGCCAGGGTACTGTGCTGCTAATCATCTCTTCCTTAAACCATTCAACAGTAAGCCCAGATCCTAGAAGCAAAAGAAGAAGGAAACAGAAGCCACACAGTCTCACGGAGTATGGAAACAACAACAACAACAACAACAACACTCGATAGCTGAGAAATCCCAAAAAAGAGTTTTGGTTTCTAATGGTCGTGTATGCATGGAAGCAGGGACAGAATTCCAGCCTCACCCTGGTTAGAGAGTTAGAAGGCCAAAACCCAACTTGGTTCCCTAGCTTTTTCTACATCTAGGGATCGCCACATGACCCAATTTGCCCTATGAGATGTAAGTGGAAATTTCCTAGATGAATTTTAGAACTCCTTACTTCCTACTTAAAGGGAATAGACCTAGTTGTCTCTGTTTTCCTCTTCCTTTTCTTTTTTCCCTTCTATGAGAATGATAATTCCTGGTACCAGGCAGCCCTTTTATCATCATGTAGACTCATCACAAAAGACCATAAAGTGCTGATTTCCACACTCTGGAATCAACCTAGAAAGGAGTGGTCTGAGCCACCACCACTAACATTTAGTTACATAAGAATAAATTTGCTCACTCCTCCTCACAGACATTTCTTCCTTCAGTTACAGTTGCTTTCCAGTCATAACCACTCAGCAAAGAACAGTCAGCGGTCAGCCCCAGTTGATGTAATCACAACACAATCTCTGTATCCAGTTCTCAGGGGATGGATGTCTCAGAAGAGGAGTTGGGTAGATTATAAGAGCCAGAGAACCAGGGGCGTCTGCTGACATAGTGTCCTTCATATATGAGAGGGGAGCTGTACTCCTTAAATCTCAACAATATGGTGGCCTAAATAAGAGCTGATGAACACCAGTTGACATGCCACTGTGGATAGGTGGACTCTCAGAAGGCCCTGTCCCTAGATGAAGAACTGCAGGACATTAATGGCTGTTGAAAGGGACAGTTTTTTTTAGAGATAAGCGCCCCAGTCCTGTGTGTTCTGCCCTAAATACATGTATGTGAGTGCTAGACATTGAACTCGGGTCCTAATGTTCACACGGCAAGCACTTTATAAACTGTCATTTCTCCAGCTCCAATTTTAATGAATCTGAATGCAAATATCCACTTGTGGTTAGTGGCTAGCTCATTGGCAAGCTCCGGTCCTAAGGGAGCCCCTGGCATATCTGTGCTGGTGCAGGCGCATAGTTGTGGGAACAGGAATTGGATGGAAAAAAGCCAAAACCACAAAATCAGTTGGGAGTAGCAGTAATATGGGTACTATACACTAACCACTTCCACGGACCCAACATTGTATAGAAATTCCACCTTCTACCATCCAGTGCATCTGTGGCATTTGTCTCACCTTACTAAAAGTCTGTGTCCAGGAGAGGTTAAGCAGTTTGCCCAGAGCCACGTAGTTCAGAGGCTGTCCCCGTGCATTTTTATGCGTCATGTTACCACACAGAGCAACAAAAGAAAGGCCACTCAGGGGTTACTGGTGTGTATGAAATATCATCCCCTCACCTCCCTTTTATTTATGGCTTATTGAATTCTGAGTAGATTAGTTTGGATAATGAAATGTTTTTCAAAATCTAATTTGAAACCCATGAAGATAAGGTGGATGAGAATCCTCCTGTCACTCTGCCTGTGTCACCTCAGGGAGAATGCAAATGAACAACAGCACAGAGTACGAGATGGGTACCACGTCCTTGTCCTGCTTGGAGCAGTTCTCCCATGGGACAGATCTTTTGTTTCCAGTCCTCCTTCAGTTCCTCTCAACAATCCTTTTTTGTCCATGCCTAGCTTTAACTAGGTGTTGGCGGGGGCAGGAGGAGAGGAGGTCTGTCTCTGCTCTGAAGTCATTTCAGGAGTATAGGATCCGTGAGCAGCGGCAGGGTCACAGCAGCTACATGTAGCTGCACATCGCTGAGGACAGGGATGAGGGCAATCTCGCTTATGTAATAAACTTCAGATTATGAGGGGTTTCCTTTGCAGCTGTTTTTGGAATTCAATAGTGTGGTTCTCAAACGTAAACTCTGTAGATCACCCTATCATGCTGCAATGACAGAACGTTGGACGCAGAGCTAGAGAGATGGCTCAGACAACAGCGTGCCTGCCAGGCAGGCATGGGGACCTGAATTTAGATGCCCAGCACTCAAGTAAACAGTGGTGTATGTTTTCCTGTGCACTTGTAATTGCAATGCTGGGGCTGCGGTGTGGTGCATAGGGAGGGACACATGCAGATCCTTGGGGCTCATTGGCCAGCTTTGTGAGTGAGCCTGGGTTCAGAGACTCTGTCTCAAAAATTTAGGTGGAAAGTGACAGAGGAAGACTCCTAATGTTAATGCTTGGACTTCATAGGCACATGCATACGTATCTACACACACATGCACATATGCACACATACATACATATACCACATACTACACACACACACACACACACACACACACACACACACTCACTCACACTGAGAATAACTATAGGTTATTATCCACCCATGGGCTGCTTAGTATATGAATTTTTGTTTTTGCAAGACTCTAGAAAATTCTCCAAAGCCTGGACTCATGCTTTCTTAGCTCACTGAGGTCCCAGTGGGTTCAGAGCAGAAGGACCTGAGTGTGTGAAGTCCTGAGTCAACGGCCATACTTCTGACGTGGGTATGGCCATGTAAAGAACCCCAATGCTCGGCCCCATGGGAATGGCACAGCCTTCCCCAAGTGAGGCTCAGAAGGATGGCAAAGCCTTCCTCGGGTGTGAATGAAGATGTTGATAGTGTGTACAGAAACTGCCCACCATAGCTCCCCACACGGTGTTTACAGCCTAAAGTCTGCCCCCTGCAGAGGCTGTTACTACCTGGATTAGCTAAACCTGTCCCCTTAGTTCAGATGTTTCCAGATGCTGTAGCTTCCACCAGAGAGCCAAGTCCAATCCTCCACAACTTCTCTGTGTGTCTGTGTGTCTGTCGTCTCCCTCGCCGTCCCAGTCAGGTCTGTCTTTGGAAGTCATGCTAGATGAGGAACCAGTGTGTGCCTTGTTCAGTAAATACTCCATGAAGGTAAGGCTTAGAAGGTGTTTTAGCAGAGGTCAGCACCTTTCGTGGCTCGATGGTTTTGCTCGTGTGTGTGGATTTGGCAGGGAGTGTGTTAGCTAGTTTTAATTGTCAACTTGGTGGGAAATGCATCTATTTTCATTTGGCCTGGATGATGGGAGACCAGTAAACTCTGTGAGAACAGCCTTCCCTCTCCCCTCAGTGTGTTAGGAAACAGAATGTCATGTGACACAGCTGCAGCAGTTTGGTCGAGCCCCGGCGCTCCCCTCCATGTGGAGCATGCTAGGCCTTTCTGAGGTCACATTTAGCTGTCCAGTACAGACAACTTGAAACCTTGGACAAACCTCTGGCACTTTTCTGTAAAACCCCTCTCCATGGGAAAGTGGAAGATGGGATGCTGGGTAGTTGTGTTTTCCTACAGCACTGACCTTAGATCTCCTGGTGACATCAGCTTCCCCTACCACTTGAAAATGCCCTCTACACTCAGCTCTGCAGCAGGGCATTGATTTCCCGCTTGCTTAATGATTTTAATTACACCTAAGCCCTCCTTCAAAAGAGAATAGTGACCATGTGGCAGTACGGCGAGGAAGAGATTTGGGGAGCCCTGTACAGTCCCTTCCCTTAGAGGATGGGCAGGTCATAGAATCTAGGGTTCAGCTGAGGCTGTTTGGCTGATGCTAGATCTGACTGACACTGCAAAGCCTGTCACAGAAAGATAGCGGTGCAGGCAGCCATGCCTGGAGAGCACATACAGAAAATAGGACAATTGGGAATAGTTCTGTCGTTGAGATTGGAACTACTAGTGTGGTTGGGGTCCCAGGGTGAACCAAAATTGCATTTGACATGCTTGGACACAGCTGAGAAGTTGGCTGTGAAGAATGTTGGAAATTCATTTGAGTGAGAGTCTTTGGAGCAGGATGGCATTCCCAACTAAGCATCTAGTGGAGAGAGCCCGCACTGGATTGCATGGAACTGTGGGAAAGCCCGCACTGGATTGCATGGCACCATGCCTCCCTCTCTTGTATCTCAAGAGCAATGGAGCCCCACACAGGGAGGGGCTGCTGTAAAAGCTAACAGGGCTGTTTCCAGAAGGGACACATGCATTTGTACATTCATGGTAACCTGTACCAAGGAGAAACAGCAAAGACCACTGAAGACTTGCGTATTTCCTTCTGCTTGGAGAGCATGTTTAGACACCCATCCCCACCTTCCATGGTGGCAACAGCAGCAGAAGAGAATCCAGGGCTTTAGCAGAGAACAGGTGCTGGGGATGTGGTCTGTTGTTGGATGATGCTTAGAAGAGCCTATGAACTGAAGGATACAGGAACCTCTATGTGCCTACCTACTGCACTTCAGTGGTCTCCCACACACCCTGGGCATCTCTGAAAGGGCCTTGTATGAACCCAGGAAAGTCTTAATGTTGGCTATCACAACTTATTTTGGGGTGGGGCTCGTGGAAATTTCAATCTACTTTTGACTCTACGGACTTAGTCATTATCCCCAAATTGGAAGTGCAGGTAGAGTGTTACGGGAATCTTCTCAACATCATACTAGGGACTTATCTAGGGTGTTTGCTCCAGCCAGCCGGGAACCACAACTCTGCTTCGCTGTTTACTATGGAGAATGGCTCACTACTGTACAAACCAATAGAACACAGGGGATTTTTATCCAGCAGGAAGTGGTTTAAAGATTATGGGTTTGTATGTTCTTGGTCATGCTTTGATGAGCTTATTCCAGCATTTTCTCCCATCACTGACCATACTAAACTATTTTAATATTCATTTGTACTAGCTCAATCATCTTGCTCCTGAGTGAGCAGACTAAATTGTCAATGCTGTTCACTATACTGAGAAGGCGTTAGTGTCTATTATTTCGCTCACAGCTTTTGCCAAGCAGAGATAATCTTTGGCTGGCAGGGCCAGGCTGAATTTCAACTCATCCTTGCTCCTTTCCAGGTATCCTTGAGTAATCAATAAGCTGCCCAACTGTTTATGACACCCATGAAGGAACAAAAACCCTAAACTCCATGAGCAAAGGGAAGCGTTTTCAAAAATTCGTCAACTATATTTACCATGACTATATTTGTAACTCAATACATGCTTTCTTCCCCAAAGAGTTACTATCTGTATATCCTTGCTATAGGATTTGTTCAGCCTAGACAGGTTCTGCTGATGCTGTTTTAAGAATAACAGGCCACTACGAACATTGATGGGCATGTGGGAGATGTAAGGACGCCCCCATGATGTCTATGCATACATGTTTGAAGTTCCGGAAGGGCACAAACTGGACGATGTCTCGAAGGACAGGCTCTCCCTTGGGTGACCTTAGAATTCCGTCGTCACCGTCCAGCATCTGCATGTCACTGAAGTCGGCGTTCCCCACTCCCACGATGATGACGGACATGGGAAGGTGGGAGGCATGGACGATGGCCTCCCGGGTGTCAGCCATGTCTGTGATGACACCGTCTGTCAGGATCAGCAGGATGAAATATTGCTGGAGTCAGGAGTCAGATGACAGGTGGGGAGAGAAAAGGACAACACAGTATCAGTTAGATACCTAGGTGGCCTCCTTGCAGAGTGATCATAGCAGCAGGGTTGATGGACATTTTTGTTTATTTATACTTTTTATTAAGAAAATTCCAGTGCAAAACCAAAATAGACAGGGCACCTCTGTGGGGACTTTACAGTCTATCAGCAATTATCAACATATGGCCAACCTTGCATTATTTATTGGCCTCACCTACCTACTTTGTATTATTTTTGAAGCATATTCCATATATCACAGCATTTCCACAGGTAATATGCACAAAGATAAAATTTTGCTAATAAACAGTATCCTATATGTGAAACTAACATTTCTAACCCAATGAACAAAGTCACAGGGTATTTGTACTTTGATTTATACAAAGCTTCTCCATATGACTTCGATTTCTACCTTAAACTGAAACTTAATGGTCTCAAGAAACATTCTCTGGTCACTCACATTCCACAATACAGGATGTTTTCCATAAAAGATCTCAAACGTAGATTCTAGGTAGATACCCTCTACAAGTCCCAAAAGTTCTGGCTGCTTTAATGCTTCCTGTTTACTCTTAGCTACTGATTTGGTTACTATCGCAAATGGGCTGTTGGCCTTGGCTCTGGATGACGGTTATATCTCTACTCCTAGACCGTCAATGTCCGTCCTTCTCCAGTTCTGCTAACCCTCACTTCAACCTCATGTTAGCTTACTCTGCTCATAGCCTCGCCAAAGCTGGTCATCGCTCATCACTAGTACACTTAGGACATTGTGTCTTCCAGTGTCTACCTTCCAGACAATCCTCTATCCTTCCAGCTTACCTGCTTGCCCTATGTCTTCCCATTGACTTTAAAGAGACCTCAAGACCCTGCTGCCTCTGTATCTTTTCAGGTTCTCAGCTCTGACCTATCTGATCTGGGCTTCAGGTCAATAACAGACACATGTTAAGCCTATGTAGGGTAGCTTAAGGTCATGATGAATGGAGCCACAACAATTGTAGCTTAATTATAATAATAATCTTACTGGCTATTACAAAGCTCAAGATAGCTTTCCTTTCTGCTGGGTGCTGGCTGCTTGCTGTTGGAATGGGCAAGTTCATGAAACCTTGGAAAGTGGTGCTGCTCCTGACTGGATGCTACTCCAGACACAAAGCTGTCACCATGAAGATCATTGGTGATGACACCTCAGACCGCCCTTACAGCCATGCCCTGGTGACTGGAACTGACCACTGTCCCCGAAAAGTGACAGCTGCCACGGGCAAGAAGAAAATGGTCAAGAGAGCCAAGATCAAGTCCTTTGTGAAAGTTTTTAACTACAACCACCTCATGCCCACAAGGTGTGAACATCCCCTTGGACAAAACTGTTGTCAACAAGGATGTGTTCAGAGACCCAGAGTTGAAATGCAAGGCCAGGTGGGAGGCCAAGGTCAAGTTTGAGGGGCGATACAAGGAAAAACAAGCAAATGGTTTTTCCAGAAGTTTCAGTTTTAGGTATATATTTGTTTTCACCATTAAAAATGAAAAACAAGACAAACAAAAAACCCCAAACAAACAAAAAACAAATCAAAGCTCAAGATAGGTAGAAAGCAGGAGACTGGGAGTTAGGAGAACTAGATTCCAAGCTTCATTCTGTGAAGCCTGAAATATCCTTTTATGCCTTGGTCTTAGATACTTTATTTCTCAAAAGCTGAGAGGGACAAGATCATTATATGCTGTCCTGCAGCTGGAAGACCTTTGAAAATCTAGGGCTGTGCTGTCCTGTGTAATAGTAACCTCAGGAAAATATTGAGCATTTTAAATGTGGCCAGAGTAAAAGAGAAGCTGAATTTTAAATAAAAAAAATAGACCCAATTCAGTTATTGAACATTTTAAAAGTAAATTTAGAACAAACCAAATCATTGTACAGTATTTTTCATCTATCAACTTTTAATATCTAAGTAAAGATCAAGTGTTTGTCATAACTCAGCACCCAAACTTAGATGCTATTAAAGGTAAAATACACAAATATTTTAAAGTCTTAGTACAAAAATTCCCAAGATATCTCATTCATAATTTTTACATGTATCAGATGCTAATGTGCCAATATGTTGGCTAGTTGGGATTTTATTATTTGTAAAGGGTATTAAAATGGGTCTCCTTGTTTCTTTTTACTTTGTAAATCTGGTTACCTCAGAATTTAAAATTGTAATAGGATTTGTACTGTATGCCTTTTGGATTATGATGGCGGAAATCCCTGCTAGGAGATGAATGGTTAAGGGTCAATATTATGATTCTTCTGGTATGCATGTGAAAGGTGTCCTGCCTCTTGCCTCCCTCTTCCTCTCCATGTGGAGAGGCTGCCACAGGCCTGAGATGAGGATCAGAGTAAAGATTCTCACACCTGTCAGTGCAGGCAGAGCCACTGGAACTGAGAGCAGATGTCGTCTATCATGGGCACACTATGCTAGCTCCACTGTGAGATGGGACGGAAGAGCTTTAGGGAGACTAAACAGGCCAAGCCCAAGAGGACTTTCCACACAGTCCCAGAAATATGCTAGGAAGTAAGAGTGGCTGGCTGCCATCTTGAAATCCTGCTAACACCCCCTTCCCATCCAATTGATCAGCAAGTTATGATGCTAGTCTATCTTCAAACTATACCCTACATGTTACTACCTCCTGATACCTCCATGGCCACTGTTTGTTTGGGGTCACCACATGTTTTCACTCACACCAAAGCAAGTCTTAACTAGACTGTACTTCATCTTTCCCCATGACGTGTACGAGTGTGGAGACTGAGACACTCTAGGAAAAGGTGCTCTGGTGGAGCACATACTTGTCAGGCACGGGAAGTCCTGGGTTTGGTCCTCGGCATTACAAAGACGAGATCATGAGTAAGAATGATCATAAACATGCTAACTCACAACATGTTAAGAACTCTTTTGGGGTCAAGAAAGTGTGAATATTCTAGAATCGGATTCTTCCAGGTTTAGTGTACTGACTTTCATAAGCTACAGAACACTATATTGAACCAGATGGAAATTTCCAAATAAAGCAGCAATAATAGCTCATTCTGAAGTCAGCTCAGGAAAGTGCTGGTGTATGATCAGGTCTCCAGGGGGCATTTATACCCGTGGAAGAATTCTATAATATCAAAAAGCAAGATCATCTGACATAGCTTGTCTAAGGAGCTTAAGCTCATGCCCCTTACTAGTGAGAACAAGGGACCCTGGATCACAGTGTCCAACCATTGCAGAAACGGCTAGAGAAAAAGTAAGTTCCCCATGTTGCCAGGAGGTCTTATTTATCTGGTGCTTTATTCCATGTGGTTCTGCCCTTTGACTATTGCAGTCTCTTCAAGAGCAGACTCATCTGATCCTGGAGTTGTTAGTGATGGCCATTGCCTCGAGTTGGCTTAAACTAGCACAAAAGCCACACCTGTGTCTTTGCTATTGTCCCTTGACTTGTGTAGCCCTGGTATCCTAGGAGGATGGAAAGCATCTACTCTTAAAACTAAGCTGCAGGAAATTCCAGAGATAGCGCAGACACTCTTGTGAACACAGGAAAAGGGACGGGCTTTCTTAGTTTCCCCTTGCCTGATTTTGAAAAGAACATGGTTTTAGTTTTGTTTAAAAATTCTATCTTATCTATTCCATGATGGCCTTGAGTAGACGATATAGCTGAGGATGAGCACACATTTCTAATTCTCCTGTCTTCTTCACTTCCTGATGCTGATATTAGCATGCATGTCCACCACCATACTTACATTTTGTGGTACTAGGGATTGAGTCTGGGGCTTTGTGTATGCTAGGCAAGCACTCTGCCCACTGAGTTACATGGCCAACCCTTAGATATGCTTTCAAAAGATGAGTCCAGCTTCTGCATGAAGCACGATACACATCATGGGGAAAGATGAAGTAGAGAGTCTACTTAGGACTTGCTTTGGTGTGAGTGAAAACATGTGGTGGCCCCAACAGACAGTGGCCATGAAGGTATTAGGAGGTAGTAACACGTGGGGTATAGTTTGAAGATAGACTAGCATCATAACTTGCTGATCAATTGAATGGGAATGGGGTGTTAGCAGGATTTCAAGATGGCAGCCAGCCACTCTTACTTCCTAGTTAACGTCCTTGGGTTGTCTTTTCTCACACTGAACTGGACTAGTCCGTGCGATCGGCAGGGTATCCTGAGATGATGGAATGAGTCTTCTGGGCTAAGTTATGAGACAAAGTTATTCCTCCTTTGTCTTCTCTTGGATCGCCTGGGTGGGGCCAGCTGCCATGCCTTGGGAAGCTTTAGTAGTTCTCCTGAGCGATGAGGAAATGAGGCCTCGGACCAGAAACCAGCAACCACGTGGCAGGCATAGGACTAAGTCATCAATTAGCAGATCTCTCAGCTTCAGGCCACTCTTCAAAGGACCTTATCCCCGGCCAGCATCTTGACTGAAACCTTGGGAGACCTAAGCCTAGGCCACACAGGCCAGCTGTGTTTTAGTCTCTGGTCCACAGAAAATGTGGAGATAATGAGTGTTTATTGGGGTTTTAAATTGGTTAAGGCTGTATGTCATTCAGCAAGAAGAAATGAAGAGAAAAAACATAATGTAAGTCTAGGAACTCAGATTACTTCAGGGTTATAGTCTAAGCAGCTAGCTGTATGAGGGTAGTATAGAGACTGGGAAAGCCAGCAGTTGAGCACGACCCAGTGAACGTAGTAGCTTCTACTATTGAGTGTCTGCGTTCAGGCCAAGAGGCAGACCTTTGTGTCCACCCTAAGCTTCACATCCCAGCAGGTGCGGGGTTAATTAGGTTCACCTTTCCTCAGGTGAAGAGACTGAAAATAGAGAAGTTTAGCCATAACATTGATTGCTGGGCTAGAAACGGGCGTTATAACCAATAGTCAAGAGAGGCAGGGTGAACCCCTGTCCCTCTCCTTACCGAAGCCTCCTTGGTGTTTGTCTCCTCTGAGGCTGACTTGGCAACCTTCTGAATGATGGGAGCGATGTTCGTGGGACCATAAAGCTGGAGCTTGGGAAGGCAGCTCTGATAAGCTTCCACAACTCCTTGAATTCCTAAGGTGAGATTTGAAAGATTGACAGTTTCATGGTCCCTTCAAATATATTTGCATATAGACAAAAGCAGCACTAACTTTCTCCTGGTAGCCTTTCTTCTCGACACGCTTAGGAGCTTAAGACAAAGGGAAACACTAGGTCAGTATATTGCTGCCTCCCCTCCCCCACTGAAATCGGATCACAACGGGATCGTCCAAAGCAACTGTTTCCACAAACTTCACCCTACGTAAGCTTTTATTAGCTCACTATGGTTTAAGGGCGCAGAGGCTGCTCCCATTTTATGGGTGAAGAAGCAGAGGTTAAGAGAAAGTGCCCCAGGTCCCAGAGAAAGTGAGTTGCAGACTCCGCATATAAATCCAGGAATTTGGACTGAAAGCAAGTTGTCTTCAGTGGTCTGTTTGTTTGTTTGTTTGCTTGTTTATCTTGGTGTTGATTTTAGAGTAAACACTGTCTGTAACTGACGGGCACCTGCGACCCTCTCTCCCTATATCACTCCTAGTAAGGGCAAGGATCATGACTACTTTCATTTCTGTATTCCCCAAAAGAGCTTGCAGCAGTGCCGAGAACACATCCAGTGTGCCGTGAACGGGCTCACAGGCTGGGTGTTATGAGATGACCGTTGTCAATAACTCATTTAAGGAAGGGTGTTCACCGTGAGGGCGCATGAGCTCAGGAAATGGAAGAGCTAGGGATTCTGCCTGAAAGAAGTAATTCTTCCTGTGCTGTTACAGGTCTGCTCCACGGAAAACCATCAAAAATAAATTGCCATTATGAATGCATTTTATTCATATGGATGCTGCTGTTGCCCATGCAACTTTTGCTTTCCCCTACTTTAGCTCCTCCTTCTGTCCTTCCTGGTAGCAAGGCAGCACACTGCTCTTGATTTTGACCATAGGGAGTCGCAGGACTCACTGCTGAAACTGTTCTCCATAGCTATCACATACTGCAAATCAGCCTGGGAACGGTTCAGATGAACAAGTTTTGTTCTGTTCTGCCTTATACAGGTTTCTAACACCCCACCCACCCAGGCCAGCCTGAAACAGAGATACCTGGCATTCCAAATTACTTTATGATGTGGAAGAGAAGTGAAGTGAACCTTGGGATTTTTTTTTGGGGGGGGTGCAGGGGGCACACAAACTTTTGCCTAAGAGAAGGAAGCTTGATGTCCTTTTCAAAACTATTGGGTCGTTGAACTCTGAGAGCGTGAGATGGTAAACACTAGGCTATGTACCTCAGTCTCCTTCGGTGGGAAACCACCTTACTGGCTTTGGCAGAGTCTTTCCCTGACCTGGAAGCTCAGTGTTTCCGCTAGGCTGGTGCTGTCTGGAGAATAGAGGATCCTAAACCAGAATAAACTGGACTTGAGTGATGGGTGACAGAATACTAGGATGCTGTAGATCCTGACTTTGAGGGTGCTGTGTTCAGAGCCAATGATACTGATGTCATAGTCTTGGATACTATACGCCAAGTTCTTGAAAGAAACTAGAATGTTCTGCACACTTCACTACATCTCAACTAACTGTGGTGTAGCTCACTTCTCCCCTCAGTAAGAAGGAGGAGGGTGTGGACATTTACACCCGATAACTGTCAACTTCACAGCCGCAAAGGCTCTCAGCTCAGGCTGATTTTGTTACTTCTTCAAAGCAGACATTATCCTTGTTCTACCAGCACCATCATCTCCTGAGATCATGGTCAGGAATTTCTAGCCAGGAGAAAGCAAAGTAAAATGGTCTAGACAGAGATGTTAAGGCTTTGAGTTCTTTCTTGCACAAAACTGCGAAGGAATTTTGTTCAAAGTCAGCATTGTTAATGTGCTGGATGTGTCAAGTGATTTCCATGTTTCACCCCTCTCCTTAAACCTGCCCAGAGAGGAAACTGGAAAATCCAGATAAAAACCAGAGAAGCAGAAAGAGGAATGTCTCATCTTGGTCAATCATGGGCCATTCTCCCATTCAAAAACAAACAGAAAAACAAAACAAAGTCCTAAAGCTAAAATGGAATCTTAATCAATGGGTTAATTAATTTTAGTCAATTAAAAGATTTGCTTTGTTTTAGCCAGAGGAATCCAGGATCTTGCTGGAAGCTCTGTTTCTTCCAGCCCTGTCTCTTCCAGGGTGTTTGGGCTACTCTACAAGGTGCTTCTCAGTTCCCTGTGGAGCAGGGTGGTGCATTCGGGTGTTCAGAGCCCATGTCTGTGCTTTGACCCTAACGGCTCATCTGCTGCACTAGCAGAGAGAAACTGGAATGGTGTATAGGGTCAGCCCAGACACTGGCTTTCCTTCGAGTTCCCACTTACCTGCGCACTCCGGGTCAGGCTCCCAGACACTGGCTTTCTTTCTAGTTCCGACTTACCTGCGCACTCCGGGTTGTCTTCATTAAAGTTGATTGCGAAGTCATGAGAGACCTAGACACCGGATGAAAAATTTAAAAGAGGAGGAAAGGAGAATTACAACTCGAATCCATTAAGGAGGCACTGGGGGTTTATGGTTTGCAAACAAATAGCATTACATTCATTATGAGTTAAGCAGCGGGTACCATTTTAAGCCATTATACAATCAATCTGGGATGGAGGGTGAATTCTCAGCTCCCCATGGAGCTGAGGTGACAGGAAGATTTTCTAGGATCAGATAAATGCTCACAGGAGGAGGAAAGTGAAACACCAAAAAAGAAAGGGAAAATAAAGGAAAGACAAAAAAGAAAAGGCTTCACAAAAGATAACCTTACATAGTTGCTAGATTCAACTGGATACAGACTGGAGGGTTAAAGTTGAATGGGCGATTACTTGCACCTCCAATTTAAAAAAATAAAATAAAAAGAACTCAAGTCAAGCTGTCTGACAGCCATGGTGCTGCTTATAGAGTCGCTCGCTAGCTAAGCTGTTGACATTTAAGAATCGTTCTGATATACAGAATTATAGTGCATGGGGATCTTCATGTACACACAGGTGAAATAGAGTGCCTTCTACTTCTGAAAAAAAGAAGTGATAAAGTCATATACCCTGTAATCATCCACCACACACTTCCCTGCCTGGCCGTGCCTAAGTGTAAGGTTAGATGACACGCACACGGCTTGCTATTTTCTTCCCCCCTAAAATCTGATAAAAGAAATGGGATATTCTGGCATCTGGACGGTTTTATTAAATCACTTGGAATTTCATGGAAAATTCCATTTCAAAGGCTATTTCTGACCGTTGGGTCTCTTGAATGCTAAAAAAAAAAAAAAAAAAAAAAAATAGGTCACCTCATTAAAAGACAGGCACCTCCTTTCTTAGCTGGAGGTCATAGGTGAAGCAGCTGGTGTGTGCCCACTGTCCCTTTATCCTCCGCAGATCCCAGACAAGTGAACTGACTTCCAGCTGCCCTACTTGGTTTATTTACCTCATGTTTTTTCTTTAGCTTGTAAGATCTTCCTTTGGCTACCCAAGCTAAACACACTGGCACTGACAATCTCCAGGGAGATCTGAATAGATATTTTTTGACTTCCCGGAGTTAAATGTTTTGGGGGTTGTTTTCTCAGTCTCTTAACATATTGATTGTGAGTTAAACCAAGGGAACCTGTAACTGGGCCCTTGAACAACATCCCCAGAACACACTCTGGGCTGGACATCCATAGTTCCATAGAGAGCAAGGATGTGCAGTTACAAGATCCTACGTTCACTCACTCACCGTGTACTCCGGGGGTATTCTGGCACCAAACCCAAAAGCCGGGAACATTTTGTCACTGGAATTAAATAAAAAAAAAAAGAAGAAGCTGCTTCATTTATTTATCTAAGAAGGATGAGAATCAGGAGCCTGCATAACCTCACCAGGGCATGTCACCAAGCCAAATGCTGACTCATGCAATAGAGTGGATAATCAAAATTAAACAATATTTAATGTTCATTACTGATTAGTATACAGCCTCTTCCCATAAGGTTTTTATTAAGTTTGATGACCAAGAGTAAATGAACCCTGGATTTGCACAGATCCCACCCACTAATTCTGATTTTCTGTTTTCCCCGAAGTAGTGATGAGGAATTTGGTAACTCTCATAATTGGCTGAATCAGGATATTCCATCCATATAATTTTTTAAAAAACTAAAGGAAGAGCTCTTTCCTCTCTCTCTCTCTCTCTCTCTCTCTCTCTCTCTCTCTTCTTTCCTTCTTTCTTTTTGAGGGGAGGGTAGATCTAATGGTGTTTCCACTTCCAATCACCAACCCAGTGCTTTAATGGTGCTCTCTTTAAACCTGCTAAACCACCCTTGGGGGTTTGAAGTTTGCTGAGCTTCATGAACTGTTATGTAATTGAGTTTCCAGAGTGAGGAAGGGAAAATGCCTCACCTACAAGGAGAATAATTAATGCGCCAGAAGGCCGAATTCTCTGAAGTCAGCCACTAGAAAGCCTCTACCTAATAAATATACTGGAGAAAAAAAATTTCCAAGCCTAGCACAATAGATTTAAAGTCCACTCCTCCTGTTTAAAAATAAAATGAGCCAGAAAGGAGTCTTATGCAAGGACTAAGGGAAGAAAGTTGAACAAACAAAAACTTTAATATGAGAACACGTCAAGGAAGTCAGAACTGGATCCATCGGCCACCGAGCAAACTGGCCATTAGCAGCGGTTGTGAGAAAAAGACAAGCAAACACTGTCCACCGGGAAATTTCAGAAGCATAGTTCCATACTGGGAAAGGCCACCTTTCTTATTGTCAGAATAAAACAATGGTAAACACAACAAAGGGGCTCATGTCCTTCCAGCTGCCCTTAGCCTCACAGGAAATGGCTATGTCTAAAACCTCCAGGTGTGAAATTGATTTTAAACACATTTTCCCCCACTCATTACATTAAGGAAAAAACACTGAGCTAAAGCAAGGGGTTAATATGCATCAAGGGAAATTACCCAATCTACATGCCAATGGATGTCAGCTCAAACAAGATGGCCTCTCAGAGCACGTGGGTGTTGGATGAAAACAATTTTCCAAACAGTCATCTTAAAACAAGCCCATGGATAGAAATGCAACACTCTTTTGGGGATATGCGAGAGTGGCTTTCTTTTGGAAAAGGGAAATCAGTATTTAATTCTTCTACTTTTACACCCTATGCTGAACTCATCCCGGATCTTCTGGGAGCATCTATGTTGGCAGTGCCTGATCTCATTCACGAATTTCCCTTCACTCTTTCTTTACCTCCTCTGAATCTCATCCACTGTGCTGCCATACTGGATTGCTTCAGAGACTAAAACCTGAATATCAAGTAAAGGAATTCTTCTACAGGATTCAAGTACCAATGTCCAAGGACCGAGATTCAACTCTCAAGCACAAGATTCAAACATTGGGTAAAGGAAAAATTCTGCAATAGTTAGTTGCAACCAAATCTTCTGCATCCCACCATGTAGGAGACTTCGGGTTAGATCTTTAGCATTGTGTAAGAGAAAGGGCGTAGAACTTAATACTGTCAGTTGTTAAATTATTAAAAATATGTTTTGGGGGGCTAGCAAGCTAGATCGGTGGGTAAATGTGCTTTAGACTGAGTCTGACAACTTGAACTTGATCTTCTTAAGACACACGTGGTAGAAGCAGATAAGTAACTCCTGATTGCTGTCCTCCAACCTCCACAAGGCACAAATATCTGTAATAAAAAATTTAAAAGATTTTTCTTCCCTTTTAAATAATCTATGTGTGTGTTTGTCCATCTGTTGGCATGTGCATGTGAGTACAGGTTCCGGTGGAGAGTACAGGTTCCGGTGGAGGTCAGAGGAAGGCCCTCTCCTGGAGCTAGAGTTACAGGCGCTGTGCTGGGAACCTCCTGCTGTGGGTTTTGGGAACTGAACTTAGGTCCTCTGCAAACGCAGCATGTGCTCTTACCTGCTGAGGTATCTGTTTCTTAACTGCTGAGCTATCCAGACTCCATATCCTAAGCAGTTTTTGATTTTGACTGTTACTTTGGAGGGTGGTGGATGGGTTATATTATTGAAAGAATTGAGAAATGCTGTAGGCTAAAAAGTCTACATTCACATATTTGTTTATAAGCACGCACACACACACACACACACACACACACACAGTATTTATATTGATGGTCAGAATTGATGCTAGATCCTTCATTGTGAGCAGTGGGCAGCCCTCATCCATAGATACATATACAAACCAGACCCTCTCCCCTACCTCCACACACAGTTTCATTGGGAGCTGATTTCCAAAATCTTTATACTTCGTAATACAGTAATTAAGCACTGAAATTCTTAACATACGAATGCTTCTTAGATCAATAATATTTAGATGACGACCATAATAAAAATTCAATCCAGAAATATTTTTAGAATAGTTTGAATCTCTTCATAATGAATCATTTTAGAGATTAAAAATTACATACATGGAGTATCCTTGTTTTCCTTCTAGACATGTATGACACAGTAACCAGAAAAATGGCTCGACATTAATTTATAAAGATACATTGAAGGCTAGAGAAGGAACTTAGAGGGTAGAGTGCCTGGCATGCATACGTCTCTGGGTTTGATTCTTTCTGATACTATATCAAAAATATGTCCAGTGGTTTTAAAAATGATACGGTGGGACCAAATTCTATGAAGAAGGGAAAGAGAAACTGAGTTGGGGAAGAAACAAAATTCCCATTTGAAACTAAAGAGCTGGTTCAGGTATTTTTGGAAGAAGAAGAAGAAGAGGAGGAAGAGTAGGAGGAGGAGGGAGTGGAGGAAGAGGAGGAAGAAGAGGAAGAAGAGGAGGAGGGGGAAGAGGAAGAAGAAGAAGAAGAAGAAGAAGAAGAAGAAGAAGAAGAAGAAGGAGAAGGAGAAGGAGAAGGAGAAGGAGAAGGAGAAGGAGAAGGAGAAGGAGAAGGAGAAGGAGAAGGAGAAGGAGAAGGAGAAGAAGAAGGAGGAGGAGGAGGAGGAGGAGGAGGAGGAGGAGGAGGAGGAGGAGGAGGAGGAGGACAATGACAACGACAAAACCAGGATGACGGTCAGTAGCTAGTCTGCATGGCATAACACTGAGATTCTAATGGGCAGCTACAAGAGTTACATTAGAGTTTATCTTTAAATGTATTTAAGTATTTATAACACCCCAGAGTTTTCAATTCTTATCACTATTTAAACTCACGATGAGGAAAGTTAGATGTTATCAATGAAAGGATGTGTGAGGGTTGTGCATTTTTACCGAATCCTTTTAAAGGCAAATTACAAAAACAGACAAAGGAACAAGACCCCCAGATGTCATTTGTCCAACATGACCTTTAGATCTGACACTCTATTCCTTTTTCTTTTTGTGTTCAATTTATTTTTAAAGATCGGATTTTGAGTCTTAAAGATAACGCCTTCCACCACTGATTATTTACCACAGGCAGAACTGCCTGGGCTCTGCAAAGGAAATTAGATGTGCCTCTGATTTGCAATCAAAGAAATAAATCTCATGAGAATAGCGGTACAGAGCTGGTGTGTGAACCCAGATCTACCAGTCATTGGGACTTCATACTCTTTCAATCACCCTTGTAGACTCCATTATCCACAGGAAGCTTCTCTGTTCTAATGATCCAGAAGAGTGAGCATATCTATATATCTATGTTGTAATAACATGTGTAGGCCTATCTGTATGTGTGTGAGAGGGTGAGGAAGAATGAGAGAGAGAGAGCCCAAGAGAGAGAATTCTGATTGATCCAGTAACCACTGTCAAGATTCTCTTCTTTTCCACCCTTCCTTCAGCAGGGAGGAGGTGGGGGCCCTCCCTCCCTTCCCTTACACACTTTCCAACCCCCCAACCTGCCCCGGAGCTGAGGACCGAACCCAGGGCCTTACGCTTGCTAGGCAAGCGTTCTACCACTGAGCTAAATCCCCAACACCCAAACTTTCCATTCTTATCCTTACACAGGAAGGGTTTCTGGGCCATGCTGAGCTGGGGCCATGCTTTGTGGTTCTGAGATACGGCCTCTCTATGTATCCTAGACTGGCCTGGGGTCATCCGGCATCAGGCTTGCTATACTTCCAGGAATGAGCCACGGCACCCATATCACCATGACTTGCTGACATGTTCTAGCAGACTAGGAATGTCATGGGGAAATTCTGCCATGTTAAATCTTTGCTGTCCCACCCAGAGGAGTGGTATCTAGGCTGCAGGACCTAAGCATTTTAACTGGCCCAGCACCCCTGAGCTAATGGTGGATTTCAACTCTGGATGCCTATCACAACAACACCAATGATAACAATGACAATAGCAACAGCAACCGCAACAACAAGAACCATAACAACACAACAACAGATTTCTAGGTGCACAGCAGACAATGAGATCAGCCTATGGGAATGAGGCCCAAAGTATCAATACTTTTGAAACTTCCTAAGTGGTTTTGGCATGCAGACAAGATAAAGTCCTAGTGAGACAAGGTGGGGTGTGGCAGAGTCTGTATTGAGAAATCCCACATCGGCTGCTGACCAACCCAGTGCCCTACACATCTAAACACATGTCAGCTTGAGTTTCAGCTCTAAGTTGACCCCCAATACAGGACCTAGCCCATACCTGCCTTGTTTTCTGATGTCTCAAATTCATTCTGAGGTAGCCACTTTTTTAAACCATCATTTTGTATTTTCAGAGCAATGCTTTTGGTCTCCGTTAGATCACAGACAGGCTGACCTCTCCTCTTCCTTCCCCTTTTCCTTCATGATATTAGGGACTGAACTCAGGGTCTCCTGCATGCAAAGCAAGTGCTCTACCGCCAAACTAACTAGCGGTTTTTATTTTTAGAGAATTTGAGACAGAGTAGCACTAAGTCACCTGGACTGGCCTTGAACTTGTAGTCTTCCTGTCTCACATTCCAAAGGCACAGAGATTGTAGGCCTAAGCCAACGGGAAGGACCAGACCAGACTTCTCATTGAGGACAGGTAAGGTTGTCTGAGACCCATGACCACACTGACTCCAAGAAAAGCGTGCCACTTTGACATTGAGGTGTACAAGGATTGTGGAAGCTGTGAATGAAAACTCTTGAAAAGAAGCTGACTCTATAGATACTTACTGGCCAGAATTTCAATACTGTGGAAAGATTAGAAAGTTCAGAACCGGAAGTGAATTGTCATATCTCAGACCTTTTGCTTCCAGGATGGCCATTCCTTACCTACCTCTAAGCTGAAACATTCTGTGGCTAATAGAGAAAAACACTTGCAGTCTATTGGTGTAGCAGACCTGCAGGCTTCTATCAACCCCAAGCTAAGACTGTTATCAGATAGCACCTTGGGCCTATAGAAAACTTTGTCATCTTACTATCACCGTCTTAATGAGGTACCTACCAGTGTATTTTAAGCTTGCCTTGATTTATGACTTTCTTTGTTCTGTAAAACCATAAAACTTCAGGAAACTGCCTTCACATCGGAACCAGTCATTTGGGATAACCAAAATCTCTGGTCCCAGGCCATAGTCCTTCAAAATGGCCTCAGAATAAACTTTCATTCCCTTTAAGATGGGAGCTGTGATTTTTACCTTGACAGAACTTACTGGAACCCCTGCTGCAACAGGCAAGTGTAAGTTAAGTGTGTATGCCCAGGGGTATGTGGGATCATGTGCATGCCTGCATGTATGTCTTTGCTCATGTTTGTTTGCATGGGAGGCAGATAGCCTATAATGTCTTTGCAGAGGGTGAAGGATAATGTGTAGCAACAACACTGGATTTGAAAACTGGTATCTTGTGGTTGGGGGAGCCTCCCTTCAAGGCCATCTGGAGAAGAGCTTTATGTACCCCTCAAGCTATTCTACTCAATGGGTCACCTGCCAATTACCCAGTAGCCGTGACTGAACAAGGCCGAGAGAAAACCCTTGGCTGTGAGAGGCAGAGAGGAACTGCTAAGGCTCATGGGAACTGCAAACCTCTGTGTGGTTGCTGGAGGGGGATGGTGGCTTCTGTCAGCTTTTATGCAAGTGTTTCTTTTTAAGCACCAACCTCCCTGACTTTGATGCAAGAATAAATTAATTCCAGAACCTTGACTTGAAATTTCCTGACTCTGCCTGTCTCCTGTCTGTCCACCCACACAAAACAGAAACTGCTGAACCTTGTCAGCTTTCATGGGAGCAGCTTGCATTCCAAGCTCTCCTAGGGAGTCTCTTAAAAGAGCAAAGAGGTTTTTTTTTCTCAAACCTCCCTTTCTTCTTTAGAATTTGCCCATTTTAATGTTGAGCTGCTGTTTAGAACACAAATCAAATGTTCTGTTGGGCTGCCCAAAGTTAATTTTCTTGTTCATCTGGGAACGACGACTTCAGAATTACACTATTAAAATTTTAAAAGGAATAATTTCTGATGACCTCATAGAACTCCCAAGGTGACATATCTTATATTTACATTGAATCTGTGTTTTCGAAAGAATACAACATACCTGTCAACTTTTGTCTGGTTTGCATTCAAAAGGGATGAAAGCTTTAAGAGATATCCAAGGGACACTAGGGATGTCTAGGGAAGGGACACTCTCTTCAGGGATTAGCCAATAAATACTTATTAATAATGGATCCTTGCCCAGATTAGCAAATGAAGATGATGCCTCATCTCAGTTTCTAGAAAACTGGCCTCCTGCTCTATGGAATTCAATATTGGATACCTTCTTCTCTGCAGGTTCACGGCTCTTATATTCCATGTGCTTTCAATTCTCTTATCTACTTATTTAACTTTGATTTTACATGGGAGCCTTACTATGTTGCTTAAGTTGGGCTTGAGCACAGAACATAGCACTGCACTGGGCAAGGTAACTTCTATTATATTCATCTCAAGGTCCAAGCCATAGAGATGCAGATGGTGCAAACATTACTCCAAACATTCCTTCTGATTTCCAAACATGTACATACAAGATTACACCAGATCATTAACATGCTCCTGCACGAGTGCAGGAAGAGAGAGGATTCCCACTCCTGGGTCTTGAAGTCTCATCTCCCGTGTAGATGTAGCATAGCAAACTCTTTCCTCCCTAGTAGAAGCCCCATCTGCTTCAAACCTTTCTAGAAATTGTCTCTGAATTAGAGCCTGAAGATGTCAGAGCCGAAACTCATTATCGTCACAGTCAATACCTCAAGGTCAAATATCCTAGGTGTCACTTTGTATTAGTCAGGGTTCTCGAGAGGAACAGAACTTATAGAAAGAATATCTATCTATCTACCATCTATCTATCTCTCTATCTATCATTTATCTATCATCTCTATCTTTATCTATTTATTTCTGTCTACGTCTATATCTATTTCTCTCTATATAGGGGTTTGTTAGGGTAACTTAAAGGCTGTGTCCAGCTAGTCCAACAATCACTGTCTACCAGCACAAGGTCCAAGAATCCACTGGTTTTCAGTTCTTGAGGCTGAATGACTCAGCTAGTTGTCAGTATTCACTGGAATTATGAAGAAGTGGGCTCTAATGCTAGTGAAGGAATGGAATTGCTAGTGAGAGCAAGCAGGCAAAGAGAAAAATCTTCTTTCTCCCATGCCCTTTATATAGGCTGCCACCAGAAGATGTGGGCCAAAATAAGGGTATATTTTTCCACCTCAAAAAATCCAGATTAAAAAGTCGGTCTTCCTACTTCAAATGACTTAAATTAAGAAGAGATCCCCTTACAGGTGTCCCTAGCAGTTTGGGTTCTAGTTGATTCCAGACATAGTTAGGTGACAACCAAGGATGGCCATCACAGATTTAAGTGACTTAAAATGATTATTGAAATATGCTTTAGGTATGCAGCAAGAGCCATTGGAGAGTTTTGTGAGTGTTTGTTGCTCATTGATTGCACAGGGTCTGGTGATCCCATTTCTAAGTGGTTCTACGCCACACTGGGGTATTTTGTTGACCTGACTCAATACGGAGATCTCAGCAGGCGGGAGACTGATTGGACCTTTCTTATAACCCAGGCTAGAAGTTTCCTGAGGGTATACCCTTTACTGTGCTTTGACAGGGACAGGTTTTTAGAGTGGTTGCTTCCAATAATGAACTCAGGAAGAACAGAGATCATGATATGTGCTCAAGTTTCTCTACAACTGGAGCACAGAGATGCTTTGTTTATTTTCTTGGATTAAAAGGTCAGCTGCTTACAGCTCATTACTAACTTAACTTGTTTCACAACCGCACCGGGGAGCCCTCTGAGAGGTCTACAATTATGTTTACATTGTTTCTATCTCAAAAAGCCTTAGGCAAACATCTGTGTTCCTTCCCTTTATCTGGTGACACTAAAGTGACAGCACAAATCCGGCTTACTGTAGTTTATGTTGGTCACTTCTCTGGAGAGATATTGAGTGGCCAAACCTAATCCATCTTGGGATTGGCCGCCATCCTAAAAGAAAATACAATGCTATGTGCAAAGGCCAATATTTATCATTAAGAAGAAAAAATAGTGATTGGATCTCAAGATCATCTCTGCATGCATGTGAGTATGCACACACAAACACACAGACACACCACCTACTTTCCTGACCACATAAATGTGTACCTGGGCAGACATATTGTTCTGTTAATGTTACCAGTAGCTTCTAAGATCAGTAAAACACAATGGTTTTGTACTCAGTGTGTAGAGCCTGAAAGATTGTGGTTCAAATATCATCTTGGTATGAGGCAGTACACAAATGACTTATATTTCCTATAGTTTTATTCTTTGAAAAGTGATGGCTATTATGTAAGATGCATAGAGGATCTACAGGATGAATACAGGAACATCCCATAAAACCAGGCATCTAAAACTCTGATGTGTACACCAGACATCCGAGAATCTCTTCAAGGTGTAAAATCCAATTTGACAGGTCAGGATGCTGCTGCCTCACGAACAAACTGAGGAGCAAGGACACCTTCACACTCAGTCCACACAATGGAACTTAGAATTTGCTGTCTATCGATGTCACCAACCTAATAAGAGCAGAAAGCTGAGGGAGAGACTTGTTTACTCACTGGAGCGAGTGTGGCACCAACTCAGTTTCTCTAGGTGCAGAGGATGAACTGTTTGGCACAAGGCTCTACCCTGTTCTTTCAAGAGCTTCTCCATGAGGAGGTGCTGGAATTGACTGCCACTCTTTGGTCATGAGTCAGCCAAGGGCCATGGGACCCCACTTCAGATAGAACACAGTTGATGTCTGAAGTCTCTTACCTGTCGTAGTCTTGGCAAATCTCTCCCACAGCCACCAAGGCCTTTAGGTACTCATTGGGCTGGTATGGGTGGATATAGTGCAGGGAGCAGCTGTTCCTGGGGTCTCCATTAGAGGCAGTGAAGTCTATAGCTACCTGCGGAGGGAAAACGTAAGAAGAAATGCACCCTTAGGAACCGCGACCAACCTGGATCCTATCATGGCCTCAGATAGAGAAAAATAAGCGTACATGGCATATTTGGCTGATAAGAAAAGTGAGAGAAGTTAGTTAGTTCCCTGAAAACTTAGTTACTAATTTGACCAAAGTCAGGTTTGCTGTCTTTCATAGCCTGTTTCTTCCTATCCGAATGGGACTTGAGATGGAAGTTCAGAAAGTTCAGTCACTATTGATCCATGTCACCATGTCACCAAGCTTCAAGGTTAAGGACAGGGCATCTGTCTCCAATTTCACAATCCACTAAGAAAAGGCTCGTGTGCTCCATGGGCAGAACAGCTCCAGCTATGAAGGATAGGCAAGAGCCCTAATGGGCAAATTCGGTGTGGAGAATCCTACTCCCAACAAAGCTGCTGTCTAATTCCTATGCAGTCAGCTGCAGAGTTATGTATTGGGTGGTTTTAACAAAACTTCCTCCAGGAGCAACACAGTAAAGCCTTCTTCCCATTTGTACGGGGACTCCTGTCTAACACAGAGCACACCTGGATAACTTGTCATTGCAACTGGGGACGAGAAAAGAGCAGCCTTTTTCTGGCTACCAAAGAGTCTTTCTCCTTCAGCTTTCTGAGATTATTCTAGCTCCCAACTCATTTTTAAAGATTTATATTTTAAGTTATCATAAAAGGCAATGAGTTTCTTCACTGACTTTCCAGACATAAACAGCGTCATATTTTATCTTAATTATTCTTCTTCCAGATTGTCCTTCCCTGTGCTTTGTGGCCCTTCCTAGCTGATTCCCATCCTTTCTACAGACAACCCCCTCTGTTTGCTTATCATGTTTATTCTATTGCCCTCTGTTTCCCCATCCCTTAACATTTCTTCTTCCTATCATGGTCCATTTTCTAGTTTCATAACATGCATGTGTACACACACACACACATACACACACACGCACACACACACACACACACAATTTTAAATCTACCCTTCATATGTAAGAGAAAACACAATTTTTGTCTTTCACCTTACATCTAGCTGGGGTTATGATTCAACTTTTCATTTTGGCTGAATAAAACTCCATTATGTATCCCACTTTTTTAATCCATTGATATGTTGAAGACATCTGACTCTATCGCCCAGTTATTGTAAATGGTACAACTATAAACACAGGGATGCAAAACATCTTTGGGATGTACATCTGGTGAAGTACTTAGGATCTTTTTTCTTTTCTTTTTTTTTTTTTTTTCGGAGCTGGGGACCGAACCCAGGGCCTTGCGCTTGCTAGGCAAGTGCTCTACCGCTGAGCTAAATCCCCAACCCCAGTACTTAGGATCTTTAAGCTAAGTACAGGATCATCTCATCTAAAAATAGAAAAATTTAGCTTCTTCCCTTTCTCAATTTATCTTATCTTATTGCTTTAGCTAAGGTTTTCGAACACTGTTATAAAAAAGAGTGGGCACCAGTCTTGTTCTACAATGGTCTCAGTTTTTCTTCATTTACTATAATGTTGGCTATAGGCTTGTTTTATAATAGCCTTCCTTATGTTGATTTATATTCTTTCTATTCCTAGTTTCTTGGGTATTTTTATCATGAAGAAATGTTGAGTTTGTCAGGGCTTTTGGTACTACTTGAATTAATTTGATTTCAATCCCTCAAAACTATTTATTCATTTGCTGATCATACATATAAAGCCAACATTGCCTTTCTGGGATAACACCAACTTGGTTATGTGCTCTTGAGTTCAATTTATAAGCATTCTATCGAGGATTTTAACAGAAACAGTCATCAGGGCAGTTATCTGTAGTTGATTTGTTGTGAGCACTTCCTGTTCGGTATCAGAGTGGTGCTGGGTTTTAGAATGAGTTTGGTTTTAGAATTGGAAGACCTTTGTCTTTCTGTTTCACAGAACCATTTGAGAAGCATTAGTATTGGCTTCTCTTTCAAAATTTGGTAGAATCTGGAAGTGGCTTCGCTTTGCTGAAAGATCTATTACTGCCTCCATCTGGTTATGGGTCTCCTAGAACCTGAGTTACAGGTGGCTGGGAGCCACCATGTAGGTGATAGGAATTAAACCTAGGTGTCTTGAAAGGACAGCTAGTGCTCTTAACCATTGAGCCATCTCGCTAGCCTCAAAAGAGAGGGCCAATCTTTTCATAGAGTCTATGTACTGTTCTTCATCAACTACTTCCTAACAACAAAAGATATCAATGAATACTTATAGCCACGGATGTTAAAATGAAAGGAAACTCCTCAGCTTTTCAGTAACACCACCATTGAAAGAATAGTCAACCTGGCAAAGATGTCTCAAAGACTGTTCAGCTTAGGGTGGAGAAGAATACAATGTGAAGTCATGGGGAAAGTGGAATATTCACATTGCATCATGTTTTCTTTGTGCTCGCACTATACTAGAATGTGCCCATGGGTTCCCCGACAGCACGAAAGCTCTATTTTCCTCATATAATCTTGGGAATTATGAGATGGGAATCATTGTGTTATATTTTGAAAATTCTATTATAACCAATGACTGGGATATTCTCCAGACTTTCAAAGAAGTGGGGGGGGGGCATCTAGAAGAAAAAAAAACCCCGCTATAATTAAAGAGAATGTTGGTAGAGCAAATATATGACTTCGTCTGAGGTTGTATTCCCCTCATCAATTAAAATGAAAAGAATAATCCAATTGTAATTTATTTACTTTTGCTTCTTTTCATGAAGCTACTCCCCTTCTTCTTTACCTCTTTTTTTTCTTTTTTTTTTTTTCAGAGCTGGGGACCGAACCCAGGGCCTTGCGTTTGCTAGGCAAGTGCTCTACCACTGAGCTAAATCCCCAACCCCTTCTTTACCTCTTTAAAGGACTTAGCCAAAAAATATTTTAGGAAGGATTCCATTCTATATTCAGAATACCTCTTCATTTTTGACAAGGCATATATACTGATAAAATTAAGGTACAAACTACAAAGACATGGTAAGGAAGATCATGGAAAGGAAACTTACCACTGCAAAGCATCCTGACTCTGAATAATCATGAACAGAGAGGAACAGCTTATGTTAAAACTTCTCTCCATGCAGACTATTCTATTGGCATTATTACCTTGTATAAAAATGTAAGGTAGAAATTGTTGTTCGTTTTTATTGATAACCATGATGACCAAAGGTATTGAAGGACACATGGTAGGGCTGGATTTAACTTTACATCTACATGCTTTCAACGATAAAGCTTCATTATTACACTGTAAGCATATAAGTCTCTGTTTGAAACACACCAGTAGATAGATGGATAAAGAAAATATGGTACATGTATACATGTATACAATGGAGTCTTTTCCAGACATAAAGAAGAATGAAATTACATTGCCTGCAGAAAAATGGATGGAACTGGAATCTGGTTCATCATGTAAACCAAAATAACTCAGACATAGAAAACATCATATTGCATGTTTTCTCTGGTCTGTTGATTCTAGATTTTTAGATGGCTAGATAGATTTACACACATTTATGATATAGAAATTGAAGTAAGGTTGTCTGATTCTGTGAAGGAAGAAGACTACTGAGGGAGGAGAAAGAGTCTGTCCAGTTTGTCCAGTGACTCTGTCAAAATATTCACATGTAGCATACGTATGAATAGAAAGGTCTTTATGGACCCCATCACTATGTACAATAAATATATGACAATAATAAAAAACCTAAAATCTCCAATCTCTAATATAACAGTTCCCATTGAAAAATGGAGGGGCCTGGCCAGGAGGTAGAGAGACTATGGAGGTATGGAGACTTTAAAGAGGTAGGAGGCAGGATATAGCTGTGACAATTCAGGGGATGTGGTCTTGAAGTAATTCATTCTCTGTGACTAGCCAGCTGTGGAGGGAGGGAAAGGACAAGCAAAATGTATGTGGCAGATGGGTAAGTGTGGGAAGAGGTTTTATGAAGGATGGATGGAGGTGACCCCAAAGGGACCCTAATGCCTCTATCTTTGGAGATGGGTTCATCCTGAAAGTGAGATCCAATCTTCACAAAGAAAGAGAAGGCAATGCATAAAGAAAGCTCCCTCTAATTGAGCACCGGGATGCAAGGCTGTGATACTTGGAACCTCCATGAATTCTGAGCAAGAGATAGGAAACACCCTGGGATCCACTCATGAGGCTCTGGTCAGACAATTCTGGTCAAAATATGTGCTAACAATTCTAAAAACCATGTTTCTAAGGGGAACATCCAAGAGGTGCACAGAGACTGTGTATATGCTGTTAACTCCAGCACTTGATGGGTGAGGGTTGTTGCAAGGCAAGGTCAGCCTGGGCTACAGGGCAGGAGATGGCATTTATCATACCATGCTAGACCATGGTAAGCTAACTAAATTTGGTTCAGAAACCCACCATTCTCAGCCACTTTCTCTCGAACAGATAAATTTTAGAGACGATTAACACCTGTGGTGGTTTGAATACACTTGGCTCAGGGAGTGGCACAGTAAGAGGTGTGACCTTGTTGAGTAGGTGTGGCCTTGTTGGAGGAAGTGTGTCACTGTGGGTGCTGGGAATTGAAACCATGTCCTCTGGTGCACTTGACTGCCCCATTAAATGTCATTTATAAGAGTCGTCCTAGTCATGGAGTCTCTTCATAGCAATAGAGACACTAAGACCACACCTTGCCTATACAGGTGGGTTTGGAAGGTAAATCAGAGCTGGGATGGCCAAGTATGATATCACTCTGTTTCTTTCTACTGAGAAAATCATTTTAAAACTATAGGGAACCTAGAGCTTGGTGTGATGATGTATTGGTATAATTTCTGGAATTGGAAGACTGAGGCAGAAGGATTGTGAGTACTACAGGCTAGCGTGAGGTATATGGTGAAACCTTGTCAAATCAAAACTAAAATCTACTCAACCAACCAACCAACCATCCCTTTAGGAAATCCCAGAGAGTACTAAGATGTATAGGTATTACCTGGATCATACTGGGAAAGGTCTATACTTTTTTTAAAAAAATGATGCTGGAGATTGAATCAAGGTCTCATGGCTGCTAAGCTACCCCCTTCTGTTCATGATACCCTTATCACAGTATTCCCCCCAACTGAAGGCATCCTATCTCTGCCTCCTGATATGTATAGACATTGGTAATCCATTCCACATCTTCATTACCCAACTGAAAACCCTAAAATGTCAAGAGCATTAAGTGACAGCAAACACATTCCCAGGAGCTTGGTACTGCACTAAGAGAAAAATCTAAAGAAGAGCAGGAGCTAAAGGGGCAGAAGCACCTGCTTGTTCTCCCTGGGATAGGATAGAAGCTCTAGGCATGCAGCTGCCAAGGCCTGGTGTCTCAGCTTGACTGTATCATCTAGATGGGTATCATGATGTGCTGAGAAGTAGGCATATACCACATCCGAATGAGCAGATACAGATTTTTTTGTTTAATTACAATACATTTAAAACTACTTGTAAACACTTAATGTAAACCCTAAGAGATCCTGTTAGACCATTTCTATGAATCCTTCAGCCTCAGGCTGGCTTGGGCAAGTCTCATCATCATCATCACCACTACCACCACCACCACCATCATCATCATCACCACCACCACCACCACCACCACCACCATCACCATCATCATCATCATCATTTTTAAATAAACTAGGGTGGAACAGAGATGGCAGTGAGAAGGGGATTGTGGCTAGATACATTCAGGGTGTGAACTCAATAGGATTTGGTGACATGCTTAATGTGGAATTGGATGTCCATTAGGAGAAGAAAGAAGCAGATTTCTTTGGGGCCAGAGGAGGGTAATCATCCTGCCAGGCAACAGAGCGATATGAAGGCCAGGCTTAGTGGGTTAAAGTTGGCCTACTTGGTTTTGGTGGCCTGCAGCCAGTCTTTGGGTTTCTTCATTTCCTATAGGATTAGATCCTGTATCTATCTATGTCCATCAGAGGGGCTGTCCCAGCTCAGGAGGTTCTGTGAAAGGCTTTAAGATAGTAGCTGGTGAGAGGTACATAAAGCAGTGACCTGGATTACCTACTATTTTCTGCAGTTGACATAAAGGTATTTTCTCATGTGCCTACACTGCAGTGGAAGGTCCTAAGCACATCGCAGCTATTTTTTCCTTCTTCCGTCAAGCAACAGTTTCTCAAGTATCCCTCCAGAAGTCGGAGATGAAATACCCACCTTCAGGAGGTGGCTTTCCACCAGGAGTTCTGTGCTCTTTAAAGTTAGCCATGATGGGAAGAGAATTCAGTGAAAGGTTAGACTTATTTTAGAAAGCAACAAGGATGTTTGGGGGCAGTGAACTATGGGATTAAGTTGAGAAACAAAAGAAAAAAAAATCGACTGAAAATGACAGTCCCTGGAGGTGGTTGCAGACACCCGGATTCCTAAGTGCCAGCAAGCTAGCAGAACCATCGAGTTTTCTTTTCCTGATGGGACACCTTTATGAAAACCTGGTCTTCTGGTGAGTACTCCAGGTTTCTCAGCAGGCAGCAGAGAGCAGGCTCCTGGGAAGAAACCAGGCATAAAAAGCTGGCCAGCCTCTCCCTGGATGTCTCTGATGTGTGGAGCTGCGTCCTGGAAAGGGCTAGCTGTGAAGAATGAATGTGTCTTTGACACTTACAGTTTTTATACCAAACAATCCTAACTGGCCATTAGGGGGACTCTGATGGACACAAACCACTGGGAAACAGAATCTAGAGAGTTGCTGGATCTGTTACCTGGAACCCCCATGCATACTGTCACATCCTGAGGCAGATACACAATTTGGACTCAGGTAATAAGCCTGAGAAGAGATGCGGACTTTAGACATTTCTTAAGTGATAAGCTAAAGTCTTATTCTCAGTTCTGTGAGGTGGTCATGAAATAAAAAATAAATTCCTATTTCTCTGAAACTGCTTGGTACATTTCCTGGCAATGGTAAAACTTTTGCCTCCTCAGCCCATTGTACCCTGGCTATGTGCAGGCAGGTCACTGTCCTATCTCAAAGCCCACTAGGTGTCTAAAATAGAGACTAGAAACTTAATCCAGGATATGTAGTAGCTATAAGGCATGCTAAATGTGCTAGAGCAAGAAAAGATTTCCTGGGAGAATCTTGAATAGATAACCCAGATTTTAGATTTGATGGTCAGGGTGAGAGAATCCATATTCAGCTTCATATATAATACCATGCTACTAAACACCATAAAATCAAAGGGAAGTGGAAAATATCACCTTTAAATTTTTACAACTACAAATTGTAAGAGTAGCCATTCAAAATATATTAATAAAAGCTACTGCTCAGGATTCTGTAGCTTAGAAAGTAATTTTATCTTGCTTGCTAGTTGTTTTATATAATATTTCCCCCAGCCATTTTGTGCTGCTGTATCAGAATACTGTAGACTGGGTCGTTTACAGATAGTAGAGATGGAACAGGTTCACAGTTGTAGAGTCTGGAGTACCCAAGCCTGCCTCTGTTGCCTGCTGAGAACACTGGAACAGTTGCTAAAAGACAGGCTCACTGCTGAAATCTCTCTAGGAGTATTCTGTTGCTACCTTTCATTGTGGAAGACAGAAGAAAATGTGTGTGAGAGAGAACACAGATGTACTCTCTTTTATCATTCATATAATATAATAACATTATATTATAATTCACCAAGAGAGTAAAGCCCTCATGACCTATAAACCTCCAGACAGACTCTATCTCTCACTTCCCAAATCTGTGGCTTTGGGGATTCAACACATGCTTCACGAAGACACATCCAAACCATAATATATGTATATGCATATATATTCATATACATTATATAAACCACACATAGAGACGTGCTATAGTGAAATCTATTACATAGTTCTACTCACAGAGTCATTCTGGTTTTCTTTATGCTCAGTGGTATCATAGACATGGCTCTATGTGATTTCCTTGCCCTTGAAATTATGATTTAAAATGGCTTCATCATAGTCCATTTAGATGAACTACTGTAATGTACACAGTCGTTTTACTGTTGGATATTTAAGCTGTAGAAGTTCCTACCTGTGAAAAATCTATGCTACAATGAACATTTCTATGCATCTATAAAAGTCATAACTTTCAAAGGAAGCCTTTAATTCTTCCACCATCTCCTTTCCAGACAACTTACAGCATCTGTCTCTTCCACTGTCTATAATTATATTTTGTCGATGAAGTTCTAGTATCTGGTTTTATTTTTAGCTGCAGAACCATGTGTCAAGCCATGTGCCTCTCTCTGTCAGCTGTTTCACCTCTATTCACCTCCTCCAAGACTAGAACACCATAGTTGATCTCAGTTCTTATGTCTCCAGATTCTCATGAGGTTTATATGAAGCTCATTCTGAGGGGGGCTCTGAATTTTCCATGGCTATGTGCAAAATCAAGTACACATTTTCTACTGGGATAATCTGGGGCATGTATCAGGTTCTCTGATGTCCTGGTGACCGAAAAGAAATCATTGACCAAGGCTCCTTTTAATATCCTCTGTCCTGTATTGTGATGCTGGGGACTGAACCCAGGGCTTTGCACATCCTAGGCAAATACTCAGCTCTGAGCCGTTCCTCAGCTCCATTGATCATCTTTTGTCTTGGTTCATCTGCTTATTGCCTGATTCTAGTCAAATGCCACCCATCTCGCCCTCAAACAGCCATCCTCCCTTTCTCTCTTGCCTTCCCTTTATTGTTATGTTCTTGAGTTCATACCTATGATTTTTTCTTTGTCTCCTGCTTACACAGTAACCCAGGGTCTCCCCTTATCTGCTGACACTGTTCTTTTGAAGACGACATATGCCTGCTCGTTACATCCCCCAGCCCATGTTTACTCATGCCCCTTCTTCTCTTTAGCACTCAGGATCGTTACCTTTCAGGTCTTGTAACTTTCTCCTCCTGATACCCTACTGGTCATCTGGCCATTTTTGAGATTCTGGACTTCCTTTGCCCATGAAGGTCTTCTACAACTCCTCATCATTGGGTATTTCTGTATTCTTCTCTTTCTGTATTATTCTCTTTCTCCTTCTCCTCCAGATTGATATACATTCAGTTCCGCCTGTTTCTTGGGACTGAAGCTTGCCTCTGTAGGTGCCATCCACTGGGATACTCAAACATACTTCTACCATCCCCTAAAGTGAATCCATCCTTTTGTTTATAGCCCTCTTGACTTACATTTCTCTATGAACAACACCATCAGTCTTTGCCAGACAGGCAGCGAGTCCAAGTCATCCTAGACTTGATTGCTTCCAAAATCTCTTCTTTGCATCGCAGGCCCAGGCTCATTGCTTTCCTTTCCACACAACCCCTTCTCTTGCTGCCACACTAGGTTCCCTTCTTGTCACCATGCACTAGGTCTGTTGGGCCTGTTGCCTCTGCTTTCACCTCATGCTCCAGCTTCCGTATCCCTTCACTAACATTCCTGGCTTCTGATAGATAGTTCTTGGTAAACACCTCAGATTCCCTCCTCTAAAGCACATGCCCTTTGCTTCCCGTCCTGTTCTTGGCCCATTTGAACACTCCGTTATGTACGACATTATCTCAATATTCAAGTCATCTTAACCTCTGACCCGAAGATACTTCTCAACACACCCTAAACAGACCTGCTATTCATATTAACACAAGTAAACTCCCAGCATTTATCATTTAAATTTATGCACATAAATAATAGCCCATGGGTATGTTTTTCAAACTAAATCCACAGAACCAAAATCCATCTATAACTGAATTTCCTAGATAGGGTTAAATAAAAGTATTTCAAGCAGTGTGGTGTTGGGAGCAGTCTCCCCAGCTTTAACCCCCTTAGTTTGAACCAGAATCCCCATGGAAGACACAGAAGCCTCTCTCCATCCCTGAATGCCATGTGGAATATTCAGTCTCTCTATGAGAGACTCAGAAGAGGTGACTGGGGAGTTTAATAAAGTGACAGACCACAAATGTTTGGAAAAATTATATGAAATTCATCACAGAGGGGTAGATAGAACTGTTTCTAGAACTCAGCAGGAAGAGTATGTGAAGGACAGGGCATGTGGTAGGAATGGTGACCTTCTATGGAGGAACAAGGTCACCGTAGTTCAAGCCTGGAAAGCAGAAATCTAGAAGAACAGGTGTTCTGCACTGGGTTTGCTGTTTGATCTCTGACTCCCATCAATGGACAGACCCAAGAAATAGCTCAAAGCAGGAAGATCTGGCTAGTGCGGATGTTTGGGGCTCAGGCAGGGATGGGGAAGGAAGAGTAGGCCTGTGGGATGAAGTGGAGAACATCTAGAACTTGGTGTCACCTCTGACCCCTGAACATCACTCTTTAGGACCCAAGTTTCTCACACCTAAAGCCACTTCTCTTGCTCAGCAGCCATGCACTGCATAATAAACCAGTGAGACTCTTGCCTCTGGGTGATGCCCAAGTCTAATTACTTTCCTCCTCCTTGTCTCTTCCCTGCCATCTCCATGTCAGGGAGACCTCCCCTGTCTCCTCTCTCTGCCACTCATTTTTATGCTGCAGTAAAGTTACTGGCTGGTACATAAGCACCAGTAGGCAGAATTATATCACATACTATTTTTTAATTAACTGTACTACAGCTTAAAATTTGCATAGCATTGTACTATTTAAGCAGCAAGAACTTCATAATGAGAAAGCTGGCTTCACTTTGTTAGCAAATGCCATCGGTGGCATGAGTGACTGGTGCCTTTTCTAGGACAGGGCATCCAGACCTCTTATTCTCCTTTGAGCATCTGACATGAGGTCTCCAGGAGGAAGGGCCATGTGATGGAACCCTCAGTGACCCCGCCCCTTCTCAGCATTATCTTACATTCTCCTTCCCATTTGTTGCTCCTGACTGAGATCCCCACTTTGGTACCTCACAGGTTTATTATCAGTTGGAACTGGAGGAGAGGAAGGTGAGAAAGGAGTACAGAGGGAGCTAGGACTTTGGGTGCTGTTGGTGACAAATAGTGAGGTAGCCTCTACCCAGCTGGGGAGGGTTAAGAAGAGAAAACTGAGAAAAGCAGAGCAGGAAAGGCAATCAAAGTCAAGCGGCTACAGGCCTATCCAAGACTATATACCCTGTGAGCCAACCCGTGGAAGGTCACACAATCAGAAAAACTGAGTAGCACAAATTGACTTTTATGGGGAATTGCAGGGGGACACTCAAAGTTGAATGGGAAGAGAAATGGGTTGAATCTGGAGGGAACTGAAGAAAGGGAGTATATATAATCAAAGCACACTGTATGAAATTCTCAAACAACTAACAAAATCAGCCAGGATGTGGTCTGGAATGCTGTGGGATGGCTGATGTCCTTCAGCACAGACCCAAGGGCAAAGCAAGCCTGTGTAGGTTAAATAAGGAGTTGGTCAAGAGCCTAGGATCTATAGAATCTAAAACAAACTGAAATCAATAGAGCTTTCCTGGGAAAACCTATAAATAGCTTCTTGACATCACTCCTTTGCCTGATATCTTGGGAAACTATTTCAGTAGTTCTCTTTGGAAAACTTCTTGCTTCACTGTTGCCCTGTAGATAGACCTGGATCAGCAATAAGTGTGCCATACAGGTAGTGTTGGATGGGTGTGCCCACAGGATGTGTTCTGGTTGCCTTCTTTATGTACCAGTGTGTATACAGGAGGGCAGGTGACTCCATTGCTATAGAATCGTCAATGTTAAAGTAGTGATGGGCTCCTGTAAGTATTCAAAAGTAATTGAGCATTGCTGAGTTTAGGTGGAACATAGGTTGACTTTTCTGACACTAGAACAGAAGCAAATTATCTTAGTGTTCTACAGCTATGAAGAGACATCATAAGGCAACTCTTACAAAGGAAAATATTTGGTTGGGGCTGGCTTACAAGCCATTAGTATCATGATGGGAAACATGGCAACAAGCAGCAGACATGATACTTGAGAATGAGCCAAGATTTCTACATCTGGATCAGCAGACATAAGGAAGAGAGAGAACTCTGGGCCTGGCTTGAACTTCTGAAACCTCAAAGCCCATCCCTAGTGACACACCTGCACTAACAAGCCACACGTACTTCAACCAGGACTCATGTCCTAATCTTTTCTAATAATGCCACTTCCTATGAGACTATGAGGGCGATTTTCATTCAAATCACCATACAAGTCTTTTGCTAAGGAGGCACTGGACCATTAAATGTCCATTTATCTTGATTTCCTTTTCTAGTTCTGAGACCAGCATTACCCCCGGTCCTGAGAACATATGGATTTTGTCAATTGTGTTGGACTAAAACATATATAAAATTTAAACTCATTTTCCACGTTTTCCTCACATGGCTGATTTGGTAAAGAACTAAAGAGAGCTGAGCTTCCCAAGTACAATTCTGTAAGATAAGAGGTAAGCATTGTACAAATTCCATCTCTTCTGTATTGTAATCCATAGTTCTTTCTTGTGTTTTTAGTGTCATACCACCTATATTTTGTTATCTGGGTATGTTCTTTCTGAAAGATATATATGCCTATATCTCAGAACATTTTGAATACTGACTGAGTGAACACAAGTTTCCCAGGGAGGATGGATCCAATTGTGTGTGTGTGTGTGTGTGTGTGTGTGTGTGTGTATGTGTGTGTGTGTGTGTATGCATGTGTGTGCACATGTGTATTCCATGGCAATCATGTAGAAGTTAGAGGCCCACTTGTCTGAATCAGTTTAATCTTTCCACAGTGTGACTCCTTGGGATCAAATTCTAGACATCAGCCTTGGTGGCAAGTTCCTTTACTTTACCAAGTCATTTCAGTTTCCTTCATTGGCACTTTTTAAAAAAGTCCAAATCCCACAAGGCTGAGGTGTTGAGAGTTGAGATGATCCTCTGCTCACCTGCTGAGACTAGATACCCACTCTCTCTCAACCTGATTTCATACAGTCCTCCAGTCTTTGAGATTCCATCCTCATTGCCTGAGAAAGCATCTAGATAGCTTTCTCTTGATATTGATCATTAGATATGACATTGATGCCTATGTCCTGGTTCCATGGCCACAACAAAGGCATCTGTCCGAGCTCAGTGGAGTAGAGCAGTGTGGCTCACTTCCTTTTCATTCTTCTTGCCCAGCCATGGGGTTTGGAAATCTATAGCCTGCTTTGTACTTCATGCCCCATGTAGTTACTTTAAAAAGGGGGTTAGGAGGGCTTTCTATACCCCTGGAGGCTGAGGAGGCAAGGAACACACTCACCAGAAGAAGTTGGAATATGGTCTCATTTAAGAAACAGGGCCCCACATCATACTTCAGCAATGGTACTTAAAAGCTTGTTCAAGATTCTTAAGATCTCTTGTGTCTGCATGTCCACAAACCCAACACCATTCCTACCCCTCGTTGCCCAAAAGAGGATAAACACAGAAACAGCTTACTGTAAACTGGATTTGACAGCCACCCATGATGTAGTCCAAGAAGGAATGCATCTTGTGGATCTGCATTGGAGAGGGTCTGGATTAATAATGATGTTTTCTGCTTTACCTGCATACTGAAGGCCTACACTTAACAGATAGGCTGCTAAGCCAAGGCAAAGGGCAGGAAGAAACCTGTGATGAGTCTTCAATGTCAGTACAGATGGGCCCAAGACATCGGCAGATTCTCATCTCTTCCTCTGCTTTATTTGAGTCTATGTGTTGCTTTAATTGACATCTTCCCTTGGGACAAGACCCAAACCATATTTTCTTTTTTTTTTTTTAATTAACTTGAGTATTTCTTATATACATTTCGAGTGTTATTCCCTTTCCCGGTTTCCGGGCAAACATCCCCCTCCCCCCTCCCCTTCCTTATGGGTGTTCCCCTCCCAACCCTCCCCCCATTGCCGCCCTCCCCCCATAGACTAGTTCACTGGGGGTTCAGTCTTAGCAGGACCCAGGGCTTCCCCTTCCACTGGTGCTCTTACTAGGATATTCATTGCTACCTATGGGGTCAGAGTCCAGGGTCAGTCCATGTATAGTCTTTAGGTAGTGGCTTAGTCCCTGGAAGCTCTGGTTGCTTGGCATTGTTGTACTTTTGGGGTCTCGAGCCCCTTCAAGCTCTTCCAGTTCTTTCTCTGATTCCTTCAACAGGGGACCTATTCTCAGTTCAGTGGTTTGCTGCTGGCATTCGCCTCTGTATTTGCTGTATTCTGGCTGTGTCTCTCAGGAGCGATCTACATCCGGCTCCTGTCGGTCTGCACTTCCCAAACCATATTTTCAAGAGTCATTATTGCTCTAGAATAAGGAATATCTCATACTTAGCCACTTCTCCCACACCACTTAAGTATCTTTTTCTAGATCTGCCTTGTGCACAGAAGAGCCTGATCTATGACCTCTACTTCCTGTCCTTTGGGGTAAGATTATCCCTGGGAAAGGGAAGGTGACATTGGACTGTCACAGCTTTTAGGCCACTCATGATTATATTTGAATTCCTTTGTCCAGTGCTATGTAGATTTTATGATTTTTTTTCCTTTGATAAGGTTACTCCCTTGTGGAAACCATTCCACTTTGATCACATGACTTGAACTCCTCCCACATGGCAAGTCTAGCATTACGCTCCTGGCAGAGAGGAGAATCACACATACCTTGCACTGATTCAGAATCACCATTCCTGAATTCTTGTAATTCTTCTTCTTGGCCTTGTACTTGGGGTTGATGCATTCCCACTGTACCTACACAAGAGAGTCAAACATGAGCATCTTTAAAAGGAAGTCAAGTCTTTGAAATAGGCCAAGCTCCTGGATGCTTCTGGGGACACACATGAAACTGAATGGCTGGAAAATGAGAATGACAAGAGGAAGTGATTGGCAGAGACAATGGACTGCCTTGTGCATATTCTCATGCCTTCACTTCCCAACATTTTGTCCTTTGACTGGCTGCTTAACTCCTCCATGCCTTGGATTTCTCATCTCTAAAGCTTAAGATTCTTTGGCTCTGAGCCCTTCCCTTGGCTTTCATTCCAGAGGACACCCTTTGAAGGACAGAATAAAAACCTTGGAAAACATTGAGAACTGCTGGATTAACTGGTAGCTATCTAGAACAATTTTCTTCTCTTCTAGATTACAGACAATTTCATGAGCTAGAAGCTACTGTGAGTCAAAAAAATCAATGGTCTCTGTACATTTCTGTTCCTAATCCTGAAGGAGCTGGAACCTCCGGCTTCCATTTGGGAGACAAAAGTTTATTCCTGACAGTCAGAAATGCCCGAAGAAGCAGCTTTGGAGGCAGATGTGAGCAGGAAAGACTGACACAATGGCCTCCGATGACTTCAGTGTTGATGTATTAGTCATGTGACTTGTTTTGGCCAATAGTTCATAAAACATGTGGTGAGAACAGAAGCTGGGGAAAACCAGTGTTCTGAAGTTGCACTTTCCTGCCTTTAAGTTTTATTTTATCAGCTTGTAAAAAATTATACATCAGAGGATAAAACCACCACCGCCACCACTATGATTACCATTATCACCATCACCATCACCACCATCATCACCATTCCTACCATCACTACCAACAATAAAGCATGCATGGAGAGATGTACTAGTCATCACTGCTGCTGAGGCACAGAGTGTGAGAGTTCCATTGTGACATAATGGACAGACCCATTTGTGACCCATACAAAATTGACAACCAAGAAATTGTCAAGTAATGATGGTTGTTTTGGGACAGAAAGTTAGTGGGTAACTCATTACTCAGCAACAGATAAGAGAAGTGTCTCACTACCCAGGAGGCTCCATCAGCGACTCTGAACCACTTCTCTGGTCACTCTAAGACTCACACATCAGAACCACTCCAGGTCCTGGTCTTGCATCCACAATGACTCCTTCCAGGAGGATCTTAGAGAGGGTCCCCCTATTTGGTCTTGTAAAAAATTTCCCCTGATCATCTCAGACTAAAGCTAGTTACGGGGATAGTCAGGAATTAATGATTAGTTAGGAAATCATATTCTGTCAGCATCATGACCCAGGCAGGGAAAGGGAGTTTGAATGATGGGTTTCCTCTTTTTCCCTCTGATATGGTATACTGGGGTTTTCAGGTTCAAGGTTCCCATCTTCTCATCTATCAGATTAACCTGCCTCTTCCTTCTCTCTCTTTAAATGATATTACACAGTAGCCAAAGCATTCTCTGAATAGACATGTGTGCATATGTACATGTGTGTGCTTGTACACAGGCACACATGTACATGCATGTGCAGGCCATAGATACACCTCAGGTATTGGTCCCCAGGAGCTATCCACCTTGTTTTTTGAGAGCAGATCATTCACTGACCTGGAGCTTTCTAGGTTGGACAGGCTACCAAGTCTGTAAGCCCCAGCTATGCTCTCATCTTTTCTCCCTAGTGCAGAAGCATGCCACCATGCCTGACTTTTTAACATGGGCTCTGTTGATCAAACCCAGGTCTTTATGCTTATACAGCAATCCCTTTACAACTGAGTCACATTGCCCCATGCTGCTAAACAATCTTTTAGCAAATTTGAACCAGTTTCCAGCATCACACAATGAAGCTGTCTACAATGGTTGGGACAGCCTCTGTCTTTTTCATCCAATACAACAGCCACCAGCTGTTGAGCACTTGGAATGTGGCCGATTTTACTGCTAGGTAGATCTAATTGTGTTTCTTGATTTAATTTAATTAATCAAAATATAGTCACATGTGGCTGGTGGCCACCATATTATTGTAGAACATAGTTTATGTCCTCAGAACATTTGGAGGATTATATTAGAGTCAGTTCTTCCTGCTTTGTCTTTTATTACTTCCCATGCAAGGTTACCCCACACTCTCTGCACCCGATATACTGGTCCCTTTCCAAGTACTCTGGCACACCAAGCTCTTTCCTGCATTAGTACCTAAGAATTCTCTCTCTGTTTGAAATGTTTTTCCCTTACTCATTTCCATCCTTTATCCTTGGCTTTTTCTCATCCTTAAAGGGTCTGAAGTTAAATGTGTCCATTTCAGCTAATAACTTGTAACCCACTCCATAATTAGAGGGTTTCTATTCTATATTTTAGAAACTTACATTTACTTATGTGAGTACATGTATGCATGCCTGTGTGTGCATAAGTGAATGCATTTGTGAGTACTTGTGTGTGTGGTATGTGCATATATGTGCATGTGTATGCATGTGTGTGTATGCATGTGTGTGTGTGTGTGTGTGTGTGTGTGCCATGCATATGTGTGGAAGTAAGGGGACAACTTATAGGAGTTGTTTTTCTCTTTCTACGTTTTTGGATCTCAGGGATCAAACTCAGTTCACCAGGCTTGGCAGCGAGCACCTTTATCAGAGGGGCCATTTTTGCAGTCCCATCTTTCCCTTTGAAATAACATTTGTCACAAGTTGTAATTGCCTCTTAATTTTTTGTTTACTTCATCCATGTTTAGATCTTACTTTGACTCCCATCAGTCTGCTAGCTTTAGGAAAACAGGGGCAATGCTGGCAGGATTGGTCGTTGCGTATCTAGAGTCAGACACACTGGATATTGTAAAATCACTGAAGAAGAGAATTGTTTCCACCAAATAAATGTGTCAGCACAGGGGCTCGAAGTGGAACTAAATTTTACTAGCATCTCACAGACACAGAAAGTACAGTGGCCTACACTTCATGGCCTCAATGGGAATTACAGATTTATCTCTGTTTATCCGGAAGCATCTAGCCTTGGTGGTCTTCAATTATGATAGATGTTATAATCTTACTTTTAATGGCCTCTTGGGAACCTAAAGATGCAATGTTTCCCATATTTATTGATTTGCCTATTTCTGTTTATAGAGGAGGCAAGTACAACTTTATGATCCACTTTAGAATTGCACAGGGTGATATTGGTAAGCTGACATTGACTTATTAGCTTGACAGGGCCTGGATCTGTACATTTTATGGAGCAGCAGTTTCTCTAGCTGTGTTTCTTATCATCCAAGGAGTGATGGCTTATATTTAGAGTTGACTTTAATTGTGGTCCTTGGGAAAGTAATGCCACTTTTCCAAGATTGCATAACTAAAGGAAAGTAGTCCTTTACTCATTGAACTACTCTGGTTTCCCCATGGAGAAATTGCTATTTTAGGGTCACAGAATGGTTTGTGGTTGAGAATGCTCTAGAATCGAATCCCGCCATCCTCCCTTTTCATCGGACTCATTCATATATGGAAGATTTGCTGTTAGCATTTCCATTTTTAGCTAAAGGTGCATCCTAGACAATGCCTTGGGCAATACCACCTACCTGTTTCCCTTCCATGGCGCCTCTCATCTCCTTGAAGGTAGAGGTGAATTCTCCAATAAAGTCGTGCTTGCCATTGGAGTCCCAGTCCCACACTATGCACTGCAAGACAAAAGGATGACTGTTTTCCCCCAAGGCTCTTATCCTAGCAACTTCAGGCAGTGAAAGAGTATGTGAAAGATGCTCAGTCCGAAACAAAAGCTCCATGTGATGATGCAATATCCCTTTGGTGTCCAGAGCATTTTCCTTGGCTGTGTTGGCCACAACCTCCAGACAGCCTTGTGACACATCAGTTACTGTGACAACTTATCCGTGTTCTCAGAAGAAACCAGTAAGTCCCAGAGGAGAAGGGGATGACTCTCTAGAAGAGCTATCTAGTGAATGACAGCCTGAGTCATGAACGCAGTTGACCTGCTGCAATTCAAATGCCTTTTTCTCCCCAGTCCTGAGAAAAAAGATTCACAGACAGTCTCTGGTTTACAGCTGGGGAAGATGTCTGAGTTCAAAAGTTTGTAGTTTCCAGAACAGTAGCCTGTTAGTGACTTTGACTGAGTGATACTGTTCTTGTGTTTTTTCTATTTTCTTGATGATAAAAGTACAAAGCCAACAAAAGAAAATGAAAAGGTTAAAAAGTGAAAGCTTTCACGGTACCTGCAGGAGAAGGGATGGATGACGGTGAACAATATCGCACATCCATCACTCAGCTGTGGCTGTCTGTGTCTAAACAGAGAGATTCATCCACTACTGTGAAGGTGAGATTCTGGGTGTCCTGGCAACAATTCCTACACTGACTAGATTAAATCAGCAGCAAGCCCTCTCTTTGACTGACTACATAATCAAGTGGAGAAGAACGTTCTGATTTATCTTTTCTAGAGTGAATGTTAGACTGTAGTCTTTAAAAATAGCTCCATGTTTACATTTTAAGCCAATTGAGCACCACAAAGGTCAGGAGAACAAGAAAGACTTATACTTGGAGGTCCCTTCTAGAAAAGGAGTGTCCTAAAGGTATTTCTCAGGCTTCAAATTCCTACTCCCCAGTCAGTCCAAGAAGCTCAATTGCAGACCTGTTTCTGGATCAGGTAGGGCTCCCTACACATGTACAACAAAATGTGTCCCACCCTCAGATATATCCTTATTCATTTAATTTTTGTTGCAATAAATTGCACCTACATCCATACAGTCACTACAAACTGGAAATGGGCACCATTCTCAATATTTGACAGATCATCTGCATGCTATCTGCTTTGCATTGCTCAACTCTAGTCTTTCTCCCCCTCCCCTCCCCTTCTCTCCCCTCCATTTCTCTTCTCTTCTCTTCTCTTCTCTTCTCTTCTCTTCTCTTCTCTTCTCTTCTCTTCTCTTCTCTTCTCTTCTCTTCTCTTCTCTTCTCTATTCCTTTGTAAGCAGTAACTAAAATAGCCACCCACCTGGCCTTCTGGCCTCCCTTGTATTTCTCTACCTTCATGATCCACTAATTATACTAATTAGTTGCTTTGAATAAAAGTGATTATTACTAGGTCTTCTGAGATCTTTCACAATCTGATCACCATCAGTCACCCTAAATTTACACCTTATAATCCATGCCTACAATATTTTAGACACATTTTCTTTAATAATAAAAAGTGAGGTGGGTGGGTTTGTAAAACACTTGTTTTGCTAAGACTTATTTTTCTGTTTGAGGCCTCTTGAAAAAAAACTAATTTCTCAGCTTTTCTCACCATAAGCACGGAGGATTTGTTAGCTAATCCCTTTGCTTAGAAAACAATAATAATATTTTCTGTGAAGAAAGAATGCATTAGCACGGGTCAGAATGGAAGAGGTGAGGACAAAGGGACGTGATTTACTGGAACAAGGAAAACCCTACTTGATAACCAGAGACCCAGGGGTGAGGGCAGAACAATTCAGTTTCCATCAGAAGGCTGAGGGTGAACTACTATACACTGGCTCTTGAATGTTCTTCAGAGACCCATGCATTGAAGATTCAAGCTTGGCTTCCACCCTGCGTCACTATTAGAACATGGTGGGGCTTTCAGGAGATGAGGGGCAGAGAAGAAAGTTAGGTGAGTAATGTGTGCTCTGAAAGCAGATAGCTGGATCTATACTAGTGACCTTTTATTGCTTTGATAAAATACCATGACCAAAAGAGACTTGTGAAAGACTTTATTTTGGCTCTTAGTTCCAGAGGGAAAACGTCTAATGGTGGGGAGACGTGGGAGCAGATAGGTGTGGCTGTTGGAGCAGGAAGCTGAGAGATCACAAGAAACAGAGCAAACTGGAACTGCTACAAGACTATATGTTACTAAAGCCTTCCTCCAGTAACATACTTCCTCTGACAAGAGTCCACTCTCTAAAAGATCCACGACCTTCCCAAACAGTGTCACCAACCAGGGACCAAGTATTCAAATGTAGGAGTGAATAGAAAACATTTTTCATTTGAACAAGCATAAGACCTCAGTGTCCTCCTCCCACCTTTTCTTTTGTTTCCAAGCCACATTCAGATGAGCAGGTCTCTGTGGTCATATGCTGTCACCAGGATATTCTGCTTTGTCCTGGGCTCAAATTCTATGATCCCATTGACCATGTACTCCAGATTCCAAAACCATAAGCCCAAACAAATCTTTCCTCTTATTTAGTTGAGGTACCTTTGTCATAATGACAGAATATTGACTAACATACAGGTCCAGTAAACGAGGTGAGAGAAGGTAAACAAAACAAAAACAAAGACAAAAACCATTGGAGGCAATGATGTCTGATTCCCTGGTGCCCCTCACAATGTCTTGTCTCCTGTTAACCCTGGGACTGCTGTCAGCGTGGTACCCACAGCATCATTGTGCTGATGGTTACTTGTGGAATAAAGAGCATCATACTCACGTTCTGGAAGCAGACCAGACAGTAGAATGAGACAGCCTACTGAAGTGACTGAGAGCTGAGTGGAAAGTAGGAGTGGGGAGGTGGGGCCGGCAGGTGAGTTTGAGGAGTGGACACCACATAAGCACTGTAGAGGTCACTAAATTCTGTAGCGATACGGATTCTGGTTCTTTGTGTGTAGCACTGTGCGTTTGCTTGTGCATATGCATGTTTATGTATATGTTGCATAGATAGATGTGAGTGTGGGAATGCACGCATGTGTGTAGCCCAGAGATCAGCACTGAGAGTCTTCCAATAACTTTCTACTTTAATTGTGGGAGGATCTCTAACTGAACTTGGGGATTGCCAATCTGGTTAGACTTGCTGGCCAGCAAGCCCCAGGGATCCTCCTGCCACAGTCTCACCAGTAATGGGGTTATAAACACACATTGTCATACCCGGCTGTTTATACATGGGTGCTGGGGAGCAAACGTGGGTCTTCATGCTTGCACAGCAGGCAAGCACTTTACTGGCTCAGCCATTTCTCCAGGCCCTCAGCTTCTCTTGCTTAAAGTTTATGGTTGAAATATGTTATGTGCATGTCAAATATTATAATAAAACCCATAATAATTAATAATTATAATAAGATAAAAACATTTAGAAAACATCTGAATCCTATACATGATAGAGTTAAGCATGACTTCTTTGAGATGCCCACATCCATGTCTGTGTGCTCTAATCTTTCTTTAAGTATGTTTCCTCTCTATTTTTAAATAAACCCCAATTTTGCTTCACAGCAAAAACAACCACCACAACAAAAAATAGAACCTCACAACAAGAAGGGAAATTTTGCTAAAGATCATTTCTTAATTTCCATTAATATTTTGGTCTTTCAGTTTCCTTGGCTGACAAATACTGAAAGTAATTTATTAACACAGAGGGGGTTGAAAATTGTCTTAATTAAAGAGCAAAGAAACATGACCCTCCCATTTATCAAGTTTGCCTATGATACTTTAGTTCTGCCTTGTTTTCCTTCCCATCACAGACTAAGGCTACATTTCTTTGTCCCCTTCAGTTTGGGGGTGGCCATAAGACCTATACTATGTTATGAAGTACAAGGAAAGGTTCTGAGTTCTTTCATGATTGCCATAGACACACATGCACATAGGAAACAAAGTTCCACCACTCTCCACCTCTGAGATTACCGTACCGTCTGCTGACAACTACTTATGTCATGGCCATAGGACAAAAGCTTGTGGACTTGTAATTGATTATACTTCCAAAAATAGAAAAAAAGCCCAGAAGTTTGAAAAAAAGGAAGCAAAAATAAATACTTACTAAGAATTAAATCGTCTCAAAATACAAATGATATGTTTTCAAGGATTCTATTTTATTGCTATAAATATCTAAAAAGAAATGTGTGCGTGCGTGCGTGCGTGCGTGCGTGCGTGCGTGCGTGCGTGTGTGTGTGTGTGTGTGTGTGTGTGTGTGTTGGGGGTTCCACATACAGGACCCAGTGGGAAAAGTCTAGTGGGGAAAGCGAAGGGACCTTTGGGATGTCTTTGAGCTGTCAGCTAGCTTGGGCATGACAAGGTTAGTTCTAGTTGCAGGGTGCAAAAAATACCCTCAATGGACAGCTTTGCTTCTTTTGGTTGAAATGCTCAGTGTACTGGACAGTTTGTGACATAAATTGGCCAAGTCCGTGAGGGCATTTGGGATTAATGATTGATGTAGGGGAAGCCCATCCCTCTATGAGTTATGGCATTCCTGGGCAGGTGTCCCTGGGTTGTACAGTCAAGCCAGCTGTGAGCCTTGGGGAGCAAGCCAGGGGGCAGCATTCCTCCATAGGCTCTGTTTCCATGCCCGGCAGGATTCTAGTTTACTTCCTTCCTGACAGGCTGTGATCAAGACATACAAGCCATACAAACCCTTTTCTCCCCAGGTTGCTTTTCGTCATGGTAAGTCACATGATACATCACAGAAAACCAGGACACTAAGCAATGTGGTGCAACTTTGGAAAGAATCGCGAGAATCCCTTTTTGTTCTTCCAGTAGACAGTGGGAAGATAGCTTGATGATTCGGCCATTCACAAAGATTGCTTAGGATAAGGACTGAGGTCATCATATTGTACAATAATTGTTCTGTTGCATATGAAGCCTATCTACCCCCTTTAATTTTCTTCCTTCTGTCTGTCTGTCTTTGCTAGTCCCTCCTTAGTGACAGCCACTTAGTATAAGAAGCAAGAATCAGAAGACAGCTTACTGGGCCTAGATATAAAAGAAGAAAGGTCCCTGAGTCTTCTGCTTAAGGTTTATATTACAACTGTGTCCTATCTCATACCTAAATCTGACACTTGAAGACTTGCTCTCTGCCTTTGGCAGGAGACTATTAATAGGCACAGAAGACAGATGCAGACAAGAGAAAGAAAAGGGAGACAGGCTTTTAAACCTTGCCTTGAACAGGCAAAGAGAACCAGAGTCCACTTCTTTAGGAGAAGTAGCACAAATGTGTTACTGTGTTTCCCTGTCATGCTTAGGTTACTTTCCCCTCCTTCTGCCAATCACAGCATCCCAAACGTCTGGAAAGTGCTCTCTAGCTGGTGAAGAAAGTAAGGACCACTGACCCCTCCTAGGAAGGATGAGTGGAGCTTGAGAGACTTCCTGTCAAGATCTCCAGGAGCAGGCACACAGCCTCAGACTTTCATGGGACTTTGGTTGGTTGGTTGGCTGGCTTTGAGACAGGGCTTCTTTGTGTGGTCCTGGCTATCCTGGAACTCACTCTGTAGACCAGGCTGTCCTCAAATGCAGATATCTGCTAGCCTCTGTCTCCTGAGTGCTATGATTAAAAATGGGCACCACCATCACCCAGCTCAGCCCTGCTTCTTGAAGTAGCAAGGTTTTCTTATTTGTGGCAGTTGTGAAATTTTGTCTTAAACACTTTCAGAGGGGTCCCAGAGGATCGAAGGCACTGAGGCATACAGATAAGTAGTCCATCACGCCGTGCCTCAGAGTGCTGATGCACTGAGAAGGAAGTACATCTGGGTGAAAAGCAAACAAATCAGCCTGCCTCAGGAAGAACATCGACAGAGGTGAGATGCCTTGGTGTGACTCTGTGAGGAGGCCTCGGCGCATCTGGGAGAGCTCAACTTTGCAAAACTATCTGCAAGCTTGAAAGTTCTCACAGCTCCCGAAGGACTCGAGGAGAGAATCTGAAACTGTACGTTTTTGCAGATGGTCTGATGGATCAATAATCTTCTTACAGCCAGGAAATTAATGACTGGATTAGTTTCTTCTCCTGTTGCTGTGATAAAATACTCCAAGAAAAGCAACTTAAGGGAGAAAAGGCTTCTTTTGGCTCATAGTTCAAGGCCACAGTCCTGGGGGAGGAACTATTTGAATCAATCAATCACATCATATCCATGATCAGGAAACAGAGCCCAGAGGATGCATGTTGCTGCTTGGGTCCCTTTCTTTACTTGTACAGACCAGGACCCAAGCCAGGGATTGTAGAAGTGGCCTTCCCACCCCATTTAACACAATCAGGATAACTCCTACAGGCATGCCCAGAAGTCTAGTTCTCAGGTGAGTTTAGATCATTTGTCAAGTTGACAAATCGAACAATCCCAATGGTTGAGACATGGCTTCTACAAATCTATTCAGTAGGTCGGGGATCCAAACTCAATCCTTCTAGAACTTCATTAATTTCATTAATACTGCACAAAGCACAAAATATAGAAAATATAGGATGGATATTCTGCGGTTGCAGTGTCATGGACATCATGCAGCTTTGGACCTGCAGGACTGGCCCTATCACATGTTCCAGCAATTAATAGATGGGACAGACGTTGGGGTAAGCCAACACAGGGCAACAACAGGATATCTGAGAAGAGTCCTGGTGAGGATCTGGTATTGATAGTGTAGTGTAGCAGAAGCCAGAGATCTCAAAGCAAACCAATGACAGATTGCTATGAGCTTTGCAAGTAAAGATGTTTGGACGAAAGGGTATAGTGTGTGACACACTGCAACACACTACAGCTTCCTCAGTGAAATTTTTTTCTTCCATTTGAAAGCAGGTTGCAAGAGCACCAGGTAACTATGAAGGGACCGGGAGATGAGTGGGATTGGGGTGTATGATATGAAACCCATAAAGAACCAATAAAAAGGTTTGTCAAAGTATAAAACAGTTTTTTTTTATTAACTTGAGTGTTTCTTATTTACATTTCGAGTGTTATTCCCTTTCCCGGTTTCTGGGCAAACATCCCCCTAATCCTTCCCCCTCCCCTTCTTTATGGGTGTTCCCCTCCCCATCCTCCCCCCATTGCCGCCCTCCCCCAAACAATCACATTCACTGGGGGTTCAGTCTTAGCAGGACCAAGGGCTTCCCCTTCCACTGGTGATCTTACTAGAATATTCATTGCTATCTATTAGGTCAGAGTCCAGGGTCAGTCCATGTATAGTCTTTAGGTAGTGGCTTAGTCCCTGGAAGCTCTGGTTGCTTGGCATTGTTGTTTATAAGGGGTCTCGAACTCCTACAAGCTCTTCCAGTTCTTTCTCTGATTCCTTCAACGGGGGTTCTATTCTCAGTTCAGTGGTTTGCTGCTGGCATTAGCCTCTATATTTGCTGTATTCTGGCTGTGTCTCTCAGGAGAGATCTACATCTGGCTCCTGTCGGCCTGCACTTCTTTGCTTCATCCATCTTGTCTAATTGGATGGCTGTATATGTATGGGCCACGTGTGGGGCAGGCTCTGAATGGGTGTTCCTTCTGTGTCTGTTTTAATCTTTGCCTCTCTCTTCCCTGCCAAGGGTATTCTTGTTCCCCTTTTAAAGAAGGAGTGAAGCATTCACATTTTGATCTTTCGTCTTGAGTTTCATTTGTTCTAGGCATCTAGGGTAATTCAAGCATTTGGGCTAATAGCCACTTATCAGTGAGTGCATACCATGTATGTCTTTCTGTGATTGGGTTAGCTCACTCAGGATGATATTTTCCAGTTCCAACCATTTGCCTACGAATTTCATAAAGCCCTTGTTTTTGATAGCTGAGTAATATTCCATTGTGTAGATGTACCACATTTTCTGTATCCATTCCTCTGTTGAAGGGCATCTGGGTTCTTTCTAGCTTCTGGCTATTATAAATAAGGCTGTGATGAACATAGTGGAGCACGTGTCTTTTTTATATGTTGGGGCATCTTTTGGGTATATGCCCAAGAGAGGTATAGCTGGATCCTCAGGCAGTTCAATGTCCAATTTTCTGAGGAACCTCCAGACTGATTTCCAGAATGGTTTTACCAGTCTGCAATCCCACCAACAATGGAGGAGTGTTCCTCTTTCTCCGCATCCTTGCCAGCATTTGCTACAAAACAGTTATTATATGTCATTCACTCTTCTGAGCCCATCACATTTATCAGAGCTTTTACCTCAGTGTTGAAGAATGAAGCTGAACCCTTATTTTCTGCAAGAACAGAAGAAAAGTTTTGGATCAAGGACTCAAGCATGAGATCTGAAACCATGCATTCCAGGAAGAAAATGGCGGAAACATTCCATGATGTTGCTCTAGGCAATGTCTTCTTGGGTATGACATCAAGAGTACAGCAATGGAAGCAAAGGTGGACAGACAGAAATACAGTAAAGCAAAGACTTGTTCCGCAAGGGGAAGGATGAACTGAATGAAAAGGTGACCGGTGGAATAGGGTCAAGCATTTACCAACCACTCATCTCACTTCCTAAGAGAGGAAGTCATTCACATCAATAGAAAAATAAATAAAGAAAAGTAGTAACAAATCAGAAACCAACCAAGAGTAGTTGGGTTTTTGTAAACAGAGGCATCACCTCGCTGGGCTTTAGCTTCTTCATGGTAAGCAAATGCTCTACCCATCTGTCTGGACAGTTCAGACAGAGTTGTTGTCTCATCCAAATGAGACAGGACATGTGGCAGCACTGGAATGATTATAAATGACCCCACAAGAGAAGCTATTAGATAGGTCAGGAAGAGCTACGAGAAGAAGCAATGCTCTTCTTTTGTGGTGTTGACCTAAGCGGTTTTCCTCAGACACTTTGAATTCCTTTATTTCTAACTTAGAATTTCAGAGTGAAGTGAATCACAAATTGTGACTGAGTCTAAGATATTAAAATTTTTATGAGCAACTTGAGGCAAGGCATGGTTGCCATTTAATAAATCAAAGAATACCAGATTCCTTAGGGCACTTGTATGAAGAGCGGCCAGTTCCTATAAGAACAGGATATGTAAAATACCTTGTCCTCTCTGGCCTGTGTTACAGCTGAATGTGTTGGCAGCATCTCAGTAGCTCTCCCTATGCCTGGTAGGCCCAAACAATTGGCCAAAGCCTTACAGAAGTTGGCCAGGCTAATTATTTATTGATGTAGCTCATCAAAGGCTTTACAACGAGAGCTAATCTTCTAGATGCCCACTCTCCTTTCTCTTTTATGCTCTTTCAGTTCCTTAATCCCTTGCATTTAGTCCTGATGAATTCAAAGCTGTGCAGACTTTACTTGACTGACTCATCAGTTGTGAGGTGCTAGAAGGGCAAGCAGAGATGCTACCTCAGTTCTGTCCATAGGAAACCTGAGCCTAGAGACTCGAAGCCTAGATGGGAGAAGAAAGATACTGAGCTCTATCCACCGCCTGCTAGATTTGCTCATCTGTTACCAGGGCCTTTTCTGGGCCCAGAACTTTTAAAATTCAGAATGTCTCTAGCAGGTGGGTCAGCTGGTGAACCTCTCAAGCAGGAAGGACCCACAATTATTCTCCTGTCCTGCTATTATGCAACTCAGCCAGTTACCCGGGTTCATTAGCTCCTACTATTATAACCAATCACTTTGTTTCTTCTGTCTCAAGTTTTGATTTTCCCAGATACCCTCTATTATCTGTGATGACTGACGTTATATACCAAGTCACATCATAGTCTTTTGGCTAACCTTCAGCCTGGCTATTCTAATGTTAGTTGTCAACTTCTTATTTTTTTAAATAAAATAAATATGTATTTATTCCTATAAAATTTCATACACGTATTCAATGTATTTTGATCATATGCGCTACTTGGTACTTCTCTATAACTTCTCCCAGGAACTTCTAGTCTATCACAGCTTCAGTTTCATGAGGTTTAAAAATATAATAGCTATCATCGTCGTCATCATCATCATCATCATCATCATCATCATCATCAATTATTATCCCTAAATACAATTAGTGTTGACCACATATGGATGGATATGGAATTATCCATTACAGCATGTGCAACCTACCAGGGACAGCACATGTAAAGAAAAAGAAAATGTACTCTCTTTCCCTCATTAGCTATCAACTGCCAACAGATTCTCTCCTGGAAATGGGTCCCTGGAAGCCCTACTTCTATTCATGCTGAAATTCTGATAGGCTTGCTCTAATGGAGGTCTTATGTATGGAAATGTAACCATGGCATATCCTTTCATCTGTTCTCAAGGAGCATGGGTATGAGACACCAATTGCAACTTTCAAATATGGAGCCCTTTGAAGGGAAGTTGTGAGAGTAGCAGATGTTTGGAAGCCCCAACGACTGAGTAAAAGATGTAGAGTTAATGCCCTAGCAGAGCCTGAGAGGCCAGTACAGATCAAACTGCTCTCCAAGCAGAAAAACTACAATCAATGAAAACAAATTCTACGTTCAAAATATTTAGTAAAGGTTTCAAGAGCTCCTTTATAGACCACTTCCTTCTTTTATAATTCATCCTATATTATTTTACTATTCCTTGATGAAGGGGTCTTGTTGTTGGAGTTCCTAATGTGTTAAAAGACAATAAAATCTTTCTTTATTAAAATGTTAACTTTTACTGAGAATAGTTTCTTCTTCCATACAATACATCCCAACCACAATTTCCCCTTCCAGCACCCTCCACATCCCCTCTTCCCCAGGTCCACTCCCCCTCCACTTCCTCTTCAGAAAAGAACAGGCCTCCAAGAGAGAACAGCCAAACAGGACAAAGCAAGATGCAATGAGACAAGGCAAAAACCCTCCTATTGAGGCTGGACGAGGCAACCCAGTAAGAGGGAAAGAATCTCAAGAGCTGGCCAAAGACTCAGAGAAACACTTGCTCCCACCGTTAGGAGTCCCACAAACCATCACGCTAATGGTCGTAATACATATGCAGAGGACATGCAGGCCCCGTGCATACTGTTTCAATTTCTCTGAGCTCCTGCCGGAAGTGGGGGGAAAAGACTATAGGAACCAGAAGAGATGGAGGTTACCAGGAGAACATTGTCCACCAAGTTAACAATAAAATCTTTCAAAGTTTAGTAGCTACATCAATTCTAAGGATCATCCATTGGACGAAATAAGCACATAATTTCAAGACTGTATTTTGTTTGGCTAGTAGTATTTCCGTAGTCTTATGTTTCTGAGAATATGTATCACAGCACTGAGAACTTTGAGTATATTTCATGTGGCCTGAGCTTGTATAATAAACTAGAAATTTAAGCTCTATTCACAATATTATTGCATCAAGAAAAAGTATATTATTAGCATAAGTAACTGTTAACAAGAGGAACACCTGGATGGTTATCATTTCTAAATTGAGAATAAATAAAATTTCCTTGCAGGGTTCTTTTTGTCACCTGGCATCAGCATCTTTGATGACATCATAGTAAACGATCTCAGAACAGGAGCTTACGGGCAGGAAAGACTGATTTGGATTCATGGCTTCAGTCCATGTGGCTTGACTGTCACACCTGTGAGAAGGCAGTGCAGCAGAAGCATATGGAGAAGGGTAGTGAAATGGCTCATTATAAGCTACCCAGGAAGCAAAGAGAGGGAAGAAAAAGAGGAAGGAGCTGGGGTCCTAACATCCCCTTCACAAGCATGACTTCAGTAACGTCCTTCCTTCAACCTGGTCTCACCTGCCACCTCCCACAGACACCATCATCTGAGTACCAAGTCTTTAACACACGACCTTGGGCAAGGGGATGCACCTAGGATCTAAACTAGCAGAGTGTATAATGTGTTTTCTTTATTGTCCATCTGTGATGGACCTCCGAGGTTGCTTCTGTATCTTGGTGACTGAAGGGAGTGCTGCAATAAACATATGAGGCTGGGTGTCTCTTTAGCACCTGAAGCTGGTTTTCTTTAGTTATCCACAGTGGATTTGCTGGTAGTTAGATTTCTAGTTAAAGATAAATATTAGTGTGCCATAGTGTCTGTGGCTGTGATTGAACCTTTAAGAAACATTTCATGGTGTGGAGCAGAGGTTGAAGGAAGGCCATCCAGAGACCGACACACATGGGGATCCATCCCACATGCAGTCTCCAAACCCAGTCACTATTGGGGATGCCAAGAAGTGCAGGCTGACAGCTGTCCCCTGAGAGACTCTGCCAGAGCCTGATAAATACAGAGGTGGATGCTCGCAGTCAACCATTGGACTGAGAAGGGGTCCCCAATGGAGGAGTTAGGGAAAGGACTGAGGTAGCTGAGGGAATTTGCAACCCCACATGAAGAGCAACAATATCAACCAACCAGATACCCCAGAGCTTCCAGAGACTAAGCTACCAATCAAAGAGTACACATGGAGCAACCCATGGCTCCAGCCACATATGTAGCAGAGAATGGCCTTGTAGGGCATCAATGGGAGGAGAGGCTCTTGGTCCTGTGAAGGCTAGGTGACCCAGTGTAGGGGAAAGCCAGAGTAGGGAGGTGGGAGGGAGTGGGTGAGTGGGTGGGGGAGCTCCCTCATGAAGGCAGGGGGTGGGGAGATGGGATGGAGATTTCCAGAGGAGAAACTGGGAAGGGGGATAATATTTGAAGTACAGAGAAAGAAAATATCCAATAAAAAATGGGGAAAAAAGAGAGAAAAGAGAAACATTTCATGGAATGCTGACTCAGAACGTCAATTCACAGGGTTACAAAGAACCTGCCAAGCAAATGACTTGTACATGACAAGAGAGACACAGAGGAAAATGGTAATCTGTTTAGCAGTGATTGTGTTCTCGAATCTTTCAGCTGAATGAGGTTACACTCCAAATTATAATATATTCTTCCAGCGCAGCTACCCAGGGTTACTTACAAATTCCTTTGTGAGCCACATGTCAGAGCAATCAAAGCAATACTCAGGAGGGCACATCCCAGCCCAGGGAGGTGACTTTGCAAATATGCACAACACTAGGAAACGCTCATGCTTTCCAGTTTTCTCCCCTCCACTGATCAAAGATCCAGAGAACATTTGCCCCATTTCTGTAATGTGGACTGGTCTGGAATTCACTGTGTAGTCTGGGTGGCCTCAAGTTCATGATCCTTACTACCTCAGGTTTCCAAGAGCTATAAACACAGAAAGAAGCCACCTCACCCCGACCCAGAGAACACCCTAAAACAACAACACTTCTGGCTAGGTAGGATGGTATAGGACCGTAACCCAGTATTTGGAATTTAAGCAGGAGAATCGTGAGTTCATGGCCAGCTTGATCTACTTAGAAAGCCCACATATAAAAATGTTTTTTTTTTTAAAAAAAAAAAACTATGCTTCTAGTTAAAGACAGAACTAGAAGGCGGGAAGATCGCTAAGGTTTCTTAGGAACTTACACTGAGGCAATTGAGATGTGGTGTGTGAGGGTCTTGCATCATGGGGAGACCTTGGCATTTGTTTCCTAATCATCTACCTTTAGCAATATATAAAACTAAAAGCACTTGGTATAGAAAATGCATGGCTTTGTAAAAAAAAAAAAAAAAAAGGAGGGGGGTGGGGGAGAAGAGAGCCAGCCAGCAGGGCAATTTTGTAAAGAAAGTAGTTTCTTGATGTCCCCTATACATTCTTGATAATACAAAGCAGATAAAAGGAAAGATGCCATCTTGAGTAAAGAAGACCCAAGGTGACTAACCTGTCAGTAGGAGGAAGGCTCTCAGAAGGAGAGAAAGGTGTGGAACTGTGGGACCTAGACTTGCTAATTTTGTAGCCTCAGGTGTGTTTCATTTCCATAGCAACCCAGCTCACCCAAATGAAGACTTGGCTGGCACTTTGTGACCCGGCTATAACAAGGCTGGACATGGAAAGGCAGACCACTAAATCATTAGAACAAGGACAGAATCAACCCAAGAGTAACACAAAGCTAAAATGATCTGATTGACAAGAGAGGCTCACTCTCCACCCTTCCAGTCCTGCACCAGTGTACCAGGTGATGCCATGCAGGCGGCTCTTTTCCTCCTAGCACCCATCCTACCATCAGTGTGCCTGTGGCATGCATGTATCCTTATTTGCTGCTTTATCTTTTACTACAACTCTGATCAATAAGTAATGTCTGATTAGGACTCTGAATACAGGAGGTAGATAGTTGATTCATTATTGAGGGAAGGGTATGCTTGATTGGTAGCCTCTTCAGGGGAGAAGGTAAGAGAATAGGCAGGAAGAGGTGTGTGAAAAGGGAGGTGGCAATACTTTTACAAGGTATTTTACACTGTAACTAACCTTAGTTCTGAGATGCTGAGAGAGAGAGAGAGAGAGAGAGAGAGAGAGAGAGAGAGAGAGATGCACAGACATTTTAATAGCTCTGAGAACTTGGTTTCTCTTCCATGAGGAATAAATAAAATAACTCCTTACTTCAAAAACACACTCACACTCATACCTTGACATACAAATGCATTACACACATGCATGCACATGTGTATACACACATGCACACACACACAAATACACACACACACTCTCTCTCTCTCTCTCTCTCTCTCTCTCTCTCTCTCTCTCTCTCCCCCACCCCTAGACAAAGGGGCCTGATATGTGAGAATATTACACAGCAACCTAACAGAAGAGTTTCACACCAATAAGGAAATATTTTTTCTCTCTTAAATGAATTGCAGCCATTGTCTTGATCTTCCTTGTGACCACACAGAATGTGGACGATTCTGAAGATATAAGTTGTTATCCTGGGCAAATCAGATGATCCTTCTAGGGCACTGCAAATTTTAGCAAACAGCCCATAAGAGGAAAGGTCCAAATCTGTCTCATCCACCCTTATTCATGGTGAAAATCATTAAGGAGCATTTATCATTCCTCATCAGCTATGAGAGAAGAATTATACAAACAGTCAGAGGAGCAGAAGCTGTCACAGCGATTATAAACGGCTCATGTTCAAAGCAATCTGCAGAAAGAGTAGTAAGAGCAGGGCTGGTGGTTGAAGGAAAAAAAAACCTTATGAACTGTGAAAACCTGCAGAGAAAGCCACTCAAGACGAAGAGGAACTGGGGATCTCTTCTTTGTCACCCCTACAATGAACATCAGGAAAAGATCAAGGTAAACATCAAGGAAGACTGGACACCAAGAAGCTATAGGCAGTTTAGGCCTATAGATGAGAGTCTCTGACTGCTGGCCTCACAGAAGCTCAGAGCCACGGTCTAGGCAGAAAATGCCAAAACATCTCAAGTCACCCTTTGCCTCCCACATGTACCCAGGGACGTGTGTTTATACAATATGATTGATTACCCTGCATTTTGCTTTGTCAGTCAGCCACAGAGTTAATTACACATTATTCTTGGGCATTATTATATACAATGGTATGGCAAACAATGCTAATGTAATGGGCCCTAGCATTCGGCTATTAATTTGACGACATGACCACATCAGCACTGATGGGCACAGGCCTTCCCTATCAAGGGTAATTTATGTCACCGAGCATACGGCTGTCCCATTCCCGTTCTTGCCGACTCATTATTCACATGGATGTAGGCCATGAATCTGTCAATAATGGAGAAATAAATGGAGTTTGTTCTTCTTTAATCTTGATAAGTGCTGATCACGAAACAATGCGGATTTCATAGCACTAAGATACAGCCTAAAGGAAATGTGGGATCGCCGTAAAATTTGCCAAAAAATTCTAAAAAATGGAATGATCAAATGAAATGAAAATTGGAGGTCATGGGTATCTAACTGTGGTCTCTCCAAAGGAATAACAGCTAGTCTGCCCGATGTCTTCAAAAGACTTATTTCTACCACTTCAATGCACCCAGGTGACTGTTTCTCGGTCAAAGTGTATCTTCTGAGAAGTCTTCCCTGAATACTGGACTTGGTGAGGTGCCTGGCTTATGATACATGTAAAGGAGTTTCTGGAAACAAGTTACATGGGAATAGAAAACTAGGTCAGAGCAGAAGAGGACCCAAACAAATCTCCTTTTGAGGTTTATTTTATTTTCATTAATTAATGGATTTATTTATTCACTTTATATCTCAACGGCAGCCCCCCCTCCCCCAAGAAAGAAGTTTTGACTCCATCTCTTAGGTATGCCTGGAAATTGTGGACTCACTCACACCTTGGAACTCAAGTTTTGTGGGGAGGAGAACAAAACACGATCTCACTCTTTAGCTCAGGATGGCCATAAACTTACCGCAACCCTCCTGCCTCAGCCACTCGAGTGCTAGGATTATAGGTATGAGCCACCGGTTCTAACTCAGGATTGGACACTTAAGCCCCTGGTGTGTGTCAGTCACCGATGAAGGGCTGCTCCAAGCATTTCAGTTCAACCCATGCACTGAGGTTGTCTTGGCAGCCTTGGGCTAGTCCTCCCACTAAGACTGAGCACTCAAGGAGAAGGAACCTGGGGGCAGGTGGTCACCAAACACTAAGAAAATCTAGTGTGACACAGGTGGTATACATTGACAGCATCTGCCTCACTGACTCTGAAAAAATTCTTATAACACTTAAAGATGCTCTGTGAGAAAATGTATCATGCTGTTTTATTTTATTTTTTTAAATAATTATTTAGATATATTCAAACAACTCAACAACAAATTTGCCATCATCTTAAAATTTCACAGTGTACCTCCAGTTACTTAGGAAAAAAAAAAAAAACAACCTTTGGGCTATTAAATTGGGTACATTCTTTTTTTTTGATTGGATAATTTCGATACTTTATTTACATTTCAAATGTTATTCCTTTTCCCGGTTTTCTGTCCACAAGCCCCCTATCCCCTCCCCCTCCCCCATAAGGGTGTTTCCCCCCAATGCGTCCCACCTTACCACCCTCCTGACATTCCCCTGCAGTGGGGGTCCAACCTTGGCAAGACCAAGGACTTCCCCTTCCACTGGTGCCCCAACAAGGCTATTCTCTGCTACAGTTGGAGCCCTGGGTCAGTCCATGTATAGATTTTCAGTAGTGGTTTAGTCCCTGGAAGCTCTGGTTGGTTGGCATTGTTGTTCTTATGGGGTTGCAAGCCCTTTCGGCTCATCCAGTCCTTCCTCTAATTCCCCCAAAGGGGGTCCTGTTCTCAGTTCAATGGTTTGCTGCTACCTTTGACCTCTGTATTGGACATGCTCTGGTTGTGTCTCTCAGGAGAGATCTGTCAGCGTGCACTTCTTAGCTTCATCAATCTTATCTAGTTTTTGTGGCTGTATATATTTATGAGCCAAATGTGGGGCAGGCTCTGAATGGCACTTCCTTCAGTCTCTGCTCTAAACTTTGCCTCCATATCCCTCCTATGGATATGTTTGGTCCCCCTTTTAAGAAGGAGTGGAAACATCTGCATTTTGGTCATCCTTCTTCTTGAACTTTCTGTGATCTGAGGATTGCCTCTTGGGTAAATCAAGCTTTTGGGCTAATAACCACTTATCAATGAGTACATGCTGTTTCATAATTGCTTAGTTAACTATCTCTTTCTCCTATGGAGTTTAAGCCTCACTGTGGCAGAAGCCATGGTTTGTTTTGCATTTATCACCAGTGACAAACCTAGTACGTGACCCATGGCTAGTCTTCACGGTCTTCAAAAATATCTGTGAAAATTCCAACAGGGAGGGGAATTGGGCATGTGTGTGAAGGGATGGGGCAGGGGAGTTAAGTGAATTGAACAGGGTATAAATAAGATTCTTGTGAAGCCCACTGCTCAGTAAAAAATAAAATAACAGAAGAGAGAGTTCAAAGGTAGAGCCCCTACAAGACTAGACAACGCCAGTCTTAAAAGTAGTGGGTCACAAGAAAAAGACAAACAAACCAAACCAAACCAAACACCTTAGTTACCGATGTGGGATACCTCTGTAGGAATTGTTGATTATGGAGACCCTTGAGGACCTCCAAACAATAGAGTCTCTTGCTTTTTCTTGGTTACCCACAAGAACTAGCTAATAAGACCCTAATTCTGAAGACTCCACACAATGGTGCCATGCAGGCTGCTAAGGTAGTAAATCAGTCGATGGTCTTTCTTAGCTATGACCTCTATGGACTATAACACTAACAAGGCAGGCAAAACGTGCCTATTGTGGCAACAGTAACCTGGTTCTGTGACTGAATTTGAGGTCTGCTCCACAAGGAGAGTATAAATGTCAGTGACTAACTGACAACTCAGTAAATAAAACAAATAGGAAGTAGAGGCAAGAAGATTAAGAGTTAAAAGTTATTTTCAGCTATCCAGTGAGTTAAAGGTAAGTCTGGTCTTTATGAGACCATGTTTTAAAACAAAAAATTTAAATTATCAAGCACATAAAATCCATAAAATTCTGAATTAGCTATTATCCATAAAAAGGGTAGGTGAAATGGATATGGATGCAGGCTCGTGGAGCTAAGGGGTCATGACTAATACCATGTAGGTCCTCAGGCATATGGGTCTCACTCCTTCTTACATAAAGTACACACTTACTGTTCCTTATGCCTGGAAGGTTTATCACTCTTTCATCAGTCAGGCTTCACTGCAAATTTCTCCCAAGGTGAATTTTCATAACCAGCTCTATCACAAACACCTCAATATCTTTCCTCAAACTATTCCAACCCCACATTTAACTCATATTAAAGCACTTTCTAGAATAGCACTTACTAGATTGTATCCTTGATTTATTTGGTAATACTCTGTAATTATTTTTTCCACTTAGCAGACACTCAGTAGTATTGATTGAGTAGTACTGGTTGAGTAAAGAAACAAAAAAAAAGTTAATTTCTTCCTCAAAATCCTTTCGACAAGACAATCCCATGGCCAGTCTAAATGCAAATATTCACACACAAGTTCCTTGGCTGAGTAATGTGGGGGAAGATTGTGTATTATTATGCCCTAAACTTGAAAATTATTCACAGTGCACCTTAATAGGACCTGGCCAGAGTAAAGCGAGTAGACAATGAGCAGCATGAGGAACTGGAGGAAAGTCACCCTCAGCTTCACGCACATGCCATTCCTGTACTTGCCGCATCATGAACATTCACAGCCCCTTAAGGTGACAGATGCTATTCCTCATCCTATTCGTGTGCTTTGCACATTGATGTGCCAAAATCTCGAAGCTCCTGCAAGAGTCAAATGGTTTGACTTCTGTCCCAAGGCAACCCAAGTGTAGTTGAAGATACAGTCCTTTTTTGTTGTTATTAATACTTATTAACCTCCAAAAGAATTGATGCTCTGTGAAGTAAACTTTCAAAATGCATTGCCAGGATATGTGAGTCGATTTTGATTTGTTTTTTTTTTTCCTTTTACAAATGGTAGCCTTAATGCAGAGAGTGGAATTTTGATGGAAATGTGGGTCTACTTATCAAAACTCTTTGAAAATATACTGAATGTATGACAGCCAGGGAAATGTCTAATTGGGTTCCCATACTTTTACAGGCTTCCCAAAGTAGTTGTCAGAGGACCAGTTACAGGGAGGGCCATTCCCATTGGTGAATGGGTGGGTTTTCACCTCTGGGCAAGCAAGACATGTTCCATGTCCTCAAAGACAAATAGAGCTATCCATGTGTCCAGTAAAAGGAATTGAATGAGAAGAAAAGTTCAATTACTGGAGTAATAACCTGATGAGATAGGTCAGTGGCCCTACTTAACACTGTCAAAAGCTTGCTCTCCACGTGTCCATCTTGCAAATATGTGTCTGACTTTGTCTGGATGGAAGGGATGGGATGCCTTCCTGGCTGGTTCATGGAATCAAATCCTTCTATCTCATATGGAAGCATTCTTAAGCGTCTGCCTGTAATAAGAGGTGAATTGGTTCATTTTTTTTTTTACAAAGAACACGGTAGAAATTCCAGGCTTAACAACTGAGTGTAAATTTTTAGTTTTCTCATGCCATCTGGGACTTTCAACACTGTCCTACACACACTGGAAAGGAAGCATGATAATTCAGTGAAGTTGCCCGTGAGTGGCTGAATTAAGACAGGAAGGCTATGGGATGAAACAATGCCATATCAGTCAGTAAAGAAACACATAATTAAATAAATATTCTTTAAAAAGAATATTAGTGGCTAGGGAGATAGTTAAGTTGGTAAATACTTGCATGGCAGTTGTGAAAACCTGAATTTGTCCCCCAGAATCCACACCAAAGAGAAAGAAATCAAAACAGGCAAGTGTGGTCATATTAGCAATGAGGAGACCAACACAGAGGTTCCCAGGGGCTTGCTGACCAGTCAGCCAAGCCTACGTGGTAAGCTTCAGACCCATAAGATTCCTGTCTCAAAAAATAGAATGGACAGCTTCTGAGGGACAGCATCTGAGGTTGACTTTTGGCCTCCACACAGATACAAACACACATGTACACAAGTTAATATGTACACAGTGCACACCTATGTACACATGCCCTTCTGGAAAAGTATTACTGGATTACCCTAGACCTTGTTTTCTATTATTTAGAGAGCCCCTGGAATAAGTCTATACAATCCCCCCATTGGTCATTCTCAATTAGACCCAGGTATTCAGATTTGATCATATATAATTGCTACTCTAAAAAAGCACAAAGGCTTACTGGACCTCCAAAAGTTGTGAATATCAAGGGTTTAATGCTATTGTTGTATATGATAAATGAGATGTGTATTCCAAGCAAGTAACTGAAGCACTATAGACGCTAGACCTGGATAGGGTTCAAGATCAATAACTGTGATAAAATAAGGTCTACAACAACTTTTATGAGCCTAAATGGATCCCTTGCATCATCGGATGGATAGGTGATCAGTCTTACTTAGGCATTCACTATTGGCTTGGATGTGATCGTTGCAAAAACTGTTCAATGGAGGTCATTTTGTGGGTTTGGATCCCATGCTTTTAGGACTTTTCTCTGCTCCATCCAAATCCTCCAACTTTCAAATACCTGTGTTAGTTGCATTGGCTGTAGCTAAACAAGAGAAGTGAAGAAGTGAGTGTATGTTAGAAGGACACCATCATCAAGTTGCCTGACTATGTCAAGACTTCTTCCAGGCTGGCAGTGAATGCCATGCTGCCAGTTGTGGTTTCCATACTGATTAAGCCGTACAAATGAAGTCATCTGTTCTTTCTCAGGTCTTCAAGTGCCATTCCCCCATCAGAGACCAAACAGGAGGTTGTCTCCCAGGCATTAAATTATAGCAATCAATAAACCTTCCACAGCATGGCTCATTTAGTGTCAGAGACACAGGCATTTTGCTAGAAGAAACAATGATTACCTGTCATGGGATCTGAAAATCATTGTGTTTACTAGAGGAGGTCAAGAGTGTGGGCTCTTTGTGGCTAAATGCTAAACTACCCTTTGGTCCTCAGACTGCTCTCTGTGGGATCTCATTTTTTTGAACGGTACACTCAGCTATCCAAGCCTAGTTATTTGAAGAAAATCTTCAATTTTTTCCTTCTTTTCTTCTCCCTCTGTCCCAGCACTTATTCAGATATTAAGACCTCTAGCTTCCACCTCTTTGGTCCTTTCATAATCTTTTCAGGGTCATATATTTACCCCAAGTCCTCAGGGGCTTCTATTCCCTGTACCACTTCTTCATCTGCATTTAATAGTAAGAAAGACGTTTCTTTTTTTAAAATCTTTTATTTTTTTTATTAACTTGAGTATTTCTTATATACATTTTGAGTGTTATTCCCTTTCCCAGTTTCCAGGCAAACATCCCCCTCCTCCCTCCCCTTCTTTATGGGTATTCCCCTCCCCATCCTCCCCCTTTTGCCGCCCTCTCCCCAACAATCTAGTTCACTGGGGGTTCAGTCTTAGCAGGACCCAGGGCTTCCCCTTCCACTGGTGCTCTTACTAGGATATTCATTGCTACCTATGAGGTCAGAGTCCAGGGTCAGTCCATGCATAGTCTTTAGGTAGTGGCTTAGTCCCTGGAAGCTCTGGTTGCTTGGCATTGTTGTACATATGGGGTCTCAAGCCCCTTCAAGCTCTTCCAGTTCTTTCTCTGATTCCTTCAACGGGGGTCCTATTCTCAGTTCAGTGGTTTGCTGCTGGCATTCACCTCTATATTTGCTGTATTCTGGCTGTGTCTCTCAGGAGCGATCTACATCCGGCTCCTGTCGGTCTGCACTTCTTTGCTTCATCCATCTTGTCTAATTGGGTGGCTGTATATGTATGGGCCACATATGGGGCAGGCTCTGAATGGGTGTTCCTTCAGTCTCTGTTTTAATCTTTGCCTCTCTCTTCCCTGCCAAGGGTATTCTTGTTCCCCTTTTAAAGAAGGAGTGAAGCATTCACATTTTGATCATCCGTCTTGAGTTTCATTTGTTCTAGGCATCTAGGGTAATTCAAGCATTTGGGCTAATAGCCACTTATCAATGAGTGCATACCATGTGTGTTTTTCTGTGATTGGGTAACCTCACTCAGGATGATATTTTCCAGTTCCGACCATTTGCCTATGAATTTCATAAAGCCCTTGTTTTTGATAGCTGAGTAATATTCCATTGTGTAGATGTACCACATTTTCTGTATCCATTCCTCTGTTGAAGGGCATCTGGGTTCTTTCCAGCTTCTGGCTATTATAAATAAGGCTGAGATGAACATAGTGGAGCTCGTGTCTTTTTTATATGTTGGGGCATCTTTTGGGTATATGCCCAAGAGAGGTATAGCTGGATCCTCAGGCAGTTCAATGTCCAATTTTCTGAGGAACCTCCAGACTGATTTCCAGAATGGTTGTACCAGTCTGCAATCCCACCAACAATGGAGGAGTGTTCCTCTTTCTCCGCATCCTCGCCAGCATTTGCTGTCACCTGAGTTTTTGATCTTAGCCATTCTCACTGGTGTGAGGTGAAATCTCAGGGTTGTTTTGATTTGCATTTCCCTTATGACTAAAGATGTTGAACATTTCTTTAGGTGTTTCTCAGCCATTCGGCATTCCTCAGCTGTGAATTCTTTGTTTAGCTCTGAACCCCATTTTTTAATAGGGTTATTTGTCTCCCTGTGGTCTAACTTCTTGAGTTCTTTGTATATTTTGGATATAAGGCCTCTATCTGTTGTAGGATTGGTAAAGATCTTTTCCCAATCTGTTGGTTGCCGTTTTGTCCTAACCACAGTGTCCTTTGCCTTACAGAAGCTTTGCAGTTTTATGAGATCCCATTTGTCGATTCTTGATCTTAGAGCATAAGCCATTGGTGTTTTGTTCAGGAAATTTAAGAAAGACGTTTCTAAATTTGTTATCAGAATATGGTACTCCTCGAGTTCAAATGCTTTTCCTCTCTAAATTGTCTATACACAGATACTACAACAAGGATTCTTCAGAATACTCTGGTACTTGTTAAATCCTGGAATGGACTGACTTCATAAAAATATAAGTAAAATACATGAAGAGCTGGCTCTGCATGTAAGAGTGCTTCATGTTCTTACCAAGGACTGAAGTTTAGTTCCCAGCAACTGTCTCAATTATCATGCAAGCATGCCCCACTCCCAAATTACCTAAAGCATAGCAGACCCACAACAAAAACACACCCAGTGGTGAATCAACAGGCCATGTGGCACAGAGAAAAAATAACAGTGCTTGTTCAGATGCCGAAAATGGTATGCCTTGTACCTCAGCAAACAAATGGATCGCCCCATGTTCTCTAGTGAATCACATTTACACATTCTTTCAGTCCAGCCACCTGTCAGGTCCCAGGTCAAATTCCATCTTCTCAGATAGGCCTTATTCCTATAAACTTGGAAGAAGACAGTGGCACAGGCTGAGGCACTGTCATGAAGATCTACAAAGCTTGCCTCCTCACTCTGCCCATTCGGCTGTGGGAGTTTCAGTCTTCCCAAAGAGCACTGAAGTATGAAATTGCAAAGGTTTAAACAAGCATTCTGGAACCCTTGGTGATTATCTGAACTATCCAACCCTCCCAGGGCCATAAATCTCTAAGAAAACTTCGGAGAGTGACACACTTCACTGTGAATTATCACTGAGCATGCCTGCAACCCCTCCCCCCAAACCATGTGTGTGACCTAGCCTGATTCTTACTTACCTATTAGTTTGGCTTTGATGAGTAAAATATTTTGGGACATCATTTGCCCAATTATGGCTATGATCCACTGAATGATCACTCGTGGCTCAAGAAGATCTGTGAATGTCATTTTCTGTCAAAGATTAAGTTTCTTATTAAATTGAAGAAAACTTTGTGAGTGTGAACCAGACTATAATGGTAACTCCTATATTCATATCTTATACCATAGACTCCTGGATATTCCATATAGGAAACACATGCATCCAAACTGACAATGTGTTTACTTCATGTGTGACTTTTGTGCTCTACTCCACACAACTGTCTTTGGAGGTAGGGACTAGAAATCTGAAATTTTTACAATGTCTTCTTTGGGCATTCTAAATAGCTAAGAAGAAAGACTTTTTAATCATTATTTCTGTAATGCAAATCAATCATGTTTCAGATGAAGGCTGAGGCCAAGAGAGATGAGAGATCCTGCCTTTCAATGTCTCACGTCCAGCTAACATCAAATGTACATGGGGACCTGAATCTATGATTCCCAAGGTTTGTTTTTGATTTATAGCATCCTTATCTTTTTCTTTTGAGACATTCACTTTGGCACAGTACAGGATCCTGATGAGGCTGCTTCAAGGCTCGTGAGTTATCTCTGAGGTACAAGATCTGAAGGCAAAGGACTCTTCTGGACAAATTGCATTCTAGTTCTTTGCAGGATTACATGTAAACAAAACCAAGGAGAAAGTATGTTTGCATAATCTAGCCATCCTCTCCAGACACTGGATATTTTCCTGCTCTATTCTCACATTATACTCAGGAGAGGGTCTGATATTAGTCATTTGTTCCTCTGTGTAAATAAAGTAAAGAAGTGTTTTACTTGCATATGCCATTGACCAGGTGCTATTTCCTTATTTGCTCTTGGATGATGCTGTCTCTGACTCTCTGTAGTAAGCACTCCCAGACAACCTTTGTTACAACCTTCCATTTGGGCATTTGCACTCTGGATGACTCTTACTTATTTGCACATCTGTCTGTTTCCTGCATGTACCATTTCCCATGAAACTACTACTGTCAGGCATGATGTTAAATAATGAGTCATAGTACCTTTATCCAGCATGACTTGTGAAGTGAGATTAGTGTATGGGAGATCCATATGTATAAGAGTTTAAACAGAGCTAAACAGAGAATTTGCAACAGAGGAATCTTGAATGGCCATGAAGTACCTAAAGAAATGTTCAACATACTTAGTCATCATCCCGATTTCCAGGACAATTCTCAATTTACAGTCATTGATAGACTCAAGGAGATGGGGAGGGAAGGGGGAAGCTAAAGTGTGCTGTGATCAAGTACCTGATAGGAAACCCTTTAAGGGAGGAGATGGCTCACAGTTTAAGGGATACAGTCCTTAGTTGCAAGGATGGCATGGAGGTGGGATCTGTCCATGGTAGTAAGTGGCTACATGTTGACATCTTACTGGATTAGGAAACAAAAACAGAACATTAGCACTTATGTTCCCCACCCTCATCTTTCCACTCAGCTAGACCTTTCCCCCTTTTCCTTCAGACCATGAAATGATGCCAACCAACATTCAGAGTGTGTCAGGGTGTGTCTTCCCTCTTTAGTTATCTTCTCTGATCCTCACAGACACACCCAATGCTGGGCCTTTCTAAGGCTCCCTCTTTGGGCATTGTTTTTAATTATATCAAGCTGAAAATAAAAAATGAGTCTCACAAATATTACCCCGACCTTTGGAATGAATAAACTGGATAGATAGAGGCAAGATGACTCAGAGCTGATAACAGTGAGTGAAAGGGAGGGGGCTGAATGGGATGATTTTGAATGACCCAAGAGCTGTTTCTGCCTTCCACAGGTAACTGACTTCTCTCTCTCTCATTATCAAAATGTCCCCTTCCTTGAAGATTGCTGGTATTTTCATCAACTCTAATTCTGGGAAAGGAAAAATTTCCCCATTACTGCAAAATGCAGTGAGAGAAATGAAAAGACAAATTAAGATCAGATTAAAAGGAAAAAGTACTGAAATCCATAGCCAGAGAGGCCAGAACCTGTAGACAGGACAAGATATAATAGCAAGTTGAGGTCAATGGTTCTGACCCTAGCCTGAAAAGGCAGCTTGTTACTCAAGGTACTATGTATTCAAGATACTGTGCCACTGAATGTATCTAACCTCCAGGGCCAGAGAAAGTTCCATCAATATGAACACATAACATCTATTATAGAATGTGACCTAACCTCAAGATGGCAGATGAGCTGCCTATATCATTGGTATTCATGCCCTAGATACTTCATCTGGTTACTCTTGGTGCACAGATCAATACGTGAGTGCTGGCCAGGCAAAAAATATGCATGGTGGGTGATGGTGTTGCGATGGTGTATTAACTCCAAGGTTAAAACAAGGAGCTAACAGCTGGGAGTTAAACAGCTATGGCTCACCCAATCTTTAGAACAGCCCTTGAAGTAGATTCTAGTAGCAGAACTTCCCTTTTTTGTAAAGAGAAGTTCTCACTGTGTAACCCTGGTTGGCACAGAACTCACTGTAAAACTTACAAAGACCATGGCCTCAAACTTACAAAGATCCATCTGCCTTTGTTTCCTTGGTGCTAGGATAAATGGTATGGGCCACCAGACCATATAGAAGGCTTCTCTTTGACACCAACATTTGCTCATGACCATGAAGCCATTCACTTACTCATTCATGTTTTCATACATACATACATGTACCATTTCCCATGTAACTACTACTGTCAGGCATGATGTTAAATAATGAGTCATAGTACCTTTATCCAGCATGACTTGTGAAGTGAGATTAGTGGATGGGAGATCCATATGTATAAGAGTTTACTGTGGTGAGAATTAAAAAAAAACTGCTCAGGTTCTAAGTTCAATAACTGATAAATGGTATCTCATGAAACCGAAAAGCTTCTGTAAAGCAAGGGACACTGTCAATAGGACAAATGGTAACCTACATGGAACAGAGGGCTAATATCCAAAATATATAAAGAACTCGAGAAGTTAGACTCCCAAAAAACCAAATAACACAATTTTTAAAATGATGTACAGAGCTAAACAGAGAATTTGCAACAGAGGAATCTTGAATGGCCATGAAGTACCTAAAGAAATGTTCAACATACTTAGTCATCAGGGAAATGCAAATCAAAATGACCCTGAGATTCCACCTTTCACCAATCAGAATGGCTAAGATCAAAAACTAAATAGCACATGTTAATGAGGATGGGGAGAAAGGAACATTCCTCCAGTGTTGGTAGGATTACAAACTGGTATGACCACTCTGGAAATCAATTTGACAGTCCCTCAGAAAATTGGAAACAGTTCTACTTGAAGCCCCAGCTATATTGTTCCTCAGCATTACCTTTACCACAGGGACATGTGCTCCACTATATTCCTAGCAGCCTTATTCATAATATCCAAAACCTGGAAACAACCCAGATGTCCGTCAACTGAAGAATGGATAGAGAAAATGTAGTTCATTTACACAATGGAATACTAATCAGCTATTAAAAACGAGGACATCATGCATTTTTGCAGGCAAATGGATATACCTAGAAACTATTCTGAGTGAGGTAACTCAGACCCAAAAGGACATATATGATATATGCTCACAGATAATTGGTTATTAGCCAGAAAGAACAAAATGCCTATGATGCAACCCAGAAACCATAAGAAGTTTAACAAGAAGGAAGGCCCAAATGAGGATTCTTCATTTCCACATAGAAGGGAAGGGGGAACAAAATAATCACAGGAGGCAGAGGGAGAGAGGCACCTGGGTCAGAGAAAGGAGGGAAGGGCAAAGGGGAGGGGGAAGATCAGGTATGGGGGGAGATAGGAGAGAAGTCCAGAGGCAGGAGAATGAGTGGAAATATGCCACTTCTCTGGGTGGGGAGTGGGTGGAACCTCTGTAAAGGCCCAGAGACCTGGGATGAGAGAAGCTCCCAAAAATCAATGGGAATGAATTTAGCCAAAATGCCCAACAGTAGGGAAGATGGGACCCACAGAGACCACCCCCAATACATAGACAGGGCCCTTAGTAGAGGGTTTGAGTCATCAATCCACCTTCAAAATCTTTGACCCAGAATTGTTCCTGTCTAAAAGAAATGCAGGGACAAAAATAGAGGAAAGACTGAAGAAAAGGCCCAACTTGGGATCCATCCCATACCATACACAGGCAGCAAACTCTGACACCATTTTTGATGTTATGTTGTGCTTGCAGACAGGAGTCTAGCATGGCTGTCCTCTGAGAGGCTCTACAAGCAGCTGACTGAGGCAGATACAGATACTCATGGACAACCATTGGACTGAGATTGGGGATCCCTATCAAAGAGTTAGGGGAAGGATTGAAGGAGCTGAAGGGAATGACCATCCCATAGGAAGACCAACTGTGTCAACTACCCAGACTTCTGGGAATTCCCAGAGACTAAACCACCAACCAGGCAGCATACAAGGGCTGGTGTGAGGCCCTAAGCACATATGTAGCAGAGGACCTCAGTGGGAGAGGATCTTCTTAATCCTGTAGAGATTTGATAACCCAGGGAAGGGATGCCTGAGAAGGGAATCACCCTCACAGAGGCAAAGAGGAGGGGGAATGTGATGAAGAACTCTGGGAGGTGGGATAGGAGACGGACAACATTTGAAATGTAAATAAATAAAATAATTAATTTAAAAAGATCTGTTTTTCTACAACTTAAAACATTCAGCGCAGTATTAGCCATTCATTTCCTCATATCATGTGCCTTTTAGGAAACTGCATTGTTCCTTCAGTTGTTTGCCTGTGTGCTCTACAGTGTCTGAGATTTTTAAAGAGCATTTCCAAGATGTTCTTGGGAAGACAGCGTAGTTGAGATGGTGGGGATATTCCTATGCAGACAATGGATGGGCAGCAGTAATCTGAGCTAGCAGCATATCCTGAGTTTACTTTCAGGAGATGGCTAATAGGCAGGGTTGACTTTAGTGCAACCAATGTCAAACCAGTATTATCTCTTGAGTTTGAGAGTATAATAGAATTTCATCGCCTCCTTCCTTTTCCTCCCTCAAAATCCTCCCATGTACCCGTCCTCATTGTCTTTCAAATTCATGGCTTCTCTTTTCATTGTTACATGTGTACATGTGTATTTTATATGATACATTTTTTTCCTAAGTACTTATGCACAACAGGATCGGTCTCTATCATGTTATGCATGTTTGTTTTCAAGGGCTGACCATTTGATATTGGATAACCAATCAGAGTGCTTTTAACTGTTTATTTCTGAGTTCATTCCTAGAGTTTCTGGTTCAGTAAGTCTGAAACATGACCCTGGAGTCTGCATTTCTTACAACTATTTAGGTACTACTGGTGATCTGGGGAGGACACACTGCCAATTACCTATAATATCAAGATTTGCAGAAGAGGGTCACAGTGGTTAGGTCCCTGTGAAACTGCACCTTACTTTAAGATGGGGACAAAACACATACAAGCCAGATATTCTCTCAAGATTCTTTGTAATTACTAAGAACGGAGTGGCTTTCTAATTCTAGCTGAGTCTTAAGCTTCCAAATGGGCTATGGGGGTGATTTTTAAAATATAACTAATATCCCAGCAAATGCAAAATACACATTAAGATTGGATGTGTCATCTAATTCCTGTGGTGACCTTGCTGCTGGTAGATACAAGACCTTGAATATGATGACAGGGACTCCAAGTAGCGGGAGCTTCTCCCCAAATATGTTTGTTACCTCACTCTGTAGCAAAACTGGCTTGCTTTGTTCCTCCAGAATAAAATGCAATCAGCTCCTGGACACTTCCTGGAGCAACGGCTGCACAAGATTAGCTTTCTTCGTGCAGCTGGGTGCACTAAGAAAGAGGAGCCTCTGTGAACAATTCCTTGTAAATATGAGGAAGTTATGTGGAACAGAGAGTGCCGAAGGGCCATGTAATTACACGATGAAGTTGAGAACTGGTGGATGGGAAAGGGCCTGGCCTGGCAGAGGAATTAACCAAGTATCTCTGGTTGTTATTGTGTGACATTTGCAGAGTCAGTAGACATTCTTCTGCTGTGAAAATTCCAATGTGGCAAGTATCATAGGAAAAGACATGGAGTGAAGGAGGGAAGAAAGAAAGGAGAAGGGAGGGAGAAAAGAAAGGTGAATACTGACCACTAACAATGATTAAACTGCAGATTCTTTGTATACAGTCAAATGTATACACGATCTTATTCAGTTCTCCAACATCCTATACATCCTCATTGCATAGGTTCAGTGTAGCAAAACAACTTGTTAGCAGGTACCAGCTTGAAAAGTGTGCCTAATTTCCAAGGTTAATTTCTAAGCTCATCCTGCTTCATCCTATGAGCCCTGCTCATCCTTGTCTGATAATAGAAATTATTGAGTCATCTATTCAAGTACATAACAAGATCCCTGACAAGATGGAGGAAATCAGAATTTTTGAATGAGGAGCCTGAGTATCTGCCTGCTTAATCCACACTCCAGGTGGCTCTTCTTTTCAGATTATTTTGGGGAAACCACACAATGCATCCCACTGTCGTGACAAATGGCAGGAGGCTATCAAAGTGGGTAGGAAGGATACGGAGATTAAGAAAGTGGACTGGACAGACCTGTCTGTGATTGCAGGGGAAACAGTCTTCAGTGTTCCTGTTCAAAGATACATAGGTTGTAAACTATCCCCTCATGACAAAGTTCTTTCACAGGCAAAGCTATAGATAGCCACCCAAAAGAGCTTTTGTCAAGGCCCATCTACATCTAGCTTTGCTTTGGTTACATAATTTGTAGGAGATGATTTTCCTCATACTCATAGGTGAAAAGAAATGCAGAAGGGCTCCTGGGAGAGCAGCCAACTAGCATGTCCCTGTTTTCAGAACACAGACATTACTGTAATTGTTTAGCTGATTAAAAACATAATGATGATGATGGATATGATTTAGAGCAAGCTTCTGGAATAAGAAATTATGTAAGAGTTTTTAAAGGCTTCAAATTGGCAAAATTGTAGTGGGATGAATCAGGTTTCCTTTTGCTCACTGGGTCTACTTCTCCTGAGCTCTTTAGGCTCCCAGCTACTTGCCTCTTCCAGGGCAGATGTGTGCTTTTTTTCCCTTCTCTTTTTTTAAATCTTCAATGAAAATATGGTCTATGGTGTAGCTCCTCAAATATGATCACATCCTTATCTCTAGAACTACAACATGTGATTTTGTGGCTTTACATGGCTGATATACTTGGATATAAAGATTATCTGAATTATCTAAGTGGGTCTCAAGTAATCAAAAGAATTCTTTAGGAAGAAGAAGTTGGGTAAGAACCAGAAATGGAGGAGCTGAGGTCAAACGATGTGAATGATACACGAAGGGTCAGAAGATAAGGACAAATACCCAACGTGTGAAAATCAGATGGTTTTCTTCTACAGTCCCCTGAAGGGATGCAGCTATACAGACACCTACTTTAGCCTAGTCTCGTTTTGGATTCTGACCTGCAGAGCAGCAAGACAGAACATTTGTGTTACTTTCCAGAACTAACTTTGTGAAAATTTATACAGAAGTAATATGAAAATAATAAAACACCACCCAGTGGCTTCCTTGTTACTCATATGTTAAGAAGCCTTCTTTCATGTTTGGTGGGATCCAGGATCAGGTTTGATAGTGGTGATCAATACTTAAAATGATCATGGAGAGGATAAACCCTAAGCTCTCCCCTTGAGTGTGAGTTCTACCATTTGTGTTGTTTTTTTACAATCAATAGATACCAAAGGTGCATCCCAGTGTCTCTCCTATGGTCTCTTCTACATCTATCTTGAGAGTGGTAACCTCAAGTATCTTTAAAGCTATCATTTTTAACAGCAGCTTTCATGGCGAGCCTCAGAGACTCCTCTCCACTGATTGTTCTACTTTATGGATCTTAAGGAAACTTAGCACAGCTATCTCATAAGGCAAACGTCTGTGAGTCATACTCTAATTGTGCTTTTCTGATGACAGCCAAATGGCTTTCTATACTGAGGTTCATATCTTATAACTCTCTATCCCCCAGAGAAGCAAGCTGGAAATTGTAGGCAATGTGTAGGCATTGACTGGTTGTAGCCTGTTTTCCGGTTCCATTACACTTAGACATCCCCTTTAACCTCATTTCTTTACTCTCAACCTTTGCTTTTGAGAGTGTATTCAGCATCTGACCACGAGGGCAATCCACCTGCTCTCTACACCAGGAAGAGTGGCAGCTCTAGCTTTCTCAGTTGGTGAATAAATGGGGGTACTGACTACTGTCATGCTCTAATGACTCTGTTTCTGTGAAGTAGTATATCATGGATCTAGCCCAGAAGCCATAAAGGCTAATTTCTAGACCTCCAGACATGAGCAGATGCGAGCTGAGAGCCAAGAGCTATGATGGAAAGGTGACCAGTGTAAAACAGCATAGGAAGTAGGGATACATTCTTCATAACTCCTTTCACACAGGGATCTTTAATTCTAATATATAAATGTATAAGGTGACGCTCGCCCATGGGAAACAGTATGCCAGTTTGTATACATGAACACATCAGGAAATAATTATGTAACAGAACAAGAGAAATTTCATTGTCTAGAGAGGGTGGGCACTTTAAAGGATAGGTCACAAGTGACTATTGCTTGTGCAGTGAACACTAGAGTAGAAGCCCACATTGAAATAGTGGATCTGTCTTTACGGAGGTGGGCTTCTGTCCACGGTACTGAAGTGTTCTAACACAAACAACCTCACTATGGGTTTAGTCGCTATCACTGTTTGGTCTGTTGCTAGGGAGCCACAGTGATAGAGATGCAGAGAGGAGACTGGAATATCCTGTAAGGTTTTCTGACGTCCAGGACACTGGCTGCTTTCCACAGGGGTAGGTAGGCACAAAGATAGAGCCAGGTATTTAATGGAGCACTATAAAGAGTTAATGCAAAAAGTTGTCCGTAATGTCTGTAGAAATTTTATTTCTATACCACTGCCACATAATTACTCTACACTACTTTAAAACCAGACTTTTATGTCACTAAACTCTACTGATGTGATATACTACAACATGAAAAAACTTTGTAGACCTGTGCTTCTTTTTTGTGACTAGAAAAGAAAGCCATTGTTGAATGATAGTTTTTGCTCAGGTTATGAAGAGTTATGATGGCAGATTGGAAGGTAAGCTCAGCATGGAGAGTCATACACGAATGAGGAGCTGGATTGAATCTCTAGCACCCACATAAAAGCCAGAAAGCTGTGGCAGCCTGAATGTGACCCCAGCCAGTACTTGAAAGCAAAGGACAGTAGATCCTTGGTCAAGCTGGCTTAGCTGGGTGACAATTGAGGAGTGCACATGACCTGCATACCACATAGATAAACACTTAACAAAGTTTAAAAGTACATAAGCAAAAAGTTACAAGGCCTGTACTGAGCAACCACTTAACAAAATCTCCCCATTTCCAAATTCCACATGTGATTTCAATTAGAAAATCTCTCCTCACTGGGCTTGGGATGGTCAATAGGGGAAAGTTTTCTAATTGTACCTCTTGAGAGCTGGAATTTTTGCCTTAGGTCATTTTATAACCTTCTCAATTCTCTAGAACCTTCAAAGTTCTCCTTTTTGTTCTTTGAAATAGACTGATACCCTTTCACACTAGTTAAGTCAAGGCTGAGAGACAAGACCTTGATTGTTTAGAGTGTGGTGTGGACCAGTGTCACCACACCTCAGTGGCACTGCGACACTTGAAGAAAAACATGTGGTCACAAGGAGATCAGAAATTTAATCCCAGGGGCTGGGGATTTAGCTCAGCGGTAGAGCGCTTGCCTAGGAAGCGCAAGGCTCTGGGTTCGGTCCCCAGCTCCGGAAAAAAGAACCAAAAAAAAAAAAAAAAAGAAATTTAATCCCAGTGCCCACCCCAGATATATGAAACACAAAATAACCACTGAAAGAGGTTCCCAGCTGATCTCTGTGCACACCATTTGAGAAGCAATTGGGTTAAGCTGTTGGTTGAATTGGAGAGACCCGTTTCCAGTAAGCTCGATGTGTTTTCTGGTCCTATTTGTTTAGAAGTAAGCAGTGATGGTCTCCCTTGCACTTACCCTGTCCTTGGCCCTATGAATAAAAGGTAAAGAGGGTTTAGCTCATTTGCTTTTTGGATAGTGTTCATTTACCAACCCATTCTAGTATTTCACCCCCCAGACCCCACTTTCCTTAACATTCTTCTTAGTGTGGAGTGCCTAATGCTTTGTCATGCATTTTCTGAGTTTGGCCTGCTATTTTGGGCATTCCTCTTGGTTCTTCTAGAAGTCCCCTGGATTGCTGCTGAGGCTTCTCTGTCGCTGGCTGTCCTCCCTGGGGCTATTGCCACAGCCTCATCTTCCTAGAAACATAGCATCTCATGTAAGCAAGGAGAGCACTTCTGATTCTAGCTGCTACTAAGGTGTTCAGCAATTGTGACCCCCCTGGCAGCTGCCAAGGTCATTCCTTTGGGAGAAATAATCTGACCTTGCAGGAAAACAATACCTCTCTTCCTCAGCACACAAAACAGCCCCTTCCTCACAGCTTGTTTTTATACATTTACTATTTAAGTCTCTGCTCTCTCCCTCTCTCTCTCTCTCTCTCTCTCTCTCTCTCTCTCTCTCTCTCGTGTTTGTGTGCATGCTGTGTTGTGTGTTTGTGTGTGTGTGTTTGTATTATGTGTGTGTGCAGGCAAACAGCTGATGTCAGTGTCTTCATAAATTGCCCTCCATTTTTATTTTGAGTCAGGATCTTTTACTGAACCTGGAATTCATTTGTTTGACTATGCCAGTTGGACAGCAAGCCCCAGGCATCCTTCTGTCTCTGTCTTCTCAGCACTGGGATTACAGGCAGGGGCACACCTGCCTTTTTATGCAGATGCTAAGCCCCTGAACTCAGGATCTCATTCTTATGCTCCAAGCATGTCACTGAGCCATCTTTCCAGGCCTGTTCCTTTTGAATAGCATTGCAATGACTTTCAACTAGAGCAACAGAAGGCTATTTTCTAGAAAGCCTGCTAACATCCCATATTTCTCCCATTCTTTTTTGTCACTTACAGAACCTGCTACACATTAAATGGCTTCCCAACTCCAAGCAGATTTAATGAAGTTAAGAAATTACAGTAGAAACCATAATTCTTCCTGCAGGGTGCTTTTAAAGAAGACAAACATCATTTGTGCTTTCTGCTTTCTTGAATGAAGTGCTGCTTCCTCTCAGACTGGTTCTACTTGAAGATGTTCATTCTCTCATTTATAGAACACCTTATGAGAATATTATGATTTTTAGGTGATGCTATAGAAAATCTGTGACAGGTTATGGAGATGGTTCAGTGGATAAGAGCACTTGCTATGAAAGTAAAGAGACCTGAATTAAACTTCCCAGCAACCACACATGAACTGAACATATCTGTTGTGTGCCTGTAACCTCAGCATTGGCTTGCTGGCCAGTCAGTCTAGCTAAAATGGCAAGCTCAGGTTCAGTGAAATAATCTTTCTCAAAAAGTATGGTAAAGGATAAGAGATATGTGATAGACCTCTTCCTCCCTATACCTGTATGCATATATGGATATATATGCGTGCAGACACATATGAACATGTTACACATACACATGTATATAGAGGTAGAGATAGATAGATAGATAGATAGATAGATAGATAGATAGATAGATAGATAGATAGATAGATAGATATGTACGTACATAGGTAGGTAGGTAGGTAGGTAGGTAGATTCTGTAACAGTTCAACAATGTTGGTACCTGGACTCCAGAACTACAAATGTACATGGAAGCCCATGAAGACAGTCTCAGAACCGCTCCTTATGGTGCACACCCTGTATCTACACATCTCTATTTGAGGACAAGATCCTGTTTTAATTACCTATAGTTTATCTTTCTTGCCATGATCTTAAATGTAGTTTATTTCCAACTCTTTGTTTTTTCTAGTCAAGCAGAGGTCAACAGTGCAGCTAGAGCCCTCAAACACACTCAAACACTACAGTTCAGTATGCCTCTCCCGCTCTTCTTGTGCTTGTACTAAGATGTTTATCAAGGTTCTTCTATGTAGCAGAAATGTATCTCTGTTGTGCTGGCTGGTTGTTTATGTCAACTTGACATATGCTAGAGTCACCAGAGATGAGGAAACCTTACTGAAAAAGAAACGCCTCCATAAAATCAGGATATATATATATATATATACATATATATATATATATATATATATATATATATATATATATATGTCTGTAGGACATTTTCTAAGTTAGTAGTTGATTCGGGAGAATACAGTTTACTATAGGTGGTGCTACCCTGGGATGGAGGTCCTGGATTTTATAAGAAGACAGGCTGAGCAAGCCATAAGAGCAAGCCAGTAAACAGCACTGCTCTAAGGTTTCCATATCAGCTCCCACCTCAAGGTTCCTGTCCCATTTGAGTTCCTGTCCCAGCTCCATGCAGAGAAGACAGAAGTATAAGCAAAATACCTTCCCACTACATGTTTTTGGTCATGGTGTCTCATCACAGCAGTAAAATCCATAAATAAGACAAGAGGATTTTACATCATTACAGACTAAAGGAAGCTCTGTTGTTCCAGGTTTTGATCTGAACGTAGAAACATGCAGAGGAGGAGTTCCTTGGAGATTTCTGCATTCTTCTGTAGGATCGCATAGAGCTACCCTATGCAGGTCTGTATAGACAAGAAAAAGATATGTCTGCCCTATATGAAAGAAGATATATAGATATCCATATTGACACTGGCTGGAAGAAAAGAAAAATGTCTCTAAAAATGAATGATTTTTAAGCTAGTTATTGTGTATACATGTGTGTATGTGTGTGTATGTATGTATGCATGTTTTATGACATGTGTGTAGAAGTCAGAGTCATAACCTTTTGGGAATAGGTTATGTTGCTATAAACCTGGTCAAAAAGCTCATACAGAGGCGTTTTACTAAATTGTTATTGTCGAACCACTTCTAATTATTTATGTTTATGTCTGTAGATTTGTGCTGCTCTTGTCCTTGATCAGAGAAGCTTTGTATTGGGTTGGTGGTTAATGCTGAGACTCACTATCTGGTCAGTGTGCTGAGGATTAGTGGTTGTGACTATGCAGCTATCAATGCTGGGTCATCTAGAGGTCATCTATGTCACTGTTCTCACATCCAAGGCCCCAGGAATGTCATAGAAGAGGGATCGGAAAGGGTGTAAGAGGCAGAGATTAAGAAGATCTGTGAAATGCTGTGTTTTAGACATGACACAGTTGATACAAACATCAACTTACAGAATGAGTAGCTGCCTACACAAGACAGTAGTCAGTAAAACTCCACCATGTACAGGGGAAAAGGTTCTGCGGTCCCATACCTTGTAGAGGATTTTGACTGTTAATGGCTTCTGAGGAAGGGAGCATTATATTTCTTTGGGGGTGTGGCTATTGTTAGGTTGCCTGTGCCCCTGTGGATCTCCTCATACCCAGAGGCACATGGTCAAAACTAAGAGTACTCAGGGGTTTCCTAATGGTAATAATTTAAAATCAGGACATGAAGCTGGGCATGAGGTGGGTTGATGGGTCCCAATGGAAGAGTTGCAATGAGGTAGTAAGGGGTGGATATGACCAAGATACATTGTATATATGCAGGCGTGCGATCAAATGATAAACAAAAAGCACAATTTGAAAATGATGGACATTGAAAGTCACCATCAACAATAATGGTCTATACAATGTTGCTTATCTTTGAGATTCAAAACTGTGAGAACTGGATGTATCTTAGACTCAATAGAGCAATAGATGTAGCAGTAGAGAGCCAAGGACTCCCAGGGAGGCAGCAAGTGTGAGAATCAGGCTTGGAAGAGTATCTTAGGTGTGAGTGAAGGCAAATAGAAGCTCTAAGTCATGACTCCTTCCTTCGCCTCCTGAGAGACCAGAGCTTGCAGAAGCCACATGGACTAAATATACTGTGTGTGACTAACTGGGGAATTAGCAGCGAAATCTCATTACCTGAATGACCTTTTAGGCCCCTTGTTCTTTGGAAATTAGAACTGAAAGCAGAATGACACATTTTTGGATATCTTTCTCCCCCACAATGTGGCTACCTTTAACCTTTTGAAATTAAATTCATTTTCATAATGTTACTGTGTAATCATTAGAGTAATATAATCATCTTCTGAGTCCCAAAAGAATACAGACGCAGCAGGAGTCTCCTAAGCAAAGTGTTTTAAAGGTAATATTCTACATGTCTAATTCTCCCCCAGCCTCATTTGACACATCTCTCTGATGACTTTTTTATGATTGAAATTTTGGAATATAGTAGTTGTCTGTAGGGAATTGTGTGTCACTATAGTGGGCCTATATGTGGCCCCAGTTTGAGTTTACACCGTCTCAAAACTGTAGAGAGACATAATACATAGTCCAACTTAATAATAGAATATTTAACTTCTTGAGAAATCACTTGGTGACTGTATGTTTTTAATCATCTTGTACAGAAAATGAAAATTACTAACACTTTTCATTTGCTTCAGTTCATAACAAGGAATAATTGAAGAATAGTCCCCATCATGAAGGGCATTTTAATCAAAGAATCACCTCACGTAGTGCTAAATAATTGCTAGAACTAGACAAAACATGGAAGCAGTAATTTTTGTGCAGGTTCGGGGTGGTATGGGTTTTCATAGGGTAGGAAGTTAGAAAGGAATGGCGGAGTTGTGAATAGAGACCTTGGATAATTATTGAATACTGGCTATGCACCAACTCTGTACTAGGGGCTTTAATTCATTGTTTACATTCTCCCATGAGACTCTGTGAAGTATATTTTTATCTCTTAAAGCCCAGGAAGGCTAAGTATCTTGCCCTAAGTAAATTGTCAACAAGTAACAGAGACATCCGTTGCCAACACCACTTCACAGAATTGCTCTTGTCACAGGGATGGTTTTATCAGTGACCTAATTATAGTAAATTAAATGGGAAGTTTTCAGTCCTTATCTAACTAGGCTTCAGAACTAAGTGCTGGGACCTGCAACTGGTTTATTAAGATGAGCTTTTCAGACTCTGAAACTAACTCAGACTCTGAAACTAACTCAGACTCTGAAACAGACTCATCAGCTAACTGCACTTAGAATCCAGGGATACCAAAACTGGCAAACATTTTGTCAAAGTTTTAGCTGTATGAGATCCAGGCGAGAAAGAGTTCTTTATTCGGAATCATTTCCCCAGGTGTAGCTGTCAGAACCAATGAAGAAAGTAAGTAATCAAACTCTCTTATTATTATGATCCAGTTTTGCAGAACTTAAACTTCAACCAGCAAAGAAATCCTAAGGAAACTTAAACGTGGGTGTCCAGTTAAGGAGCCAGTAATGTTCAATAATTTCAATCACTATTTACTTGCTTATCTACATTCCTGAGGTAAGTGTTTTAGATAGAGGAAATGTGTTCATTTCTATGTGAAATATTAAACCTTCAGTAACACTCATCTTGATCCCAATAGCCACCACATTACATCTACAAACATGTATATGTCCACTTGTACCATGTACATACATAAATATCATACACCCATATACATACACATGGAGAGAGAGAGAAGGGGGGGAGGGAGAGATCTCCATCTGAAATCATCTTTTTCCTGGCTTAGTGTCAGGACACAATACACTGGGTGCTCCTCAACACAGTTACATATGAGCCTTTAAGGTTTATAATCTTTTGTGGGCAACTTATCCATTTGAAAAGCTTGTTTAAGATGGCTCTTTAGTGGGTGTCTCATTGCTCAGTCCCAAAGACCAAACTGAATGTTGATTTCTGTGATTCTGTTGAAGAACGGTTATTTGCAGATTCCAATATTTCCCATAATTTGTATCCAGGGACTGTTTCCCACTTAAGACAGATTATCAAAGAACTGAACTCATGAAAAGCCTCAGAGAACCCACTGTTCCTAGGATGACTTAGTACCCATTATGGATAGAAGACTCCTACTTTGTCAAACTACCCTAGTTATGGATTTAGACATAAGCACCCTTAACTGGGTCCAAAGGAACCTCATTTAGCAGTGTGTGTGTGTGTGTGTGTGTGTGTGTGTGTGTGTGTGTGTGTGTGTTATCTTGTGTACACACTTGAGGAGGTCAGTGTCTCATTGGACCTAGAGAGCTTGCCATTTTGAGTAGGCTGGCTGCTGGCAGACTCCCTGGATCCGTTTGTCTCCTTCTTAGGGCTGGGGTTACTAATGCACACTGTCATGTGTAGGGTGAAACTCAGATCTTCATGTTTGCTCAGCAAGAAATTTACCCGGTGATCTAATTCTCTAAGTAAGTATTCTCATATGCAATCAGCTCATGTTAATTATACAAAGGGGCTTCATCATGGTATCTCCACACATTCACACGGTGTGCCTCAATCATATTTACCCCTCATTACTCTTTCTTTTCCTTCCTCCCATTCTTTTCCCCTTCTATTATATCCTATCAATGTTTTGTGAATAGACTATTCTAGAGTATCAATGTGTAAGCTTTCTAAGTACTCTTCAAACTGTACAAATCACCTTTCCATCTGATAAATGATAGTGAATGATATTAGATATTCCTTAAACATATCAAGCATGAAATATGTCCAACATTATTTGGGAAAATTAAAATTCATTAAAATTAAATGAAATCTGAATTGTTCCCTTCTTGCCCCTAGCTGAATTAGCCCTGAAGGGCAGCACCAGCACCAGTTTCAGCACTTATGCTACTGGACAGCACCAACAGTGACTTCTCTGAAATGAATAATAAAAGTTAAAAGGCGTTCTGTTGACCTGGAATGCATCTACATGCTTCCTAAAGACTAAATGGCATTAAGCGGAAAGCAATCTCAAAATCCCTTAGAAGCCAGGAAGAAAACACAGACATGCAAAGCAATATGGTATTTAAGACAGTGGCTGTCACTGTGCAACTGAACAATACAGTCTGCAGCATCCATGTTCAAGTGTGTACAGGTATCAGAACCACCAAAGGCTTAAATTTCTGTGTTGGTAGGTAATGGGAGGAACCTGAGCTCTGACATTTCTCATATGTTCCAAGGTAATACTGGTGCTGTTTGTTAGAGAAAGGATTGCACCTTGAGAAATGCTACTTCATGTAGTTAATAACTGTCCATTCTTCTCAGCTTAGGTCACTTTCTGTGCTCACAGGTTAGATATAAACCATGTCTGTCCTTCTGGGAGAAGAGACAGTCTGGGCTGGAAATGAAAATTCCACCATCAGTGTCATCTTCTGGGCTTAGGAGAGTAAGAAGATCTAAGGGTAATGTGGGTGCCCAAGGAAAGGAACAGGAATATAATATTTCTCTCTATATAGGAATGACAATGGAAATATGAAGGAAAGTGGACAAACCCAGAGCTACTGTGATGTCTTGCCAGTAATGAGTAGAAGCAGAGATACGACACACAGCCTTTTCAGTTTTAGTTAATTCAACTGCAGCCCAATTTAAAAAAGAAAAACTGGTCCTCAGAAGAGAAAGAAGAAATTTGTGTCACACTAACAAAAATGTCTCTGATGAACTGGACTGGAAACTGAATTCAAGGAGAAAACGTAGATGCCCCAAACCATGACTGTCTCAAGAAAGTAAAGGAAGATTAAAGCATTCTGGAGACATGATCATCTCTGCAATAAAAGGACCAAGGGTGAATTAGACTATGTCTGTGTTAATGCCACTACCTACTGGTTTTATTCAAGTGGACTTCACCCTAGACAAATGGGGACAGCACCCTAGATCAATAGACTTCAGAACTAGATCAATAGGCTTCAGAACTAAGTGCTGCAAACTGCAGCTCAGAGGACCTTTTGCCTGATAATATTTTTAGAATATCTTTTTATTTTCTAGAGTTAGCATCCTTGCCCCTCTCCCGACCCTGATACCAGCGGTGGTTTGGTACTTCAGGCATCCCTGCTGTCAGAGAACTTGCTTATGCTGTAGTTCATTTGGTGGCTAGCCATAAAGATCTCATTGAATGATCTGTCACAATGTCTAAGACAAGTACCAGCACGTACCTCCTGATCACCTATGCTTTTCTTTTCTCTGTTAATTCTTATGCCTCTATGAGGCAGGTCTTCTTTTATTATATTTTCATTTTATTACTGATTGAGACACAGAGACATATCTTAACTAGTCACCAAGATTCAACGAGTACCCAAAATGTCAAGTATACTGCCTTTATAAAATCAACAGTGAGCTGGGTTTTCATGCTTAGTTGTCCTAAGAGGTTCTGACTGCTAAGAAGGTATTTTGAAAATGGTAGCTTCCTTAGACCCATCCAAAGTTCTTTTTAGCCTCTATCATTGATTAAAATAGTCACTGGGAAGTAGGTAGGGACAGAACCTCACTATCTTTGTTTGTTTAGTTTAAGCACAAGACTCTCAGAGAAGTTCCAGAGTTGTGAGCAGAACTCACATCCTGATTGAAAGACCCAGGAAAGGCATTTCTTTTCAACAGCTCCAGGGTGTCCAGTTTCTGATGTCAGGGTTACTGTAGGCAGGAAGTCTTTCAAATCTCCTGATCTGTGGCTCACACATGACACAATGTCTGTGCGGTCAGATGGCAAGCACAGAACTACACAAACAGGAAACCTTCACTTTCGTATCAATCCACAGTAGGATAGTTTTTATTTTTCTTTCATTTAAAAAAAAAACATACAGTGCCCCAAGCATCAGGAGTCAGGCCAAAGTGGGTTTTCACACTTCACATCAATATTTTTTCTCATCGTAAAGTGAATTGACAGGAAAATAGAATTTGCTTTTTGTGGTAACTTGCACTGAAATATATCTATGCTACCAAACTAGGAAAATCACTTTTCCTGTATATTACCACAACAGAAAAGGTTCACAAGGTCCAGTTCTGTCCTGAGGAACATTCACTGTAAAACCTCTCCCATTTCTCCAAGTTCCTATGAACAGCCTAGGTCAAGTTCAGAAAAAGAGCCCTGTTAAAAGCAGCCAAAGGCTTCAACACCAGGTTCTCACCTCAATGAGAGGCTATTACTGCTCTCTAAAATGCATATTAATATCTTAGAGCTAACATAAATACTTGGAAGAAAATCATGTACATAGGTGTCTCAGGGTGGGCAAAGGGCATTAGCCTCTTTGCTACCTTGGAAACCACCATCATTAAAGCAGAATGGAGTTCTCAGATGGTGCCTTTGTGTTCTCTAACCTATCAGTCCCCAGATATGGGAGGCAAAGTCTCAAAGAGAAGGCACTTACCATTCACAGCTGCCTTAAAATGTCGCACAGATTCAGAGGGAACACTGAGGAACAAGATAGCTCCTGCATACACTGTCAAGGCATTGCTTTGACCAAATAGGATGACCCACACTGTAAATGGTACCCGCAGTGAAGGACGGTCTCTGAGAAACACTGAGAGTCAAGAAATTCAAGTTTCTGAAATATCATCTCGTAAGCCTTTCTTAATGGAGCACGCCAGATACATCCCATTGTACGGAGTGGCCCAAGCTAATGTGACTGCCGGAAGCTGATGTGACTGTCTAGGCTTCCATAGGTGATCAGATGAGCTCATCAACCCTGCGCCCCCTCCTGGTAGAGAAGAGCATCACAGAAGGGATGATGAAAGGGAGGCGAGCATGTGCCAGACTCCATCCTCTGTTTCCAAACCTTCGATGTCCCTGCTGGTCTCTTGCACCACGAAGTGTCCCAGGGGAGGGATTTTTGGATCTAAGGACAGAGTCACAGTTAGGTGGATCTGAAGATCCCAGAGGGAAGGCTAGGTTTGTAGTGGGAATCCCTGCCCTGTACAGACAAGGTGGCTTGGGTCTCAATCTGGATCATTATTGCTAATAGCTATTTGATCTTCCTGGTTCTTGAAGTAAAGAAACAAAAAAAAATGATGAAAATATATCTAATCATGCAGAGAATACATTTACCAGGAGGAAATTAGAGAGGCCTTTTGATTCCCTATGTCCCTCCCCACCGTCCAACTGCCCTACAAGGAATCGAAGGGATCACATTTCCCTGTGGTGGTGGCGGGGATCTACTATCCAAATAGACAGCCCAAAACAGTCCCTTCCTTCCTTATCCTCAATGTCACTGGGCTTCTGGGGCTCATCATCTCATGTTCCAACCACAAAAGCACCACAACTATGTCCCTGCCCTACTCTACAAGTCTGAGGAACCAGTGTAACAATCACAAATACAATTCCGACCCAGTCCTCCTTTTCTCACTACCCAGGTAAACATCCTAAGGATTGTCCTTGGTACTTCTGAGTTTAAAAATCGTACATCTGCTTCTGCATGGACGTCACATTTCCTCCACAACACTTAGGCTGTTTTGATATAGAGGCCATGATCTTTGTAACCCAAAGCTCACAGAGAGCAGGTCTTCAGTGAAGCTTTCTTTATATAGGATTGAATGAATGCTCACACATTCAATGGCCTTGAGAGAGTTGGGATTCAAAGATACTCTTGAATGATTACTATCTATAAGGAACGAATAGTTTATGAACTATTAATTTTTATTTATTTGCACATGCACTCACACACGTGTGTGTGTGTGTGTGTGTGTGTGTGTGTGTGTGTGTGTGTGTGTAAACCAGAGGACAACCTGTGGAAGTTGCCTCTCTCCCTCTATCAAGTGCATCATCTTTGGGACTGACCTCAGATCATCAGGTTTGCCAGAAACGACCTTTACCTTTTGAGCCACCTGACTGGATCTGAACGAATGCTTTTAATACTTGCAGTTGAGATGGAAGCAGTCCTCTGGCTTTGACCTTTGGCCATTGTTCTTTCAAGTATGTTTTCAACAGTCTCAGAATACAGCGGGCAATTTAAGACTGGCAGAATTAAGAATGATCAGCCCCAGGAAACAAGGGTAGACACTATCGTCCCCATGTGATAAAAGCATAAAATGAAGCTTAAGGCACGCAGTATTACGTGTTGTCCCAATTGCCTGTAAGGAGGTGGCAGAGTCAGGAGATAATTCTGAAGTCCCCCCATGGCAGCCATACAGCAGCTAGTACTACAGACAAGAACATTTTCTTCCTTGACTACATTATTGGGTCTGACTAGAGATGGATTTGCAAGTCTAAAAACATGGCATCAGATGGGAAACAGTGCTAGGATAGCTGTATCCAGGCGAAGGGTTGATTTGTAAAAAGCAGCAGCTTTTGGCCCACTGTTCTGCTCAGAGTAAAAGGAAATCCATATCAAATAACCGTTCCAGTTCATATGGGATGATTCGAGTATTGGAACTCTCTACTCTGATATCTTCCCGGCCCTGAGAGATGGTTCTTATATGGACTCCTTCTCATGTGTGACACCTGAATCTAGAATCTAGTGCCATCACTCAAGAGATGCCCTCAAATACATCTGCCTTGGAGCAGCATCCATGTGTGTGTGTGTGAATGTCTACAGTTGAAAGTTATGGAAAGGCTTGCCCCCATGGTGCCAGAGATTTGGCATCTCAGCTACTTGGGAGGTTGAAGCAGAAGGATTTCAAGTTCAAGACATGTTTGGTCTATAGAGCGAGTTCAAGGCTAGCCTGGGTAACTCAGTAATACTCTATCTCAAAGATAAAACATAAAATAGAGCAAAGTAAAATAAAATAAAATGGGGCTGGGAATGCCACTCCATGGTGGAATAATTGCCCAGAATATGTAAAGTCTTAAGGTCAATGACCTGCTTAGAGGCAACTGTGCCAGAATGTAGAATCTCCTATTTTGAACTTGACCTTCCTTAATCAAAGGCAACAAGCTACCATTTACCGTGTAACATTAACTGTACAGTGTTGGGTGATGGTTTGCCACAAAAGAACACACATTTGTTATCTCACAATTTTGTGTACCAGAGTCTACTCCTTGCCTCCATCATTCAGGGTCTTGTTCAGGGTAGAATGGAAGGATGGGCCTGACTGCATCGTCACCTAGATGCTTGACCAGGAAAGTGTTGGCTTTTGGCCTCCTTGAGGATATTGGCAGAATTAGTTGGCATTCATTGTACCTAGTTTTCTAGAAGCAAACAACAGAGAGGCAGATTCTGTTGGCTTGGAGTTTTTGACAACTGGGACCCCTTGAACCATCTTTGAAAGGGCTTCTCACAATCAGCTCCTTTATTATGTCAAAGTCAACTGATATGGGATCCCAGCTACACCTTCATTTTTGCCCTATAATATGACATAACTACAAGATGGCTTATCATTGTTGTCACAGTTGTTGATAGCTGAAAGCAACAGGTCTTGCCCACATTTAAAAGCATGAGATTATGCAAAGATATGAATGGTAGGAGACAGGAATCATGAAGGCCAGCTTAGGGTATGTGTATTATGGTTAGGGAAAGGGAAGAAAATATTAATTATTACTGCTTTAGCTTGTGCTAATTTTCTATATCATAGAAATTCTATTGGCTAAAATTCACAAACTATTCACATAATAGTAGAGACATGGAGTTGATTAATAGCTGCTTTCCTTGGAGTCTCCTCCCACCTTTGAAACTCATTCATGACATCCTGTACAAATAATTGAAACTTCCTTACTGTTCTGCATCTTTAAAATGGGAAGATGCTGGGACATCTTGGAAAGCAGTAGTTAGTACAGCACAGGTACAGGAAGAAGAGATGTTTCTTCCTCTTTGATCTCAGACTTAAAAAAAAAAACAAGAAAGAGTGTCCAAGGTGCCCTCTCCTCTCTACCCTTCCTTACATAATGTCTCCCCCATATCCACGGAGTCCTTGGCTTTTATAACAAGCTTAGGACGGCCCTTGAGGCTCCTGTTTCCTGGCTGTTTGCCTCTAAGGGCCCTTCACCTTCCTATTAAATCATAGAAAGGTTGTTAGCATTTCTCTTCTCCCTTCATCCTTTAAATACTGAGCACAGCTGATAAATAAATATGACACTGTCCCCCTCTTACCTAAGAACCAACATTTAACCTGTTCCCTCACCCCCTGTTTAACCCTGGCATCAGAACGGTAGCTCTTAGGAAGGTAGTGTGGCTGAATAGAGGACCACAGAGTCTTGGGGGCACTTTAGGTAATGTTAAATGAACTTGGGACTCAATCAGACCTGGGTTTCAGGTTCTGACTTTAAGATATCTGTGATTTTTTTTTAGGAGCTTACTCAACTCTCTGGGCTCCGGCTTCTTTCTTTGCTAACCTTGAAGGCTTGTTGTGTGGATTAAGGGGATGGAATGTGGGAAAGAACCAGAATCGTTCCTGCTACACAGAAAAAGCACATTTCATCTACAAATCCACATTAAAGTCTTGTTTTGACTTCTAATGAGCCTTGTGGCTCATAGCACTCCGTTTCTCTTGCCTAGACCCCACAGTTTTTGTTGCTGAGATAATAAAATGGTTGGGATACCTTAAGCTTCCTACCCCTCAGTCATCTAAAGAATCCAAGACTTTACATCTCAGAACCACTGTACACATCCCCATCTCTGACTTTAGATGAAGATTGCTGTTACCATTCCTGGCACATTTGTTTTAAAGAATAGCCAATGACATCAATGGCCACAAAAATGCTTCAAAAAGAAGTGCTGTGGTTATAGTCCCAAACAGTCTGAAAAGATTTATTTTATTTTGTGTGTGTGTGTGTGTGTGTGTGTGTGTGTGTGTGTGTGAGAGAGAGAGAGAGAGAGAGAGAGAGAGAGAGAGAGAGAGAGAGCCACACTCTGGTCTTCAAGAGCAAAAAGCACTCTTGATGGCTGAGCCAGCTCTCCAAACAGATTATTGATCACTGGACATGTACAAGAGTGAAATGTGCTACTCAATGAACTCATTTTTGAGAACTAACCAAGGTTTGAAGGCTGGCAGCCTTTGTGTGTTTGCCTCCATACCATCAAGTGGACACTTGACTGGCAAGTTACTCTGGGTCTCTACAGGCACTGAATTTAAGTGGCGATTAGGGCAAACTGGAAAACTTTGCATAATGTCACTCTACAAAAATAGGACACACTTGCTCATCGTCAGGAAAACCCACTGGGGACTTTAAAAATAGTCATTTCAATTTTGAATTTCTAAATAGGAACTAAAAAGGTCTAAGTAAATATAACAAGTTGGCATGTGTATTAAAAACGTGTGGGAATTTTAAACAAGTGTTTTCCTTTTCCTTGCTGCAAATGTAACACATTTTAAGGTAGGAAATTAAAAAGAAACACTATTTATTTTTTGCAATTCTGCCAGTGAGAGTTTCATTTTGATGTGTTTCCTTATAGTCATACGCACATATATGACCACATACATGCATGTCTACTGAGTCTTACATGTGTACCCCAGCTTAGATTTCTTCCCTGAGAGTCAAATTCATGTATCCAATTGTCATGCCGCACAGCTACCGTGCTTTGTTCAGGACCTTATGGCTTCCTGCACCTATGTACCATCTAGTGATCACTTGGCCTCCCAAGTGATTCTGGGCTGTCTACGGAAAGGCTCAGAAACACTTTAAATTCAGCAACTATGAACTGAAACTCACCTTTCCCACCCCAAACCTGTTCTTCCAGTGTCTCAAGTATGGTCCCTTCACCACACACCCGAATGAGCCAAGAATCAGAAACTCTAGAGTTTCTCCCTACATCCAACATGCCATTTGGGGTTGAGTTCTGATCAACTCCCATAGCCATGACCTTTATCTGGATCACCCACCTCAACTTTATCTTCCTCCAAGGTTGACCTAAGAGCTCAAACACTATTTCCTCACCTTTCCACACAGAACTGTTGCTTCTCATTACCTGGGATAAAAATCTAAAATTCTTAAGCTGAAACACGGGCTGTGTCTAACTTACTTTGTAATCTCCTAACTGTTTTTGGAGTCTCTGGCAACATATTAAGATAATATAACCTCAAGCCTATTCATTGCAAACCCTTAGGCCTTTGGGACACAGAATCCTGCACACTGTGTTCTCCCAGGAAACCTCTGAAGCTTCCTATGCAAAGACTCAGCACTCTGGCCAGCTACTTCGCAATTTACGTGACAGCAGAATTTGATAGCTCATTGGCTGCAAGAGTCTTAGAAGGCTTTCTGGACAATGTTGCTAGTCAGGGTGCTTGTTTTCCTCACTGATTTTCAGGGAAAGCTCCCAACACAAAAGCCAGGCATGGTGGAAACATGGCGGCATGTTGTCCTGGCTACTCAAGAGGCTGAAACAGGACTGAGTTTGAGCCCATCTCTGCAACTTAGTGGGACTCTACGAAAACTAAAAATGGTGTGAGCTCATCCACTGAGTGTATGCTTGGAGCCCTGGGTTCAATCCTCAGCTGTAACAGTAAATCCAAAGAGGGATTAAATTTTGCAGTCTGTTAACTTAAGCAGTGGACCTTCACCGTACAGGTTAGACTTACTCTGGTTACATCTAAGAATTTCTGACGTCTTGGCTCTTTGCCCAGAGAATTTTGTTAAACTGTTCTGTGGTGGGGGCCTGGAAATCAATGTTTTTCTTGAGCTCTCCAGGTGATTGTAATATGGATCCAAGGTAGATTTATGCTTCTCCTGCTACTGGATGCCCAAGAACATGGAGGATCTGGCATTTATACAGCTCTTGTCTCCCCATCCTAAAAGTAACTATAGCTTTTCTCACTTGATTTTCTTTTTCAAGATAAGGTCTTATGTAGACGAGAGTGGCCTTGAATCATCATCCTGACCCCAAATGTGAAGTGCTGGGATTACACAAGTGTGTGCCTGACACTCTTCATCATAATCCAAAATCTCCCAGGAGACTTTCCTACCTGGGCATCAGGGATCAGGCTCATCAGCACTAAAGTGACATTTTGATTGCCATGTTTTTGAGTTATATCTTTAGTTTGCAACTGGATCAAATTCAAGGTGGGGTGAGATGAATTTTCACTCTTAAAATCTCCCAAAGTGGAAGGGATCAGATATGCAATTTTAATTCCATTATCCCAGTCTAAACTGGGAGCCTCTGGCTTGTCTGGACGGGAGCCTCAACAACTGGGCAGAAGCTCACTGCACATCTTACTTTGCACAATGAGTAAGTAACTTATTAGAAGGAAATAACTTATAAGTAAGACGTTAGTAAATGTCCTAGCATGCACAGTGCAGTTGTCCAGACCAAAATATGGGTCACAGGGAAGCTGGGAGCCTCCAGTTGACAGAGAACTACAGAGCCTCCTCCTAGTATTCAAATGCTTGTGTCCATTCCTGCTGGTAGAAGGGCATTATGTGAGCAACTGGAATGAAGAAGGTGGGTAAATGCTAATTTTTGGGAAAAAAATTAATAGATGCAGATATAAAGAACTGGGAGACTTGAAGACAATGTAATATTATGGCCATGGCTCATTTCTTCTATAGTATTCATTCTCTAAACGTGAATGGCCAGCAGCATTGGCAGCACCTGGGAACCTATTAGCTATGTACATGCCCAGGCTCCAACCCCTGCTGCCTTGGAAAGTCAGGAATCTGTGTTCTAACAAGCTCTCCAGGTGATCCTGAGGCTGCTGGAAATTGGCAGCATTGTTTGGGATTCCGTGCTGACCTCATCCATCCGAAGATCCATTGTACTCTGGCATATCATGGGCCTTCAAGAGACGACATCATGATTGGAAGTAGCAGAGTTGAGAAAGTTGTAAGGGAGCCTATGAAGCGGGCCAGCCGGTCTGCAGGGGAGATGAGCTGGACAGAATGCCTCCTGACAAGTCCATTTAGCGATTTTATTCTTTCATGGGATGCCTGCCATAATGTGTTTTAAATGTCAGTGCAATCAGGCATGCTGGGTAGTGAACAATAGTGATGCTGGGTACTGGCTTAATTGCTATGGGAGCAAGCAGGGAGGGGTGAGAGAGGAGTGGGTTGTAGAAAAGCTTTGAGGACCAAGACTCTCGAGGACGGCTTTTCCTTTTCTCACTCCCTTCAAGACTTTTAATTGAATCTTGTTTGTCTCACCCACCCCACCCCCTCTCCCTTCTGATTTATTCCACTGAAAAGCTCATGGCTTAAGGGTAAGCCAGGATTTATCATTCTTAGTCCCAGACTTGGTTCATGCCATTTCAGAAACTGTTCAAAGGAAGCCAAACACTAACCCATGAAATATGGCATCAAAACGAAAGGGACCTGACATTTGGAAAATCCACAAAGCAGCCTTCATCTTCCCTGCTTTTCTGAGAAGAATTCAGTCTCCATATGCTCCTAAAGCTGAGCTCAGAGAGCCATGTCTGACCAAGACACCTTTCCTCCTTGTGGGACTATCCCTGTAACCCCTCAGTTCTGAAGGTAGATCCCTTTGCTTCCCTCCCCAACAAGACCCCCTTCTTCCCTGTAACTGGAGCTGGTAGAGGGGAATATCTGGTAGGGAAGAAATTTCTTGGGAAGAATGTGGTAATAAAATATTTCAGTGGGGTATATCCCCCAAGACACAATAAGAAATAAAAAATGTTTCCATGTTGAATTTAGACTTGCTATAGGTGACAGTGACAAGTGTCTTTGGTCCAAAGTAATGAGATGGGCATACACACACACACACACAGACACACACACACACACACACACACACACGAGTATGGGGTATGGGTTCCCCTCCCCAGGAGATTTTAACAGGTCAGTTTAAATAGTAAAACCTAACCACAGGCTTTGACATCCACCCATCCACCTGCACATTCATCCATTAAGCAGATACTTATAAAGATTATATTTTAAAAAGGCCAAGCACTTCTTAGGTGAATGAAGCCAGTTTCTTTCCTTGGACCTTGCCACTTGTATTTCAGTAGAGGAGACAAACCATGAACACCCACATAAGTAAGCAAGAAGATAGCAGATGATGGCACCTGCTTTGAGGGAGATGAATAGGTTGATGAGATGGGAGCGAGCGCAATATGAATGACAAGTGTGATTGCGTCTGAGAAGCTGAATCCTGAACTGACACAGGGAGGTTAAGAAATTGCCAGTCATGCAGACACACGGACAAAATGTTTGAAGAACAGATAAGTATGTCAGGTTTATATCTGGCTTTAGACATGTGGACTTGGGGTTACTTGAATATGTTAAGAATAGTAATCACTGGTTGGTGGTCCAGTGTCTGAGAGCTCCCAGGGGTCCAGGTTAATTGAGATGCTGGTCCTCCTACAGGGTTGGCCTCCTCCTCAGCTTCCTCCAGCTTTTCCCTAGTTCTGTTCATTGATTGGGTGTAAACATCTGCCTCTGACTCTTTCAGCTGCCTGTTGGGTATTTCAAAGGGCAGGCTTGTTAGGTCCCTTTTTCTGACTCCATAGAGGCCTTGGGGCCTCCCGTTGAGCTGGATCCCACTTTGGGCCTGTCACTGGACCTCCTTTTCCTCAGACTCTTCTCCATTTTTTGACCCCGAAGTTCTTTCAGATAGGAACAATGAGGTGTCTGAGTTTAAATTGTGGGATGGCAACCCTATCTCTTAATTGATGCCCTGTTTTTCTGCCAGAGGTGGGCTCTACAAGTTCCCTTTCTTCTAAGTCCTGAGAGTTTCTTACATCCGAGGTCTCTGGTACCTTCTAGGGGGGTCCCCTCACCTCCTACCTCCAGAGGTTGCCTGTTTCCTTTTTCTCTGCTGACCCTCAGGGCTTCAGTCCTTTCCCCAGCTGATATGAGACCCAGAACACATGTACAGCAGAGGATGCTGGGTCTGGGTTCAGAGAAGAATGCACCTAACCCTCAAGAGACTGGAGGCCCCAGGGAGTGAAGAGGTCTAATGGGATGGGGGGGGGTCAGGAGGTGGGAACATCCTCGTGGAGAGGTGGGGGGGAAGGAGGTATAGGATGGAGAACAGTCAGAGGGTGAACCAGGAGGGGGGCAAAATCTGGAGTGTAAAAAAATTAAATACATCTTAAAAAGAATATTAATCACAGTATAGACTTAAGGACATGGGTGTGGCTACATAACTTTTCAATACCATAAGGAAGCTTTGTTTAAGAGGCCCTCCCAAGGGTAATTTATTTCCCTACAAGAACATGTCACAGCCTGATTTCAAAATTTACTACTTATTAATTAAGGACCCAGACTCGATAAATATACACGTTGATCTATACGCAGGTGTGTACGTATGCACATGTATATACGATGTAATTCCTTAGGTCCAATAACAAAGATAAGCCTAACATTTATAGTTGATTGCCCTGAAGGACGTTAATCCACTTATTTCTATGTAGAGATCATAGTTCTTCATTGGTGATATGGAAGTACAAAGAAATATTGGTGGCACAAAGATTTTAGCAGGATGGGGTGGGAGCACACAGGGTACAGTGGGAGCACAGGGGAGACAAGGGGGCAGGGAGTGAGGGTTAGCCAAGAGAAGGATATATGAAAAACCATACAGAATCATGCTACTTTGTAAGCCAATTAAAACACAAGTTTTAAAAAGGGAGTTAGAAGCTAGTTCCCTGCATGATTAAATAACATTACTCCTAGGAGCCACAGAATATTATGAGACAGCATCTGGTCAGGGAGACCCAAGAGAACCTCCAAACCTGCCATTCCACTTGGTTGCTTACCAAGACTAACTGATAAGGCTCTATCACCAAAGACACCACATACTCTGGTTGCGAAATACAGAGAAGTTAAGCTGTAACTGACACAGAAGTTTCCTCCTGCTGGCTGGCTTTCAAAGTGTCTGAAGACACTATGTCTGCTGGTAGGGAAGAAACAGAATCAGTGATCTTATCCAGCCATGATCCTCATGAACCACAATGCAAGCCACACAAGATGTGTAACAGGCATAGTAGGTTTGGTGATAACCAATCACTCCTACACTGGATTTTAGGCTCATTCCATAAGGGGGGATTCACGGTTGCTACTATATCCCCAGTTAAAAACCCACTGCCGAGGAGGTTTTGGTCTGGGGTTGGGAAGTGTGTAGGCTTACTCTTGGTATTTAGCTCAATTAGCATGGCCCCAAACTCCCTTTAAATATCCATGGTTATACTCCTAGATAAATGCTACTCCTAGTCCTACTGGGAGACGCTCTTTGCTGTGAGTGGAGGTGAATGCAGAGACTAGTGGCTGCTTTAGGTGCTAAGAATAACTGACAGCAAAGCAGGAGTTATGAGTTCTAAACAGAACATTTATACCACCACCATTAAGACTCAGAGAGCAGCACAGAGGAGAGAACAAATATCATCCTGAGTGAGGTAACCCAATCACAGAAAAACACACATGGTATGCACTCATTGATAAGTGGCTATTAGCTCAAATGCTTTGAATTACCCTAGATGCCTAGAACAAATGAAATTCAAGACAGATGATCAAAATGTGAATGCTTCACTCCTTCTTTAAAAGGGGGAACAAGAATACCCTTGGCGGAGAATAGAGAGGCAAAGATTAAAACAGACACAGAAGGAACACCCATTCAGAGCCTGCCCCACATGTGGCCCATACATATACAGCCATCCAATTAGACAAGACGGATGAAGCAAAGAAGTGCAGGCCGACAGGAGCCGGATGTAGATCTCTCCTGAGAGACACAGCAAGAATACAGCAAATACAGAGGCAAATGCCAGCAGCAAACCACTGAACTGAGAATAGGACCCCCGTTGAAGGAATCAGAGAAAGAACTGGAAGAGCTTGAAGGGGCTCGAGACCCCATATGAACAACAATGCCAACCAACCAGAGCTTCCAGGGACTAAGCCACTACCTAAAGACTATACGTGGACTGACCCTGGACTCTGACCTCATAGGTAGCAATGAATATCCTAGTAAGAGCACCAGTGGAAGGAGAAGCCCTGGGTCCTGCTAAGACTGAACCCCCAGTGAACGTAATTGTTGGGGGGAGGGCGGCAATGGGGGGAGGATGGGGAGGGGAACGCCCATAAAGAAGGGGGGGAGGAGGAGGGGGAGGGGGATGTTTGCCCGGAAACCGGGAAAGGGAATAACACTCGAAATGTATATAAGAAATACTCAAGTTAATAAAAAAAAAAAGACTGAACCCCCAGTGAACTAGATTGTTGGGGGGAGGGCGGCAATGGGGGGAGGGTGAGGAGGGGAACACCCATAAAGAAGGGGAGGGGGAGGGATTAGGGGGATGTTTGCCCGGAAACCGGGAAAGGGAATAACATTCGAAACGTAAATAAGAAATACTCAAGTTAAAAAAAAAAAAAAAGAATGTAAGACACAGAGGACAGGGAGGTAGCCTGGAAAAGGCTGCCACCGGGGCATGACACAGCCATTGCAAAGATGCTCTCCTGGCATCTAGAGTTGCCTGCACTGGACCTGCACATGACTGGGCTTGACAACAGTCAACTGGGGACTGTGGAGGACAAACTACTGGCTATTGGTGGCTAGGGGCAGGGATGTATGCACCAGGGAGCCCAGGAGGCCCCAGTGGGCAATTCTCAACCTATCATCACACAAATGGTCCTGACTAAAATCAATAGGTCAAAAGACAAGACTGTGGGAAAGGAACTTGTAGGGAGGAGGGAGGATGGCAGAGGGGGAGAGAGATGAGTGGGTGGGAGGTGAGGGTAGTAAGGATGCATATATGGAATTGTCAAAAGACATTTACAAAGAGACAGGATTAAAGACAAAAGGAAATCTTAGTTCTAGCCATGCTTAGAGGGAAAGGCATGTAAACTGAATCCCCCAAAATGCTCAGTTTTATCATCTCCTTGATTTTTCTCTGTAATTAATGAGTTGGATACAACACGGTAAACATATTCATTTTCAAGTCCGGTGAGAATATTGCTTTCTTACTTTCTCAGCATTATATTCTGAGAAGTGTCATCCATAGTCTAAATCAGAGGTCGGAAAAGTTGCCTCAAAAGACTTCAGTGTTTATTTCTTCACAGTGGGGAAGGTTTTGAATCTGACCTTGTTGAGAGGAAGGCTTCAGAGATGGCGTTGACTCCCTGAGAGGCCTTTGCTTCTGAGTCAGGTGTGCGGGGCAGGCATGCAACTGCTCTCCTACAGCATCAGCACTAAATAGGGATGTGGTTTATTGAGGAGGAGGGGAACCCCAATCTAAGGTTATGCTGGGCATTTCTCTCCGGAAAGAACCTTCAACAGAATCATAAAGTAAGACACTAGCAGAGTTCTCCGAGGAAGAACACCAGTTTTTATAAAGAGAGCCCTTGAGGCCGGCTTAATTGTGCTCAAGTTACTAATGTTCTGGTATAAGGGAAGGCCCATCTCTATATGGAATGTGAGGAATATAGTTTTTGTCTAATCAATTTATTAATATTTTATGTTTCTTATAAATTAAAATTTGGGCCTCTGGACTTAAATATTCACCTATTGTGTGAGTCAATTCTACCAGATCCTGTTAAGCATTTGGACAAAGTCAGATTCCTTTCATTAAAGAAGCTAGAGTCTAGATGAGGTTCTCCCTGGGAATCCCAGGCCCGAGAAGCCTCTGCAGATGGCAGGAGGAGGCATCGCTCCTCTCTTCCTCATTTGTCTCCAGCTGCATGAGGTGTGGCTGGTCACTTTACTGTTTCTTTATTGGGACAGGCAGAAAGCATTTATTGTTTCTTTCTAGAGTTTGAGATCACAAAAGACAGTAATCCCATGTTCTCAGAGAGGAAATAATTTTGTAAGAGGTCAGTGAGAACTTTCCTGCTTTCTTCCTTAACACTAAGAAATCTGTTTCATGTTCACATACATGACATAGCCTTGACCTTCCTCAGCCCTGCTTTGAAAACCAAGGATACTGCAGGCGTGTGAGATCTCAGGAATACTGTACCTATGGGAAGAGTTATTTCTATTATCTCCCCCAGCTCCCGAGGAGGCCTCTGGGATTGCTCTGTTAAGCATCTGAATGAGGATCACTTCCCCCCAGTCTCAAGGACTCTCTTCAATAAGAGCTGATGTTATTCCTCAGAGACAACTCTCCTCGTGTTTTGTTTGCAGATTCTATGGAAAATATTTTCTGGAGAAAGACTCACAGAATAGCCATAAACTGTGTTTCCACCAAAAGCACATTGTGAGTTAATGCCTAAGTTTGAGAGTGGAGCTGCATGCCTGCCTACAGACCTGACTCAGACAAATGCCTCTTAGGAACTCCATCTTGACCTTCCTATCGCCAAGGTCAGGTTAAAACATTTCCAACTGTGCAGTAATAAACATTGAAATCTCTGGAGGCAATGTTTTAAGTTTCAGTGTTAACAAAATAGTACAATAAATGATGACATGAAAGCCTTAGATTAGTATGCAATCAAACCAACTAACAATAAACTCAGGAGTGAGCAACTAATGTGGCCAGGACACAGCATCAGTCACACACATTACCAATTACCCTACCACAACCAGAATTGTCCTACAACAAATAAAATCATCCTATGACGAACGCATTCCCGAATTCCTACTCTCTTCCTTTCTCTGTTAGCTACTTTTCTCATCACTATGAGAAAACATCGGACAGAAACAGCTTGAGACAGGGGAGGCTTGCCTTGGCTCCTGGTATCACAGTGCAGAGGGTACTGTAGAGTTAGTTAGTGATGTGTGAGTGCATGGGAGAAACTCCTCACCCGGTGACTGGGAAACCTGATGGAACCAGAGGTGGGTATAACCTTCAAATGCCTCCCCCCAGTGATCTGCTTCCATCAGTTAAGCCCCAACGCCACACCTAAAGACCTCGGAGTCTTTAAACTAGCACTACAAGTGGGGAACTGAACTTCCTGCACATGAGTCTGTAGAGGGATTTTCAGATTCCAATCACAACAGTGTTTCTTATCATCATTCAGCTTCCCACCATCCCTCTGATCTCATCCCGAAACTGGCCACTTACCACTTTTCAGCATAGAATTGGCTGTAAATGGGTTCAATATGAGGAAACAGAGCAATGGATGTATGCAATGAATACCATGAGAGTCATGGTATTCAGAAGGACAAATGGACTACCACCCATCTACTTTCATCTGGAGACCTCACCAGAGATGTGACTAGTGCCCGCTCTGGGCTCTTAGTTCACAACTGAAGTGATTTTCCTTCAAAAACACTGAACTAGTCAAGTCCTGACAGATTATTCTTGACAGACAGTTAACGACATGCCATGGCCATGGGCAATTTTGCCAATAAAATAGTTTTATTTTGATGTCATCACCTTAGAATTGAAGCAGTACCCCTTGTAGTACTTAATCCAACAGGGCTCCTATTAGCTTCAGGGTCATCACACAGAGACAGGGGTGGGCTGGGGTTTCTACTCGTAGGATGTTTGAAAGGATGGTGTGTGGAGAAAAGAAGAGTGGGGAATTGGTGTCGCCTCCACTGTATTCTTCATTCAGAATGGTTGGGCAAAGAAGGAACTCCTCCTCTTCCCACAAGGATTTAAGGAACAGAAGAACTCCAGTGTCAGAAGGAATCCCTGGGGAAGCTGCCCCACCCTCCTGCTAGGTGGCTGACAGAGAAAAAATAGATAAACTATAGGAAATGAAGGTGAGAGCCGAAGACTCCATAGAACACTGATGCCAGATAGATGTTTCAAGTTCACTCATGTTAACTGGAGGGAGATTGCTTATTTATTGTGGTAAAAGATTTATCATACTGCATTTACCATCAAATTGTTTTGAAGTGCATAGCTCTGTAGCATTAGGTATGATCACAGTGTGGTATAACCATTCTCATTTCTCACCATGAGAAATGGTCTGTCTTCCTCACTAAAACTCCGTGCCCATTAAATACAAACTCCAAGGTTTAAGCGTTATGTAAAGCCAACTTGCTAGATTCCTGGACAATAGTCTCAGTCTCTCTCTCTCTCTCTCTCTCTCTCTCTCTCTCTCTCTCTCTCTCTCTCTCTCTCTTTCTCTCTCTCTCTCTCTCTCTCTCTCTCTCTCTCTCTCTCTCTCTCTCTCTCTTTCCTCTCTGTTGAAAACATCACCTTGATATTGAAGCAAGCAGCACCTACTGCTGACCCCATTTGCGGGAGTCATCCTCCTCCTCCCCCTTTTGGAGTTACTAAATACAACATGCAGAGGAAGACTCTCGTTAGCAGCAGGGGCCTGGGCCATGAAGAAGGGCAATTTTCTACTCTGTAGATGGAAGGATGATGTTTGGGGAAAGAGGAATGGGTTAGTAACATGGGACAAGCAAACTAGAAAGGTGCTTAAAGAGAAGGAATGGCTGGGAGATAATTGGTCCGGACACGTGTGTATATAGTCACTGTTCCTCTGAACACGCAGACTTAGGTAAAGTAATCTTCTCCCAGTTAACATGAGTGAACTTGAAACATCTGCCCGACTTCAGTGTTCTATGGAGTCTTCGGGTCCTACCTACACTCCCTACAGCTTACCTATCTGTCCCTTTGGGACGTTTTATTGTTCAATGCTGGTGTGGATTCTAGTTCAAAAGTCAACTCGATTTGATTTTGTTCATGCAACTGAAAAAGTTTGTGGATCTAGGTGTTAAAATATTATTTTTTTCTTCTGAGCCCCAGACTTCTCATCTGCAAAAATGAGCAATAAAAGCATTCCTTCATATGAAAGTTAGGGGATTACAGTTAGGTGATTGGATGAATCTCAGAAGAGACTTTGAACTTTTAACATTGTTGAGACTGTTACAGACTATGGGACTTTGTAAGTTGGACTAAATGTATTTTGTATTAGGCTATGGCTAGGTATGGCTGTCCCCCGTATAGACTCATGAGTTTGAACGAGCCTATGGGGACCAGATAGTGGAAGGCAGTAGTTTGGATATGCTTGGCCCAGGGAGTGAGTGGCACTATTAAGAGGTATTGCCTTGTTGGAGTAGGTGTGACTTTGTTGGAAGAATTGTGTCACTGAGGGAGTGGGACTCTCCTCCTGGCTGTCTGGAAGCCAGTCTTCTCCTGGTTCCCTTTGGAATAAGATGTAGATTTCTCAGCCCCATGTCCAGCATCATGTCTGCCTGGATACTGCTATGCTTCCCACCTTGATGTCAATGGACTGAGCCTCTGAAACTGTAAGCCAGCCCCAATGAAATGTCCTTTATAAGAGTTGCCTTGGTCATGGTGTCTCTTCACAGCAATGAAACTCTAAGAGAAAAGTCAAACAGCCAGTTACTAAAAAATCTCTTTCCTTTTCTTTATAGGCATCTAGCTAGACTATGTTACTTAGTTTGCTTCAAGGCTCAGTGTTATTGGACTGTCACTGAGTTCTAGCAATTGGTTTCAGCTAAAATTTGAGACCCAAAGTTTCCTTTTTCCATTTCCTGGATGTAATGAGAGTAGGGTGTGGGCGAACCAGAGGTACAAGAAACCTGAGCACCGCCCCCAACAGTTCTCCCCAGGGTCTGATTATGTAGTCTTGGTTAGTCTAGAGCTAGCCTCAAACTACAGTGGCCTCAAACTCAGAGATCCACCTGCTTCTGCCTCCCCAGTCATAGGATTAAAGGTATGTGCCACCACCCTCCAGAAGAAGCCTGGGCTCTTGAATCATGAAGAAGCACACATTGATTTGAATGTTTTATCTGTGCTTGTTTTATAAGCAAGACATAAACTTGATACATGGAGGTTCTTTATTACTATGTGTTTGCCTTTTAAATTTTCTTTTGTATGTGTGTATGTGTATATGTATATATATATATATGTGTGTATGTGTGCATGTGTGCCTGTGTGCATATGTGAGTGAGTGTGTGTGTGTGTGTGTGTGTGTGTGTGTGTGTGTGTGTGTGTGTGTTGGCAGAAGATGCTAGAGTCTTCTTGAATTGCTCTCTCCCTTATGTTTTGAGACAAGGTCTCTCTCTGAGCCTGGAGCTCACTACTGCTTCACTTGGACTAACTGGCCAATGGGCTGAGGGACCCTCTTCTCCCCTGCATCATCCTCCAGTGTAGGTTATAGATGTATACAGTTGTGCCTGACCTTTACATGGGTACCAAGGACCTCAATTCAGGCCCTCATGTCTATACAGCAAGAACTTTCCCCACCGAACCATCTCTCTAGACCCTGCTGGATTGTCTAAGCTAAGGTAATTAGTTCAGAGAGAAAACTTAAGCCAAGGGCTTACCTAGCTAGCACAGTTCTTGGAGCCTGGCAATCACTCAGTAAATATTATCTGTTTTTAGCTGAGACAAAGAGGCATGAAAGGCTCAGATTTAAGTTAAGATTTTGCTTATTTAAGCTGTGAGCCTTAAATTATTTTCTACAAAGCAAAATCTCTAATGCTCATTTGTGAAGTAGGACGATATTAATGAAAAGGAAGAAATAGTAAAATGAGGAGGCCATGTCCCCATTGTCAGTTCATAAGCCTGCCTGACTCCTGCATTATTTAACACCACTTTCCACTCTATGGTATCGATTACAGATCTCAGGTAGAATCACGGATCGGGGTACCATTTACTCAAGTGGAGTTAAGAATTCCAGAGCCAGAGACAATCGAATCAAGAGAGACTTGGATGAGTCTTCAAGCCTCCTGTAAACTTCTGAACATTTAGGCAGAGTGAATGATTGACAGGCACAAGACTGACAGCCCTGAGCCCAGAATGCGATGGGGAAAGCACTTGAATTTGAACGGATTCAAGAAAATATATTAAGACTATAGACATCCAAGTCCCTCACCCTTCACAGTTACACGGCAATAGAAAGAGAAATAAAGTTGCTTTAAATTGTCCGATAATGCCAGGCTTTTAATTACAATTGCCAATAGTCCTGAGCACAGCAATGGTCTCTTCCATTCAAGTTGTCTGTGGTCTACACTCACCAAAAACCCAGATTGAGCCCTGTACTATCGACGTGGAGTTTTATGGAACTGAAAGGGAGGTTATTGTTAAGGACTAAGATTTTGGGGGATTTAAACTGAGATGCATGCACTATTATCCTTCCCAGGCAATAAAATACAGGTTTATTAGAGAAAATCAGCAATAAGGAATGCAAGTATATTCAAAAGATGGAAATGGGTAAAAGGCAATGGGTATACAGGGGTCCAGAAGTTAAGAGCCATGTAGGACTGGGGATAAAAAGCAAAGGTTCAAGGCAAACTAAAAATACACTGGAGGGCAATTTCAACTCAATTCACTGTGGAGTTGGGTATCAGCTTAGAGAATCCAAAGAAAAACAGTGAAACGCAGGGAGAAAATACAATTTCAACTCAAGACAGCCTGACCACACTTAGAAGGGGAAAACACAGATATTTGGATTAGTGAAAGAGCAAATGCAAATGATTTCATAGACTGGCAAGAACACACACACGGACACTCACACTCAGCTTTGTGTTAAGATGGTGGAAAAATAGTGAACTGTTGAAGGGCGGGACCAGCAGCAAGTTGGCAGGAAGGAGGAGGAGGTGTTTTTTAGTGCATGCTTACCAAATGGTTGTGCCCAGTACTATTTATGAGTTATTAAAGACTCCAGACTCCCTGAGCTGGGATTTTGACTTAACAGAGCACTTTAGGGATTGTTCAGAAGTCCCAACTTTGGGAGAGTCAGATAGCAACTTGTGACTATGGCTGTTTTATTAAGTCAATCAGCATGGCAGCCAAAAAGGAAACGGTGACAGACGAAAAGAACAGGTGTGGGCAACAGTATTGTTCGATGGGTCACTTTTGATGGGTATCTGGGCTTTCTTTCTCACTTGCATGCATCTGACTTCTAATTTAGCTTTAGGAGGATACCTCTCCTTGCTGTCTGTTACCTCTGATTACCTGGCCATGTTTTCTCTGTGCCCACCTTCGAATGACCTCAGTTAACAGCCTGGGCCTCTTGCCTGCCTAAGGCATGGGGCCTTGGGTCACAGAAACCACAGCTCCTTATCTCTGTCACTCTCATAAAAGTTAGCTTTCATCAACACTTGAAGGATGTCACATGTACTTTATAGAGGAGAGTCTCCAAGTCACCTGAGTGACTAAGATATTGGGAAAGCAGATAGAGTCTGCCCCTTTAGTGTTGGTGATTCAAAGTTCTCAGTGTGAGCATGTGGTCACATGTTTGTGAAAATTGCTTTGGTGTGGCATCTCCTGTCAGTATCAAGTACACTGTTGTGTCAATAAACGCTTGGCACAACCCTCTACTTCTCTAAGAGCACCACCCCACCCCCCACCACAAATCTGGAAGACTCTATTGTGAGAACCACACTGTCTCTAAAATTTATGACTTGTTTGGTAGCAGTGTTTTGGCCAAATCAAAGGAATTGACGAATAGCACATTTCATAGAATTGTTTTGTGGGGAGTATTTTCCCTTAAGGGAGCATGAGGCAATTCAGGGTTTCAGACCTCATAAAATATCTTCCACATTGACAGTTTTCTTGTTAAATGTTACAATGACGGAAATGAAGCATTTTGTTCAAGAGTCAAAAAATGCTCGTTATGGTGATTTATTTTCTAATAAATCAAATATAGGAAGAAGGAGGTCAAGAGGTATTCAACAATTGACATCCACATCGAGATATGTATTAAGGAGAAGGAAATTATAGAACTTTTAAATTCATGATTTCAAAGCTTTGGTCTAGGAAGCAAGAACACTATCAAGTACCCATGTATGAAGTTTGTGCTAGAAGAACTCAAGGACCAATTTAAAGGAATGTTCATTGCTCAAAGACAGAATGATGCAGTATGTAAAAGGACTAGTAATAGCGGAAATAGACTGAAACATTCACATAGAATTGAATTCCATGAATTCTTAACAATACCAGGGACATTCTTGCCAGAAATCAGAACTTGGCCCCAATGACCCATTTATAGGAAACAGAGAATGTGGAAAATATTTCAGGACAAACCAACCTGGTTTGTTTTCCTTCAAGGAAACTTCACTGAAAACAAAACTAAAAGTACAAAGAGGGAACAACAACTAATGCATTAAAAGAGTCTCATTTGCACCCAGGCCTTGTTTAAAACATAATATAGAACTGGAAAAGCGGGGACCTATGAGATGTCTCAGTGGGCTTGCTGCATGAACATGAGTTCAAATCCCTAGCCCTCCTGTAAAAAGCTGTGTGGCCTCAAGTGCTGTCCCTGCAACCCCAGCACTGTGTATGGGTGGGTGAGGTAGAGAAAGAACAGGTGGGACTTGCTGACTATCAGCCTAGCTCCAGATTTTGTGAGAGATTTTTGTCTCAAGGGACCAAGGTACAAAATAGAGCAGGATACCCCACATCCACATCAGTATTCATTTGGGTGTGTGCACTGACACATATGAGCACATACAACACACATGCACACATATAGAACAGAAAATCCAACTGTTTCATAAGTTAGTGAATCACTGTCAGAGAGGCAGATGTGCACAGGTGGTGAGGTATCTCACGGCATTAAATGCTTCCAGGTAACGTTCTTGGGCATGAGAGTTTTCAGGTTGTGGTTACTGGAAGACCCTTCATCCTTTGGTGATGCATCCTGGAGTATTTTCACATCAGGAAATGTGGTGGCTAAGCACAACACCGTGGCATAATGTTACTTGACTTCAGGCTTTTTTTTTCCTTTATGACTTTCTGTAGTAGCTTTCCACGGGCCTTTAAAACATCATCATTTTATGATGTAGTAAAAAAAAGATATAAATATTTTATCCAATTTGAAAATCCATTCTTTCCCCCCTGGTAATTTAAAAATAAATCAGAGACATTTTGGGGGAGAGGTGTCCGACCCTGGTCGAGATTCATTTCAAGATGGCCCAGAGGCATGGGTAGGACAGGAAGCTTCACGGCATGATGACAGGAAGCTGGCCATGATTAATGATTTCTGAAGGTGTGTGATGATATGGGGCACAGGGTAGGAGAAGGTCACAGCACTTTCCAAACTGCCTATGTATTTAAATAAGTAATTTCAGATTAAATAAATAAATAAATTTGAAAATGTCACTTTGTCACTATTTTGACTTTTATCCTGGAGAGGAGTGACAAACAGACCAAAACATAAACAAACAAATGGCGAAGCTACTAGCGACTTAAAGTTGATAAAGTTGATGTCCTCGTGGATGTCGCATAACTAAGAGAAAGACATTTAAACAATGTATTGGGTCAAAAGCCTTAATTATTAAGTTAGGGTTTAAAATCTAACCTGATGGATGGTTTAGGTCATTCAACCTTTCATTTTTGTTGGTTGGGAAAATGGCACCCATATGGTCAGAGTTCCCGTCTGGCACTGTGGTATTCAGAGACGGCCATACTGGGATTTCACGGCTGCTCTTGAAGCACAAGAACCAATACATACAAATAAAAAGCCGCTCAAAAACCCAACCTACCTCTCAGAAGAGCTGACTTTACAGTGAGCAGCTGAGTGCTACCGTAGGGCCAGGATGTTAGTGGGTGGTGGGGAAGCCTCCTCACAATGAGATTCAGGCAGATCCTGCCAACCTCCCTATACCTTCCTTTGCACAGGTTAAGGCCAGAAGCATTTACGTAGGAACTCCAGGCAGGGTGTGGCTATGCTAGTTGTCTGGATATATTGGGAGCAGATGGTTACTGTGTGTAGAAGCAGCATCAGCTGGGAAGACAGAGACTTGTGCAGGAAGCTTGTGGACTGGTGAGACGGCATATTCTGCAAAGTGCTTTGAGAATTTGGGTTTGATCCCCAGGGCCTATGGTAAGTAAACCAGCCAGAGTGCGGTAGTGCCAAGATAAACAGATTTCTAGGACTCAGTGGCAAGCCAGCCTAGCCTACTTAGTGAGTTCCTGGCCAGTGAGAGACCCTGTTTTGTTTTGTTTTGTGTTTTTTTTTTTGAAGGTGGACATCACCTGATGAACAATAGAGAGCTTTTCCTTCACATGTATGCACACACATGTGTAAGAATACACATATGCACAGACACAGACACATGTACCCACACTCACTGGTCACTTCAAGGGTTAAGGAAGTATTGGTAAATGAGGCTAGAAAGCATCCTGTAGATGTCAGAGCCACCAGGAAGGCGTTTTCTGAAAGTAGGAGGTTAAAGGGACTTGGAAGTAAGCAGTACACTCAAGGGATTGTGGAAGAATGAGGACAACCTCCAAAGCAGAGAGCTGGCTGCTGTTTCTCCTGTATGTGCAGGGCAGACAGCTTGGGTCTGAGCACTGGGCAGAGAGAGGGTGGCAGAGAGGAGGGAGGAAAGGCAGTGCGGAAACTAGTGAGAGCTGCCAATGCTTAGTCTCAAAAAGTGTGGTCGCCGGAACAGGAGCAGGAACTCCATTGGGGAACGTGATAGAAATGCAGATTCTTATGCCCATTCTAAACCCCTTGAATCAGAAACTGGGGTTGCAGGAGAAGCTCAGCCATTGCTATTTTGACAAGACACTGTGGCTATGTCAGGAGTTTGAGAACATCGGATTGTACCAGCAAGTCTTAATTAAAAGTGATTTTACCCTCTAGGGGTCATTTTCAATGTCTAAATATATTTTGATTTATCAAATTGATGAGAGAGGAAGGGAGGGAGTGAATGAGGGGAAAAAGAGAGAGGGAAGAAGAAGGAGGAGGAGGAAGAAGAAGAAGAAAAAGAAGAAGAAGAAAGAGAGAGGGGGGGGAGGGAGAGAGAGAGAGAGACGAGGAGAGGGAGAGGGAGAGGGAGTGAGGGGGAGAGGGAGAGGGAGAGAGGACAACTACTCTATAATACACGGGACAGTCCAGTCCCCAGAGACAGTACCAGAAGGTCAGCTGTGAAGATGCTGAGAAGCTGGTCCTCCCCTCCATGTTTAGCCTTGCTTCTTTTCTTCTTTCTTCTATCATTCCTTATTTCTGCCTCTTTCTATTTTCCATTTGAATATCTATATCTTATGATGCTATCATCTCTTACAAGTTCTTATTCCTACAGAGACCAGAGAGTTCTCAAAAACCCACAGAGGGTTCCTTATTTACATTTTTATTCATTCGTCCCTACTAAGTCTTCTTTTTGCCCATTCAATAACTCCCGATGACAAAATGCCAAAGGAGGTGATATTTTATTCATGGCCCAAGGAAAAGAGTTATTTTTTTTTTGGAATGGGTGAATGCTGCTCAAAGCAGAATTGGTAATTGCCATCCATACCAGAAGCTGTTGCTCTCAGGCATCTTGAAATCCAGTCAGAAATGCCACCTTTTCCCGCTTTAGCATGAATGAGAGTTCCCAGAGGTTTTCCTGAAATAACTTTGTTTTTCATAAGAGATAGAAATAGAAATTGGACTTGGTCATTATCACCATGAAAGCCAGAGAGTTAGTTCACTGACAGTTCAACCACAGTGTTCACACAGTGGATTTAAGCCAGGATACACCGCATTAATGACACTAGGACTAACCAAACAGATGAGATGCCATCCTGAATGATAGCATTGAAACTAAAAGTATTTTATCACCCAGAACAAAGTCTACAGGGTGAAGCAGGTAGGAGATACCATCACATAGACAAAGAGCAGTAGTGCCTGTGGTGGCTAGTGGCATGTGTCAACTGGCCAAACCCGAGAATCACCCGGGAGTTGATCTCTGAGGTGTTGATCTCTGAGGTGTTGATCTCTGAGGTGTTGATCTCTGAGGTGTTGATCTCTGAGGTGTTGATCTCTGAGGTGTTCCCTTGGAGGATTACCTTGATCATGGTAACTGATGTGGGAAGACTCACGTTATGGGTGAATGAACCTGAGCTGTGTAAGAATGAAAGGAATGAGCTGAGCGTAGCATGCACAGGTCTTTCCTCTCTTCTGACCATAGATGCAATGTGACCAGATGCTTCAGGTGCCTGATGCCTTAACTTCTACACCAAGACACACTGCAGCCTGGAATGTGAGCCAAAAGAAACACTTTCTCCCTTACGCTGCTTTTGTTAAAGTATTTTTTATCACAGCAACAGAAAAGTCACTAAGAGAATGCCCGTCACCCAGTTTTCTGAGGATGGGTCCCCTGAAAGGCCGACATGAATGTTTGTTCAGCGTGGTAAGTGGACCATTCCTTTATCGTCATGTGGAAGAAGACGCTCTTGCCCTTCAGAATCTGACCAGCTTCCCTCCTATGCCCTCAGGCTCAATTCACCTTCTGCCGTCTATCTTCCTTCCTGTTTGCTCACAATACAGGACCCTGGGGAAGCTGATGGGTCCCTGAATCTGCTTGATAGTCATGCTAATCAACTGGACTTTGGGCTTATGGGTAGATTGTGTGCAATGAGTTAGCCATCCTGAATAGATAGAGATTCTCTGGTATTAGCAATGAGACTTCTCAAGATTCTAAGATCAAGGGCAGACCAGCCCACTGGCCAAAGCAAATATCTCCAGGAAGAGATTTCTGGTATTTGGTCTGTTGTCTCTCTCTTATGATTCCTGACCCTCTCAGTGCATGATACTCAGCCCCCCAACTCCTATAGTGCTCAAGGCATTTGTGGTAGATTAAACAGAACGGTCCTAATTCCTACCACGGAGAGGTAGAATACATTGTGCTTCAATCAGGAATAGGCACAGTTTGGCTTCTAGGTTGTGGGGAAAGTAATTGAGTTCTTCAACTTGTGCTCAGAGGTCCTGCAGCTTCTGTTTTGGACTCTTGGAACCCACAGTTACTATACATAAAAGTCTAAGCTAGTGTGTATGATGACAAGAACTGACTCCCCCTGCCACATACACTGTATATGAGAGCCTGCAACCCCTAGTAGTCACCCCATTTATGGGCAGGAGACCATGAGTGTCTCACAGAGACCAAGAACACCTAGCCTAAGAACCACCTAGGTCGGCCCAACCCAGTTTGCCAGTGCACAGAGGTATAAGCTAAACACATTTACTATCTCAAACTACCACACTTCAGTGTGCATGTTGGGGGGAGAATAATATATTATGTAACAATAGATAGTTGGTGCAGAAATATTTTCCTTGCAGAAACTTTCAATTATACTCTGAAGTTATTACCACATTCTGTTTCTGAAATGCCCCAGGCGCTGTCTTTTGACACAATACACTAGGATTTATTTTTGGGCTATTATATGAGTGTCGATAGCTCTGGCAGAAGAAACGGCCTCCCTTTCTTCCATTACGATGCTAAAAGGTTGAGAGGGTTGGGAGAGTAGCCTAGAAAATTCTGTGTGCCCATGTTCGTGTGAGCGCAGAAGGGTGGTGCAATGCGTTTTCAGATTCACACCTCCCAGATATAGATCTAACCTTCAGCCTGCGGTCTGGATCTCCGCTGCAGAGAGAGTTCACCGATACTTTGAATGACTTCCAGGCTGGGCTTAAGTTATTCATCACAACCTGGGAAGAGAAAGACATGAACAGTGATGGGAAGAGGAAAGGCTTGACATTTTAATACTTCAACAGAAAAAACTACTTGAGAAGCCAGCGCAGTGTTTATGAAAAGGACAAGCATCTGGGACAGGTGACTTGATGAAACCTTGAGAGCGGTGGGTATTTTAAGAGTGGCCCTGAAGTAGGTGAAGTAGGTCATTATGGGCAAAACCACTGGAGTCCTGGGCCTGGATGTTGTTTCATGAATAAGGACAGTGACATTGCCCAGCATGTGGATATAGAAGATGGCCTCTTGTATATCTAAAGGTCTGGGGTTGAGGCAAGGCTGCCTCTGGCCACTGAAAAGGATTTCCCATTAATCCTATGACATGGATTCCTTTCCCTTGAGTCAGCAGAGGAAAAGGTATCTGTGAAGGGTGGAGGGATAGTGTTAAAGAATTGCCACCCCTAGCTGAGGGGCTATGAGCAGTTAATGGTTGCCAGGGCCAGTGGAGTCTATTAGCCTTGTGATATGGCCTCTGGTCAATTGTCCATGCTCCAGTAAACAACCCCAAAAGCGCGCTCATGTGAGCAGTCCTAGTTAAACTCAGCTGGTCACACAAACACGTAAGAAGATATCAACGTAGGAGGTGAACTTGCTGGGCATCCAGTGGAAGTGGAAGAGGGGCTAAGAGAGAGAAGTGAGAGGCAAATGAGCAAAATAAATGATATACATGTATGTATGTATATATGTATGTATGTATGGCATAGGTATATATATATATATATACTTATTGTTTACTATGTAAATATATATTATATAATGCACGTATTCATACATACATACATACATATATACATACATACATACATACATATATACATACACAGAGAGAGAAAGAGAGACAGAGCACTTTGGAAATCTGTGAGTTTTATCAGCTGGAATGTCTGGGAATTTTCTAGATGAAGAATATTAAATTTTGCATCAGCCCAACACCATCTCAGTTAGGAAATTTAGAAAGATATAACATAGCGATTCTTCAGATTATAAACTAAATCAGTAATATAGGAAATGTATTTAAAATCAGCTTACTAATCATGAACTTGGTTAAACACTGCCCAAGGGTCCATGAGGTTTTCCCGTCTTTGTTTTGTTTTGAATCATCCAGCTTGGTTTAGGGTGGATAAGCAGTTCCTTTGTACCAGCCAGGCATTTTAGAGTACAGGCTACCAGCGTGTGATTCCTGGATCAGTGGGTGCTGTGTGACTACAGACTTCTCGCAAATACAAATTCTGAGCTCCGCCGAGTCCTAGAAATGGCCACCTTTGAGGGAGATCTTTCATGTTATCTACTGAATGAAACCTAAGAGGACACCCAAATAAACTTAAACTATCAAATGAATTCTGCTGTGTTAATCTATGAACTTTTTAGGTAGAAGTCTTTGTGGATTTTGGTTTTGGAAAAAAATGATTCTGTTTCCAAATAGAGTAATTCTTTCATAAATGATTCCCATTTCTTCCTTATTATTACTGATTAGACCACGGGTTCATTACTAAACTTATTTAACATATTAAAATACAGAAACAATGTTCCTTTGTGAGTTTGTCTTGTCTCCTAATATCCTGGGCATGATCAAATTATTGTGAGAAGGGGAATTGGTTAATACATTCTGTGTTTATTTAGTCCTAATGTTAAGGAGTGAAGATGTTTGGCGAAATCAATAGCAGATCAAATTTTCAACTAAAAATTTGAAACCTATATACATGCACACATGAGGGTATGTGTGTGATCATGTGTTTGTGTTGGTACTTTTTCCAAGAGAATAACATTGCATGCTAATTTTGAAACTGCTGAGGAACCAAGAAGAACCATCAATTCTATATTGTTCACTCTGCTAGAATGTTTTGTAATCAACACTATTATGAGATTCCAAGAACTTCCCATCCCTGGGCCAAGGGACACACATTGCAGAGTTTCTTAGGAACACACACGCACAAAAAAAATTCCCAGTATCAACAACTGGAGGACACCTGACAGGAGTCATGGGAAGGAGGGTCTTAGCAGAGAAGAATCCAATAATAGCATGCTATTTATATCTCTTCTCCTTCTTCTACTGTTCACTGTCCACAGAAAATCATGAGTGGACACCACTGCACAGTCTTGTCCAAAGTTTGTCTTACCATTGGAATCTTTATACTAGAAAAAAAAAGTATTTGGTGATGGGAATAGGGGAACATTCACTGAGCCTTCCTACTCTTTTTTTAACAAGTAAAGAAAAAATTTTAATAGGGAATAGGCCACATACCAATATACCATTCTAACTTTGTGGTTTATCAGATAAAGTTGCATTTCCTTCTTAAATATCTTTTAGGGCACAATTTAAGACCAACAACATCAAAATAAATATATTTCTTAAAAATATAATTCATTCTTTTCACAATTCCCCAGATTTATTTAGCAGATTATTTTAATTGTACTTATTAACGATCCATAAATAGTCTAGAAATGATTTAACAATAGAATTAATACTGCACCTGCATGCAGAGGGTTAGATCCAGGATTGAGTCTTCTCTACCACCCAACAGCTATCCACTTAAGCACAAGGTTGTGCCTGAGACTTGACAATAATAAAGTAGTTACACCTTCTGTATTCATTTCCTGGGGCTGACTTCCTACCCTTTAAAATCTACTGAAGCGCACTTTTTACCCTTCAGTCAATTTCTAGGGACTGAAGTCCAATCATATTATGCTTCAGCATATGCATGATGCCCCGTTTATGTAGCCAATTCTATTCACTTACCTATTCTTTACTTAAGCACATATCTTGGTGCCAGCCATGCGCCCTATCACATCTACGACTGGCCCATCTGAGACTATTTAATTCCTGTCAATCTTAAGAATGGAGAACTCCCCTTTGACGTTTCAGGAAAACAGAATTGGATTGCCAAGGTGAAACGGTGGATTATGGTGTGCCACGGTCACCCGTGAAGACCGTGGCTGTACCCTCCCCCTTTCCTTTGCCATTGACACACACGTTCTTCTCTGAGCTTCAGGTCACCCAGCACAATTATTCTATTTCCTTCTCATAGAATTCCTCATGCTCTGGCTTGCCAATCTAACATAATAAAATAATAGAGATTGGAGTTGGTTGCAGTATGAACAGCTTTTCTTGTCATGGTAACAAAATAACTGACCGAAGCTACTAACGTAGGACGGGTTAATTTTGTCTTTGTAACAGGGAAAGCAAGGCTGGGGGAGCATAAGGTCACAGAGCTTGTGCAGTCAGAAAGCAGAGGGTGCGGGTGTAGGGGGAGGGAGGGCGAGGAGAAGGGAGGGGGAAAGATGGGGGGGGAGAGGAGTGCAGCACTATGCCTGCTCTCTCCTCTTTAGTCATTCTGAGACTCTAGTCCATGGCATTCTGCGGCTCACATCTGCTATGCATCTTTCCCACCACAGTCCATCCTCTCTGCAAGCGCCCCCATACACCTCCGAAGGTTTGGGTTTTTTTCCTCTAGGTGATTGTAAATCCCATCTGGTTGACTATCAAGATTAACCATCATAGGTATTGACTGTGAATTTGAGAGAGTTGTACCAGGCATTTAGGGTTGGGAGGCATAAGGATAAGAACCCGAAATAGTGTGGCTCTGAATTGTCTCCCATAGACTTGTATAATTGAACACTTTGCTCCTAGTCAATGGCATGTTTTGAAAGCCTGTGGAAACTTTGGGAAATACTACCTAGCTGGGAGACATTGACCACAAGGCAGGGCCCTGCCTCTGTCTCCTGATCCTTGAGATGTAATTAAGCTCCTCTTTAGGGTTCTGTGCCCTGGACGGTGCCACCCCAATGTCTGCCTCTTCTCCTCTGTGGGCAGAATTCCTTACAAGGACAAAAGCAAAGCTCCCATCCTTTCTGTTGCTTCTGCCATGTGTTTTGGGACAATGTTAAAACAGCAGTGAACAGGGAGCTGCTTGGAGGGAGAATGAGTGGGAAGGAACTCAGCTTGGCCCAGTGGTCATGAGAGCATGGCAGTGAGGTAGCTCACACGACAGTGCCAGGATAGGTACTTTCCCCGGGGAAGCAGATTGCCTTGCAAAATCAGGGAAGCTCAACCTCAGGTCCACCCTTTGCCAATTGTGAGACATGGGAAATGGTGTAACTGCCCCAAAGCCCAGGTGCTTTGCCTGGAAAGTGGGGAGAGTGGTATTTCTACTAAGGAATGAGAACTAAAATAATGCACATAGGTGGTTTCAGATAACTCTTCATTCCTAGTTGTCTCATTAAATGTCAGTTCACATCATAGTCAATGCCTTCTACATTCACTGTGTGTGTGTGTACATGCAGTTGCCTACCTGTTGCACACTAGGGGTGGAGGTCAGAGAACAACGTTTTAGGAGTCAGTTTGCTCCTCTCACCATGTGGGTTCTGGGGATCAAACTTAGATCACCACACTGGGCTACCTTGCTAGCTCTAGTACTCCTAATCTATTACAAATAAATCGCTGGTTGGCTGTGTTGGAAGTCAACTATAGGAAGTTGGATGTAGCGAGGAGATTTGTCTTCAAATTTATTAAATCAGAGTTAAAAACCCAAGCCAAAGATGTGGAGGATCATCTTAAGGAGAGAGGAGGTCTCTGTCTGTCTATAGGCAATAAGCTAACAGGAAAGGGGGATGGCCTATGGGCAACCCCAGACCAAGAACTACCAGCAATGGATGACAGTGAGGGCTGGAGGAATAGTCTTCCCTGAACAGGAGTCCTTCAATTGGCTTTCCAATACCAAGTGGTCAGCTCTGAAATCGTACGAGCAACAGGTTATGGACTAAGAAGACTTGAGCTCTATATTTAGGATATAACACACACACACACACACACACACACACAAACACACACACACACACACACACACACACACACCCCAGTTACAGAAAAAGAGGTCATAGACATGGAAGGGGTTGGAGAAAGGACAGAGAAAGTGGTATAATCATATTTTAACTTTTAAAAATTGAAGATCACTTGCAATCAATCATCTATGAGAGCACCGCTGGGCTGGAGGCAGAGCGTGCCCTGCTTACCTCTGTTCGGTGCACAAGCTGCTGAGTGGCGTCGTCGTTCATTCTGAATATTTCCAGGAAGGGGTCGGATTTACTGAAGAAATCCTAAAACAGATAAATGAAATTATGTGTTCTTTTATTCTTTTTTATCTCTCTCCTGCACATGATCTAGTCCTGACCACTGATTTGCTGGGGAAGGGAGACCAACTGGCCGTTTCTTTTTGGAAGATCAGCCTCATCTCCACCACCCTCTCCTCCTTGCCCAAAGGCAGTGTGGGCCACCATTTCTTCCTGTGTTCTTATCCTTCTGACCCACCCTTGCCTGGAACGTGCTGCATCAGAACTCCCAAGTTCTTTGTTATGTTTTTGCTAGGCTGAACTCTGAAGGATTCTTCACAGATGGATTCAAATGCCAGTTCCTTGAGAAGTCAGAAATCTGTTCTCAAACACGCTAACTATGGCTATTTCAGAGTCCATATCTGACCGCTGTAATGGCTGGATCGTTTATGCCTCTGCCTATTATCTGCTGCTTAGTTCTGCTTCTTGGTGTGTTTGTTAATTTTGATTAAATAAAACCCACATAAAGAAGATTACAAAGGTTTCAGATATGTCCTCCGCATCTATAAAGGCGCTAGAACAAGGGCAGTGCCTTGAATCTAGTCAGGATTAAGCTATTCAGACATTTGATTTCTTCAGAAGCTTTTAGTAAAACAGAATCCTTCTATTTCAGAGTTCTCCCTCCTTGGGTGCTGTCCTTGGAGAGTATTTATGGAGTAGGTCCTCCCTGTAGAGGACTCCCGATGTCTCTGTTGATCTCTGCTGTCCTGGCGTTAGATTCATTGTTCTCTTTCTCTGTTTCTGTTTGTTAATTAGTGAACACGTTGAGAGGCAAAGCCCCTCACACTGCTGTACCCCTTCCCTGAGCATCCCCCGTTCTCTTGGTGGCCCCAAATCTTCACCTTTTCTCTTCCTATTCCATAAGCCAATTGAATTTTGTGCTCACTTCTTGTTTTCTAGACACTTCTGGTAAACTTCACAGGCTCTACCCCCGTGCTATTTAAGGAACCTGTGAAGAGTGTCTGAGTTATCTCGGTGGCTTTTCTTCTCTGCTCAGTTTCTGGGTCCTTTCATCTTGGCTGCCTGAGAACCCACAGACAGATGTCCCTTGTATCTTTTTAGTGCTTATGGGTGCTTCTAGTGGGAGGAAAAGCCAATACAAACAGGTGCTCTACTGGCATCGGAACCTACGGGATCTACATCCTGCTTATAGCTTTTTATTTTTTTTAGCCCAGTAGTTGGTAAATTCTCAGAAGGGAGGAACTATGCCTTGCTTTCCCTTACACATTTACTGTTTTTCTTTCTCAGCTTTTACATAGTGTATATTTTCTTGTTATTTTACATAGTATATAAGTATTTAAATGGGGCATACATTTTACACTGTATACATTTTAGTGTTACCTGGTTGAAGGAACACATGCACGCATAAATATGGAAATGAATGACTGACTGAATGTCTAAATGAATGAATGAATGAATGAGCCCTTGGTATAGAACAGGGAGCTGCCTCTTCCATAGCCTCCCTCGCCACAACTCTTAACAGCCTCTCTCCCATCTAAAAATGTAACAGAACAGAATCAAATCTATATTTGCCCTAACAGTCATCAAGTTAACAATCCACCATCTGACATTTTATTTCCCTCTGGCTTCTACTTGTAAATTTCCCTTCTCTATCAATGTCTTCACTAGTCATCCTCACCCTGATCTGTAGGGTGTCTGGAGGCCATAAAGCCTTTGTGGTACATTAGGCTCCAAGGAACACCAGTACCTAGCTGTGCTCTCTGCCATCAAGTTTGGTAGGAAGATAAATATGAGAGTCCACATGACTAATACTAAACGAATGAGCAAGTGTGCAGGGATTCTCTAGAAAGTTAGGATGCATGGTCGATTTGACTGTAGAAAGTGGCTGTGAGGAAGCTGTGCTTCTACAGCAGGAATATCCCGAAAGAAGAAACATGGAGGGGTTAGAGGAAGAAGCATCATTTTACCATGTATGCAATGGGTAGGGGGGAGACAACTCTGGCAAACTTGGCTCGGTAGTAACAAGGGCCACTGAGGCTCAGGAGGTCTTTGCTATCCTGGAGAGAAAGCCCAGTGCCACCAAGGGACAGTGAGCAGGAAACGCAGCAAAACTGGCTCCGTCTGGACTATTAGTCTAAACAGCACTGAAGCACATACGGACACACAGTCTGGAAGCACACACAACTGCACAGGTTCGAGCTCAGTGGGGGCAAGTAGACACAGGGTGACCCACCCACCCAAGATGCTATTTGAAATGGATACCCATAGGCTAAGGGGAAAATCAATTCCAAAGGAGTGCTACTGGGTATATCAGCCTTCTACACTTCAGGGTAGGCCCATGCCCAGGAGTAGTTGCCCAACACAACAGACACTGAGGTTTGTTGATATTTCTCTCTCTTTCTCTCTCTCTCTCTCTCTCTCTCTCTCTCTCTCTCTCTCTCTCTCTCTGTGTGTGTGTGTGTGGTGTGTTTGTTGTTGTTTCATCTTATTTAGGCATGTTTTTGATCTTTTTTGTTTGTCTTCTTTTCCACTTTTAATGCTTATTATTGAATTAATTTATTTAGAGAGAGAACATGAAGCTTGGAGTTTAGTGCATTTGGATAGGAGGGGAGTTTGGGCAGGTAAAAACATGATCGAAATATATTTTCTGGGCCCCGAGCAGCCTGCTATCCCAGGTGGATCTCTACTCTCCCACCACCTCTCCTCCACCTCCATCAGACTCCTGAGCCATACAGACGGGAGCATGAGTCCTGAGAGGATCCACCCAGCAGCTGACTCAGGTACAGACACCCACCAAACAGTAGATGAAGCTTGGGGAGTCTTATGGAGGAATAGGAGGAAGGATTGCAGTCCTGAAGTGGGTAGGAACTCCACAGGAAGATCAACAGAGTCAACTAATCTGGAACCCCTGGGGCTTTCAGAAACAGAACTATAGAACTATGAACCAAAGAACTACCAAACAAAGAGCATACAGGGCTGGATCCCCACCCCCCACGTATAGCAGATGTGCAGCTTGGTCTTCATGTGGGTCCTGAACAACTGGAGCAGGGGTTATCCCAAAAGCTTGTGTGTGGGATATGTTCTTCTAGCTGGACTGCCTTGTGTGGCCTCAGTGGGAGAGGAAGCACCTAGCCCCTACTTCCCCAAGCCATCAACTGTCAATAGATCCTCAGCTCAGAGAGAGAGAGAGAGAGAGAGAGAGAGAGAGAGAGAGAGAGAGAGAGAGAGACCACACACCTTTCTTTAAGGGTGTGGTCCCATAGTCTGATAAATGGCCCTAAAATTGAACTCAGTTGAGACTTGAAGTGCCATGGTGGTGGGATAACTAGAGGGACTCCCATTCACTAAGACTAGAAGGGGAGGGAGAGGGGAAGGTTTGTGGGAGGGGTGACCAGGAGGGGGGCAACGAGTGGGATGTAAAGTGAATAAGTAAAAAAAATTAAGTTAAATTAAAAACCAAAAGAATTCAGTTTATATAAGACCAAGGAAAACTCTCTGTATTGTGCATTCTACACAATTTCAGCACTAAAAATAATTTACATCATTTTCTACAGTTATTTCACAAGTCTTTAAAAATAACTCATTACTATCTAATGGTTAGACTGTGGTAGACAGAAAAGCAATTAGCATTGTGTTGTTTATGAATTTAAAATAAGCAAATAAACTTTGATTGATAAAAATACATTTTATGAAAAATTGCTTAAGTACAAACATTTAAAAAAGAATATTAGCCTAGAAATTTTGCGGAACACCCTAGAAAGAAAAGACAGGCAGGGGAGAACTACCATCTCTGCGGCATCCCTCCCCATCCAACCTGAGAATCGAGTATGGCCCTTTTCTCTCAATGTCTGAAGGTAAGAGAGGACCACAGCCTTCCTCTTACCAGGGGCCCAGGTTTCTACCTCCCTCATTAGCCCACCCCACACACCTCGCCTCATCCCTGAATGGCCCACTTGTTTCCCAGACACACTTGTAGCTCATCCCCATGCTCCTGTCAAGGCATTTGCCTCTCAGCCTATTTCCGTATCTATATACTTCTAAAAATATTGTCGCCGCCTCTCTTCCCTCTTCCCTTCTGGATGTGGACCACATTAGCTTGTTTCTGGATGCCTGTGGGTTCCAGCTTTGCCTCTATAAATAGATCACTGGCCCCTCAGGGGATGTTTGTGAATTATACTTAAGAATTGCTGACCACCATGGAAGAACCCTATCAATTACTCTCTTTTTTCCTCTTTATTAAAAATTTAAGACATTTCTTCTTATTGATTTTTACTTAAAATGGAAAAAAGTAGAAAAATATAAGTTAAAAACAGGAAGATAGGGAAAATAACTCCACAAAACCCATCTGTAACTGGGTGTTTGGAATCCCAAGTTTGTATTGCTAATTTCTGTTCTGAAAACCCAGAAGACAGAAGCTGGTGGGAGGCGTCACAGAACAATGTAGCTCTCAGACGTCAATAGAGAAGTTTCTTTTGGGCAGTGGATGGTAGTCAGTACAGAACTCCTAACTAGTCAGAGGGTGGAGAATTAAAAGTCTGTGGGAGGCTCAGCCACAAATGGGCACCTGTGTCACACTCTTCTCCAGGTTCAGGGACCATGGTGGAAGGAGAGGAGAGGTGGGGAAAGTCAGAGGTCAGGGACGACCAGAGTAAAACAGCATTTGAGCACAAGTGGAACTCTATACTTAAGAACCTGCAGAAGCTGTGGTTGCCTGCACAAAGCCTGCCTAAGATCTAGCCAGTCAGTCATTTAGCATGGAGGAGGAAGGGGCCTATAAGCTCTCTCTCTCTCTCTCTCTCTCTCTCTCTCTCTCTCTCTCTCTCTCTCTCTCTCTCTCTGAGCTGAGGATCTATTGACAGTTGACGACTTGGGGAAGTAGGGGCATAGATTGTTTTCTTTAAGGGTGTGGTCGCATAGTCTGATAAATGGCCAGACAAATTGAACTCAGTTGATTATTAAAAAGACACACACACACACACACACACACACACACACACTCACAGGGTGGGGGTGGGGTCAGGGGAGATTGGGATGAGTGGATCCAGGAGGAATTAGGGGGTGGCTATGATAAAAATGCATCATATATATGAGTGAAATTCTCAATGAAGTAATAAAAATACTACATTACAAGAAACAAATTGGTGGGAGGCAATAGGTTTATTCAAGACTTCCGGGTTTCAAATCTACCTCAGTGGTCCAAAGTGTTGTAGAGCAGGTTCTTCCTAGACTAAAGCCTTCTGTCTTAGAGGGAGGCTCATTAAAACAGCAGGATATCGTAAGACAAAATGTTTACAGGGAGGTGACAAACAGGAGGTGAAACATTCCATCCTGCAGAAAAGCTTGTTAAGCTCAAGAAGTAAACAATTCAAAATAGAGTCAGGAAGTTCCAGAAATTGAGCAAATTCACTAGACCCCCATCCCTTCCCAAGAGTAAGGATTGAGGTTTGCTGAGAGATAGTCTCAGATAAACTTAGCTGTCAAGAAGAGGCTCGGGCTTGGAAGAAGCCAAGACTAGCAGAACTATCTAGACAAGTGTCAGAGCAGCCGAGCCACCTGGAAAAGACACCCTCCAACCTGTTGAGTTTTCTGCAGGTTGTACAGTACAGTGCATTCCAGGAGCTGTCACTCATGCTAGGTGGGCTTTAGTGATACAGACTTCTTTGAATCATTTCTTCAATCATTTCTTCTCTAGAAAATAACCTTTCACCCATATTCCTGTAAATAACCCCAGTACAACCACATGCAAACACACACACACACACACACACACTCTCTCTCTCTCTCTCTCTCTCACACACACACACACACACACACACACACACACACACACACACACACTGAGACCATAGTATGATCAAATATCCTACAAACAAGGGGTAAAGGGAGGGAGAGAGAAACAAGATAAATGAGTAAAAACATAATAACCAACAAAATGTTCTGGACATTTTTCTATATTACAATTGAAATGAATATATTATGATTTTCCCAAATATCAGGAGTAGTTTGGTAAATCTAGATATACTCTACTATATAATTTGGTATTCTGTCACTTTCACTTGGACACATGCTTAAGTGTTCTACTTTATCTCACTTTTAGAAAACACCATTCAGGGTATGAATGGGAATTCCTGGACAGAAGCTATGTCTGCCAAGGATGCTTGACTAATTAGAACTTCAGTGATGTGTGAGAGGTGGGAATGTTGTTAATCCAGAGCCAAAGTATCCAGAAGCTGTCTTTCACCCCATTTAATAGTCACGATCTTCTCTCCTCTGTACATGACCTAACATCTTTTGTGACTATAAGGTAGAGCTTTAGGAATATATGAACGGATCTTCAGTTCTGCCAACCAGAGGGCTAAGTAAGACTGCTGTCCGATAGCATCTGAGGCCAATAGAAGACCCCCCCCCCCTAATTTGCTGTAACTGCCTACCTGATGTACCTGACAATGTGGCTGAAAAGTGTTTTATTTCACACACTTTTAAATTCGGGTGCTATAAAAAGTTTACGAAATGGCTCTCTCTTGAAGCATGGTATTTGGGGAAAGACCTAAACCTGTGCTCCAGGCCCTGGTCCTTCATATTTAGCTCCAGAACAAACCATGTCTGTCATTCCCATGACACAGGATCTGTTTCTTTAACTGACAATGGTTAGCATCAGGATGCTGTGAGCAAATCAGAGCGTAAAAGGGGAAAGGAGAGTTAGATGTGGTCTTTGGATTCATTCATCTGAAAATCTAATACACTCTATGTGCTTTAGCGTTAATCTCGAATCCAGACCCCATCACATCTGCTCTGGATGATGCTGAGCAGTGCCGCAGTCTCTATTTTCCACCCCTCATGAGAAGAACATTGGTCTTTCTCTATAGCAGAGTGGGAAGAGTAGAAAGAGCTGTTGCATGAGTCTGTCACATGTTAAACTTGCTGGCTTCTAGGACTTATGAATGAAAAACAGAAGTCACGCAAATACTGGGAAGAGCTATTCAAATATGAGGACAGTGATCATTAGGACTATGTTTGATTGGTGGATGTGAAATCATTCAAAAGCAGTTCAAAAAAAATTATCCATGCAGATCCTCATAGCTTCTGAATCACACCCCTGGGCACAACTGTTTGCTCACCATAATCTGAACTCTAGTTTTCTTTACATTAAAGTGATCCTGGAGATGGTTCACGGCAATGAAGGTGAATGAATCAGGCTGATTAGACGAGTTTTGCTATAGCGAACCATGTAATATTCTATAGGCCATACTACTATGGTCTATCTTCCAGTATGAAAGCAATCTGCTTAAGGGAGAGGGTGGAATAATAATTACTAAAGACTGGGGAGGAGGGAGAGGTAGGTAGAAAGAGGAAAGAAAACACAGAGGGAAGTCAGCTCTAGTGTTCTGGAACAGGGTGGGGTGACTATGAAATTTGTGGTATTTTTCAAGAACTATAAAGGAAGACCTAAGAGTTCCCAATAAATATCAACAACAAATGTTTGAGGAGTTGAAAACATTAATTTCCATAATGTGCTCATTACACGTTGAGTGTATATATCAGATTATCATACAAGTATTTGTCCATTTAAAAAATAGAGAAGATGTTCCACATCCATAACACAGATAGCCTAGAACACATCCATACTTCTATCTGTTCTTTTCACAATCGCAAGGACATCAAACTGGCCCACATGTCTATGAATTGATGAACAGACGGTGAAAGTGAGGCACAGATAATCAATGGAATTCTGTTTAGTCATGAACATACACGAAGCTGGGAAATTTGCAGGAAACTGGATGGAACTGGAAACAGCGTATCAACCCAAGCAGTCCAGGATCAGATAGATAAATGCCATATACTTTCTCTTCTTTGTGACGCCTAGCTTCTGAGCATTAAGTGTGTGTATACATGTGGATAAAGGCTAGAAACTAGAAAGGGCCCATGGCAAAAGGAAGGGGTGTATACTAGGGATTAAAAAGGTACAGAGGAGGACAGGGGGAGCAGGATATGTGGGTGCATGGAAGAAGGGAGTCAGCTACAACCAAACATGCATGAAAAAAACCACGTGGAATCTGTTACTTAGCAAATACATTCTTTAAAGGTATATATATTTTAAAGAAACAGGAAGAAAAGTGAACAGCACATATCTACAGCAGCAGTCTTTGAACAAGAACACTGATTCCAAGAAGAACTGGGAGAAAGAGGTTGCCCTATCCAGACTCCATGGTTAGTTAGCTTTGGGTCTGTGGGCAAAGCTCCCTGTGTTCTGTGTGGAAGTCAGAAATACAAATGCCCAGCTTTGGAAATACAGTCAGCATCTCAGGGATTGTGTAGTTGAGGGACTTGACCCATGATGCATTGGGATGGCTCAGTAACCATAATTTTCCCATCATTTCTGCTGACTGGGCCCCCATTTCCAGGCAGCATACTCAAGAACCATGATACTATAGGACAGCAAGTAGGGGCTTCATATCACGGTAAAGACGGAGTCAGCCAACTATGATACGAGAGATGAATATAGCCATTGTTTTTATGAATAAAGTTTTATTGGGCCACTGCCACGCCCCGCCATTTATGCTTCATCTATGTCTGTTTTCATGCCTCAAGGCACAGCCCAGTGATAGGGACGGAGAGCATATGGCTTGCAGAGCCCACAATACTCACCATCTGGTCCCTCACAGGAAAAGTTTGACAACCTCTATTTTAGAGACACATTTGCTTCGTCATCTATCACTCCATCGAGCGAGGCTCATGAAACTGTTCAAATACAGTCTATAATGACAACCTTCACAGACATGGAGGCCAATAGAAAATGCAGCGTCCCTACAGCAGCGTGGATACTTTCTCAGGGGAGGGAGGAGAAGGAGCATCCTGTTAGCTTTTATGTTCCAAAGCAGTTAACACATGTATGCCTACCTGTTAGGCGAACTGCCAACTGCCTACTAATATAATGAATGCGTGCTAATATAGCCAAAGAAGCTGTAAAGCTCTCTCTCTGATAAATGAGTTGCATAGACATTGGATAAATAAGATATACCCTTCACAAATGTAATTTATTTCACTTGGCTCGCTCTTAATGACAAATGCCTGTCAGACTTCAAAGATTTCAACCTTTGGTAGATAGGGGCTGCTCGGTTGAGCAGCATAAAGAGAGCTGAAAAGTAACTTTCTGCCAAGAAGAATGGACAGATTTCTTTTATCACTGTGGTTTACAAAAGCCCTTAGCACTCCCTGGTGGACCCCCACTACAATGGTTCCCAAACATTTGGTTTTGAGATTCCTTTATATTCCTCAAAAGTATTGGGGACTGGCCAGACTTTTTGCGTGGACTGTATTAGTTAGTAAGCGTCATGCTATAAAACTTACACCTTGAAAAATATTCACTTGGCATATTAATTTTTTAATGACAAAACCCACAAAGGGTAATAAAGTAACATTTAATCGGAAAAATAAATGTATTTTCCAAATTCAAGAAGCTAGTGAGGAGAGTATTACTAAGGTTCGTTCACAGCAACTCAGTGACCTCAATGACAGGGAGAGGAGCTTGGGTTCTCACATGTGCTCCTGTACTCAAGGAGGTTCGGTCACCCTCCAGAACACCTCATTGTTCAGGAGTGAGAAAGTGAGAATGAAGAGAGAAAAGCCATCTTAGTGTTACTATGGAAACAGGTTTAGGGATTCTTGTGGAAGGGGGCAGGGATACTGCACCTCCCTTTGACAACTGTTGACCTCCATATATATTCCAGTCTCCTTCACCTGACTTTCTGATTCACTGAACCAAGGTTCCTATCACCTGAAAATAACCTTAGCTTCAGATATGAACCAGGAACTTCACTGGGTCACTCTCTGTCCCTGATTTTCATTTGTTTGTTTGCTTGGTTTGGCTTGTGTGTGTGTGTGTGTGTGTGTGTGTGTGTGTGTGTGTGTGTGTGTGTGTGTATGTGTGTGTGTGTGTGTGTGTGTGTGTGTGTGTGTGTACTTGTTGCTTTAGGTAAATCATTTCACATATCAGAATCTCGATTTACCATCTATCAAAGAAGGCAAGTGGACAGAGCAGTGTGTTTTTAACCTGCGGTGTTTAAATACTGGCAGGTTACCAGAGTTACTAGAGGCCCTGGGGATTCAGATTTTCTGCAACTTGTATGAACTGGATACAGACCATTTCCATCATGTATTCATGCTGTAGTTTTTAAATGCATGCAGAATTCAGTTACTTTAATGCTAGTCGCTAATATAATAAAATCTAAGAACTTATTTGTCTGATAGATGCTTTTAGTCATTGATTTTTAGTCAGTGAACATATTTGATGACCACATAAGTGGTTGCAAAATTGTTTAAAGCTAAAAGGCTAGAAAGGAACCATCCTTGAGAATTTCCAGAAACTGTTTTTGTAAGAAAAGAATTGTACTGTGTTGTTCTTCTGATCTAGCAAAAAAATATTATGGAAGGTCACATTTCCAAAGATGGCTGACACAATATTTGGGGTACACATACTTCCTATAATGTAGTGCCACTCTCCTGTAGACCTGGAGTCTAATTCCCAGCTAGCTTATGTCTGGTGGTATAAGAGTTCTAAGACTGAGTCAGCAAAGAGTTTGAAGTTCCTACCTAATTGTTGAGATACTCTTCCTAGGAGAAGACAGATACATTGCAGAACATCTATCATGTAGGTACTCTATTGGCTGTCTTGGCTGAGCCCGGCTTCTGGCCAGCCCACATGCTAGGCATAAGCAATCTCTGAGAACCATGTGGAATGTGACAGAAGCTCTTTCACATGAACAAATGCTCAGATAACAAGGGAAACTGTTGAAGCACCTTAGAGCCAACAGGGCCACTAACGAACCTCAAGATATCCTTGCGGTGTAACATCAGCCACTGAGAGAACAAATTAGAGGTACTTAGAGTATGGTGTGTGGAAAAAAACATTACAAGCCATTAAAGGAGCAACTTCCGACTATTATCCTCTGCAAAAAGACTGCAGAACCTTTCATTAAGTCTTCCGAGACTAGAAAAGGAGAGGGCTGGGATTTAAAGTCCATCCCCCAGTCCACTGGACTGGACTGCAGATACAGCAGGAGCTCTGAACATCAACAGAGACCACTTTGAAAAGAAGTCACATTAGCTGCTTAAGACATAAAAACAACGAATGGTACTTCATTTGTGGGACTAAAGAAATAGCTCAGGTATAAAGAACTTAGTATGCGTGAGGACTGTGTTCAATTTGTAGAACTTGCGGGCAAACCTGGACATGATAACTATTTGGTAAGACTACTGCTGAAGATATCATCCACATTGACTGCAGAGCATAGCGCACTCAGTTGTGAACTGACTAGGAAATTCTCTACCCAACAGCTAGCTTTCATAGAGCAGAAATGTGCTATGCAGGGTTCTGTGGGGGAGAAAGGACATTGATGGTCTTATCCAGCACTGGACCCTCCATGCTGCAATACCAACCTACTAGACAAGATGAACCCCCCTTTGTAACAGTGGCAAAATTATTTATGGAGTAACCAATGGCTCTCTTAATTGGATGTGAGGGCTGTTCTACAAAAGGAAACTCATGTCTGGTCCTATAAACATGGTTAAAACCCATGGCCACTGAATTCATAGTCCTGGGGGAAAATCTCTTGATGTTTCGCTAAATGGGTGTCAAACTGCCTTCTACTCATGCGTACGTCCGTAGACTTGAACTGCTCTCAACCTTGGGTAGAGAAACTTCTTACTGCAATGGATGGTGGTTAATGTAGAGGCTCAAAACTAGTCTAAGAGTTGAGAGTCGGTGATGGAGAGTGTCCGGCCATAGATGAGATGTCTTTATCAACTGTTGCCCCAGTGTTCGGGGAACTCACAGAAGATGAGATGGAAAGTTTGTAAGAGCTGGGAGATGGGGAGGAACACTGGAAAATGTGCTCCCCTGGACATGCTGTGGCTATTATACACATGAGTTCACCGATCTGCACAAAACCAAGCCAGTTGCTCCTAGCATTGGAAGCAGGGGCTGTCTCTGATTCTTTGGCCAACTTTTGAGACCCTTCTCCTCCTGCTGGGCTGCTTTGTCCAATCTTTCTAGGAGGAGTGGTACCTAGTCCTATGCCATGTTTGGTTGATATCCAAGGGAGGCCTGCCATTTTCTGAATAGAAGAAGAGGAATAGGTTGGGGATGGGTAGATACTGAGAGGAGAGGAGAAAGGGAAAACTATGGTCAGGATGCAATATAGGAGAGAATAAAAAAGAAATTCACACTTGAGTCAGGCAACACATGCCTTTAATCCCAGCATTCAGCAGACAAAGGCAGGCAGATATCTGTGAGTTTGGGGCCAGGTTGGTATACAGAGTGAGTTCCAGGACAGCCAGGGCTACACAGAGAAACCCTGTCTTAAAAAAACAAAACAAAACAAATTCCAATGTTGAAGTGGGAGGGTCTCCCCAGGCCTCACTGTTAGCTGAGGTATTTATTGGCAGTTGATAGCTTCTTGGGGAGTGAGTAGTGTTTCTGTGGGTGGGGAGGGTTGGTTACTAGGAAGCACCCCTGCCCCAGTGGGTAGCTCCACACCTGTGTGCAGAGAGGCAGCAGTAATTGGACTCAGTGAGCTATAAATTTTTAAATTTAAAAAAAGAAATGAACTTGGGAGGAAAATGTTTGTTGGCAGGGGTCCCGAAGGGAGGGAGTCAGGTGTGTATGATCAAGATACACGTGTGCAAAACATTCAAAGAATAAATAGGGGAAAAATCTAGATTTGGTGGTATATGTTTATAGTCTCCACACAGCAGACCCCTGGGGTTGTGGGACAGCCAATCCAGTATATTCTGTATGCTCTCAGGCCCAGTGAGAGAGCCTGTCTTGAAAAAGAAGATCCATGGCTTCTGGGGGATATTTAAATTTGTGCATGCACACATATGGCACAGGTGTGCACACACACTTGTGCACATATACATGCACATACACATGAACACACACAGGCACAGTGCATACATACATGCACATGCACACACACACATACACACACAGCTTATAAGTATTAAAGTCCGATACCCCAGAAACTCTCATTCGCACACTAATTATCATATCATGTTCATCACTGTAATATTTTATCTTATGTACTTATTCAATTTGCATTTAACTAGATGATGACCTCCAGGCTGTGTCAAGGGCAGCATGTCCCCTCCCTAGCACCTTTACCTAGGTGACACCCAGTGAAGTTTAACAAATGAATGATGGATGAAGTTTAACAAATGAAATGAATGAATACATTGATAAGTAAGAGAGCAAGTATGAAAACTGATTCTTCCTCCAGGAAGATGGAGTCCTGGCTCAATAATTCCTGATATGATGTGACGTAAGGATACATTTGATAGGAAACCCTAGAAATGATAGGGTGAAGCGAGGGGGGTGCATCTAACCTTTGTAAGGTGTAGGGCCTACACAATTTTCACACATATGTAAGCACACATACACACACACATACACTCACACACAAATATATACTCATATACATGTACACACATACTCACACACTTACACCCACCCACATACAAACACATACTCACACACTTACACATACTTACACACACACTTATACACATGTATACACACATACACTACCACACAGAACTAATTAATTGGACATAGACTGACATGGGATTGGATCTTCAGTTTTATCACTTATGATCAGGATGCAGTAGCCATGGAAACACCTTGCAAATTCCTTCTGTAGGGAATGGAGCTGGCTGAGGGTTATAGCCTTCTGAACTTGGATGTCTATCTTCGCATTCACACTGTGGCCAGGCTGCCTAGGCTGCTCTGTCTAGTAATGAAGTATATAGGGGACATTAAGGCAGGCCCTTGGCTGGGAGACACAGCTCTAGAACTTCCCGATGGCTTTATTGAACATCTCTTGGTCTGGGTAGCATTCTAGGATACTTTGCATCCATAATCACACATCTCCTTTTCCTTGAGGATAAGAATGTCCTCATGACCTGTCAGTTTACCCTCAGCCTTTCCTTTCTGCGACCCAGTGGAATCTCTGCAGATATAATGCTTGTGTCTTTAACCCTGCCTCCATGTCTGTTACTCAGAGGCTCTGGACTGTGACATGGGGTAAACTTAGTCTAATTACTCATCTTTTAATCTCTTTCCCCACCTGCAGTCATACTACCCTTCACCGGGGAATTGTACAAATGACTAATGAAACAGTGTATGCAAAGCTCTTAACCCTGGACTTGGCAAACACCGATGCCTATTTATGTGTGATTATTCTCCCCCTCTTGGCCTTTTCCCTTTAGAATGGCCCTAATGACTGGGGAGAAGACATATGTTCTTGGGTACAGCTGACCTATGTGTGGAAGCAAATGAAGACTTGGGGTTACCAAATGGTCATGTGTTAATTATAGGCCCTTCCCCTCCTTCCTAAATGCTTCTCTGTTGGGGAAAGCCTCACCTTCCTGCCCTCTCTCAAGTCTTTGATGTGTTTAATAATGTGGGTTGAAAGGGAAAAATAGCTTCGAGGAAGAATCTGATTAAACTGTGTGTCCTGGCTTTATTACTTCCTTCAGTGAGGTCAACGCAGACCATTTTACCTTATCATCCAATTTCCGTGCATTGAATGCAAGCTCCACGTAGTCGTCATTGCCTGATAATTCTTCAGCAATCACCTGAGGAAAAAGCACACAGGAGCTGCTCAGCCCAGGAGCCTATCAGCACATTTGGGTCCTTTTGGTTTCAAAATGAACAAACATAGACATTGGGTGAGAAGTTTCTCCACATTCCTTACGCATACACGCACCATTTCCAGCTCTGGAAGGGAGCTCACTGGGATACACAGCAGTGAGTGACTAAAGTTCAAACCCTGGGTGTGAAATAGGAGATGGGAGCCAGGCAGAGGGTAGGGCTTTCAGGAGCAGCAACTAAGGAAAGCTTCCTCATTGGGTGTGGTGATATATGCTTTTCATCTGGCACTTAAAAGCCAGAAATAGCCAGATCTTTGTGAGTTCCAGGCTAGCCTGATCTACACACAAGTTCTAGGTCAGCCACAGCAATATAGTAAGACCTTGTCTCAAAACAAACGAACCCCCACCCCCAAATCGAAGCAAGCAAACAAAACCATTAAAAAGCGCCTGCCTTTTCTTTAACAAGTCACTAGACTAATTATTGAGCAATTTATTCATTACTAGTGTCACAAAGGAAACGAATTGGGGCATATTTTTTAAATCAAGACTAAATTTGCTGAATTGACTACTGTCTATAGAACCAAGTGTCAGAGCTCTGTTGCTTAATGAAGATTGCTCAGGCTGGTCTCTGCTTGGGCAGCAAAGGAAACCTTGAACTAAAGGCTTTTAAAATAAAAATATTTTGTAGGAGAATGAGACAGACAGACAGACAGACAGACAGACAGACAGAGAGCACACTTTGCTGATCTGAAATCCCTAGCCAATTCCATATTCTGTGTTCAAAAAAGTTAACTTTTTTCTCTTTCACACTCTATCTTGTGATTGCAGAAACTCTGAATAGAATTGAGTGAGTGACCTCCTGTTCAAACCTACTTTCCTTCCCATTTTCTTTAAGGGTAGAAAGATCAAAATGGTTTTACCAAGAAAGAAAGAGATGGAAGGGAGGAAAAAAAAAAAGACAGAGAAGCCCTGGGGAGTTCGGTTAGTTCCCAGTAGACAGAGGAGACACTGCCCTCTTGTCTTTTTTTTTATTGTTTTTGGGTTGATGAGAGCATGGTGTCTGACACCTGTTGCCGCTACGGGGCCAGCTTACCGTGATGGAGGACTTCCCCGCTGTGTTCCCATGCTTTAGCAAGGACTTGGAAAGCTTTCTCTGAGAGACAATCTGTAGAAGGAAACAGAAAGAAGATGCTACAGATGGGATTATAGGCCGAATTTGAAACATTCCCCTCCACAAAATGCCTCACTGACGACAACTCCAGCTGAAATCATCTATGTCCACTTATGAGGTCCAGCTTGTTCCTGGGCCTGTCTGAATACAAATTAGCCTCTACTCCCTCCTTCCGTGAGTCCTGGAAGGAAGGGGATTTAGATAACTCATTTGGGAGGCAGTGTGATTGTTGCTGAGATGTTCCCGTCAGAACAGGGAGAGCAGTGTGGACCGTGAACATCAAGATAACAGGACAAAACTTTGGAATCATCTGAAATTAGCGCCAAATCATTGCGAAGTAGAGGCCGGGAGGAGGATGTGTAAATATGTGACTTCTGGGCCTGTAATCTCTGGGGCTCTATTTTCAATATATACATCAGGGAGCTGTCTGTCTCATCAGGAAACCAATGCTCAGACAAGCCCATGGGAGTAACTGGGGTGCTCTTCATGACCCGGTATCTGTCCATGCATGCAGGGACAGCTACATAATCACATTGGCTGTTATTCTTAGAAGAACCCACTCGGCCTCTGACTGCTGCCACCTTTTTGTCTACTGTGAAAGGCAAGCTTAAAGTGTCATGGCGGGGATGGCTACATAAGCCACATCCAAAGGAAAAAGGAGTTAAGAGAATGGAGTTGGTGCTGTGCCTGTTCTTAGGGGAAACAACATCATACTCTTTGATGGGCAGCCTCTGTCTAACATGGTTCCCAGTGATGCTAGCTTGCTGGTGTGGCGCTATTGTGTGAGCCCCTTCCTTGAGTGGGGCACAGCGACAGCTTGGAATCATCAGCACACCTGAGGAGTGGAGAGAGAACATATGGTTGGGAACACCCACTTCTCGTGTTATTTTGGGGGACATAATTAACAGAATTGTAAGGTAGCCTGCTACAAAGCCTCATGCAGAAAGGGGCTGATGGTTCCTTTCAACAGTTGAGCTCTTGGGCCTGGGAGGAAATCTACCCCTAAGCTGAGCCCAGGGACAGCAGCACCCTACCCATGTCTTTGACAGGCCCTTATCTAGAAGACCTATAAAAGCCGCACCCAGATTCTAGAAACAAGGAATAGATAATAAACAGCTAATAGATAGATAATAAATGCTTGAATTTGTAAAGTTATTACATTTTCATGTAACTTTTTTTTTATTAATCACAGAAAGGTAGGAAAGTAAGGCACTGTGTAAGGCAGGGAGACAACCCATTCTCTGAAATTCTCATACTGTGTGTTTTCTGTCTCTCTACTAGAGTAGTGAAAACACAAGAGTTTTTCTAGTCAGAGTGAAGAAGCCAGGCCAAGCAGAGTAACAGATTCATCAGGAACATGTCCTCATGTTACTCATTGGGCTGTGGTCTGAAGAGCAGAGAGTACTTCCAACATAAAAACCACCCAGTGGTCACACCGATGATGCTGGTCACATCAATCATAGCAACAATGACAGCTCCACAAAGCCTCCCACTTACAGAGAGCACCAACATGTCAGATGCCTTGACTGTAGATATTCAGCTTCTCCCTACTGCACCCAAGACTTTGGGCCAGACATCAAGAATAGGCACAAGCAAAACTAGGGTAGGGAGCACCAGAAGAAACAGCCATTATCTGGGAGCAGCAAGCGGGCCAGCATCTGATGGAAGACACTTCCCACTTTCCAAGTTAATCTGCTATCCAGAGGCATTTCTTTCTATCATCCTTGTGCTTCACCCACATTGATTACCTACCCAGGTTCCAGTTGATCCCAACAAACCTTCAAGGACTCTACTAGCCACTCACAGCTGTAGGTGGATTGTCCTCACAGGCCGGGTCTTACAAGATCTACATTTCCATGCCTCAAGCAAATGTAAGGGAAGTCAACACAGGAGGAGCTAAGTTGGACCATAGTGTATTGTCTTGAATCTTATGAGTGTGGGTACACATGTTCTCATGTGTGCAGTTGCATGTGTCCCTGGATGCACGAGCACATGGAGGTCAGAGGGCAATCTTAGCTGATAGTTTTTGAGACAAGGTCTCTCACAGATCCAGTACACACCAGTCTAGTTAGGCTGGCTGGCCAGTGAGTTCTAGAGTTCGGTCTACCTCCCCCTTCCCAAGATTACAAGTATACACATCTACTCTTATGCTTTTATTTATTTCCTTAACTTGGGCACTGGAAATAAAAAAAAACTCAGATCCTCATCCTTTGAGAGGTCCCATCACCCCAGCACCCTTTGTGGTTTCCCTTCTTATTAGACACACCAACATTGCAGTTCAGGATGTGAAGAGCCAGTTACTGTGTGTCATCTCCTGCCTTCTGAGTGCTAGGAAGTGGGCATTTGGGGTCCAAGCGGCTAACCAAACAGGCAATAGCACCCCACCTTATAGTATCTAGGTCTCCCACCTAGCTTCCAAGAATGAGTAATAATTAAGGTTTCAAAGCTTCCATGGTTATATTGATAGACATGCAATGGGCTGTCATTGTTGTTGCCATTCTTGGGGCTCTTGGGCAAAACCAGCATGAGTGCCCTGCTGGGGTGTGGAGAAGTCTGTTCACTACAAATTCCATTTATCACACCTGTTCTGTTGCTTTGCGCCAGGCTGAAGGAGACCTTAGGTCATGCCTTGGAATGAGAAAGTCATATCGACAAGGACCCACCCTGGCTGCAGCTGACATTTGAGGCCCACAAATAATTAGGTTTGCTTGGCATCAAGGCTAAAGGGGGTGCACCTGTCACAATTCCTTGAATTTGATTCCTTTTACCCTGGGGCAGGGTCATAGCTTGCAGACCTTCGAGTACAGCAAACGGGTGATGTATAGAGAGAGCAAGCGGAAGCCAAAGCCCTCCTGGGTTAGTAAGGTTGGAGCAGAGAGACATTTGCACCACTAGGAATCTGTTCTGCATCCAGCCTTGGGTCAAGGGAGGGCAGACTCCTCTAGCGAGGATAAGAACGGTGTCCAACGGCACACATCTCCATGTTCAGTAAAGCCCAATGGTAACCCAATAGTCCCCATTTTTAGTCAAACCTAGAGTTTCATTTAAACAAATAGGACCGAAGCCAGGAAAACAAACATTTAAGTCAGTGTTGTAGCAAGTGTGTAATCAGTTGTATTTCAAAAATAGTCATTTGGAGACCAGGCATGCATTTGTCATGAGGCTGCTTTTGGAGAAAATATTCTCAGAATTCTTTTTATAATCGGCTTTGAAATTGGTGCGGTAGCAAATATTTATTGAATATCTTCTATGTGTCAAACATTGGCTCATACGCTACAAGAGTGGAGAGAAATCCGTTAAAATATATTTATCACATTTATTTTGGTTTGGTTTTTTGAGACAGAGTTTCTTTCTGTAGCCCTGGCTGTTTTGAAACTTACTCAGTAAAGCAGGATAGCCTCAAATTCAGAGTTCCACTTGCCTCTGCCTCCCAAGTGCTGTGTGTTACCACTACCTGGCCACATTTTTAATATTTTTAATTTAAGTAAAAACTACATCACTTTCCCTGGTCTTTTTCTCTCCTCTAGCTCCTCCCAGCAACTGTCCCTTGAACCCCTCATATGTTGTCCACTCAAGCTGATAGCCTCATTTTCTTTGGCTATTGTCATATTATTGAAATTTATGTGTGTATTTATATATTTATATATGTATGTGTTTGCACAACTATGTATAGAAACAATCTACTGAGTCCGTTTTCACTTTCTTTGTGTACATGGAATCAAGGCTGACCACTCTACATAGGACAACCAATGAGGGGGCTCATCCCTGGAAGAGACTAATTCTAATTCTCCCAGCAGCCAACAGTGTAGAATTTAGAGGGAAGGGAGGGGGAGTGGCACATTGGGCTGAAAGATGAGGACTGGTTTTCTTTTTAATTTTTTATTTTTTTATCTTGGAGCCATGTCAGTGAGTGGGATTGTTGGAATGTATGGTTGGAACAAGTTTGGAGATCCATGGTGCTAAAGATGGAGAATGTGTAAAGGAGGTGATCAAAATAGGGTCCTACATGTGCCTAAAGGAAGAAACAGTTCTGTGGTCCGGGCATAGTCTTAAGGAAGCCATAGTTCCTGGAGGGACAGAAGTGACCTGATGACTTGTTAAGGAGTGTTGGAGAGGCTGATGTGCTCAGTACAGGAGCATTCAGGCCTTCCTGCCAGGCCTGCACTGTGTAGATTGGGTGGGGCTCACATGCAAGTGAGTAGGCCATTGTCCAGTGGGCAAGAAGAAAGGGGGATTACCAGGAGGAGAGGGAGCTACTGGAGCTCAAGCAAACTGAAAGGAAGTGGTGAGTGTGAAGGTAATGGAGTCTGTTGGCATGACCAAACATGCTAGTAGGACGTTGCTGTAAAATATTGGCTATATGTTTGTTTATATCCTAACAAACCTGGATAAAAGGGAATTCAGACCATTGCCCACACACAAGGAGAAAATTTAAGATCATGGAGGATGTTAACATCAAAAATTCCCTTTGGTGGTCATTTACTGAAGCCAGGCCATAGAATAAAATGTTTTGGGCTCAAAGTCTGAGAGAGTCCCAATTTAGATAAATTTTGTAACAGGCACTGCAGAGGTGACAGCCGATTGGGTTTAAACCAACTTTACCCATCTCCCAGCCTCAGCAGAGACCCCAAGGCCTATGACACAGTGTCCCATGTGTCAAACAGTGTCCCTGGGGTCAAATAGTGGGGGGTAGGGAAATCCTGGAAAGGACTTCTCCAAATTCTAAGACTTCTGAGAACCAAGGCTTGCTCTACAGTTAGTAGCATTCGAAACCTCGTGTGGCTATAGAAAGATGGACTAGCTCTGCCAGAGGACCGCCTGAAAGGTCTGGGCAGCTTCTCTGTCTCCTGCATGAAGCTGTCAGGATGCTCTGTCTTTGTTTGTTTGTTTGTTTTGTAGATGTGGTCCTAGAAATTGTAGTAGCAAACGCATGAGAAGGTGAGAAGCTCCAGAAAGAAACAACAGTGCCCAGGGTTGGAGACAGAGCTCAGTTGGCAAAATGCTTCCTGCACAAACATGAGGACCTGAGTCTGGGTGCTAATACCCAGGTACTGAAAACTGCTCAGCCGCACAGGGCAGAAATCCCAGTGCTGGGGAGGCAGGGGAAGGTGGATCCCAGAGCAGACCAGCCAGCTAGTCTAGAGGAACCAGTGAGTTCTGGGTTTAATGAAGGACATTGTCCCTGAAATAAGATAGAAAATAATGAAAGAAGACACCCAACTTAGATCTCTCTCTCTCTCTCTCTCTCTCTCTCTCTCTCTCTCTCTCTCTCTCTCTCTCACACACACACACACACACACACACACACACAGAGAGAGAGAGAGAGAGAGAGAGAGAGAGAGAGAGAGAGAGAGAGAGAGAGAGAGAGAGAGATTGATTCGCTCTGCTTAGGACACATCTCCATTCCACTCTTGCTGACAGTCTTCACTCCTCACATGGCTTGCCCAGTTCATAGGGCTGATGATACTAATCTGTCTGTTTTTTCCTCCTAGTACCTGGCCCACTCCTCTTCCTTCAGAAACAGATTCATAGTTTCCCAAGTAAAGGTCAACCAACTGTTTCTACAGCCACCCACTGAGCAGGACTCCACCAACTCTTGACTCTCCCTTACCCCTTTGTCCCTCTTCAGCAGGCAGTAGCTAGATCTGAATTGGCACCCCTATACCCAAAGATGTTAGGCTGGAACCCTGCGCATTTCCTGCACAAGCTGGTAAACCCCATCTGTGCTCCTTCCCCCAACCCCACAGGGAAAAAAAAACAAACTACCCTATCCACTTGGAGAAAACTTTGAGCTAACATCCCATCACTCCTCATTTCCGTGCTTCTGGCAACCCACCCATGAGTGCTGACCCAGGGGCTCAGTTTTTGACCATGTATAGACACAATCCCATTTCCTAGCTGGCCCATCTTCACTCCTTTCCTAAGCTCTATAAACCACCTTTGCTTTAGCCTGGATGTGGGACTTCACTGACCTCCACCTGTGAGATCAGTGAGCTGACGTCTAATAAACTTGCCTTTATCTACTTTTAATCTGGTCTAATCTGGCCTATATCTGAGTCACCAAGGGAGAGAAACTGCCTGTCGCTCACACTCACTGTCCACACAGAAAACAGGAAGTGGGAAGAACTACACTTTTAGGAGCAGCCTTCAACCAAGGATGGGTGGACTATATAAACACCCCATCTCCTTTTCTTTGAACTAGAAAGTACGAACACAGTCAGACAGATAACTTCAGTGCATTGTTTGTGGCTTGTTCTTTCTTCCACTGTTCTCCACCCTTTATTCCACTCCCTCAACCCTCGAACACTAGACAGGAGAGAAAGAAGGATAGAGAGGAGAGAGACAGACAGAGAAAGAGAGGGAGAGAGAGAGAAGAGAGAGAGATAGATAGATAGATAGAGAGAGAGAGAGAGAGAGAGAGAGAGAGAGAGATCAGAAACCGGGCAACACTATCATTGGAATGTTTCTTGTCATTTAGGGGCATCGAGTTCCTTGGGACAAATTTGATCTATGCTGTCAGGACATCTAGTTTATTTTTCTCCTTATTTCCTCTTTGTGCACGACCACTAACCAACCAAGACCATCAAGGACCACCAACAACCAAAGAATAACCCATCCCACCTCTGGGGACCCTAGCATGTATATACCCAGTGAAGAGTCCCCAGAATTCCAAGTGTCATACAATCACAGAAAAACTATCTGCAGCTGACAAGATCATGCCCCTGCTAGAGCACGAGGGAAGTCATAGTCAGCTGCTGTGGACACTCTGAAGCACCCACACACCCCACACCTAGGATTAAAACAAAGCACATTCTTACATTATTTCTGTGGTTTTTTTAAAGAAACCAAAATTCTAAAATTCTCACTACAGTGCATAATGTGATCAGATTTTAAAGATGTACTTAAAGGGACTTTTAAACTAAGTTGTCCTGGTGGAGCTTCACCAAGGAGGGAAACTTGTAGGAAGGAGTTAAGAGAGGCACAACCTGCCTCCCCATCTTTGGTTTGGGGGATTAAAGCTAAGGCTTGTACCCCTGAGTTAGATCATTCTACCCCAATTTTACCTTTTCTCTTGAGACAGGCTCTCAGTAAGTGGCCCAGGCTGTCCTTGAACTCACTCTGTAGCTCAGGCAGCCTTTGGACTGGAGAGTCTCTTGCCTCAGTCTCTTGAGTGGCTAGAATTTGAGGCAGGTACCATGAGGTGACACTAGAGAAACACAATTCTGAATCTGTCTTGAGCATGCAGGAGAGAGGGTGGCAGTGTGCCTGTGTACTTAGACAAACTAAGTATAGTCTTCAGCCTTTAAGTCAGTGGCTCTCAACATGTGGGTCATGACCCCTTTAGGGGTTGAAGGACCTTTACACAGGGATCAAAATAAGACCATCTGCATATCAGATATTTAAATTACAATTCACAACAGTAGCAAAATTACAGTTATGAAGCAACAAAAGTAGTTTTATGGTCAGGGGTCACCACAGCAGGAGGAACTGTATTAAAGAGCTGCAGTATTAGGAAGGCTGAAAACCAATGCTTTAAGTGGACCATCCTGGGGAAGACGATTCAGAAGGATAGAATAGGTAGTGGTACCAATGGGTGATCCATTGGTTTGGGCTTCCTGCCTTAAGCATTCTATTAAGTAGGATTCTAATTACTTCAGTGTAATTACAGGCTTTTACCCTTTCCTTGACTTCATTAGCGAGAGCTGGAGTGATGGAGAAAGATTTAAGGTTTAAATCCCTCTGAGCACTAATTACTCACCTTTGCTTTGTTACTATGTATGGCCCCATTACCATCACAAATGACTCAGTTTAGTGACTAGTCGGAAGCCACTGGTCCCTCATCCCAGCCCTGCCTGTCACACCATAGGCAATCAGGGAAAGAAGAAAGGGTTGTTCTCTTAGCTCAATGTCCAGTCCAGAACATTCTAACAGGAGAAGGGCATGCAACAGCTGTCCAACCACTGCCTTTGGCAGGTTGTGGCTTGTCCATGCCAAGACTGGCAATCCAGCATCAGCAGTCCAAAGAGACAGAATCCATAGACTTTGCATTTTTTAAATGAAAGAAGTGAAGCCAGCTTTGAGGTAGACTAAGTGTCTTTATTGTTACCAGTTAAAGGTCACATACTAGTTAAGAGTGGTAATAAATACAACTTAAAGAGCTCTGACCATGCGGCAGCTGACCTGTGGGTACTGAAGTTCTCCTGGCAGCCATTGAGCACTACTGTATGCTCACATGCAGATGAGAACTGAAGCTTGGAGCGCCTGTGGTTTGCTAAGGCTGACCATGGAGCCAAGAACTACAGACTTGAAGCTTAAAGTAAGAACAATTACTCTTATGGGGTTCTAGAGGGCAGAAGTCTGAAACCAAAGGGTTGGCAGGCCTATGCTTCCTCAGAGGATCTGGGGCCATTCTGGATCTTGTCCCTTCAGCAGGGTGGCTGCTCTGTTCCTCTGCTTTTCCACTGGGAGCTGATTCCCTCTCCTTTTTCTTTAGATGGCTCTCTCCTCTTCTGAGTCTTTCTCACAAAGGCCCTTGTTAATGGATGGGAGGCACCTGGCTCACCCAGGGTCTCTTCATCTTGAGACCGTTCACTTCAAGCTATAAAGGCTTTTGCTAATTGGAGTTATGCTCATAGGATGTGCGCACAGGTTTTGAAGGCTATCTTTTAGCCCATGACAGAAAGCTAACTTACTCAGACTTTCACAGCCAGTAAGGGAATCTGGGATCTGAATCCAGACAATCCACATTCATTAGAATGTTATACCTTCCAGATGTGACAGCGGCATGATTACATGGTGTCACTACACCATGTACATCAAACATTGCACAGAAGGCTCTGGATACCAGCTCAGGTATGGGGCCATAAGGAGCTTCATCAGCTGTATTTCAGTTTCCTGATCTGTGAGTTTGTGATTATATTAT